>NC_052156.1:11712760-12343410 GCF_902713615.1 Scyliorhinus canicula | reverse complement strand
GTGGCATCGTGTAGGGTAGAACGAGCTCGGGGGCTTTGTTGTTGGTGCCTCTGCCATTCCCGCCGGCCAGGTATTCCGTTCGTCCAGTGGTGGTGCCGGCTCTGAGGGTGTGGGGGCAGCAGAGGCAAAGCTTGCGATTGGAGGGTCTGTCATTGTGGCCGCCTGTGGTAGTCGGTATTAGGGGCATTACGGTACCTAGGTTGGAGGTACCTGATGCTGTAAGATCATTGGTGAAGCCGGCCTGCTGATTCCGCCCAGTAAGGCGGAGTATAAGAGTCTGTGTCTCCCCAGCTGCTTCATTCTGTACCTGCGCTGCTGGGGGAACCATCTAGTCCAATAAAGCCTTCAATTGTCTCCAATCTCGCATCGGGAGTTATTGATCGTGCATCACCGCCTATTTGTGATAACCATAGGTTTGTGTCGGCAAGGCTGGAAGTGGTTCCGAGGGTGGCGGCAGGTGGGGACTGGGTACTGCAGGGACTTGTTCACAGGGGGCATACTTGCGGAGCTGGACGAGTTGGAGGAATTGCCCAAGGGGAATGGGTTTAGGTACCTGCAGCTTCGGGATTTCCTGAGGAGAGAGGTGGCGTCCTCCCCGGGGGCTGCTGCCTACGGTGTTGCAGGATAAGCTTCTGTCGGACTTCGGAATAGGGGAGGGGAGGGTGTCGGATATTTACAAGGAAGACCCGGGAGTCCGGGGAGGGGCTGATGTATTGGCCTTTGCCTCCCTGATAGCCTGGAGATGGATTTTGCTGTGTCGGAGGGACCCGGAGCCGCCGAGGGCAGGGGTGTCAGTGAGCGACCTGGCAGAGTTCCCGCGGTCCGAGGAGGCCAAGTTTGCTCTGCGGGGGACGGGAGAAGGATTCGCTCGGAGGGAGAAACCATTCATTGATTTCTTCAAGGAGGATTGAGGGGTCAGCAAGGGGGGGGTTGGAGGGGGGAGCTTTCGTGAGGGGGGAGAGTAAGGAGGTTAAAATGGGGATGGCGGGATGTGGATGGGGGTCAGTGTCAGGAGGGGTGGAGGATTTGGGTTCTGTGATGGGGTTGATGTGATTGGCTTCTGCTGCTCTGTGGTTGTTCTTTTGACAGTTTGTATATTTATATTTTAGTTGAAAAGCTCTGAATGAAAATATTTACAAAAAAAAATGAGGGTCGGCCGACGTGGGTCTCGAAGGTCAGCCGGTTGGGAAAAGTGGGTCCAGGGGGGAAAAGTTTGAAAAACGCCTGTTTTAGCCAATATTCATCCCTCAATCACATCATTAAAAGTGAATTATCTTGCTGTTCTCGCATTGCTGTTTGTGGGAGCTTGTTGAACATAAAATGGCAGCTGTGCTTCCTCCATTACACTATGACTGCAGTAAAGAAATACCCAATTGGCTGTCGATTGCAAAAGGCGCTATCGAAATGCATGTCTTTCTCTGGAACCCGAGTTAAAATTAACTCAGAATTATATGTCAGAAAGGACCCTTTGAGAGGCACTCAAAGATCCTACTGTCAGGATCAGTATGGTCGATGGACCTTACTTATATTTCTGATCTCTGTCAACTGAGGGAATGAGATTGACAATCTGAGGGTTAATGATCATTTGAACTGTAACCTGGTTCGGCTGGTGCTGTGATTTATGGAGCTCTGCTGCTCCCTGCTGCTCAGAGTCTGACTTACACATCCACCACCTGCAGCTGGAACGCTGCCCTCTGTTGGTCAGACTATTAACAACGACAGCTTTCTGGTGCAAATTACACTCACACGGACACACACTTACACACTCGCACAGATACACACACACATACACACAGATACACTCACAAAACATGCACACATACACAGACACACATACACACACTCACACACACTAACACATACACATACACACACTCACACACACTAACACATACACATACACACATTCACATACACACATATACACAGATATACAGACTCACATATACACACACTCACACACACTCACAAACACACACTCACACGCACATACATACACACACAAACATACACACGCATACACACTCACACACTCACATACATACATACTCACACATATACACTCAAACACACATGCACACACACTCTCACGCTCACATACACACACTCAAATACACACTCACATACACACACTCACATACACACTCACATATACACTAACACATAAACGGCACACACACACTCCCACACATTTATCTTTTCACATTTACGTTTAGTTGCAGCGCTGTACCAGAGTCTGTCACCCCCTTCTCATTTTGTTAAATTTATTGATCATTCATTTAATTAAAAGCGCTTGAGAACCCTGGCCCACCCCTAAAAAAAGATATAAAAGATATAAAAGATATTGCAAAAAGATAACACTTTGTTACAGTCAGATTGAGGTGATTTGCCCTCCAACCCAAGTAGACGGATGATTAACACAGGCCGGTTACCCATTGATGGTTGCAGATATTTTGATCTCTGACAAAGTGATTGGTGCACTGCTCATCCTGCAGTGTTTATTTAAAACTGGATTATGCGGCACTGATGGTTCCGAATCTGTCTTAAAGAAACAATAGAACCTTATAGACATATCTCGTGTGGCCTATGTAAACACTTCATACATTCCAAATATAAATTCTAAACATATAGACTGAAGGAATAGGTAATAATAGGGGCACCATGGTAGCACAGTGGTTAGCACTGTTGTTTCACAGCTCCAGGGTCCCAGGTTCGATTCCCGGCTTGGGTCACTGTCTGTGTGGAGTCTGCACGTTCTCCCCGTGTCTGCGTGGGTTTCCTCCGGGTGCTCCGGTTTCCTCCCACAAGTCCCGAAAGACGTGCTGTTAGGTGAATTGGACATTCTGAATTCTCTCTCAGTGTACCTGAACAGGTGCCGGAAGTGTGGCGACTAGGGGCCTGTCACAGTAACTTCATTGCACTGTTAATGTAAGCCTACTTGTGACAATAATAAAAGATTACATGAAAGACCAATGTTCATAATGTTGTTTGAGGAATACATATTGAGGCGGACAGCAGGAAGGAGCTGCTGTAATTTCGTCCAACCCGATATTTCCCGATATATCCACAACGTTCTTATATTGAACAAATTCAGCTTTAGCTCCACTCTGCAAATTGTTACATTGCCATCTCTGTGTCCACCATTGTTCCCTCGGCGACCTCCATCACCACCTGCCATTACATTGAGTTTCCGGGCAGCATCCTCCCATGCCCCTCCCGGCGGGATCAATGGCGGAGGGGGCGGGGAGGGGGAGGGAGAGAATTCAGTGGGAGGCCCAAAACCCGGTTTCTGCTGATGCTGCCCACCGGATCGGGAATCCCACTGGAGGCCGATTTGCATCTAGCCAATGGAATGCGGATAAAGGCGAAGGATCGGGATCGACCCCCAACAGACGATTCTCCGCGACAGCAGTGGGAAAGCACTCCGATTCCGAACGGGTCTGGATTTAAGTGGTGTGCAATAGTGAGGACTTACTCGATGAAAGGCCTTGGGCTGCCTCCGGAGTTTGGGACAGAGACAGTCTGAACGGTTAGAATTAGAGCTTCATGTCTCTACCTGGGTTTCAATCCAGGATTCCACTGCGGAGTCTCGGGCTGGCATTCCTGGTGCATGACTGAGGGGCCGTTGGCCGCCAGCGAGATCTTCAGATCCCGCCATAGCCTCCGGCGTTTTGTATGTGTCGCCCGCTCTGCTGCTGGATCCACCTTCAGCCGGACCAGGAGGCTCCGCTGGCGGAATGGGCCAGCAAATCCCACACAGGGACAGAAACGCCGGCTCTTGGATCAGATGGTAAACTGAGGCCCCTGTCTACCCCGACCGGTGGATGCAACTTGGCGAAGAGCTGGGGTGTTCTCCTCAATATCCTGGGCCAATATTTACCCCTCAAACAATGTCATTAAAACAGGTGACACGCTCGTGCCGTCTGTGGGAGCTTTCTGTGCACGCATCAGCTGTCACAATTCCTGCATTGCAACACTGACCACACTTCAGAACAGATTCGTTGGGTCAGGGCAGGTGGGACATTGGTTTACCATCTTATCAGAAATTTAGCACCTCTGACGAGGTAGCACTCCCTCAGCTGACATAGGGTCAGCCTAGATTATGTCCCGAAATCACGGGAGTGGGATTTGAACCCATGATCTTCAGATTTAGACACCAGTTTATGAAATAATGTTGTCGAGGAGAATACTGAGATACAGGCTACTGGACTAGACAGGATTGAGATTCATAAGGAGGAGGTGTGAGCAATTCTGGAAAGTGTGAAAATAGATAAGTCCCCAGGGCCGGATGGGATTTATCCTAGGATTCTCTGGGAAGTGAGGGAGGAGATTGCAGAGCCTTTGGCTTTGATCTGTATGTCATCATTGTCTACAGGAATAGTGCCAGAAGACTGGAGGATAGCAAATGTTGTCCCGTTGTTCAAGAAGGGGAGTAGAGACAACCCCGGTAACTATAGACCAGTGAGCCTTACTTCTGTTGTGGGCAAAGTCTTGGAAAGGTTTATAAGAGATAGGATGTATAATCATCTAGAAAGGAATAATTTGATTAGGGATAGTCAACACAGTTTTGTGAAGGGTAGGTCGTGCCTCACAAACCTTATTGAGTTCTTTCAGAAGGTGGCCAAACAGGTGGACAAGGGTAAAGCAGTTGATGTGGTGTATATGGATTTCAATAAAGCATTTGATAAGGTTCCCCACGATAGGCTATTGCAGAAAATACAGAGGCATGGGATTCAGGGTGATTTAGTGGTTTGGATCAGAAATTGGCTCGCTGTAAGAAGACAGAAGGTGGTGGTTGATGGGAAATGTTCAGCCTGGAGTTCAGTTACTAGTGGTGTACCACAAGGATCTGTTTTGGAGCCTCTGCTGTTTGTCATTTTTATAAATGACCTGGAGGAGGGCGTAGAAGGATGGGTGAGTAAATTTTCAGATGACACTAAAGTCGGTAGAGTTGTGGACAGTGCGGAAGGATGTTACAGGTTACTGAAGGACATAGATAAGCTGCAGAGCTGAGCTGCAGAGTTGGCAAATGGAGTTTAATGCAGAAAAGTGTGAGGTGATTCAAGTTGGAAGGAGTAACAGGAAGACAGAGTACTGGGCTAATGGTAAGATTCTTGGTAGTGTGGATGAGCAGAGAGATATCGGTGTCCATGTACATAGATTCCTGAAAGTTGCCACCCAGGTTGATAGGGTTGTTAAGAAGGCGTACGGTGTGTTTGCTTTTATTGGTAGAGGGATTGAGTTTCGGAGCCATGAGGTCATGTTGCAGCTGTACAAAACTCTAGTGCGGCCGCATTTGGAGTATTGCGTGCAGTTCTGGTCGCTGCATTATAGGAAGGATGTGGAAGCATTGGAAAGGGTGCAGAGGAGATTTACCAGGATGTTGCCTGGTATGGAGGGAAAATCTTAAGAGGAAAGGCTGAGGGACTTGGGGCTGTTTTCGTTAGAGAGAAGAAGGTTAAGAGGTGACTTAATTGAGGCATACAAGATGATCAGAGGATTAGATAGGGTGGAGAGTGAGAGCCCTTTTCCTCGGATGGTGATGGCTAGCACAAGGGGACATAGATATAGGACAGATGTCAGGGGTAGGTTCTTTACTCAGAGAGTAGTAAGGGTGTGGAATGCCCTGCCTGCAACAGTAGTGGACTCGCCAACGTTAAGGGCATTTAAATGGTCATTGGATAGGCATATGGATGATAAGGGAATAGTGTAGATGGGCTTTAGATTGGTTTCACAGGTCGGCACAATATCGAGGGCCGAAGGGCCTGTACTGCGCTGTAATGTTCTAAGTTCTATGAAACTAAGGGCAGGATTCTCCGCTCCCTCAACCGCGAGTTTCTCAGCGACACTCCGTTCGCTGACAGCGAGATTCTCTCTTCCCACCACTTGTCAATGGAATTTTCCATTGAAGTCAGCCTCACGCTGCCTGCAGGAACACAGAATCCCAACGGCTCGAGAATTCTGGCTGATACCTGAAAGCGAAATACGGCAGATAACGGAAATCAAAATAAAAACACAGAGTGCTGGAAATGCCTGCTGAATATTTCTGGTGTTACTTCAATAATCTACCTCTCTTCCAAAGAAGGACATCACGGCAGCACAAGTGGATAGCACTGTGGCTTCACAGCTCCAGGGTCCCAGGTTCGATTCCCGGCTGGGTCACTGTCTGTGCGGAGTCCGCACGCTCTCCCCATGTCGGTGTCGGTTTCCTCCGGGTGCTCCAGTTTCCTCCCACAGTCCAAAGATGTGCGGGTTAGGTGGATTGGCCATGCTAAATTGTCCTTAGTGACCAGACAAGATTAGGAGGGATTATTGGGTTACGGGGATAGGGTGGAAGTGAGGGCTTCAGTGGGTCGGTGCAGACTCGATGGGCCGAATGGCCTCCTTCTGCACTGTATGTTCCATGTTCTGGGTTATCTATCGAAGACAAATGTCTTATTCAGCATCAACCAAGCAACAAGTATCTCACCTCCTGCCTCCCCAAAAGCTGTCCGCTATCTACAAGGCACAAGTCAGGAGTGTGATGGAAACCTCTCCACTTACCTGGGTAAGAGCAGCTCCAGCAACCCCCGGTAAACTCGACACCATCCAGGACAAAGCAGCCGTTTGATTGCTCCCCCATCCACCAACTTAAACATTCACTCCCTCCAAGCACCGATGCAAAATGGCGGCCCTGTGACCCATTTACAAGGTGCTCGGCAAGAACTCATCAAGCCACCTGAGGCAGCACCTTCCCAAATTCATGGCCGCTGCCATCTAGAAGGAAAAGGGCAGCAGATACATGGGAACACCAGCGCTTGGAGGGGAACGTCCAAGTCATTCACCGCCCCGACGTGGAAATATATCTCCGCTCCTTCACTGTTACTGGGGCGAAATCCTGCAACACCCTCCCTATCAGCACTGTGAATGTACCTACATTACCTGGACTGCGGCGGGGGTCAAGAAGGCAACTCACCACCACCTTCTGAAGAGTAATTAAGGAAGGGCTATAAATGCTTGGCCGAGACGATGGCTCTATATCCCATGAATTAATTTTTAGGGGCAGCAGGGTAGCATGGTGGTTAGCATAAATGCTTCACAGCTCCAGGGTCCCAGGTTCGATTCCCGGCTGGGTCACTGTCTGTGTGGAGTCTGCACGTCCTCCCCCTGTGTGCGTGGGTTTCCTCCGGGTGCTCCGGTTTCCTCCCACAGTCCAAAGATGTGCGGGTTAGGTGGATTGGCCATGCTAAATTGCCCGTAGTGTCCTAATAAAAAACAAAAGTAAGGTTAAGGGGGAGATTGTTGGGTTATGGATATAGGGTGTATACGTGGGTTTGAGTAGGGTGATCATGGCTCGGCACAACATTGAGGGCCGAAGGGCCTGTTCTGTGCTGTACTGTTCTATGTTCTATGTTCTAATCTTCGGTATTTGCATCGTGGGGGAGGTGGATTTTCTGCCCCGGTTTTCAGTGGTCTGGAATGGCGGAGGGGCAGGGATTCGAGCGGGAGACCCAAAACGGCTTTTGCATCAGCGAGATTTCCCCACTCGACTGTCCCGGCCCGTGACGTTATGGGGACCCGACTTTAAAATTCAGGATCGCCATTTGCATCTCGCTAGCAATGCAGATTGGACGTTTACGTTGGGCTGTCCATTCATGACGGTGTGAGGACATGCCGCGCAAGCTGACAGTTAGTAAAATATCTAAAGGCTCCACCCGTTCCCAGTGCTCCCTGCACCACACAGGCAGCTGGGCCCCTCAGCGTGAAATCCAGGTGGGTACATGGTCGGTTTTGTTTCATTGAATTACTTGATGGATGATGGGATGAGCTGTGTTGTGAGGTTTTACAAATTACCTTTAACCCGTGGTTCGCCCTAACCCTGACCCCAACCATAACATTGTCAGCAACACCCGTTTGTGTATTTATTGGGATTCTGATGCGCGATCAATAACTACTGAAACGGGGATGTAGTCCGAATTGAAGGCTTTAATCAACGAGATGTTTCCCCAGCAGCTCGAGTACAGAAAGAGGCCAGCTGCTGGGTAACACGGGTTCTTATACCCCGCCTCACTGGGTGGAGCTACCTTACATTCCGACCAATGAAATGCAAACACTTGGGCCAATGAGCAACAAGCCTTCTCTACCAATGGTAGCTCACACTCCCAGGTACCGTATTACCTCTAGTCTTACTACCACATTCACCCCTTCAGAAAGGAACCGGGGGGTGGGGGGGGGGGGGGGGGGGGTGCTTGGACGTTCAGCCATGACTGGTAATCCGATGCAGGTGGAACGATTTACTGGTACTATGACTTGTGATATGGGGCTATACGTCACTCCGACGGCGGCTGCCCACTGGCCCGTAACTATGTACAGCGTGTTGTGTTATCAATATCACAACTATTTACAGCGACAGAGAGGGGGAAAAATCCATTAAGAGTTCATATCGACTCAATCAGATGATCGGTGGCCTTGGACGTCCTCTGCAACCGACGGAGCTTCATCGGAGATGTTGATGGAGATGCGGCCGTCCATGACTCCGGGAGCGATGATCCGGTCCTTGCAGAGGTTTCAACACCCTTAGACGGCGCTGATGAGGGCCGGGCTGGGGGGGGGGGGGGGCATCTAGTCCTCCAGGTGGCACAGGAGAGGGGGTTGGCGGGCCAGGGAGGGAAGCGCCTGCAGGGATCAGTTGCAGTTGGGGGGGTCCCACCATAGCCTGTGGGGGGGTGGGTGGGGCTGGTGACAAGGGGGATGGTGGGGATCCGGCGGGCGCCAGGTCCCGTAGAGAGACCGTGTCTTGTCGGCCGTCGGGGTACTCCACATACACATATTGCGCGTTAGCGTGGAGCAGCTGGACCCTCTCGACCAATGGGTCCGATTTGTGCGCCCGCACGTGTTTCCGGAGCAGGATTGTCCCGGGGCTGCCAGCGAAGTCGGGAGCGGAGTCCCCGAGGAAGACTTCCTGGGGAAAACAAGAAGGCGTTCGTGAGGAGTTTGATTAGTAGAAGTGCAGAGTAGAGACCGGATGGAGTGGAGGGCGTCTGGGAGGACCTCCTGCCAGCGGGAGACTGGGAGATCTCTGGACCGTAGGGCCAGTAGGATTGTTTTCCAGACCGTACCGTTCTCCCTCTCGACCTGGCCATTACCCCAGGGTTATAACTGGTCGTCCTGCTTGAGGCAATGCCCTTGCTGAGCAGGAATTGACGCAGTTCGTCACTCATAAAGGAGGACCCCCTATCGCTGTGTATGTAGGCGGGGAATCCGTACAGGGAGAAAATGCTGTGGAGGGCTTTAATGATGGTGGTTGTGATCATGTCGGGGCAGGGGATGGCGAACGGGAAACTGGAGTACTCGTCAATCACGTGTTGCAGTTGTTGGAGGGGAGGGGACCTTTGAAGTCCATGCTGAGGCGTTCAAAGGGGCGGGAAGCCTTTATCAGATGCGCTTGTTCAGGACGGTAGAAGAGTGGCTTGCACTCCGCGCAGATATGGCATTCCCTGGTCACTGTCCTGACCTCCTCGATGGAGTAGGGTAGGTTGCGGGTCTTCACGAAATGGAAAAAGCAGGTGACCCCCGGGTGGCAGAGGTCCACGTGGAGTGTTCGGAGGCGGTCCACTTGTGCGTTGGCACACGGGACAGGGCATCGAGAGGCTCGTTTAGCTTCCCAGTACGATACAAGATGTCGTAGTTGTAGGTGGATAACTCGATCTTCCACCACAAGATCTTGTCTTTCTTTATCTTGCCCCTCTGTGCATTGTCGAACATGAAGGCCACCGACCGTTGGTCTGTGAGGAGGGTAAACCTCCTGCCGGCCAGATAGTGCCTCCAATGTCGCACAGCTTCGACTATGGCCTGTGCTTCCTTCTCGACCGAGGAATGGCGGATTTCGGAAGCGTGGAGGGTACGGGAGAAGAAGGCCACGGGTCTGCCCGCTTGGTGAGAGTGGCTGCCAGAGCTCGTCTGACCACGTCAGACGCGTCGCTCTCGACTTGGAAGGGGAGGGACTCGTCGATGGCGCGCATCGTGGCCTTTGCGATATCGGCTTTGATGCGGCTGAAGGCCTGGCGGGCCTCCGTCGACAGGGGGAAAGTGGTTGTTTGGATGAGAGGACGGGCTTTGTCGGCGTAGTTGGGGACCCACTGAGCGTAACAAGAGAAAAAACCTAGGCAGCGCTTCAGGGCCTTGGAGCAGTGAGGGAGGGGTAGATCCATCAGGGGGCGCATGCGTTCCGGGTCGGGGCCTATCACTCCATTTCGCACTACATAGCCGAGGATGGCTAGGCGGTCGGTGCTGAACAATAGGTCAAATTCAGGAGTTTTGCGGTTTGGAGGAATTTGCGGAGATTGGTGTCGTGGTCCTGCTGATCGTGGCCGCAGATGGTGACATTATCGAGATATGGGAAGGTTGCCCGTAAACCATATCGGTCGACCATTTGGTCCATCTCTCGTTGGAAGACCGAGACCCCGTTTGTGACACCGAAGGGAACCCTTAAAAAGTGGTAGAGCCGCCCGTCCACCTCGAACGTAGTGTACTTGCGATCGCTCGCGCGGATGGGGCGCTGGTGGTAGGCCGACTTCAGGTCTACCGCGGAGAAGACCTTGTACTGTGCGATCCTGCGCCCACTGGTCGCACATGGCGGGGGATGGACAAAATGGCGGCGCCCGTCCCCCGCACGTGTTGTCGGGAACACAAGATGGCAGCGTCCGGAGGCCGCACGTGGCATTGGGGGATGAGGACAGAGGAGTTCGCGGGCTGCACGGGGCCCTTGGAGAGAGATGGGGTGGTGTCCCGCAGTCACTGCCCGGGACAGCAGCGACCGCTTTGGAATGGCAAACGGACAGAAAATGGCCGTTCTTCCCGCAGCCCTTGCACGTTACCGATCGGGCTGGGCAACGCTGTCGGGGGTGTTTTGCCTGTCCACAAAAGTAGCAACGGGGCCCAGCGGGGTTTCCAGGGCGTCTTGCAGCGCATGCCTGAGGCGATTCCGAGACCGTAGGGGAAGGGGAAGCTGAAAGGCGTCTCGGATTAAGAGTTCGGTGTGCTCACTAGCCGAAACTTGTGGGCAGCCGCAGTTCCTCCCCAGTACAAGGAGCGCACGGTAAAAATCGCCTAACGACTCACCAGGGATCTGCTGCCTCGTAGCCAGCAAGTGCCGAGCGTAAACTTGATTTACCGGCCGGATGAAGTGCCCTTTAAGCAGTTCCATGGCGGAGTCGTAGTCGGCCGTGTCCTCGATGAGCGTGTAGATGGCGGGGCCTACGCACTAGTGCAGGATGTGCAGCTTCTGCTCCCTCGTCGGTACGTTTTCCGCCGTGCTGAGGTAGCTATTAAAACAAGCCAGCCAATGCTTGAATGTAGCTGCTGCATTAGCTGCGTGGGGGCTAAGTCGTCGACACTCCGGCTGGATGCGGAGCTCCAAACTTTAAAATCTCGTTGATTAAATTGATGCGCAATCAATAACTACTGAAACGGGGATGTAGTCCGAATTGAAGGCTTTATTCAACGAGATGTTTCCCCAGCAGCTCGAGTACAGAAAGAGGCCGGCTGCTGGGGAACACGGGTTCTTACACCCCGCCTCACTGGGCGGAGCTACCTTACATTCTGACCAATGAAATGCAAACACTTGGGCCAATGAGCAGCGAGCCTTCTCCACCAATGGTAGCTCACACTCCCAGGTACCGTAGTACCTCTAGTCATACTACCACAGATTCATGGCCTCTTACTCCTGCGTTTGACCCATTGTCAGTGATCTGGGTCAAGGATTTGAATACAATGATTGCTCAGTTCATTGGGAGAGGCTTGTGGGTCACTCTTGACTTTCTGTTGTGCTGTGAGATCGGTGGTAGTCCATTGGCAACCTGCTTTAAATGTGAACTGGCTTATGAGACAATACCCATCACCTCTTTCTCTTCACCTCAACAATCTAATTGACATTATCAAACCATGAAGATGTAATTGACAAGAAGCGGAATTCTGTGTTCCAGCGCCAGCGCCAACGGAGAATCCGCAGGTGGATCACAACAGGAAAATTGGCGCGGACCCCTCACCAATTCCGGTACCAGTGAGGGGCTAGCCCCGGAGCCATGTGAACCACCTGTAGTTCACGCGGAAAACGGCCGGAGAATCGCCGGGTCCCGGGCCACGCTTGTGCTGGGAGACATGGTGCCGGTTGGCTGGAACCCTAACCCGCCCACCCCGCTCCCACAGCCCACCCCCTGTCCACCCCCCCCACCCCCCCCACCACTCCCCCGAGCCCGAGCAGAAACCCCCCCCCCCCGCGGCCATCGGCACGGATCCGGACGACTGTGACAGCGCTGGACACTGTCCCACAGCAGGCACAGCGGGTTCCCGACCACTGGGACCACATGTAGCCCCCGCCTTCAGGAACTCTGCTCATCATTGCATTGGCCACATTATTACAGTGACTGCACTTCAAAAGTACGCCATTGGCTGAAAAGCACTTTGGGGCGTCTGAAGGGTGTTCATGGCGCTAGGTAAATGCGGGCCATTCTCTCTTCCTTCACCTCTCAATGAGAAGTTCATGGATACAGAACCAACTTCACTCACACTGTGCAATCTAGGTTGACAGCCCTAAAGGCGGGTGTTGGTGGGATCTTTCTGTGCATGAGTTGGCTGCTGCGTTTCCTACATTACAGCAGCGACCAGACTCCATGTTGATCGTAAAGCGCATTGGGGCACCCTGAGATTGTCAAAGGAGCTGCCTCAAACAAGCCTTTTTTTTTTGTTGCCCCTTGTGACTGCCACCCCCCAGATTCTTTTAAAAGCAGGTGCAGGTTGGGAAGCTGGGGGAGCTTCAGAGCTTGTACACAAGGGGGCAGTGTAGCTCACAGGTCGGAACAAGATGGTGTGGCGATCACCGGCCAGAAAGATTTTGGTTTGCTCTTAAAGGGGACAATTCCCTGAGGCGGATCAGAAATTAGTAAAAGTAGAAATCAAGGACATCAAGTCTGTTTGTCTTTAAAGGGATGAGTTCCCTCCGATCTTCTTTATCGCTTGCTGTGGACAAGGTTTCACATAACACGCCTTGATTGCTTGCATGTTGAAACAGACAAAGCGTGTCAAGGTGGCACAGTGTTTAGCACCGCCGTCTCCCCGCCCCCGGGTTTGATTCCGGCCTCGGGTGACCGTCTGTGCGGCGGCTGCACGTTCTCCCCGTGTCCACGTGGGCTTCCTCTGGGTGCTCTGGTTTCCTCCCACAGTCTAAAATTGGGTGAATTAGCCATGCTAAATTGGCCCTTGGTGTCCGTGCGGGAGTGGGCCTGGGTAGGGCGCTCTTTTGGAGGGTTGGTGCGGGCTCGATGGGCCGAATGGCCTCCTTGTGCACTGTAGGGATTCTATGATTCCATGTAAAAGCTGTCTCCCGCAGTAAATGGTTGAAGTGTGGTACCTGTTGTTAATGGAAACACAGTAGGCACTTTTGTCCCAGAAATATCCCATTAAAAGTCAAGATGTCCAATGACTCTACATTTGGTTTCTTGGTCTTGTTGATTTTCCTGCCCATTCTTCAAATAATCTTTGATGTGTTGCTGTACATATTGTACACACATATGTTATAGGAGCAGGAGTAGGCCATCGAGCCTGCTCCACCATTCAATATGATCATGACTGATTGGGCACGTAAATGTCTTTTACCCTCGCTATCCCCATAATCCTAATCAGAAATCTATCAATCTCTGCTCTAAACACTCTCAATAATATATAAACAGTCAACTGGAGCTTGGGGTGAAGTCTCACAGGGTGGGCTTTTTAAAGTATTGCATTTCCTGCACTCCCGCATTGTCCTCAGTCTGTATATCATTTACATTTCCAGGAAGCACAAGGTGCCATGTACAAACATACCCATGAACAAACCAACTAGGAGCAGGAGGAGGCCATTCAGCCCCTCGAGCCTGCTCCGCCATTTAATAAGATCGTGAATAATCTGATAGTAAACTCAAATCAGCATCCCACCCACCCACCCCCGATGACCTTTCACCCCCTTGCCCATCAAGAATCTGTCCACCTCTGCCTTAAACATATTCAAAGATGCTGCTTCCGCCACCTTTTCAGGAAGAGAGTTTGACCGCCTGAGTGGAAACGTTTTGCCTCATCTCCATTTCAGATGGGCGACACCTTGGGCGGGGTTCTCTCGGTCCGGGGCCGGGCCGGAGAATCCCCGCAACCGGGCCACGCCCCCCCGACGCCGGCACGCGATTGTCCGCAGAGCAGAGAATCGGCGCCATTGGGGCCACCGTGTTTGTCGTGGCGCCGATCGCAGGCCACTCTACGCGGCCGGCCCGTCAATCCCCGGGCCAGGATGGGCCGAGCGGCCGTCGTGGAAACGCTGAGTCCCGCCGGTGCCGTTCTAACCTGCTCTCAGCTGCCGGGAACGCAGCGTGGAAGGGGCGGGTGGCGGCCTGTGGTGGGGAGGGGGTGCCGACCCCGGGGTGGGGGGGTCTCCGATGTGGCCTGGCCCGCGATCGGGGCCCACCGATCGGCGGGCTGGCCTCTCTGGCTGGGTGCCTCCTTTCCTACGCGCCGGCCCCTATAGTCCTGCGTCATGCGCGCGCATGCACAGTGGCCTCCTTCAACGCCAGAATTAGTCCTGGCAGTGGCCCGTTCACACCGTCGTAAAACACGACGGTGTTTACCACGGCGTGGACACTACCGCGGGATGAGAGAATCCCTCCCCTTATTTTTCAATACTGACGCCCAGTTTGAGATTCCCCCGCAAGAGGAAACATCCTCTCCACATCCACCATGTCAATACCCCTCAGGATCTTACATGTGTCAAGAAAGTCGCCGCTTACTCTTCTAAACGCCAGCGAATGCAAGTCTAACCTGTCCAACCTCCCCTCATAAGGCAATCCATCCATTCCAGGTATTAGTCTGGTAAACCTTCTCGGAACCGCTTCCAACACATTTTGCATCCATCCTGCAATAAGGTGACCAATACTGTTTACGCTACTCCAGATGTGGTCTCACCAAAGCCCGACATAACATCCTTACTTTGTACTCAATTTAACATCAAACGTCCATGCGGAAAATAAAAGCTGATGATGTAGGGAGGAACATATTGCTGTGGAGAGAAGATTGGTTGGTTCACAGGAAACATTGAGTCACATAAATGGGTCATTTTCTGGTTGACAGGATGTGACGTGTGGTGTTTGGCAAGGACCAGTGCTGGCACCTCAACTTTTTATAACTTATATAAATGACTGAAGGGAAGGTTGCCAAATATGCTGATGACAGGTGAGTAGGAAAGTAAAATGTGAAGAGGATTTAAGGAGGCTACAAAAAGGTGGGTTAAGAGAGTGGGCAAAGATCAGCAAATGGAGAATAACGTGGGAAACTGTGAAATTGTCCATTTTGGCAGGAAGGATAAAAGAGAAGCTTATGATCTAAATGGTGAGAGATTATGGAGCTCCGAGATGCAGAGGGATCTGGGTGCCCTAGTGCATGAATCACAAAAGGCTAGTTTGCAGGTACAGCAAGTAATTAGGAAAGGTAATAGAATGTGAGCACCCTATTGTGAGGAGAATTGAATATAAAATTCGGGAGGATATGCTTCAGTTGCACACGGCATTTGAGAGACTGCATCACAAACCAGCTGTCTAGCCCACTGAGCTAAACCAGTTACGGTACAGTCAGAGCAAGACCGCCAACAGGAAAACCCATATCCTAATCAGGCCGGGTCTAATCGACCCACCGTCAACTTATGTCCAACCTCTCCCAGCCCTCTGAGATAAAAGCAAAATGCTGCAGAGGCTGGAAAGCTGAAATAAAATCAGAGAGTGCTGGGTAAACTCAGCAGGCCAGGCAGCATCTGTGGAGAGAGAAACAGAGTTAATGTTTCAATTCAAGGTAACCCCCGAGATCCCGGCGCATCCTTCAATTCTGGCCGCTCGCACCCCGCTGAATTTAATCACTCCACCATTGGTAGCTGTGTCTTCAGCTGCAGGGCCCACACAGGGATTACCTCCCTAAACCTCCCTACCCCTCTCCTCCTGTAAAATGCTCCTAACCTCAACCCCTTCGACCAGGACTTTGGGTCACCTGTCCCAATATCCCCTCATGTGCTTCGGTGTCAAGTTTTCTTGTAACATTTACCTGGAATTGGGGAGTTTCAATCCCTGGTTTTCAACTTGCCTCAATTTGATGTTGGGCAGGGCGGCACGGTGACGCAGTGGTTAGCACTGCTGCCTCACAACGCCAAGGACCCGGGTTTGATCCGGCCCCGCATCATTGTCCGTGTGGAGTTTGCACATTCTCCCCGTGCCTGCGTGGGTCTCACCCGCCACAACCCAAAATGATGTGCGGGTTAGGCGGATTGACCACGCTAAATCGCCTTTAATTGGAAAAAAAGAATTGGGTACTCGAAATTTAAAAAGAAACTTCATGTCGGGTGGCACGGTGAAGCAGTGGTTACCACTGCTGCCTCGCAGCGCTAGAGACCCAGGTTCGATTCCCGCCTTGGGTGACTGTTTCCACGTTTTCCCTGCATCTGCGCAAGTTTCCTCCCACAGCCCGTAGATGCGCAGGTTAGATGGGGTTGCAGAGTGTGGTAGTCGGTATTAGGGATATTACGGTACCCAGGTGGATGCTGTTAGACCATTGGTGTGGGAAGTACCTGAGACAGCAAGTTCATTGGTGAAGCCTGCCTGCTGGTTCCGCCCAGTAAGGCGGAGTATAAGAGCCTGTGCCTCCCTAGCAGCTGCCTTCTGTACCTGCGCTGCTGGGGGGAAACATCCAGTCCAATAAAGCCTTTGATTGTCGTCCAATCTCGCTTCTGGAGTCATTGATCGAGCATCACAGAGATAGGGCGGAGGAGTTGGGCCTCGGTTGGCCCCTCTTTCAGATGGTTGGTGTGGTCTCGATGGGCTTCCTTCTGTACCGTAGGGATTCCATGATGCGCACACAAAACAACACTCACTCTGAGTGAGTGCAGCCTGAGAAGTGCCTAATTGGGACCTTTACCCCGTTATAGGTGCTATAGAAATGCAAGTTATTATTTTTGTTGTTGTAATTACCCACCCCACTCCCTGTTCTCTAATATAACCCAGGCATTTCAGAGCTGCCTCATTAATTAACAATGTAAGGCAGGCTGGGCAATACACGGTTCTCTGTGGCTGCCTTTGTGTGTCTGCTTTCAACACTCTCGTCAAGGCAGCCTTGTGCCGTTTACAAAATATTTCAAGTCTTTGGTCTCTCATTAAATTGTTCTGGGAACTTTTTACACTTTCCTTTCATTTTTTTTATTTCAAAAATACGCACTAACATCAAAACCTGTCACCCCCCCCCCCCCCCCCCCCCCCAACAACCCCCCGGAGGCAACTGAGGAGTGACCAGTCGGGACTAGTAAAAGTGGAATGGAATAAGATCAAATAGAGATTGCCGTTTATTTGCTGCAGGTTTCTTGGAAAATATGTTCTTGAACCAACAAACAGGAGCAAACTCTCTAACCGGAGAGTGGTTGGAGTGTGGAGCTTGCAGCCGCCTGCGTGTCGCAAATGCCTCGGGGGTGGATGAATTTCAGAGAAAAACTAGATTGACGCACGTGGGGGGAAAGGAATGGAAGGATGTGCTAACGGGGCAGGATGAACTTGGGTCGGAGGAGGCTTGTGTGGGGCATAAAAAGACCCGACAGGAAGCCATTAGTTTGGCCGCAAATTCTAATGCCACACATCACAGTTACTGGTCTTACACACAGAGAGTGTAAGATGCCGCGCTCCCTCAGAGTGAGTGTGGGTTTGTATTATTCTGTGTGTCACGTTGAGGGGAGTTGAAAGCCAAGGATTGAAACGCCCCAATTCGAGGTGAATGTTACACGTTACGAGAATTGTCAAAGGCCCGCTTTCGCTGGCACCCCTTCGCCGGAGTGGGACCTCTGGAGAACCCCCAACCCCTCCATGCTCTTCACGTTCTCGCTTCTCCGAGGGGGGGGGGGGGTTTATTTTTGTGTTCTGGTTCCTGGAGAAGCCCGATGCCTCCACCTCTGAGTTTTGAAAATTCCTCAGGGATTAATACTGACTGCTGCCAGCCAGGCCTCTTGTTTATTTAAGTTACATTGTTCGGCGCTGTGGCCGGGATGGTTTAGAAACAGGACTGGAATGAAGGTTCGTTTATCGAAAGTCTGTGGCAGAAAAATAAAAACCTTTTGGACCCAATGTCTGCCATTCGGTGTTTGTTTACGATCCCGATCACGGGTGTTTTTTGTTTCCACAAACGATTGGTTCTGTTCAGTACTCAGCCGTTCCAAATTCTTGGAAGACAGAAGGGAACCCGACCTTCCCTTCAACGTTCAATGGGGCTTCTTGTTGTGTTCTGATTTATTGAGGCATCCTCTAACGTCCCTCCCAGATAATCATTCCACATCACCGATTCCCAACAGCTTCCTTAATGCGGACCACAGATCAACATCAAAAGCTTTTGCGGACTGTGGTGAATGTAACTCCGTAATTCACACTGTATTGTATATACATGAGACCATGCATTTGTAAGCGCAGTTGCGTTGCCCAACCACTAGGGGGAGTAGCACTGGGAATGCGTAGGAGTTTGTACAGGGCTCCACCCTTAGCTCCGCCCACGACTCCTCCCCCTGGACTGCTGTATAAATACCGATGCCTAGAGCCAGTCATTCAGTTCATCGAGAGTTCAACACGGAACAGGCTGGCTCTGTTGTAAGTAGATTAAAACCACTGTTCATATCTTAAAGCACGTGTCTAATGAATTGATGGTTCCATCACGGACCACAACGTATTCAAGCCGTTTTGAACATTACGGGCGGGATTCTCCGTCCCGTCGCACCCGTTTTCTGGCACGGCGCGCCCCAGCCAACAGCGGGATGTTCCGACCCGGCAGCCGGCCAATGGGGTTTCCCATTGTGGGCACCCCCGCGCCATCGGAAAATCCGTGGGCGTGGGTGCGCTGCCAGCGAAGAGGGAGATCCTGCCGACGGAGAATCCAGCCCTGTGTTTGTACAAAACCTACGGCTGACGGGAGTCAAACTTCTATATCAATGTTTATCAAAAACGTAACTATTTTCAATGGTTTATGATGCACACTCACAAATACATGGCCGATTACATGACACAAGAGTGTCTGTGAAGCAAATGGCATTGCGAATAATAATGTAACATTGATTATGATATATCCAAGGTGCACATAATTGTATTGGTTTTTTTCACAGACCACCTCATGGACCACCACACCAGTGTCCCATGAGCCACAGGTTGGGAACTGCTGTTCTACAGGCATGAACCCATTTTGCCCAGGCTGGCACACACACCAGCTTCACCACGGGGGGGGCAGCCATTTTTTTTGCTTTGAAGCTTAAGTGATGTCCTCACGATTGACAAGACATCAAGGTGTTCACCTGTTGCATCCTGTTAGTGTCGTTAACTGGTCTCAAGCTTCATACACTCCCCTTTCCACCTGTCATGACAGGCCTTGCCTTGATCCCAAAAACAGACAATATCTCCTTAGCTAGGCGTCCAAATCCCCCGCCACCCAACTATCTATGAATTGTCCTGTCCACCTCTTCAATCACCAGGTGGTCGACCGAACCACCTTGAAACACCACTGCCGAGGTGCAGCATGTTCCTGGGTTGACTGGTATCTCAGTGGCACAGCTCTCCAGATTGAGCAGTTTATAATCTAGAATCTTCCATTACGTAAAAGCAAAATGCCATGGATGCTGGAAATCGAAGGGCAAAGCCATAAAAGGCTGGGCACACTCAGCAGGTCTGACAGGCATCTGTGGAGAGAGAAAGGGAAGTTAAATTTTTTAAATTTGTTCATGGAGATGTAGGCGTCGCTGGCTGGGGCAGCACTTATTGGCCATCCCTGAGGGCATTTAAGGACAAAAGAAGAACAAAGAAAATTACAGCACAGGAACAGGCCCTTCGGCCCTCCCAGCCTGCTCCAGATCCTTTATCTAAACCTGTCTCCTATTTTCCAAGGTCTACTTCCCTCTGTTCCCACCCGTTCATATATCTGTCCAGATGCATCCTAAATGATGCTATCGTGCCCGCCTCTACCACATCCGCTGGTAAAGCATTCCAGGCACCCACCACCCTCTGCGTAAAAAACTTTCCACGCACATCTCCCTTAAACTTTCCCCCTCTCACCTTGAAATCATGACCCCTTGTAACTGACACCCCCATTCTTGGGAAGAGCTTGTTGCTATCCACCCTGTCCATACCTCTCACAATTTTGTAGACCTCAATCAGGTCCCCCCCTCAACCTCCGTCTTTCCAACGTAAACAATCCTAATCTACTCAACCTTTCTTCATAGAATATGGATCTAGCATCCTCCATACCAGGCAACATCCTGGTGAACCTCCTCTGCACCCTCTCCAAGGCATCCACATCCTTCTGGTAATGTGGCGACCAGAACTGCACGCAGTATTCCAAATGTGGCCTAACCAAGGTCCTATACAACTGTAACATGACCTGCCGACTCTTGTACTCAATACCCCGTCCGATGAAGGCAAGCATGCTGTATGCCTTCTTGACCACTCTATCAACCTGCATTGCCACCTTCAGGGTACAATGGACCTGAACTCCCAGATCTCTCTGTACATCAATTTTCCCCAAGACCCTTGCATTGACCATATAGTCCGCTCTTGAATTTTATCTTCCAAAATGCATGACCTCGCATTTGCCTGGATTGAACTCCATCTGCCATTTCTCTGCCCAACTCTCCAATCTATCTATATTTTGTTGTATTCTCTGACAGTCCTCCTTGCTATCTGCAACTCCACCAATCTTAGTATCATCTGCAAACTTGCTAATCAGACCACCTATACCTTCCTCCAGGTCATTTATGTAGATCACAAACAACAGTGGTCCGAGCACGGATCCCTGTGGAACACCTTTCCTCATCAATTAACTTTGTCACTTCCTCAAAGAATTCTATTAGGTTTGTAAGTCATGACCTTCCCTGCACAAAACCATGCTGCCTATCACTGATCAGTCTATTTTCTTCCAGATGTGAATAGATCCTATCCCTCAGTATCTTCTCCAACAGTTTGCCTACCACTGACGTCAAGCTCACAGGTCTATAATTCCCTGGATTATCCCTGCTACCCTTCTTAAACAAAGGGACAACATTAGCAATTCTCCAGTCCTCCGGGACCTCACCCGTGTTCAAGGATGCCGCAAAGATATCTGTTAAGGCCCCAGCTATTTCGTCCCTCGCTTCCCTCAGTAACCTGGGATAGATCCCATCCGGTCCTGGGGGCTTGTCCACCTTAATATCTTTTAGAATACTCAAAACTTCCCCCTTCCGTATGACAACTTGACCTAGAGTATTTAAACATCCATCCCTAGCCTCAACATCCGTGTTGTCCCTCTCCTTTGTGAATACCGATGCAAAGTACTCATTAAGAATCTCACCCATTTCCTCTGAGTCCATGCATAAATTCCCCCTTTTGTCTTTGAGTGGGCCAATTGGGGGCAGCACGGTAGCATGGTGGTTAGCATAAATGCTTCACAGCTCCAGGGTCCCAGGTTCGATTCCCGGCTGGGTCACTGTCTGTGTGGAGTCTGCACGTCCTCCCCGTGTGTGCGTGGGTTTCCTCCGGGTGCTCCGGTTTCCTCCCACAGTCCAAAGATGTGCGGGTTAGGTGGATTGGCCATGCTAAATTGCCCGTAGTGTCCTAAAAAGTAAGGTTAAGTGGGGGGTTGTTGGGTTACGGGTATAGGGTGGATACGTGGGTTTGAGTAGGGTGATCATTGCTCGGCACAACATCGAGGGCCGAAGGGCCTGTTCTGTGCTGTACTGTTCTATGTTCTATGTTCTAATCCTTTCTCTAGTTACCCTCTTGCTCCTTAGATACGAATAAAAGGCTTTGGGATTTTCCTTAACCATGTTAGCCGAGGTATATTTCATGACCCCTTTTAGCCCTCTTTATTGCGCGTTTGAGATTCGTCCTACTTTCCCGCTATTCCTCCAAAGCTTCATCAGTTTTGAGTTGCTTCGATCCTATGTATGCTTCCTTGTTCATTTTAGCTAGTCTCACAATTCCACCCGTCATCTATGGTTCCCTAATCTTGCCATTTCTGTCTTTCATTTTCACAGGAACATGTCTGTCCTGCACTCTAATCAACCTTTCCTTAAAAGACTCCCACATTTCAAATGTGGATTTACCCTTAAACAGCTGCTCCCAATCCACATTCCCTAGCTCCTGCCGAATTTTGTTATACTCTGCCTTTCCCCAATTTAGTACTCTTCCTTTCGGACCACTCTTGTCCTTGTCCATGAGTATTCTAAAACTTATGGAATTATGATCGCTATTCCCAAAGTAATCACCGACTGAAACATCAACCACCTGGCCGGGATCATTCCCCAATACCAGGTCCAGTATGGCCCCTTCCCGAGTTGGACTATTTACATACTGCTCTAAAAAACTCTCCTGGATGCTCCTTACAAATTCTGCTCCATCTACGCCTCCAACACTACACGAATCCCATTCAATGTTGGGGAAGTTAAAATCTCTCATCACAACCACCCTATTGCTCCTACATTTTTCTATAATTACTCTGCATATTTGTACCTCTACTTCATGCTCGCTTTTGGGAGGCCTGTAGTAAAGTCCCAACAATGTTACTGCACCCTTCTCAGCTCCACCCATATTGCTTCAGTGCTTGAATCCTCCATCGTGCCCTCCTTAAATCACAGCTGTGATATCATCTCTGGCGAGTAATGCAACTCCTCCACCCCTTCTACCTCCCTCTCTATCCCTCCTGAAGCATCTATACCCTGGGATATTCAGTTGCCAGTCCTGCCCTTCCCTCAACCAAGTCTCAGTAATACCAATAACATCATATTCCCAGGTACTGATCCAAGCCCTAAGTTCATCTGTCTTACCTGCTAAAGAACAAAGAAAATTACAAGAGTCAACCACATTGCTGTGGGGTCTGGAGTCACATGTCAGCCAGACCAGGTAAAGGACATCAGCGAACCAGATGGGTTTTTACGACAATTGACAATGGTGTCAGGGTCATCATTAGACTTTTAATTCCAGATTTCTTATTCAATCAAATTCCACCAACTGCCCAGCTGGGATTTGAACCCAGGTGCCCAGAGCATGACCCTGGCAAAATGCTGCAGATGCTCGAAATCGGATTACTAGTCCAGTGACTATGCCACTGCGCCACTGCCTCCCCACAGTTAACGTGTTCAGGTCAATGGCCTTGATCAGAACTGGAAAACATTGGGCCGGATTTACTGACCAACGGTGTTTTTCAGCACCGCCGGGATTTTCTGCTCCTGCCGTTGTCACCGGGATTTCCCATTGACCGCACCCCTTGTCGCCGGGAGACTTGTGCACCGCGTGCGGGACCAGAATATCCCGCCGGCGTGCACAGCCGGCAAATTCCTCCCGTTAGCATGTTACCAGTTAATGAGCAAGAATAGAACTCAGGGAAAGCTGGGGGAAAAAGAAGAGTGAGAGAAAATGAAGAGGAAAATGAAAATGAAATGAAAATCACTTATTGTCACGAGTAGGCTTCAATGAAGTTACTGTGAAAAGCCCCTAGTCGCCACATTCCGGCGCCTGTTCGGGGAGGCTGTTACGGGAATCGAACCGTGCTGCTGGCCTGCCTTGGTCTGCTTTTAGCCAGCGATTTAGCCCAGTGAGCTAAACGGAAGGTCTGGGGGGGCAGTGGCTTAATCGCATTATCGCTGGGATAGTAATCCATAGGACCCCAAGCAAGAACCAGAGACCTGGGTTTGAATCCCACCTCGGCAAATCTGATTTTTACTGGAGGCACGGGAGCACGGTGGTTAGCACTGTTGCTCCACAGCGGCAGGTTCGATTCCCGGCTTGGGTCACTGTCTGTATGGAGTCTGCACGTTTTCCCCTTGTCTGCGTGGGATTCCTCCGGGCGCTCCTGTTTCCTCCCACAAGTCCCGAAAGACGTGCTTGTTGGGTGAATTGGACATTCTGAATTCTCCCTCCGTGTACCCGAACAGGCGCCAGAGTGTGGCGGCTGGGGGCTTTTCCCAGTAACCTCATTGCAGTGTCAATGTAAGCCTACTTGTGACACGAATAAAGATGACGAATGGATAGAGGAGAGGGGTGATTAACTGTGAAAAGGGGATGATAAATGAGACGAAATGGGTCTGTGACCAAACAATCGATTCCGAGGTGATGTAAATATTATCGATCAAGTTTTTCTGCACATTCTCCGTCAAGATTTGTAAATGTGGGATTTTGAAATCAGTGTGTTGGGAGGGAATCAAGCCTCTTCAGAGGTTCCTGCCTAACCTAGTAAAATTGCAATATGCGATTAATTTAAAAGCATTAGGCAATCGGCCTTTTGTAGTTCGAGTGTGGTAGTGGTGGTAGAGTGGCAAATTGCGGGAATTCAGGAGGCTCTCAAAACAAGGGGAGAAAATGGAACAAAACATTCCATTCTTCATTAATTTTTGTATGGCATTTTAATTTATTCAAATGCGTTGGAAAGGCAGCTGGTCGCCCAAATTAACTTTCATTCAAAAATAAAATCCAAGGTCTGCTGGCATCTCACAGGGTTACTAATGAATAACCACTGTGCTGTTTTGAAGCAAAATATTGAACGAGTTAAAACGGCTGGGCTGTGAAAGGCAAGGTCACACTGGAGAACCCCTACCCCCCCTGTGTTGTAGCTGGTCGTTCTCCTTCAAATAAATTACCTTGCAATAGACAGGGGCCTGGGAAAGTGATTTAAGGAGCAAAATGCTGTTAGTTTTTACTTCCAAGAATGCCTTTAATTTGCAAATTGTTTGGCTCCCATCTGAGAGCAGAGAAAGACTTTGAATGCTGCGAGGGGCTGGGAGGGCTCGTGTTAATAATACTTGGCGACTGCTGTCAACTGCACCGCGATGGGGCAACCGAGGGATTGTTCGACGTTTCGCCCAGAATGACGGGCCAGGCGGGAAACCGAGAGAGCGAGAAATGGTCAGCGTAGAGGTTTCCATCAACCCCTAAGATACGTGTCTGCTTTTTTTCTTGGGGAGGGGAAGTGTTTATTCCATCCCGGGTTGGACGTGACTCAATGTGACGCACCACCTCCTGACTCTCAGCGATCTTCGCACATTTTTTTTTTTGCTGGGGGTTGCTGCAGAGTTCTCTGCAAAAGGAATGCACACACACACACACACGCTTGGAAAACCTCCTGGCTTAAGCAGTCAATACACACACATTTGGAAAAGATCCACTCGAGCATTCAGTGGACATTGTCCTAATGCACTGGACATGCAGACGGACCGATGAATGAGGAGGCCATTCGGCCCCTCGAGCAGGCTCCGCCATTCAATTAGGTCAATTGATCCGATCGTTACCTCAACCCCACATTCCTGGCCACCCCGATAACCTTGCACCCACCTTTTATTTAGCTTAGCCTTAAAAATATTCAAAGGTTCGGCTCCCACTGCCTTTTGAGGAAGAGCGTTCCAAAGATGACCCTCTGAGAGACGACAATTCTACTCATCTCTGTCTAAATGAGCAACCTCTTATTTTTATACGAAATGGAAGCGAAAGTCTCCTTAGTCCCAGAGGGCCATTGGCTGTTCTCCCCTTTGACAGAGTGAGGACTGACTGGTGCTGAGTTTTCTTTCCATAAATATTTTTATTCTCCTCCTTTTTCACATCTTCTTCGAAATTTACAACAGATAATTAACAATCACAACAAATACAATGGCAATCCCCCAGCCAACAATCCCCTCATCCCACCCACCCTCAAACAGCTCCCAACATTTTGAGTACAAGACACCAATAAAAAAGAATAATCAATAACTTATACATTCCAACCCCCCCCCCCCCCCCCCCCCCGTGCTGCCCCTGTTTGATGATAATAATCTTTTATTGTCACAAGTATGAAGTTGCTGTGAAAAGCCCCAAGTGGCCACATTCCGGCGCCTGTTCGGGTAAGCTGCTACGGGAATTGAACCCGCGCTGCTGGCCTTGTTCTGCATTACACACTAGCTGTATAGCCCACTGAGCGAAACCATTGTACTCAGTCCTTCACTGGTCAGAATCCTGGAAGTCCCTACCTAACCCCGCACTTGGAGAGCCCACCCTCACCGCACAGACGGCAATGGTGACAGGTCTTCATCACCTGTTTCACAGGGACGGCGAGGGATGAGCAATTAATGCCGACCTTGACAGTGAGACACACTCGAAACGATACATAATGACTAGGAATTATAGGGTGCGACTCAACAGAAAATGTCCGGTTTTGGGTGCGTTTAGCGGGACGCTTCTCAGCAGCTGTAGCGCCAAGAAACACCTGGCTAATCAGTGACAGTTGCTGTTTTCTTTGGCTTTGGGGAGTTTCTCTCCGTCGAGGCCACGCTTTCCTGCTGGCTAACCCCGCAGAAAGGTTCCTCGCCGATGGGGGCACCGTTCTGTCAGACTGCCCCGCTCTTTCTCTCACACTCTTTCAGCCCTCCGCCACAATAGTCCTCAATACCGGGGCCCCGCAAGGCTGCGTACTTAGCCCCCTACTCTACTCCCTGCACACACACGACAGCGTGGCAAAACTTGGTTCCAACTCCATCTACAGGTTTGCTGACGATACGACCATAGTGGGCCGGATCCCGAATAACGAGTCAGAATACAGGAGGGAGATAGAGAACCTAGTGGAGTGGTGTAGCGACAACAATCTCTCCCTCATTGCCAGCAAAACTAAAGAGCTGGTCATTGACTTCAGGAAGCAAAGTACTGTACACACCCCTGTCAGCATCAACGGGGCCGAGGGGAGATGGTTAGCAGTTTCAAATTCCTAGGGGCGCACACCTCCAAAAATCTGTCCTGGTCCACCCACGTCGACGCTACCACCAAGAAAGCACAACAGCGCCTATACTTCCTCAGGAAACTAAGGAAATTCGGCATGTCCACATTAACCCTTACCAACTTTTACAGATGCACCATAGAAAGCATCCTATCGGGCTGCATCACAGCCTGGTATGGCAACTGCTCGGCCCAGGACCGCAAGAAACTTCAGAGAGTTGTGAACACCGCCCAGTCCATCACACGAACCTGCCTCCCATCCATTGACCCCCATCTACACCTCCCGCTGCCTGGGGGAAGCGGGCAGCATAATCAAAGATCCCTCCCACCCGGCTTACTCACTTTTCCAACTTCTTCCATCGGGCAGAGATACAGAAGTCCGAGAACACGCACGGACAGACTCAAAAACAGCTTCTTCCCCACTGTCACCAGACTCCTAAATGACCTTCTTATGGACTGACCTCATTAACACTACACCCTGCATGCTTCATCCGATGCCAGTGCTTATGTAGTTACATTGTATATCTTGTGTTGCCCTATTATGTATTTTATTCCCTTTTCTTCCCATGTACTTAATGATCTGTTGAGCTGCTCGCAGAAAAATACTTTTCACTGTACCTCTGTACACGTGACAATAAACAATTCAAATCCAATCCAATCCCAACCCCACTTTTCATTGCCCCTCCCCCAACCTTGGGTGAGCCCCGGGAACACCCCCCCCCCCCCCCCCCCCCCCACCCCCACCGGTTAAGGCCACCCCGCGCCCGGCCCTGGCACTGCTATCCTGCCACCTTGGCATCCTGGCAATATCACCCTGGCAGCACCCCTTCCAGCCTGGCGTGTGCTACCTGGACACCGAGGTATCAGGCTGGTAGTGCCAAGGTGCCTGGGTGCCAGAGAGAGGTGCCAGGGTGCTACCCTTCCCTATCCCTGACCACCCCAGGATCTCGAATGGCCTGGGAGACCCCCCCTTTCCCAGGTGCCAGTATGACTGTTACACGGTCGTGGGTAACTGTTCTAAACAGCGCCCAGGTGCGGCCGTTACGTCCTGGGCTTCAGGAAAATCCCGCCACGCACATTTAAATTAGCCGAATGGATCAATTAAAAATGCTGATCCGGATCAGGCCCAGTGAGAGCGAGATCCAGATCACAACCTCTCGCCAGACTCCGTTAAATCCCACGAGACGTTTCAAACGTGGCGAACCTGTGAGATTCAGCGACTTCATCCCAACAGCACGTCAGGTGAAACGAGGATGCAAAATCGAGTCCTCTGATTCTGTCATTCATGGCTGGGCAGTTTAACATTGGCCACCGGCAGGATCTACCCGTCTCACTGAGGACGATGGCGATTTGCGTTGCTCGCCACCCTGCCACCAAGCAACCCGCCACAGGAAGGATCTTCGACGAGATTGGAAGGTCCCACCGCTGGGAAAGGCCAGAAATTTCCACCCTCTGATTTTCACCTGTGTAATGGTGTGGCCTTTTGCCGAAACGTCACAGGACAGTTGTGACAATCTGACGGAGTGTTACTTACTTGTGGCCCCTTCTTACAATTCAGTCAAGTAGATTTTGTGTAGCAATACATTTGTTAAGCGAACATGAAGACCAACATTGAAGTCAATTAGCCGACCGTGAATCTTTATTTTCCTTGGCCAGAATTTTGCCACTCCCCCACCAGCGGGAGTTTAGTCGGGATTTGGGGGTGGGGGTGAATTTGAAGCAGCAGGATTTCCTCGGGGTTACCACCTAACATGACCATGCAATGATTTTTCATTGGGATGGGCAAGGCCCCGGTGGGGGGGCCCAGGCAAGGCCCCAGTGGGGGGGCCCAGGCAAGGCCCCGGAGGGGGGCCCGCCCCCCCCCCCTTTCCCCAGTTGAAGCCATTAAGTGGACAGTTATTGGTTACTTCAGGGCTGTTTCTTGCCCATCCTCGGTTGGGTTGCAGGAGGATTGAAGTTACACGGCGGAAGGCTGAACGTCAAAAGTTACATCTCAGATGGGATGAGGAGATGGAAGCCTCCATCAACAGCCTCTTTCTGAATTTGGATGCCTCCCACCCTTCGGCTTCAGTGGCCTCGAGACCTTCCCCCTCTGGCACCTCCCCTGGCATCTCAATCACCCCCCTCGCGCCTCCTCGGCCAGGGACCCCTTGAACATATCTGGGCCTCTAGTACCTGGACTTGGGCTCTGACCTCCTCCTGCATTTCCTCCTCTGTCCACCGCAGCGCTGTCACTGCACGGAGTCAAGAGCTACCGGCCAATCTGATTCGCTGGCAGCTCTCTGAGGCGGGACTCCCTCCTGAGTCAGGGGCGGAATTCCCGCCTGTGGCCATTTGCCGTTCATTCAGAGTTGGCGGGTTCAGATGGCAGAAAGTGAGATCCCACCAACCAAAAAATTCAGGCCCATGAGTTCTCAATAGTGCAGAAAAACAACATGGATCCATCTGAATATCTCATTTATGCTGTAACTGTGCAAGGAAAACCGAGGGGAAACCTTCAAGCTGGTGTCCATGGGCTTTCAATTCAGGATGATCGTGATTGTTAGTTTGAACAATTTGCGAGAGTTCTGCGAAGATTTAACAAGCAAAGTGGATAATGGGGGTCCTGTAGATGTAATGTATCTGGACTTCCAGATGGCATTTGGTAAGGTGCTGCAGAAAAGGTTAATACACAAGGTAAGATCCCATGGGGTTGGGGGTCATACTTCAGCTTGGATAGAAGATTGGCTAACCAACACAAAGTGGAGAGTGGGGATAAATGTTTTTTTTTCCGTTTGGCAAGCTGTAACTCGTGATGTTCCATCGGCTCTGGTCCTCGGGAGCCTCAATTATGAACGATGCCTGATAAACATGAGGGTAGCATCGCTGAGCGAGTCACCAAGACGCCAAGGCTAATGCCTTGGAGACTTGGGTTCAAATCCCACCATGATGGATTGTGAAACTTAAACGTATCTAATAAACCTGGAATATAAAGCTAGTCTCTGCAATGGTGGGTGGGATTTTCTTGCCAATGGACTTCAGTAAGGCGTTTGAGAAAGTTTCCCATGGCAGGTTGATGGAAAAAGTGAAGTCGTATGGGGTTCAGGGTGTACTAGTTAGATGGATAAAGAACTGGCTGGGCAACAGGAGACAGAGAGCAGTGGGGGAAGGGAGTGTCTCAAAATGGAGAAAGGTGACAAGTGGTGTTCCACAGGGATCCGTGCTCGGACCACTGCTGTTTGTGATCTACATAAATGATCTGGACGTAGGTATATGTGGTCTGATTAGCAAGTTTGCAGATGATACTAAGATTGGTGAAGTTGCAGATAGCGAGGAGGACTGTCAGAGAATACAGCAAAATATAGATAGATTGGAGAGTTGGGCAGAGAAATGGCAGATGGAGTTCAATCCAGGCAAATGCGAGGTGATGCATTTTGGAAGATCAAATTCAAGAGCGGACTATATGGTCAATGGAAGAGTCCTGGGGAAAATTGATGTACAGAGAGATCTGGGAGTTCAGGTCCATTGTACCCTGAAGGTGGCAACGCAGGTCGATAGAGTGGTCAAGAAAGCATACAGCATGCTTGCCTTCATCGGACGGGGCATTGAGTACAAGAGACAGCAGGTCATGTTACAGTTGTATAGGACTTTGGTTAGGCCACATTTGGAATACTGCGTGCAGTTCTGATCGCCACATTACCAGAAGGATGTGGATGCTTTAGAGAGGGTGCAGAGGAGGTTCACCAGGATGTTGCCTGGTATGGAGGGTGCTAACTATAAAGAAAGGTTGAGTAGATGTGGATTGTTTTCGTTGGAAAGACGGAGGTTGGGGGGGACCTGATTGAGGTCTACAAAATTATGAGAGGTATGGACAGGGTGGATAGCAACAAGCTTTTTCCAAGAGTGGGGGTGTCAATTACAAGGGGTCACGATTTCAATGTGAGAGGGGGAAAGTTTAAGGGAGATGTGCGTGGAAAGTTTTTTACGCAGAGGGTGGTGGGTGCCTGGAACGCTTTGCCAGAGGAGGTGGTAGAGGCGGGCACGATAGCATCATTTAAGATGCATCTGGACAGATATATGAACGGGCAGGGAACAGAGGGAAGTAGATCCTTGGAAAATAGGCAACAGGTTTAGATAAAGTATCTGGATCGGCGCAGGCTGGGAGGGCCGAAGGGCCTGTTCCTGTGCTGTAACTTTCTTTGTTCTTTGTTCTTAATCCCCCCCCCCCCCCCCCCCCTCCCCCACCTCCCCCCACCACCACCAGTGGCGTGTTTTGCGAAGGTAGCTCCCTACTGGCCACCGGTGGAATCTTCCAGTCCAGTCGATGTCAACAGCATTGTGCTTGGCTCGCCCATTCCGCCGCGAGAGTCCACCTTCGGCAGGGCTGGATGATCCCGGTGGCGGGAAGGGCTGGAAAATCTTACCCAGCGACCAGGAAACCATCGCCGATTGTTGTTTAAAACCCCATCTGGCTGACTGCTGCCCCTTTTAGGGAGAGAAATCCTCCACCCTCACCCGGTCTGGCCTCCTCGTGATTCTAGATGCGCGGCGCCGATGTGGTCGCCCATCAACTGCCCCTCTGAAATGGCCCAGCAGGTCACCCAATCCAAGGGCAATTAGGGAGGGGCCACAATAGCTGCCCTGGCGAGCAACGCCCATGAAAACAATTATAGTGTTAGAAATGCGACATCCCCACACACCCCTTTACAACCAAGAGCCAGCCCAACAGGCCCAGAAGGGAACACATTTGGTGCCCCCTGTTCAGGCCATTCGAGGCTTCCTACTATCCCGCTGTGGTGAGATAACCACTGTAGTTATGTGTACTGCAGTAGGGGGATGTATGCCTGTACCTGTAATACAGGTTCCTCCGGTAAGCCCCTGCCGGCTAGCTCCGCCCACAGGGAGCTTGTGTATAAATGTATGAGAGCTGCTCAGACCCTTAGTCTACTGTTGCAGATGGAGGGACAACATCGTACAACAATAAAGCCTCTATTGTACTAGTCTCTCGGCTTTGAGTATAATTGTTAGCGCTACACCCGCACTCCCCCCCGTATCCTTCCTACTACACCCCCCCCCCCACCCCCCCCCCCACCCCCCCCACCTCGTGAGAGCACCAAAGTTTAGCAAAAAAAAGCGCTCCCGTATCATTCGAGTAAATATGCTACTGTGGACACTTGAGAAACAGTAACTCGAGCAGAGGGGAGTGAAAGCAGAGCTCAAATGTCAAAACTTTATTCAGCTCCCAGTTCCTGGGGAAGCTATCAGACTGTGGGGAAGGCTGCGTATCGCTGAATCCCAGCGAGAAAGTGCGAGCCAGCAGCTCAGACGCGCTCCCTATTTCTGACCCCAGTGCTCCAGCAATTTCCCCCCTTTCCAACTTCCTCCAAATTTATGTGACAGTTTAACAGAAAGTGGTGATTACCTTACAATAATACAGTGGCAGGTCAGATTGGAATTCCGGAGTGTGGGCCTTTCCTTGGCAGGAATGCTTTCATCCTTTGTTCTGCTACCTTTAGCGGCATTAATGAGCTTGAACGAGTCCAGCACTTCATTTAATCCATTATTCATTTCGGAGACAGGGGCAGGCTGCCGAGCAAGCTCGTACAATCCAATTGCTTTGCACCCACGCCATCCCCCCCCCCCCCCCCCCCCCCCATCCCCCATCCCCCTCACCCCACCCGAAAACACAGAATCGTAAGGGAAAGGATGCCCCATCGAAAACACACACAACCCGGCCAGCGAACATGCAGAAAGATAAAAGGTCAAGTTAACGTTCGACCTTTCCCCGTTCTGGGAAGGGCACTGGAAGCTCTAACCTGTCTTCTTTCCCCACACAATTGTCGTGTGTTTCATATAACCATAGAACTGGGGGGGGGGGGGGGGGGGAGGGCTGCACGGTGGCTCAGTGGTTAGCACTGCTGCCTCACGCGCCGAGGTCCCGGGTTCGATCCTGGCCCCGGGTCACTGTCCGTGTGGAGTTTGTACATTCTCCCCGTGTCTGCGTGGGTCCCACCCCCACAATCCAAAGATGTGCAGGGTAGGTGGATTGGCCACGCTAAATTGCCCCTTCACTGGAAAAATTATTAAAAAATGAATGTTTGCTGTCCAAAAAGTGGCCATTCAGCCCTTCATGTCGATGCAATCCAGCCAAACCCCTTTCAGGTGCTTATCCGATTCTCTTTGGAAAGCTGCGATTGATCTACCTCCAGTCTGCACGGCGTCAGGCATCCCATTCCAGATCCTCACTGCCTAAAATAATACTTCCTCGTGCCGCCTTTGATTCTTTTGCCGATCAGTTTAAATCGGTGTCCTCGGATTTTTGACCCTTGTGCCACTGGGAAAACAGTGATTTGTGTTGAGTCTATCTGGACCCCTCATGGTTTTGAACACTTCTACCCAATCTCATCTCTACCGAGGGGACGGTCCCAGTTTCTCCAATCTCCCCGGAATCATGTTTGTTAACCTTCCCTACATCGTCCCTCTGGGGCCTTTAACACTGTCAAAGTCTGGTGCCCAGAATCATATGGAACACAGGAGTTGAGATGGCTTGTTGAAGTTGTACAAGACATTGGCAAGACCACTCATGGGATACTGTGTTCAGTTCTGGGAAGAATGTTGTTAAACTAGAAAGAGTCAGAGATTTACGAGGATGCTACCAGGACTTGATGGTCTGAGCTACAAGGAGAGGCTGGATAGGCTGGGACTTTTTTCCCTGGAGTGTAGGAGGCTTAGGGGTGACCTTATAGAGGTCTATAAAATAATGAGGAGCATCGATAAGGTAGATAGTCAACATCTTTTCCCAAAGGTAGAGGAGTCTAGAATTAGAGGGCAGAGGTTTAAGGTGAGAGGGGAGAGAGACAAAAGAGACCAGAGGCAAAATATTTTCACACAGAAGGTGGTGAGCATCTGGAATGAGCTGCCAGAGGCAGTGGTAGAGGCGGTTACAATATTTCCCTTTAAAAAACAGTTAGGTAGATGGGCTGGGTGGGTATAGAGGGTTATGGGCCAAATGCAGGCAAATGGGACTAGCTTAATGATAGAAACTGGGCAGCATGGACTAGTTGGGCCGAAGGGCCTGTTTCCATGCTGTAAACATCGATGGCTTAGCTGCCTTGATTTTGTACTTTTAGTCTTTATTCATACATGCCAGGATCTTCCACATAACTCAGTGATTTTCTTTTGACTATCTTGCGGCGCAGTGAATAATGTCCTCACCTCTGAGCCAGAAGCTCTGGGATTGAGTCCCATTCTGGGGCCTGATGGCCACGGGAGGAACGTTCATAATGTGGCCAAACAGGTTGATTATCAGCCTATAAATCCTCCCGATATGCCTGATGGCAGACGGTAAGAGGAGGGAATCTCCTTGTCAGCCAGAACCGTGAGCTGTCTGTAGCGCAATGGCCTCCTCATGTTGATCGGCTCCACGTGCAGGTTCTTGCCATGGGTTCTGCTCTATGTAAAGTGCTCCCCTCGCTTCAGGGACTACTAGAGAGAGAGACTAGATCATACTATACCATTCCCCCATGGATATCTGAGGTAATGTACTGCCCAATCTGAAATAAACTAGAAGCTTCATACTCAGTGACTAATCTGTGCCCTGTTGTTGGCTGGGTATTGGTAGCAAGGTCACAATTAGCCTCAGTGACTAGGAGGTCCCATATTTTTGTGAGCTTCAATGTGGGCAGGAGTCAGGTTTGGCTGGGGTAATTGAGCAACTAACTAGCTGTTGCCCCTTCACTGGGCCTCTACCCAATGAATGACCACTTGAACCCGCTTCGGGACTTGGAAAAGTAAGAGTTAATAGTGCTTTTCATGAGCTAAGGACATCTCAAAATACCTGAGCAGCTTCTGAAGTATTTCTGAAGTGGTGTAAGATGGAGAATCTAGCAACCAATTTGCCCACAGCAAGGCCCCACCAGCAGCGACGTGATGGTGACAAAATACTCTACGTTTAAAGTAACATTGTTGAACATTAGCTTGAACACCCTCTTCTTCAAAATAATGCCATGAGATCTTTTACATCAATCACTTGAGACAGCCGTGCCTAACATCTCCGACAGTGCAGCACTCCCACAGTGCATCATTGTAATAGTTGTGAATATTACACTTTAGTGTCTGGAGTGGGGTTCAAAGCCCCAACCTGCCGATAGAGAGACAGGAGTGTCAGGCCACATCCAACATACATTGACAAACACCCTTCACTGTGTGGCTCAACGGAGGTGGGGGGGGGTAATCAGAGAAGGTGTTTATTTGGGGCATTAATCAGCAGTGATTACAACAATTAGTGTTGTTTAAAAAACATATTAGGGAGTGGGTGCATGATGAGGAATTTCTATTACAGGTGGAGATACGATTGTGAAATGTACAATGAGGGAACACTGACGGCTTTGCAAATCTCTTCGACATAGTCAGAAACAAGAGCTGCTCTCCCGGTATAAGACGAAGGATGGCAGCTTCATTTCCACCGCACTCGATAAACAGGCCTGTGTGGTGATGTGCCTATGGGCTATATCATAGTTGGAATGTGTGCGACCTCCAACCAGCAGGTGGCGGCACAGACACACCATGCGGTCTCTAGACCAAGGTCATGTGACCTGTAACTCTGAGGGGAGACACATCAGGCCATCTTCAGAAGAAGTTTAAGAGGGTAAGAAGACATACATGAATGGTAAGTGCGAGGTGCAAGTTCCAGCGGAGTAGTTAGCAGACTCCATGATAATGTGCTCGATATTGTTGTGTTATGCTTCTTCATGTAGCATAAGCTGCTTCCTTGATGTATACTCTGACAAAGGAAGGTTCAGACTTGGAGATAGGTATAACACATTTATTGATCAGTTGACAATTCTTCTACTTGAGTTCCACTCTCCAGCTGATCTTACTATAGTAACTCAATCTAACTAACCAGTCTGCTCTAAGCCATGTGGTGGGTGTGATGCTTCCTGATCTGCCCCTGTCTCTCTGAGTGTCACCTATGGAAAGAGAGAGAGCATGTGTGCCCTGTCCTTTTATATGGGTAGCCCCCTTGTGGTAGTGTCATCTCTGGGTGTGTCTTGACTGCCCATTGGTCGTGTCCTATCTTACTGACTTATTGGTTGAATGTCTGTGTCATGATGTCTCTGGTGCTCCCTCTAGAGTTTATTTCGTCTTAGTGTATTTACATTAACCCCTTGTGTATTTACAGTGATGCATATCACCACAGGTATCATAAGACCGCAAGACATAGGAGCAGAATTAGGTCACTCGGCCCATCAAGTCTGCTCCACCATTCAATCACAGCTGATATTTTTCTCATCCACGTTCTTGCCTTCCTACACAAGTCTCAGTAAAAGATTCTGGTTTGGACAAGTTGAAGTGTTTGGTGTATTCCTTCGTCAAGTACAAAGGACCAAACACAACAGCCTGAAAATTAAACCAAAGAGAATGCCCGTCCTTGAATCAGATTTTTGGAGGATTGCCACCGTCACATTGGAGGGAAGTATGACTGACAAAGCTTGCAGTAACGCAGCGCACACAGTGCTAAGGTAACAGCTTTCGGTGGTGACTGATGTGTAAATATTGGCCAGACACCAAGGAGAAATCCCTTGCTCCTTTTCGCAATAATGCCTGAGGATCTTATACATCCACCCAAGAGGCAGTCAGGGCCTCGGGTTTGAATTTCAGCTGAAAGATTGCACCTCCGACTGTGCGGCACACTCGCATCACTGCGCCGGGGTGTCGGCCCTGGATTAGGCGCTCAAGTCTCCAGGGTGGGACTTGAACTCACAACCTTCTGAGCCTGAAGAAATTGATCTACCTGATCACCCAATCTCAAACTGGAAGGGGGGCCTGCTGTAGGGGTGGGGTGTGATGGTGGTGGGAGTGGTGGTGTGGGGCGGAGGGAGAGGGGGGCTGGAGTTAGTGGTAACCAGCAACTCTTTTGCTGTAAGATGGTTAATACCATCCCTGGCTGATTGCACTCCCGCTGTTGTAGTGGGCCTGGGAACGTTGTGGCTGCATCACTCGATGAATCAGGGAGCTAAAAGCGTTCCCGATCCCTAATTTGTGAGAAAAACGGGAAGTGTATTCGGCGTCATCTCCACATGGGTTTAACTTAATTGCTGAAGGGACTGGTGGATCAACCATCTCCTGCAGCCAGCTGTTTCTCAAAACCGAATTATATCCTCGCTCCCCACCGTACCATAATAATACAAACAAGGAGCAGGAGGAGGCCATTCAGCCCCTCGAGCCTGCTGCCGTTCAACAAGATCATGGCTAATCTGATAGTAACTTCAAATCTGCATTCCACCTACCCCGATAACTTGTCACCCCCTCGCTTACCAAGAATCTATCCACCTCTGATTCGGAGATATTCAAAGATTCTCCTTCCAGGAAGAGAGTTCCAAAGACTCACCACCCCCTCAAAGAAAGGATTGTGTCGCATCCCTGTTTTAAATGGGTGATCCCTTATTTTTTTCAACAGTTATCCCCAGTTCTCGATTCTCTCACAAGAGATCAGCTCGCCAGTGCAGGATGTCTACCGAAGTGTGGCCACGGTGGGGGCGAAACTCCCCGAGGCCAAACCAAAACCCGCAAAGTGGCGTTGAATAGCGGGATGATTCTCGGGTCTGCGCACGCCGAGGAACTTCCCGCCAAACGTGCCCAAAAGCTGACTTTGACTTTTGTCCACTGAATCCCGCCCAGAGAAGCAGCAGCCGGTTCCTCAGCTGTGACGACAAGATCATGGATTTTTGTTTGGATGCTAATTGAGGGATAGAGTGGGGGAACCTCATTCTGCCCTTCTTTAGATTGTGCCATTTGGGATTTTGTTTCGCATCCACTCAAGGAGGCTGCAATGTTCTCTGTGTGCACGGCAGGCGATGTCTTTGCAGTTGAAGTGATCAGAGAACATATGGCTTTGTAAATGAACAAAACTGTTCAGTAACTACCTAAAAGGGTTTTGAAGATGTTTGCTATGATTACAGTTGGATCCCATGGCTAAATACAAATGACTATGATTACTAGTATTAATTACCATTGACTAAGGAGCTACTCGATATGCAACTGGACTCCATGCCTGCTATCCATGATCTCCCTCACATGTGTCTGTGTTCCAGTAACGCCCTCCTGTCGCCACGCCACCTGTGGTTGGATGCTAGAATTGTAATCGATACATACAGGCGCTCCTGTTTATATACAATTTGGTTATTATATTATATACAGACGATGATAGTTCACATATCATCACAGGGGCACACAAATCTTTGGTTTAATGCCTCATCTGAGGGACAGCACCTATAGCAGTGCAGCACTCCCTCAGCGACATACCAAACTCTCAGCCAGGCATCCAAGTGGGGCTTGAACCCACGGCTATCTGACTCTGAGGTGAAATGGCTACCCATGAGCTACCCCGCATTATGCATCGGTTTCATTCAGCTAGAAGGTTGTGGCTTAAAACCCCGCCCCCGAACCTAAGTTCACATATCATCACAGGGGCACAAAAATCTTTGGTTTAATGCCTCATCTGAGGGACAGTTCCTAAAGCACTGCATTGATGGAAACACTGCCCTTCAGGTGCAATGTTAAATCACGAGGCCTTGCGTGTGCGGCCCCTGCGTGTGAAGAAACACACAACATAGTTTAAAGCAGAGCAGGCTGCCCTCTGCAATGTCCCGGCCACAACTCCCATCTTCAGCCAGCATCGCCAAGCGCAGATGAACTGACGGTCCTGCTCATTGCTGTATGCGTGCACGTTGTCAATGGAAAATGTCGGCACCAGAATTAACGCCAACATTGTGCATTAAGTGTGAGAGAGATTGTGAAATGAAGCTCTCGAAAGTTAAACCCAGTGTCCAAGAATACTTATCTCCCAGCCAAGATCACAAAAATAGACGATCAGGTTTCTCCCACACTGTTGTTACTGGGAGCTTGCTGTGCACAAATTGGCATCACACCAACAGCAGCACTTTACAGAAATATTTCATTGACTGTAAGGTGGCTCTGGAACGTGCTGGCAGGTACTGACAGAAATGGCAGCTCTTCTAACTCCCCGGCTGGGATTTTACAGTCCTGTCCCGGCAGGATGGAAAAGTTGACGGACCAGCCATTGGCTTTGCGTGGGAATTTTCAGTCCCGTGGCGCGCAGGATGGGAAAATGCCACTGCTTCTGCTACTTGCCCTATTTCTGTGGCATTGCCAATTTAGGTGAAAGTGCAGGGGATTTCGAGCGAAACCACTGAGATGGATAAATCATCAGTCTTGGGAAATGCTTCCTCACTCCCGGGTGAGACTAATCTAAGGGGAGGGTATTCCAGGCTCCATTAAACTTTTCACAGGCAATCAACAAAGAGTAAAGGTCTTCATCATCAAAACAAATCCTCGGGACAATAAAGGGCAACTCCCCATGACCAACTTCAAAATAATCAGTTCCACGTATTGTAGAATATTCTGGATCGTTTTAATGTCCCCTTTTCTGTGCTCCCTCTCCACCAATTTCCGCTCTTTGGTGTAAATAAGTTGTCGAGGCCGGAATAACTGCGAGGAACAGCTGGGCGTGACCATGTCAGGTTAAAGGTTAGAAATGACAAGATCAGTGAAGCGTCTTTGGGTTATGCTCAGATATTCCACAGAGGCAGTCACAACTTTAAAAGAGTTTCAGCGATGTTCCTATCCACCCACGCGGGGGTTTGTGCTCCTTGGAATTTAGACGTCTAGGGGATGAGTTGACCAAAATTTTCAAGATATTAAGGTAGAATTGAAACTATTTCCACCAAAGTGCAGTCAGAAAATGCTGGAAATACTCAGCAGGTGAGGCAGCATCTGTGGAAGGATGGGTTTATGGGTGGGATTTAACTAAATGGGAACAAAGTCCCATAGCGAGCGTGTTTAGCTCGCAGTGCCGGGAAACACAAGGTTATAAAATGGCACTCGAGTTAGATAGGGACGACCCCTGACCCCCTGCAAGCCCCAATGCACTATGGGAAGGTACCCTCCGCCCCCAACACCTGTGCGTCCGGCCACATCCCCACCACATACAAAATGCCATCTTGGCATCTTTGCAGCGCCAACCTAGCACCCTGGAAGTGCCGCTGCCAGCCGGCAGTGCCACCTGGGCACTTTGGCAGTGCCTGGCCGGCACTGAGGTGGCAGTGCCAAGCTGTCAGGCTGGCCGTGCCAATGGTGCCAGGGTGGCATCAGGAGTGCCCAGAGCCCTTCACCCAAGGCCTCCAATATCCTGGGAGATCTCCCCAGGTGCTGTTATGCCTGGTCCATGTTTGTGTGGGCCGGTGCTGAAGGCCGCCCTGGCGAGGTCTCCCAAGTGCGGCCGTTCATTCCCGGGCCTTGCGAAAATCGGGCTGCGACATATTTAAATGAGCCTAATATCTTTAGATCTCGCAAGGTGCGTCGAAACTCTCGCGAGGTTTACGGGCCTCGACACATCCCTGAGTCAGGCGCAAAGAGGCCGTTCGATTGCACCCAGTGTCCTTTAGGGAAGCGAATCTTCCGCCCTTATTTGGCCGACATGTGACGCCAGATCTACAACAACATGGTTGACTCTTAAATGGCGTCTCAGTTCAAGGGCAATTAGGGATGGGTAATAATTGCAGGTCCAGCCAGCAATGCCCACATCGAATGAATTTTTAAAAATAAGACACAAGTCAGGAGTGAGATGGAATACTCTCCACTTGCCTGGATGGGTGCAGCTCCAACAACACTCAACAGGCTCGACACCATCCAGGATAAAGCAGCCTATTTGATTGGCACCCCTTCTACCATGTTAAACATTCACTCCCTCCATTACAAATGTGCAGCATCAGCCGTGTACCATCTACAAGATGCACTGCAGGAACTCACCCAGGCTCCTTCCAAACCTGCCACCTCTACCATCTAGAAGGACAAGGGCAGCAGGTGCATGAAAATCCCACCACCTGGAGGTACCCCTCCAGGCCACTTACCACCCCGACTTGGAAATACATCGCCCTTCGCTGTCGCTGGGTCAAAATCCTGGAACTCCCTCCCTAACAGCACTGTGGGTGTACATACACCACGTGGCCTGCAGCGGTTCAAGAAGGCAGCTCACCACCACCTGCTCAAGGGCAAGTAGGGATGGGCCAACAAATGTTGGTCTATCCGATGATACCCATGCTGCCTCTCTTCTTAAAACTCTCCATTCCATCCAGTTATCTCTCCTCATCCGTTCTCACCTAAAAACACCAGGGCAGAAATAGGAAGACTCCACATCCGATGCCAGGCGTCTATTGATTTGAAAGCAAGGCTTGAGATGAGGTGTCGCAGCCCAACAGGCCTATTCCCCAGCTCACAACATAGACTGAAGCTCCACCTGGGCTGGGGGAGCCTGACCATTTCTGTCCCTGTGCTTCACTTTCCAAGGCCTCAGGTCTCCAGCTTGTGTCCTTTCCCTCCACATAATACTTTGCCCAAACGGCCACGCTTCACACATGACCTGACAAAGAACTCTCATTTAAAAGGCACCTTTCACCACCACAGGATGTCCCACGGCACTCTCCAGCCAAATAAGTACTTTATGAAGTGCTTCAGTCAGGTGGTCAGGTCGGAAAGAGGGCAGCCAATTTGTGGGCACAGCAAGCTCCCACAGGCAGCAGCAGGTGAACCTTAGAATCCCTACGGTGCAGAAGGAGGCCATTCGGCCCTTGGAGTCTGCACCAACCCTCCGAAAGAGAACCCTAGCTAGGTTCACTGCCACGCAACCCCACAATTTAACATGGTCAATCCATTGAAACTGCACATCTTTAAACTGTGGGACGAAAACGGAGCACACAGAGGAAGGCCATGGGGAGAGCGTGCGAACTCCACCCAGACAGGCACCCAAGGCTGGAATTGAACCCCTGTCCCTGGTGCTGAGGGGCAGCGATTCCATCCAGTGTTCCATCGTGCCGCCCATTACTCTGTGTGCTGTGACCTCATCAACCCATTCTTACAGGTGTCGACTGAGGGATTTAAATATTTGATCAGGGCCACCGGGAGAACATTTTGGCTTCCCTCACAACGGCATCATCTGATAATTATATCCAGCAGACAGGGCCTCGGGGGTAACGCCTTGTCTGCGAGACCACGCCTCTGACAGCACAGCGTTCCCTCCCTACTGCTTGGGCCGCTGGAACCGAACCTGAAGCCGCAACGTCCTCATTCAGCCTCGAGAGAGCCACGCTGAGCAAAGGCTGTCACGTGGGCCCCGTTGGAAACTCGACCACAATGTTCTTTTCCTCCTTCCGCTCCGACCCGTCGGAGAGCTGATGCCGTCCACGTGAAGCGGCAAAAGTATCAGGTTGATTTCAATATAGTTACAATTGAAAGCACAAATCTATGGGAGATAGTTCTACCAGTGACCCATGGGCAAATATAGCCTGGGAAGTGCACTCAAATGTACTGATGTGATAATGCAATCACATGCTTATTGAACCATGTTAGGTGCGAAAATATTTCAAAATCCTGCCCAGGTCAATCAGTAGCCATCGAATTCTCCACAGAACTCTGAGAATCCCCTGTTGGCTCCTGCAGTTAAAGAGAGATATAATTGATCGCAGAGGGATTGAGTTCTAAACCGCAGAGTTTATCCATTGTGTGCAGCTCACAGAGTTAGGTTTCAGCCAGGAATTATCACTGAAGGATAATGGGGGCGATTCAGCGGACAAAAGTTAAAGCCCGATTTTGGGCGTGTTTAGTGGGGTGTTTCTGGATGGCTGCAGGGCCAAGATTCACCCCTCTATTTACCGGCACTGGGCCGGTTTTTTGGGGCCTCGTGGAGGTTCTCCCCGCCGAGCCCGCACTTAGGCAGCCGTCCTGCACTGGCGAGCTGATCCAGCCAGCAGCACGGGCTCCTCACACATCGGGGTGCCATCTGGAGGGCTTCCCCCCTCTCTAAACCTTCCCTTTCATATCCCTCCACACCCCCAGCTTTCAGGCCCCTCCACCACCTTTTCTGGGTCCCACGAACGCCCCCTCACCCCCCTCACCTCTTATGGGGAACACCAACCCAATCCGCCCCTTGGTACCTGCTAACTTGGCACCTGGGCATCTTGGCACTGATGCCATAGTGCCCATGCCACCCTGGCAATCCCACCAGGGCACCTTGCAAATGTCACCCTGCTGCCGCCGGAGTGGTGGGCTGGCAGTGTCAAGGGGCCCAGATGCCCGGGGGAGTGCCAGGCTGCCACCCTGCCTTGACCCCGACCACCCAGGATCCCCCCCCCCCCCCCACCCCCACCGAGGTGCTGTCACGCATGGTCCAGGATTGTGAACACCTGTGCTAAACGGCACCCTGGCGAGATCTCACAGGCACAGCCGTTGACTCCCGGGCACCGGGTACCTGGCTACCTGGTTCTCGCTCAGTGAGGGCGAGACCCAGATCACACCGGGCGGAGTGAGTCAGGTGACTCGCGATAAGCCTGGTGCCTAGCATGGGGCCATCGCCCAATTCCCCCATTGCGCCCAGATCCAGTCAGACTCAAACGCCGTGCTGAATCGTGCCCAAAGTCCTTGATGCCCTGCTGGCACTCAAGTGAGAGACGCCATCGGGGATGTCCGAGGTTCAATCCCAGATTGAGTAACCCAATTTTGAGCAATACAGGAAATGAGAGAGAATTATACTAACACAACGAGTGTTCTGATCTGAAATGCAGGGAAGCAGATTAATTCGAAAGAAAATGTGGCCAAATACTTGTGAAAGGAGAAAGAATCTTGCCGGGCTATGGGGATAGAGCAGGGTAAATTGGGACTAACTAATTTGCTCCTTTAAAGAACCAGCACAGGTTCAATGGGCCAAATGGCCTCATTTGACGATGAATTGGCTTCAGAGTTCCTGGGTTAAGGATAGAAATCTGCTGGGCTGTCTTAACTCCCATCAGGTGTGCCACATTAGTCTTCATCCAATCCCAGGTCACGGGGCGGTGTTCTGAGCCTGGCTGCATCAGTTGCTGCTGCCCTCTGGTGGCCTGCACCACCAAAGAGGACAACTCTTCTTCTGCTGACTTGACCCTGGAGTACCTTCTGCGATGAAGAGCATAAAACAATCCAGTATATATTATACATGGCCTCCGACCAGCAGGTGGCAGTGTAAGTCTACCACCTGGCTCTGTGCCTCGAAGCAGTTGGGAGTAAGTCGTGTTGGAGGATAGGCGTATTTTGCAGTAGCTCTCTACAATAGTTAGTGTTTATTTATTTATTTATCCAGTTATCTTTACCACGCAGTTGTTTCTTAATAAATCATTTAAACTCGATGTTCTGGAGTGCATCATTCTACAGAACATGACACCTTTCTCAACATTCACCAGCTCAGAGATGTTCTATTGACGCAGGTTTTGCCAGGAGTGCTGTCTTTCAGGTGAAACTTTAAGCTGGATCCTGGCTCTCAGATCCTGCGCCACCGAATGAAGGATAATTCTCTAAACCAGCATGTACCCCTCAGCTGACACGGCAGGTTCTCTGGCTATCGACCTCACTGCTGTTTGTGGAATCTCTCTGTGCAAGTTGATTGCCTGCATTGTAATAGCGACTATCGTTCAAAAGATATTTCCTTGGCTGCAAAGTACTTTGAGGCATCGGACTATATGAAAGGTGCTACTCGAATGCAAGTTCTTCTTTTATCAACCTCAAACGACATTCACACCATGTGCACATGAGCGGGCACACACACACACACACCACACACGTATACAGACACGCACAGACACATGCGCACACACATACACACAGACTGACACACATATACACACACACACACTCTGACACACCCACACACACCATACACAGACACACACTCACTGACACACCCACACCACACACACGCACACACACAGACACAGACACACGCACACACAGACACAGACACACGCACACTACAAACAGTTTGCGATGCAACTGGGGCTGTTTAGCACACTGGGCTAAATCAATGGCTTTGGAAGCAGACCAAGCAGGCCAGCAGCACGGTCCGATTTCCGTAACAGCCTCCCCGAACAGGTGCCGGAATGTGGCGACTAGGGGCTTTTCACAGTAACTTCATTGAAGCCTACTCCTGACAATAAGCGATTTTTATTTTTCATTTTTTCAACTGATCCACTCCTGTAAGCGAAATCGGGATCGCACCGTAGCGTGGCAAGAAACCAATTTTCACCACTTAAGCCTCATTTCCATACAATTAACGGGAGCCACCCCATATCCTACGGCCTCCTGTCATTCAGCAGCCTCCCCAGCAAGTGGTCGCACTGGCACAAATTGGTACTCTTTTTGAAAGCATGAACGTGGCAGAAGGGGTTCCGCGGGGAGCTGAGGAGGTGAGCAACCATCTTCGCTCACAGGCAAAGAGTCCGGTGGGTACTGGGCTTGCTGTCCTGTGCTCAGCGGGGGGTGGGGAACCCTCCGCTGAGGGTGGGGGACCCTCCACAGGGGTGGGCTATCATGTGAGGGTGGGGGGAGTGCTCTGGGATATCAACCCGGGGGCAAACGCTCGCAACACCACCATGCCAACCCTTGAAATGAAAATGAAAATGGCTTATTGTCACGAGTAGGCTTCAATGAAGTTACTGTGAAAAGCCCCTAGTCGCCACATTCCGGCACCTGTCCGGGGAGGCTGGTACGGGAATCGAACCGTGCTGCTGGCCTGCTTGGTCTGCTTTCAAAGCCAGCGATTTAGCTAAACCAGCCCCTTGGATTAGAACATAGAACAGTACAGCACAGAACAGGCCCTTCGGCCCTCGATGTTGTGCCGAGCAATGATCACCCTACTCAAACCCACGTATCCACCCTATACCCGTAACCCAACAACCCCCCCTTAACCTTACTTTTATTAGGACACTACGGGCAATTTAGCATGGCCAATCCACCTAACCCGCACATCTTTGGACTGTGGGAGGAAACCGGATCACCCGGAGGAAACCCACGCACACAGGGGGAGGACGTGCAGACTCCACACAGACAGCGACCCAGCCGGGAATCGAACCTGGGACCCTGGAGCTATGAAGCATTTATGCTAACCACCATGCTACCCTGCTGCCCCACTTTGTATGTATTGGATTGTATGTATCCATTCTGGGGACAACCCTTGTCCCTGCCCGTCTGCCCCAATGATCACCCATAACCCCCACCGACTGCCGAGGCCTCTGGCCGTGCAGCTGAAAGCTATCGCTAATAAGGAATTGGCAATCGTAGTTAAGTGAGCACTTCACACAACCCACGTGGATCCCCGTGGGTGGGCGGGCCATGTGGCATGTGGGAGTCATTGCCTAGCATCCCAATCAGACCGTGATGCCTGGACAGTGTACCGGAACACTGCGGGAAGCAACACCACGCCCGCAGCAGCCAACACCCGAACACCCAGGGGATGGGGCACAGCTCCGGGAGACATGCCACCGTACCGCCCCTATGATTGTATGATTCCTCCACACCCTGGCACAGCAGCAGGGTGATGAGTTGGAGGTTGGTGATGGGGAACATGTGGCCACTTCCCAGGAAGTGGGTGGGGGGGGGGGGGGGGGGGGGGGTTGCAAGGACGAGGAGGTCGAGGATGATGAGGATGAGAGGAAGTGCCGGACCAGCAGGGACTGGAGGATGAGGCCGGGGAGGGACCTGAGGCCCAGCCAGAGGCTGCAAGACAGGCGGTAGCAGTGAGGGTCCAGAAGCCCAGAGGGCCATGGGCGTCCTCATACTCGCCTGTTTCACCTAGTATGGGGCCAAGTTTAAGAGGCTGGTTTAGCTCACTGGGCTAAACCACTGGCTTTTAAAGCAGACCAAGCAGGCCAGCAGCACGGTTCGATTCCCGTACCAGCCTCCCCGGACAGGCGCCGGAATGTGGCGACTAGGGGCTTTTCACAGTAACTTCATTGAAGCCTACTCGTGACAATAAGCAATTTTCATTTTCTTCATTTCATTTCAGGTCCATTATCGCAACCTTACCCACCCAGCACCCATATCTCCCACCCTCCCGGGGTCTGTGTCACATCACCCCAAGGTGCTGGGACTGTGTCGGGTCACTGTCGAGGATTGGGTGGATGATGATAACCCGCAGAGAGCTGGGCGCTGGTGCTCCTCAATCTATGCCACAGTCTGACCCCTGCCTGTCTGCGGAGTGCTCGCTCACACCCATCACCTGCACGCGGTGATACATAAGAAAGTGACAGAGGCATCCTACTGGTTTTCCACAACAGGTTTATTGTTCAATACAGGTCCCCCACTCTCCCGATGGTGCTGCCCCCCAACCCCCACCCTCCAGACCCCCCTCACCCACTACCTACCCCGTCCCTCCCTCCCTCCATCGGTGCCCTTGGTGATCCTCGACGTGTCGGGCCCTCCCAGCTTTACCCCTACGTCTCGGTGGCTCCCCAGGATTCACATCTGAGGTGGAGGCTGCCAGGTGCTTACCGCGTCCCGTAGCCTTCGATGCCACTGGGGGGGGGGGGGGGGGGGGGGGCTCTGGGGGGGGGGGGGGGGGGGGGCTCTGGGGTGGGAGGGCCCCAGCTAACCTGGGTGGGAGGGCCCCAGCTAACCTGTTGATGGCACATGCACAGCCGTGCCGCCCTGTCCCGTGTGCTGACCCCGAGACGCGGCCTCAGAGGGGTGGAACTCGGGTGAGCTGTTGGCCACTGTCGCTGCCCCATGGGACGGATCCGGGTTGGCATTCAGCGGCCGCTCCTCCTGGTCGGTGCCCATAGGGCCCAGGGGTACACCTTGGGATGGAGGGTCAGCTGGTTCGATCCCTGGCCGTCCTTGCATCATCTGGCTCTGTCAGCCCTGGCGGCTCCCCATAGTCCGCACCATCGCGTCAACGCCCTCAGCGATGCTCCTCAGTGACTAAGACACATCCCCCAGTGACTGGGCCATGCTCTCCAGAGCCTCTGCGATGCCCACCTGCGACTGGGACAAGCTCCGCAGCGCTTCGGCCATTCCCATCTGAGAGCGGGACAGGCCCCACAGAAGCTCATCAAGACCAGCCTGGTGCTGGGTGACATTCCCCCAGCGAGGCAGGGTTACTGCCGAGACCCTCAGCCATGGCTGTCACTGACTGGACCTTCACTCGTGGCTCCGACATCGTACACCAGGCTCTCCACTGTGGTCTCCACCCTAGCAGTGTTGGCCTCAGTGCCACTCATTGCCAGAGCCATCTCATCGAATTTACAGTCCACTAGGAGGCCATTTGGCCCATCGCGTCTGCACCGGCCCTTGGAAAGTGCACCCCACTTAAGCCCACGCGTCCATCCCATCCCCATAACCCAGTAGCCCCACCCATCCTTTTTTTTCTTCTTTTTTTTGGACACTAAGGGCAATTTATCGTGGCCAATCCACCTAACCTGCACACCTTTGGACTTTGGGAGGAAACCGGAGCACCCGGAGGAAACCCACGCACACACCGGGAGAACATGCAGACTCCGCACAGACAGTGACCCAGCGGGGAATCGAACCTGGGACCCTGGAGCTGTGAAGCAACTATGCTAACCACTGTGCTACCATGCTGCCCTTAGCCTCTGGGCCTTCTCCAATTGCATATGGATCTGCTGGAGTGCCGCTGACATCTCCCTTTGAACGTCCCGGCTGCTCCCTATCATCTCCATCAGCTCCGGGTTGATCTCTTCCACAGGCTCAGCATCAGGCTGAGACCCAGCTGGGTCCTGGGATCCAGCCCTCTGACTGCTGTCTGGCCTGGGGTTCCTGCCTCCGCCTGATGTGCATCATCAGCAGCGTGGTGCTCTCCAGATTGTGCCCCAGAAGCCTGATCACTGACACGTCCCACCGAGGTGTGTGTACCTGCGCTGGTGGATGGTGAGGATGACAGATGGGACCATGGTGCCACCCTTGGAGCTCTCCTCTGCGATGTTCTCCTCTGCAGTCAGGAGAGGGGGTCGCCCAGGATGGGGCCGGCGCCATTGGCTGGAGGACCTGCAGGAGAATGGACATGTGGTCAGTGGGAGAGATGGGTCAGTCAGTAAAGTAATCACTACTCACGTTTGACAGGTCTTTCGGATGGAGCCCGGTGGTTCCTCACCTCTGCGGAGTCCGTCAGCCGCCGTGTGGGTAACCGCCCTGTCCTCGGCTACCCCAGTCACCCCCAGGGCCCGCTCCTCGAAGGAGATGAGGATTCTCAAGTCCGGCGCCCAACCACCAGTCTGGGCCCTCTGCCACCGATTATAGGAGAGCCTTTCTTGAGGAGACACAGAGAGGCACATGCATGGTTCACAGTTCACAGTGTGTGGGGGTGAAGGGAGGGTTGGGGTGGAGGGACAGTTAAAGAGGAGGGTGGAGGGAGGGTGGAAGGGGAAGGGGGTTGGAGGCGGGGTTGGGGGCCGCCTGGGGGTTGAGGGGGGTGGATGCTCCCTGTGGTGGTGGTGAGGAGGAGTTTGGTGTCTACTCACTCGTGCTGCCTGGTGTAGTTCGTTGAGCTTCTTCCTGCACTGAGGCCAGTCCTCCTAGTCACACTGCCCGAGATGCTGCCACCGCGTCCCAGGCAGCACCGACTGCTTGTGGCTCACCCTCCGGGATCCTCGGGGCAACAGGATATCCCTCCTGGCCTCCACCGTGTCCAGGAGCCTCCCCAGGCCCCCGAATCTTGGGGCCGGTCTCCTCGGCTGCATTGCTGCGAGCTGGCTGCGGTTGGCGCAGCCGGCGAGCGCAGTGCTGGCGAATCAGCTGGCGAGCCAGCATTTGGGGTGAGCAGCCCATGTGGCCTCGTTAAGTGGACCAATTAAAATTGAACAGCGTTGCCAGCCTCACTGGGCCGGCAATTGCCGCTCGCTAGTGCACTTCGAAATTTTTCCGGACAATCGTGCCCTAAGTCTTTGGACTCTGTATTGATGCCAGACGTTTATTCCAAAAGGTCTTGTTCATTGTTTCAGGGCAGAGAAGTGCCAGTGGGATTGAGGATTAAAGTGTCAAAAATGACCCAGCAGCCCTGATAGAATCATACCCACAGAAAGAGCCCAGGATATTAGAAGAGATGGAGAGAATATTACTCAGGGAAAGGAAAAAATACAGATCTCATCGCTCCTGGCGTAGCGATGCGGAGAGAGATCAAGGTTCAGCTCCCTGAACACAATGATAGGCTGCCCCTGACTTGCAGGGACGGAACACAGTAAAAGTATCATCATCAAAGTAATATGAAAGCAACATCAAAACTCAGGAAGTGTAGCGACATCTGAAAGAAAAAGTAAATGTTTGAGATGAGTGAGAAACAATACGGCAGTGGTTGGCTCTCGAACAAAAACAGATCGATCAGCTCAGTGTGTGATCAGGGATTGTTTGGGACCTTGCGAACTTTCTAAATGTTTCCGAAGTCAACTTTTAGAATAATTTCACCTGCCACTAAGGAACAATCTAACTTCTCTTCGAATCTAAGTTGTGTTCTGTGAGCAGAGGGGAGAATGTCCACTTAATCTGAAGAATATGGTCAGGTTCTCTTTGGTGGAAGATTTATTTAGTCTATTTTTCCTCACGGCCACCATTACTTTGAGTTAAAGAGACAAGTGCCCTCAATGGGGTGCTTAAACTGTCTTGACTGCTGCCATTTAATTTGACTCTTTCAGCAACGCTGCTCTCTCCCAGCAAAGGGCTCCAGTTGAGATGTGTCTCCTGTGAAAGCTCGATTCTGCTCCCTTTTCTGCCCGTTTAAATGGTTGGCTGCTTTTCTAATGGGGTCACAACGCTGTGAGGAGAGTTCCGGCTCAACATTCCTGAAGATAGACCCATGGTCAACCCAGGATGCTGTAACATGCATTATCTCTGTGACCTTTTTTAATGCCACCAATTACGAAGGGCGCGATTTAACACGCAAAAAAACAGGGTCCCGTTTTGGGTGCGTATAGCGGAGTGCTTCTCAGCGCCGCAGCGTGGAGGGTGACCCCGCTATCTGAAGAGGCTCTGCCATTTTTTAAAACCTCGGCAAGGAATGCCCGTGACAAGGCCGCACTTACCTCATTTCCTGCTCTGACAAGCTCAGCTCGGCAGGAAGAGCAGTCAAGGATCCGGGCGCCATTTATAAATGTCGCCCCGATCTATCGACCCCCCCCTCAGCCATCCCACCGCAGCCTCCAGACCGCGCCCCCACCCCCACTGCCCAAATGTACCTCTTAGGGTGGCCTTGAGCCCTGCTCGCCCCACTCTTTGTGGGCAGGGCACCCTCGGGTCCAGTCCCTGGCACGGGAAATCTAGTACCCTTGACAGTGCCCCTGCCAGCCTGGTACTCCACCCAGACACTACCAGGATGTCCAGGTGGCACAGCCAGAGTACCAGGCTGCCGATGGCAAGGTGCCAAGGTGCCAGCAGGAGCATCAGTTTACACCCTGCCCAGAGCCCGACCACCCAGGGGCCTCAAATGGCCTGGGAGATCCCCCCAAACCTTTTTGTGGACCAGTGCGAAACAGCGCCATGGCACGGCCTTCCAGACGAGGCCATTTATTCCCGGGCCTCGGGAGAATCTGGCGTAGACCTATTTAAATGAGCCGTATATGTTATCCTGGGCCACGCCCATTGAGGGCGAGATCCAGATCGCGACATCCCGTGAGATCTCATTGAATCTTGCAGAGGCGTTCCGAGCGCTGCAAATCTAACGGCCTCCTCGCATCTGAGTCGGGCACGACGAGGCCAGGAGATCACGCCCGATATATTTTTCACGTCTTCCAAGTGCAGAGAAGGATGCCGGTAGCAGTGTCCATCGTCAACACTTTCCGAAGCCTAGAACCTGCCACCTAAAAAGGGGAGCAGGTCCGTGGGAACATTGGGACCATCCCTTTCCTCTACACGGCATGCTCCATCCCCAAGAAATATATTGACATGCCTTCACCGTCACCGGCACAGAATGCTGGAATTTCCTCGTTAACATCACCATAGCCGGACATCAGGAGATTTGGCTATCACCAGCATGTGTTGCCGAACCCTAATTGCCCCTGAACTTGAGTGTCATGTTAGGCCATTGCTGCGGATCTGGTGTCACATGTCGGCCAGACCGGGTAAGGATGGCAGATTTCCTTCCCTAAAGGGAGTTTGTGAACCAGGTGGGGTTTTATTACAATTAACAATGGTTTCATGGTCATCAGATTATTTTAATTTTAAATTCCTGATTTTTATTGAATTCAAATTTCACTGCCTGCCGCAGTGAGATACGAACCCCCCCCCGCCACCCTCCCCCCCCCCCCGGCCCCCAAAACAGTACCCCGGGTCTCTGGATCACTAGTCCGATGACAATTGTGGCAGCAGTTCACCACCAGCTGCTCACGGGCAGAGCGCGATGGGCAATAAATGCTGCCCATTGCCTGTACCAGCCATCCCCCAAGAATTTTTGTTTATTACATTACATAGAATTTACAGTGCAGAAGGATTCGGCCCATCGAGTCTGCACCGGCTCTTGGAAAGAGCATCCTACCCAAGTTCAACACCTCCCCCTATCCCCATAACCCACTAACCCAGTAACCCCACCCAACACTAAGGGCAATTGTGGACACTAAGGGCAATTTATCATGGCCAATCCACCTAACCCGCACATCTTTGGACTGTGGGAGGAAACCGGAGTACCCGGAGGAAACCCACGCACACACGGGGAGGATGTGCAGACTCCGCACAGACAGTGACGCAAGCCGGAATCGAACCTGGGACCCTGGAGCTGTGAAGCGATCGTGCTATCCACAATGCTACCGTGCTGCCCCATTTAAGATTCACACATTGCCGCAGAGCATCTTCCCTCTTCCCAACCCTTTGGGGTCAGCAATGCCTCAGTTGGCAACGCTCTTGCGTCTGAGTCAGGTGATCGCTGTTTCACATCCCACAAAATCTGGGATGACATTGCACTGTAGTACTGAGGGAGCGCCGCATTGTGTGAGGTGCCCTGTATAAGATGATGGGCATGATTCACCTTCTGTGTTGCACCCAAATGGGGGCACGATGTGGTTGGCAGATGCCGGGAGAGGTCTCCCCCAGGCTTCCCGACAGTTGTTATGCCTCATGAGATCTAACCAGGAGCTGACGTAACTCTGCCTTTGCTGGATCGAACGGCCACCTGGAAGGTACCAGCCTTTCCCAGGAGACTCCAGCTGGGTACCATTCACTACTGCGCCCCACAAACAGGGACCAGGCGGAACGACAACTGTGGGGGGGGTCTCCCAAGCTATCGCAGACCCCTGTGTGGTCGGCCTCTGGTTAGGGTGGCACCCTGACACTGCTGCTGCCATCTAGGAACCGCCAGCCTGGCATCTTGGCAGTGCTACCTGGGTACCAGCCTAGCATTGCCAGGGCACCCTGGTGGCAATTCCATGGTACCCTGGTAGCACTGCCAGGCTGGCTGGGGCACTGCCAGGGCACTAGGTTGCCAGTGCCAAGGCGCCAAGCTTGCATTGTGCCCGCACCAAGGATCAGGCCCAGGGGTGCCATGCCCATATGTGGTGGGGTGCGGGGGTGCCCAAGATGAGTTGGAGCATTGGGGTGGTCCGGGGGTTGCATTGGGGGGTCGTGAGATCGGAGCGCCATTTAGAAATGGGCCCTGATCTCTTCCTGCATTGAGGATCTCCACTCGAGTGTTGATAGATAGAGGGGTCATTCCCAACGCTCCACTAACCACGCCCGGAACGGCAATCTGTTTGATTTTGGTTAGACCATGCCCAACATGCCTAACTGAGAACCTCTGTACCCTCTGAGATGGAGCTGTCCAACGTCACAAAAACAGATATCCAATCCTGAGCACATTGCTGTTTGAGGGCGATGCCATTTTCTGCATTACTGCAGTGACTACACGTCACAAATATTTCATTTAGTTGAAGAGCAGTTTGTAATGATCTGTAATGGCCTGAAATCAACATCCTGGGGGTTGCCATTGATCAGAAACTGAACTGGGCTAACCATATTAATAGGCTAGGAATCACAATGTTGGGCGTTTATTACAGGCCCCCGAACTGCCAGCAAGAGACAGAGGACCAGATAGGTGGAGAGATTTTGGATAGGTGCAAAAGTAACAGGGTTGTTGTGGTAGGGGATTTTAATTTCCCCATATTGACTGGGACTCACTTGGTGCTAGGGGTTTAGATGGGGTAGAGTTTGTAAGGTGTACCCAGGAAGCCTTCTTGATGCAATATGTAGATAGTCCAACTAGGGAAGGGGCAGTGCTGGATCTGGTATTGGGGAATGAGCCTGGACAGGTGGTTGAGGTTTCAGTAGGGGAACATTTTGGGAGTAGTGACCACAATTCCGTAAGTTTTAGGGTACCTCTGGACAGAGATGAGGGTAACCCTGACGTTTAGGTGCTAAACTGGGGAAAGGCAAATTACGGTAACATTAGACAGGAATTGAAGAATTTGGATTGAGGGCAGCTGTTGGATAATAAATCAATATCGGACATGTGGGAGTCTTTCAAGCAACTGTTGATTAGGATTCAGGAAAGTCACGTTCCTGAAAGAATGAAGGATAAGCATGGGAAGTTTAGGGAGCCTTGGATAACGAGGGATATTGTGAAGTTCGTCAAAAAGGAAAAGGAGACTTTTGTACGGTCTAGAAGGGTGGGAACAGTCAAAACCCTTGAGGAGTATAAAGAAAGTAGGAAGGTACTGAAGCAGGAAATTAGGAGGGCTAGGTGGGGTCATGGAAAGTCCTTGGCAAGTAGGATTAAGGTGAAGCTTTTTATTCATATGTAAAAAGCAAGAGGGTGGCCAGGGAAAGGATTGGACCATTTAAGGACAGTGGGGGTAATCTATGTGTTGAGCCAGAGGAAATGGGCGAGGTACTAAATAAATACTTTACATCAGTGTTCACTAAAGAAAGGGACTTTGTGGTAGGGTGGGACAGTCTGGATCATGTCCACATTGAAAAGGAGGACGTATTGGGTCTTTTAAAATATATTAAGGTAGATAAGTCACCTGGACCAGATGGGATTTATCCCAGAATATTAAGGGAAGCAAGGGAGGAAATTGAAGGGGCCTTGACTGACATCTTTGTATCCTCATTGGCTACAGATGAGATCCCAGAGGACTGGAAAATAGCTAATGCGGTACCGCTGTTTAAGAAAGTTAGCTGGGATAATCCTGGAAACTATAGGTCAGCGAGCCTCATGTCGGTAGTAGGTAAATTATTGGAGAGAATTCTCAGGGACAGGATTTATACCCAGTTGGAAACAAATGGACTCATTAGCGATAGAAGCATGGTTTTGTGAAGGGGAGGTTGTGCCTCACTAACTTGATCGAGTTTTTTGAGGAGGTGACAAAGGTGATTGATGAGGGGAGTGCGGTGGATGTTGTTTACATGGACTTCAGCAAAGCCTTTGACAAGGTGCCTCATGGCAGACTGGTACAAAAGGTGAAGTCACACGGGATCAGAGGTGAGGTGGTAAGATGGATACAGAACTGGCTCGGTCACAGAAGGCAGAGGGTAGCAGTAGAAGGGTGTTTTTCTGAATGGAAGGTTGTGACTAGTGGTATTCCACAGGGATCTGTGCTGGGGCCTCTGTTGTTTATGGTGCACATAAACGATTTGGAGAAAATGTAGCCGGTTTGATTAATAGGTTTGCAGATGATCCAAGGTTGGTGGAGTGGCAGATAGTGCTGAGGATTATCAGAGGATACAGTAGGACATAGATAGGTTGGAGACTCGGGCAGACAAATGGCAAATGGAGTTTAATCCGGACAAATGTGAGGTAATGCATTTTGGTAGGTCTAACATAGAGGGGAAATATACCGTAAATGGTAAAACTCTTAGGAATATAGAAAATCAGAGAGATCTTGGCGTGCAGGTCCACAGATCTTTGAAGGTGGCGACACAAGTGGACAAGGTAGTCAAGAAAGCATACGGAATGCTTGCCTTCATTGGGCGGGGCATCGAGTATAAAACCTGACAAGTCATGCTACAGTTGTATAGAACCTTGGTAAGGCTGCGCTTGGAATATTGAGCACAATTCTGGTCGCCACACTACCATAAAGACGTGGAGGCTTTGGAGAGGGTTCAGGGGAGGTTTACCAGGATGTTGCCTGGTCTGGAGGGTGTTAGCTATGTGGAAAGGCTGAATAGACTTGGACTGTGTTCATTAGAAAGCCGGAGGTTGAGAGGTGACCTGATAGAGGTCTACAAGATTATGAGGGGCATGGATAGAGTGGATGGGCAGGCACTCTTTCCCAGGGTGGAGGGGTCAGTCACCAGGGGGCATAGGTTTAACATCCATGGGACAAGGTTTAGAGGAGATGTGCAAAGCAAATGTTTTACGCAGAGGGTGGTGAATGCCTAGAACCCGTTGCCAGGGGAGATTGTGGAAGCAGATACATTAACAGCATCCAAAAGGCATCTTGACAAGCACATGGATAGGATGGGTACAGAGAGATACAGCACGAAGAAGTACTGAGGGTTTTGGCCAAGATTGGTATCATGACCGGTACAGGCTTAGGGGCCAAAGGGCCTGTTCCTGTGCTGTATTGTTCTTTGTTCTTTGTTTGAATCCTATGGTGAGTACCTCACCTCCTGACCCCCCCCCCCCCCCCCCAAAAAGCCTGTCCAATATCTACAAGTCAGGAGTGTAATGGAATACTCCCCACTTGCCTGGATGAGTGCAGCTCCAACAACACTGAAGAAGCTCAATACCATCCAGGACAAAGCAGCCCGCTTGATTGCCCCCCCTCCCCCCCTCAGTCATGTCGGTGTCTTGACTCCCTTGGGGCTCCGCAGTAGCCTGGTCAGGCAGCAAACGTGGCTTGACAAGATGTTTCCGAGGACGAGGAAGTTTCCGAAGAAGTGGTCGTCGAGATTGAATGTGACCCCGATGCTTTCACATGATCCGGCCTTGGGCTTGCACCTGGCAGGAAGTTGGCCCTGTTGGCGGAGGATAACGCTGGAGACCCACTGGGCGCCGTCAGCAAATTTTCAAACCAAGGCCGAGTCATCTGGTACAAAGTGCCTGGGCTGTTGATGTTGAATGGGGCAACGCCCTTGCTGCTCCTGACTGTGGCACACTTTCGCACCTGTGTCTGGACGAATCATACTAAGGAGGGTACAAAGTCTCTGGCCCATCAGCATGTCAGCGGGGGCCACTCCAGTTACTGTGCGCGGCGTGATCCTGTAGCAGCACAAGACACGGGCCAGCCTAGTGTCCATCGAGCCAGAAGAATGTTTCTGGAGGCCAGTTTAAATGCTTGCACCGTGCGCTTTGCTGGGCCAGTAGAAGTCGGGTGGTGTGTGGCGGTCCAAATATGCCGCAACCCATTCACTTTCAGAAACCCAGTGAACTCCGCACCCGTAGACGGAGTGCCATTATTCGAGACAAGCACGTCAGGGATATCGCGAGTGCAAAATGATGTAAGGAACTTCTCAATGGTTGCCGGGGGGCGTGGTCGTTGCCATCCTGTGCACATTCAGCCCCTTCGAATGGACGTCAATCAACAAGAGGAACATGGATCTCTGAAACGGACCGGCCAAGTCGGCATGCAATCCTGCCCATGGCTGTCCTGGACCATTTCCTCAATGTCCACATCTAGACTCAGCTATCATAGGTACCTCCGTGCGAGCATTTCCATCTTTGACATGCCTGGATGTCCGTTGTGGAGGTCCTCCAAGGTCAATTCCTGACCTCTGTCCGGGGTGATGAAGTGTATACCCCACAGCAGAATGCCAACCTCTGTGCTGAACAAGGACAGATTGGACAAAAATTCCCGTAACTCGCCGAAAGCTATCGGTGCTGCCCTCCAGATAGCACCACGTGCTGAACCTTGTTTTCTGAAAAATATTTTTATTCAACATCTTCAATGTTTCAACATTGTTACATGAACAGTGCCCAACACCACCGCACCCGGCCAGCCAGTGGCAAAGGGAAACTATCCCACTTTCCCAGATCCTCCTTCACATTCCCCACCAGACACATGAAATGTGGTTTACAGAGTCATGCCCAAACCCACACTACCCACACCTCCAAGTACATAAAGAGAATTGTCACTACCCTAAATGGCAACCCCTCCACTCCCACCCCTCCACCCAAAGGAGACACGACAAAACACTCCCACTTCCCTAAATTCAATTCATACCCGAAAATGCCCCAAATGTCCCTAGAAACCGCATTATGTCCCTCACCGAAGGTCCCGGGTCCGTGATATACAGCAGTAAGTCACCTGTGTATAGAAATACCCTCTGCTCCAACCCCTCCCCTTCCCTAAAACCAAAATCCTCAGCGCAATCGCCAAGGGTTCAATTGCAAACGTGAACAAGAGGAGGGACGTGGGGCACCCCTGCCTTGTTCCCCGGAATAGTGGGAAGTACTCCGGTTGCATCTCATTCACCCAGACACAAGCCCGTGTGGGTTATAACACTGTGTAAGGGTGTGTGTGTGGGAGGGGGGGGGGAGGTGGAGGGTGCATGTATCTCTGTACGGGTGTGATGTGACCATCAATTCACAAGACACGTGGTTGGAAGTGAACAGTGGTTTTAATAGTCTTACAACTGAGCCTGTCTGCGACGAGATGAACTGGCAGCAGGCTCACAACCGCAGATCTTTCTACTTCCACTTAGTGGGAGGAGCCATGGGCGGAACCATGGGCTGAGCCAAGGGTGGAGCCCAGTACAAACTCCTCATCTCCCCCTATGGGCAGAGCCGCGCAACTGCTCGTATACCGAGCTTACATAGACACAACACATACAATATAATACAGTGTGAATTACTAGGATTGTGATTCACCACAGGGTGCATGTCTGTGTGGGTGTGTGTGTGTATCAGTGTGTGAGTCTTTGCAGACGGGTCTGTTTGTATATGTGGGGGGTTGAGCTTGTGGGTCCGTAAGTGTGTGTGTCTGTGGGTGTGTGTGTGTGGATGTGTGAGTGTGTCTGTGGATGCGTGTGTGGGTGGGTCTGTGGTGTGTGTTTGTGTGTGTCTGCGGGTGTGTCTGTGGGTGTGTCTGTGGGTGGGTCTGTAGGTGTGTGTGTGGGTGTGTCTGTGGGTGTGTGTGTGTGTGTGCCTGTGGGTGGGTGTGTCTGTGGGTATGTGTGTGGGTTTGCCTGTGTGTGTGTGTGTGTGTCTGTGGATGTGTGGGTGTGTCTGTGGGTGTGTGGGTGGGTGTGTCTGTGGGTATGTGTGTGGGTTTGCCTGTGTGTATGTGTGTGTGTCTGTGGATGTGTGGGTGTGTCTGTGGGTATCTGTGTGGGTGTGCCTGTGTGGGTGTGTCTGTGGATGTATGTGTGGGTGTGTGTGGGTGTGTCTGTGGGTGTGGGTGTGTGAATGTGCCTGTGGTGGTGTGTGGGTGTGTCTGTGGATGTGTGTGTGGGTGTGCCTGTGGGTGTGTGTGTGGGTGTGTCTGTGGGTGTGTGTGTGGGTGTGCCTGTGGATGTGTGTGTGGGTGTGGGTGTGTGTGTGTGGGTGTGCCTGTGGGTGTGTGTGTCTGTGTGTGGGTGTGCCTGTGGGTGTGTGCCTGTGGATGTGTGTGTGGGTGTGTCTGTGTGGGTGTGTGTGTGTGTGTGTGTTTGGGTGTGTGGGGTGTGTGCCTGTGGATGTGTGTGTGGGTGTGTCTGTGTGTGTGGGCGTGTGTGTGTGGGTGTGCCTGTGGATGTGTGTGTGGGTGTGTGTGTGCCTGTGTGCCTGTGGGTGTGTGCCTGTGGATGTGTGTGTGGGTGTGTCTGTGTGTGTGTGTGTGGGTGTGTGTGTGGGTGTGTGAGTGGGAGCTAGAGAATCACCAAATTCTTGAACATGATGCACACCAAGAATGTGACAATGGACACACGGGGAATTCAAGTTGTGATGGAGAGAGAGTCAAATACAAACTGAGCAAAATATGTGAAGCGGGTGCGGAAGTTTCAGAGTTGTAATCAAACACTCTCTCCCACTAAACAATCCAGTAATCACAGGACAACGGGAGCACTTGTCCCGGCAGCATTTATCTGACAAGAAAGTGAAATGTTTCTGTCAATTTTGCAGTTAAGAGTTTACATCAGAAAGTCTCCCTGCCAAACTCCAGCTCCGACAGTTAATGAACTCCAATCCTCTGTAATATGTTTAGCCGATTTCATTGTGTTAAAGGCCTTCTTTCAATTCCACCTAGCACACAGCTGACTGGCTGATCGTGGGAAACTGGCTTCACATTGTAGCACAAATTCTTTTCCACCCTTGTTCCCCTGTAATTGATCTTAGCTCATGTCATGTGGCGGAGCAGATCAAAAGGTGAGGCCGACTCCTGGAGGTCCAACAGACCCCTTGTGAACGTGCAAAAACAAAGCTGCTTCCACCAAGGTAGACTACAGCTAAAGATAATGGGGGGGCTCCCCTCCCCTGAGTGAGGGTGGGAGGGAGGAAACAAGAAAGAAAGAAGCGGGTTGGGGGGTGGGGGGAAGAGGAAGGGGAGGAAACAGGGGCAAAATTCTCCCCTACTCGGCGGGGCGAGGTGTCCCGGCGTAGCGGAGAGGCACCAACCACTCCGGCGTCGGGCCTCCCCAAAGGTGCGGAATTCTCCGCACCTTTAGGGGCTAGTCCCGCGTCGGAGTCGCTCCATGACGGCGGGAGAGGCCTGACAGCGGCGGAACTTCAGTCCATCGCGGGCCGGAGAATCGCCGCGGGGGGGGGGCACGCAAATCGGCGCGGGGGGGGCCCGCCGATCAGCGGAGCGTGATTCCCCCCCCCCCCCCCCCCCCCGCCGATTCCCGGGTGGCGGAGAATTCCGGCCACGGCGGGGGCGGGATTTACGCCGGCCCCGGGCGATTCCCCGACCCTGTGGGGGGTCGGAGAATTCCGCCCGAGAAGCGGGAAGCTGGAGGTGGCCTGAGAAGGAGAGAGCGATAGAGAGAGAGGAAAAGGGAGAGGGTGGATGGGGAGAGCACGGTGATGGGAGAGCGAGGCAACAGAGGGAAAATAGCGGGGAGAAGAGAGAGGGCGTTGAGACAAAGAGGTAAGAGAGTGGACAGGGTGAGAGGCAGAGGATGGGTAGAGGGAAAAGAGTGATTGTTGAAGGGACGGGAGGGTAAGGGAGAAGAGAGAAAGGGACATGGGGAAATGACCCCCACAAACATGGACAACACCACCAACCCTCGACCCCGGAGGGGAAACCTCCCCCCACATCACTAAAAACCTTTGTGATCCCCCCCCCCACCCCTTCCCCCAGTGAGCATGCCCCGCTATGGGGTCGCTGAGTCTCCCCTCCAATCTTTAAGGCCCTCCCCTGTTAGCCCCCTCACTTTAAGACCTCGCCCCCCTTTTCAAGTGTCAATATGGTAGCCCTAAGAATTCTGAAAGACATGGATCGACAGATGTGGAAGGCCTTGACGAAACCCACCATTATGAAACCTTCAGAGCCCATCGGGTCACTAACTCCATGTGCAGGATCCATAATCCTGGAGTGCAAATGCAAACAATCCTCCGAGATGTCACAAAAGTTCTACATTGTCAAGAACAAAGCTCTGGGAATCGCAGGTTGATACAATTGTGACCTTACTGGGATGAGCTCGGCATCTCCCGGGGCGTCCCGGATGGTGTCAAGCTTCTTGAGTGTTGTTGGATCTGCACTCATCCAGGCAAGTGGATAGTGTTCCATCACACTCCTGACTTGTGCCTTGTAGATGATGGACAGGCTTTGGGGAGTCAGGAGGTGAGCTCGTAGAATCATAAAATTATAAAATCCTTACAGTGCAGAAGGAGGTCATTTGGCCCATCGAGTCTGCACTGACCTTCCGAAGGAGCACCCGACCTCGGCCCACCCCCTGCCCTATCCCTCCACATCTTTGGGTACTAAGGGGCAATTTAGCATGGCCAATCCACCTAACCTGCACGTCTTTGGACTGTGGGAGGAAACCGGAGCACCTGGCTCAAACCCACACAGACACAGGGAGAACGTGAAGACTCCACACAGACAGTAACATGAGGCGGGAATTGAACCTGAGTCCCTGGTGCTGTGAGGCAGTAGTGCTAACCACTGTGCCACCCTGCCGCCCTGGTGAGTTACCGGAGGATTCATAGTTCTTGACCTGGTCTGGTGGCCACAGTTGCTAGTCCAGTTCAGTTTCTGGTCAATAGTAACCCACGGGATGTTGATTTAGGGGGATTGGAGGGATTGAGCGATGGCAATGCCGTTGAATGTCATAGGGCGATGACATCAACCACCTGCTGCATCCCAAACTGCAGCATCAGAGCAGGGAAAGGATGTCAGTGTCTGTGAAAGTGGCCGTGGAAAATAAAATGTATCTGGCTCCTTCTAGGGCACATCAGGCAATGTCTGTAAACATCTCCCAGTTCATCATCCACAATTGTATAAGGGAGGTCACTGGAGCTCTGGAGTCCAAGGAAGCTGCACATATCACTGTCATGACTGAGAGTTAGAGGGTGAGCAAGCAGGAGCACCATTTGGATTATGCCCACCCAGAGCTGGGAACCTTATTCCATTGATCTTGAGCCATCTAAAAGTACCCAATCAAGTCAATCTTCTCCTGGACACAGTCCCAGCCTTTAAGTAACCATTTCAATACTATTTCAATGTGCTATACTTTTACATGCTACTCAACCTCCCCACAAAAGAATTATGCAGTGAAACTATAGTAATTATGAACTTAGAACAGTGTTGTCAACGATCCGGCCAGTTAGCTACAATGGAACACATGTTTTTCTGGTGCGGCCGCACCTGGAGTACTGCGTGCAGTTCTGGTCACCACATTGTAAGAATGATGTGGAAGCTTTGGAAAGGGTTCAGAGTAGATTTATTAGGATGTTGCCTGGTATGGAGGGAAGGTCTTATGAGGAAAGGCTCAGGGACTTGAGGTTGTTTTCGTTAGAGAGGACATATAAGATAGTCAGAGGGTTAGATAGGGTGGACAGTGAGAGTCTTTTTCCTCGGATGGTGATGACCAACACGAGGGGACATAGCTTTAAATTGAGGGGTGGTAGATATAGGACAGATGTCAGAGGCAATTTCTTTACTCAGAGAGTAGTAGGGGTGTGGAACGCCCTGCCTGCAACAGTAGTAGACTCGCCAACTTTAAGGGCATTTAAGTGGTCACTGGATAGACACATGGATGAAAATGGAATAGCGTAGGTCAGATAGGCTTCAGATGGTTTCACGGGTCGGCGCAACATCGAGGGCCGAAGGGCCCGTACTGCGCTGTAATGTTCTATGTTCTATGTTCTGAGCTGATTCTCTGAATATGCGGCAGTAGGATTGCATTGATGAACGCACTCTATATGATTTCCTGAAATGTAACGTTTGTACCTGGTAATAGATGCATCTGGAATATTAGATGCCTGGGTTACAATGAACGTCCCTGGTCTGTCTTTACTGATGATGTACCTAATTGATCAAATAATTCAACAGTTTAATTCTGAAGATTGATGGTGCTGTAGTTGTCGGCTATAAACATACATCTCTGCCCTCTGGAGGCCGGCCAGGCTGGTGGGACAGGACCATCCTAGCCTGCAAAACACCAGGCAGGAATGTTCCCTTCCCCGTCAGCAGTCAAGGACATTCAGCCTCTGATCTTCAAGTAAGCGTTCTCCAAGGCGGCCTTCAGGACGCGCGCCAATGCAGAATCGCCGGGCAGAAACTGGTAGCTAAGTTCCGCACGCATCGGTACAGCCTCAACCAGGATCTTTTATTCATGTCTCATGACATTTAAAACCCACCATCTGGCCTGAGTTTGCGAAATCCTACAAACTGTCCTGGCTTGAGACAATTCACACCTCTGTAACCTGTGATTAATCCTCTCTCCAGTCGCACCGTCTGGACCTGTAAAGACTTAATTACCTGCAAAGACTCACATTCAAAGTATCATCTTGCATCGTTGGCTTTGTCTCTATATGCTGTGTTTGTATAACCTACCTCTTCATTCATCTGATGAAGGAGCTACGCTCCGAAAGCTAGTGATTCAAAATAAACCTGTTGGACTTTAACCTGGTGTTGTAAGACTTCTTACTGTTCCCTCCCCAGTCCAACGCCGGCATCTCCACATTATGCAAAATGATTGGCAGCCCCATGCAGCCACACAGATGGTGCATCAGTGAGGGTGACAACCGGAGCAGGAGCCGAGAGGATTGCCAGGGGGTGGGATGAGGGACAGATTGGTTACGGAGCGCCAACAGCAGTTCCAGTCGAGTGGTGCATGCCATGGCATCAGGCAAGCCAGGCAAGTGACATTAGCTTGCATTGCAATGGAAACTGCAACATTGGACATCAGACTCTGCATCGAGGTTGGGCGCTCAATGGAATTGACACCATTTCCATACTGAAGAAGGCACGAAGCCCAGTGCTGAGTTAGCACTGAACTCCTGTATGCTGCCTGACAGACTCATCTGAGCATTTTGTGGCAGCATGTACGTGTGCGACCTCTCCCTCTGACAAGTTAGCAAGTATGCTACCCTTGTCCCCTGTCCTGACTGCAGGCCACTCATTGCCCAGAGACCCACCATGTGCAGATCTCTCCTCAAAGTGATCCTCCAAGTGGAGTTGAGACCACAAACAGATCTGCTGAACAGCAGAGCAGGCTCGAAGGGCCGAATGGCCCACCTCTGCTGCTACCTCCTGTGTTCCACTGGTCCTACATAATTTTAACTTATCTCCTCCTACTCAGCCCATTGTCCCAGCTGTTTTCTACTTAGATTCTCTTTCATGGGCGGCACGGTAGCACAGCGGTTAGCACTGTTGCTTCATAGCGCCATCGTCCCAGGTTCGATTCCCGGCTTGGGTCACTGTCTGTGCGGAGTCTCCATGTTCTCCCCGTGTCTGCGTGGGTTTCCTCCGGGTGCTGAAAATCTGTGCAACTCTTGCCCAGAAAGATGAATATATTTTTGGATGTATCTGGGGTTGCCAACTGTGATTAAATGTATTCCTGGAGGTTTTGTCACAGGACTCCAGGCTCCAGCCATTAGCCGGCCAACACACCCACCCTTGGGACGTGCGACCTTCCTGCACCAATTGGAAAGCAGGAAGATTCATTACCCTGTTGGATGATGCTTGACTCTCCTCCAAATGGCCCCGCCCAGCCCCACCCCACCCCATTTGCAATATTTTTATTGAAGCAAAATGCCGCGGATTCTGGAAATCTGAAATTAAATCAGAAAATGCTGGATAAACTCAGCAGGCCCGACAGCGGCTGTGGAGAGAGAAACAGAGTTAACATTTCGGGTCCGTTTGGCTCTTCTTCAGAGCTAAAGAGTGGGAAAAGTGATGGATTCTGTACTGTACAAGTAGGTGTGGAGCAGGCGGAGCAAAAAAGGAAGGTCAGTAATAGCTGGGAGCAGGGAGAGATGTCAATGAAGATGTGTAGGGCACAAGGCAAAGGAAGTGTGAAGGACTGTGGAACGTTATGCCGCTATCAGCACCTCCTACAGTCCTTTACACTGCCATTAGCGGGCGGTTTGTCTTGGGTCCTGCACACCTTTGTCCAATCTCGCCGTGCTCCCACCTCTCAGTGACCCACTGTGCTCCACCACCCTCTCATGGGGAGGCCATCACATTCCTCCCTCTCTTTAGCTCTGAGCATGGTGGTTAGCATAAATGCTTCACAGCTCCAGGGTCCCAGGTTCGGTTCCCGGCTGGGTCACTGTCTGTGCGGAGTCTGCACATCCTCCCCGTGTGTGCGTGGGTTTCCTCCGGGTGCTCCGTTTCCTCCGACAGTCCAAAGATGTGCGGGTTAGGTGGATTGGCCATGCTAAATTGCCCATAGTGTCCTTAATAGTAAGGGTAGGGGGGGGGGGGGGGGTTGTTGGGTTACGGGTATAGGGTGGATACGTGGGTTTGAGGAGGGTGATCATTGCTCGGCACAACATCGAGGGCCGAAGGGCCTGTTCTGTGCTGTACTGTTCTATGTTCTAAGGGCCATATGGACTCGAGCAGATGCTGCCAGGCCTGCTGAGTTTTTACAGCATTTTGCTGCTCAGCATTTTTACATCTGACAAAGAAAATGACAGAAAGAAAGAAAAACGTTTTAATGCCCCCGATGCTTTTTCCCTGGGGTCGCACACAGCAGTGACCTGGAGATTGATCTTCAATTTCTGGAGGCTCCTGAGCCAGTGTCAGCAGTGCAATTGTTAAACTGTGCACAAATGCCGCCCTCCCCCAACCCCCCCGCCCCCCCCCCCCCGCCCCCCCCCACCCGCCGCCCCCCCAGAATACAACACTAAAAAGCTGCAATACACCCAGTTTGTACAATCAACAATTCGAAAGCTAATTTTGAGCGAGACAAGGATATATTGCAGCAGGAAACCTCTGCAGCGAACACGGAAACACAATTTACAGGATTTACTGCCGTTAAACTTACCGTTGGCAAGATTTGAGAGCAAACAGGGAGCTACAATCAACAGGGAAAGTGAAAGATTTAACATTTCCACCTCATAGGATTGAATGGATATCTCCCCAACACAGCGAACAACAACGTTCAACTAGTCCCCTCCGCCTGTACAATTGGAAACGCTTTCCACGGGCTCATCTGAAGCAGGTGGTTCAGGGTTCAAGTCTGCCAAACGTGTTACTTAGGAGGGCACGCCGGGGTGTTGAGGTGCCAGCTGTGGCTTTAGTGGGTAGCACTGAACCAGGACGTTGTGGGTTCAAGTCCCACTACAGAGACTTCAGCACAAAGCTTTGTTTAAACACTCCGAGTGCTGTCGGCGGTGCTGTCTTTTGACGGGATGCGAAACCAAGGCGCCAACCCCTCCCGTAGGTAGACATAAAGGGTCCTACAGCGCGGTTGCGAAGGAGCATTCTCCCCAGTTTCCTGGCCCAATATTTATCCCTCAATCAGCAGACCTTCTGGTTCTTATCACATTGCTGTCGATGGGAGCTGGCAGGGGCTGTTTAGAACACTGGGCTAAATCGCTGGCTTTGAAAGCAGACCAAGCAGGCCAGCAGCACAGTTCGATTCCCATACCAACCTCCCTGAAGAAGTGCCAGAATGTGGCGACTAGGGGATTTTCACAGTAACTTCATTTGAAGCCTACTCGTGACAATAAGCGATTTTTATTTCATTTAATTATCAGTAATCTCGCCACCATCTTCCGATATGAACAACAGTGATTACAGATCAAAAATCTTTAATAGACAATAGAGCACTTCAGGACATCCTGAGGTTGCTTATCTGAACACAAGTTTTTCTTTCTTTTAATAAGTGTGGTAATTCAGCCATTAAGAGCTGGATTTTCAAAGTGGGGGTCAGGAGCCCGATAACCGGGTAATCTCTGGGTCCCGACACCATCCTGCAACTACGTACACCATTTGGAGAGGGAACCATCATGTTTGGGATCATTTCCCTGAAGTGTACCTCCAGTTCCCTATAACCAAGTGGAGTTCAGGCCATCCAACCTGCCAGGCAAGTGAAAGCAAACTGTTATTCATTGGCGAGGCCACTAGGTGGCGGAATTTGCGGCAGACAGCACCATCTCCTATCTATCTCATAGGGCAGGGGTGGGCAAACTTTTCCGTGCAAGGGCCACATTCAGAAATTCACAATTTTAAAGGGCCACATAGTATATTAAGCAAAATTATTAATATTTTAAATAGCCAAAATAAAAGGTCTTTAAAGAAATAAAAGCACATTTATTTGAAAAACAAAGTAACTCAGTAAGTAACAGAGCAATGTCAATGAGAATGATGCATCTGACTGCAGTCATTTACCAGTTTGTTGAAATCAGGTGTCAAGTTGCTTGTGCTGATCCTTAACACTGACAGAAGCACAGCCTACCCGAGTCAACGATAAAAACGCGCGTAGTGGGGTGGATGAGTGGGGCTGCCTTATTGGTCGGTTTAGTTGGGTGTGCGACCAATAGGAGTCCAGGTTACAAACAATAATAAGGCTTATTGTTTGTAACCTGGACTCCTATTGGTCGCACACCCAACTAAACCGACTAATGAGACAGCCCCACTCATCCACCCAACTACACGCGTTTTTATGCGGCCCGCCAATGAGGTGCCCGGAATCATAACCGGCATTTTTGAAAAGCCGGCGGGGAAAACCCGCTGAAGTAAATGCGCTTATTGAATAAGCGCATTTACTTCAGCGGCTTTTCAAAAATGCTGGTTATGATTCCGGGCACCTCATTGGCGGGCCGCATGAAAACCTTTGTCGGGCCGCATGCGGCCCGCGGGCCGTAGTTTGCCCACCCCTGTCATAGGGGATTATAGGTTCAAGCTCTCCCGGGCAGAACAGTCACTAAGATGAAGTGTTGTACAACTTCTGGAGCTTTATAAACTATCCCCAAGAAAGCCTAGCGGCAGGAGGTAGAAAAGGGCCACGGAAATTGGAAATGTTTTCCCACCGCAGTCAAAGTATACTAAAAGAATGCAATGTAATGTTAAAGCTCAAGGATACAGCAAACTACAAGGGCACACCACGGGCTCATCAGAATTGCCATGATTGCGCCACCATCCCCAACTAAACGTCCTTGCATTCCTTTCAAATTCCTATACCCCAGTGACAGACATTGCCCATCGCCCCTGACACAAGCGGAAAGGTTGTCTCGCAGTGCCGAACTCAATCCCAGACATGTGCCGCTGTCTCTCTCTTTCTTACAGTTGGCGTGAGTGTCGGCCAAAGACTACATTCAGATGTTTCAACCCAATGGTTGCTTCAAGAGTGTCGAACGTACCACTCTGGCACCTCCATCGTATTTGTGAATCATCACCACTGAATCATTACATGTTGCGCATCTGCTGTAGCCACAGTCACATACCGCAAAGAGTTCCATGTCTGCACCTGCCGTGACTTGTGCGGATACAGTTTAGGGTTGCCAATGAGCTTGACAGAAGGTCAGAGCCAGGGATCCTCTGCATCAGATGCCACACACACTGTAATTGACATAGAATATGTAGCACAAGAACAGACCCACCCAATTTATACCGGTGCTTATGCTCTGCACAAGCCACCAAAACATACGTTGTAATGTTCCTTTAAGGGATAGTAGCATGACATCACTGGAAGGGAAGTGTGTCATGCGATCCGGCCTTAGTTTCACTTTTCTTTTAATGTGGTGTTTGATGTTTGGTGTTTGGTGTTTGAAACAAACCTGTTGGACTTTAACCTGGTGTTGTAAGACTTCTTACTGTGCTCACCCCAGTCCAACGCCAGCATCTCCACATCATGGCTACCATCGACGCCGCAAACTGCCGGCTCAAAGTAGAGAGGATCTCCAGGAAGATCGCGCATATAGACACTGACATTAAGTTTCTACAGGTCTATATAAATGTTTCTGGAACATACCTCTCCATTCACCCGAGGAAGGAGCTGCGCTCCGAAAGCTCGTGCTTGAAACAAACCTGTTGGACTTTAACCTGGTGTTGTAAGAATTCTTACTTTTCTTTTGAACAGAGCACACACCCACACACCCACACACACAGCTCTGCCGCTGATGTCTTCAACCTTTCTACCTATGCATAAATGTCTTCATGAGCCTGGTCTAATTAAATGAACCGGCAGCATGTTTGCTCAATCCCTTAGGAGTAATCGGTGACTTTAAATATTATAAAAACGCAACAAATAGACAAGAGAAATTATCATGGGGAATGAAGAAACGGCAGAAACATCAAACAAATATTTTGTGTCTGTCTTCCCGGTCGAAGGCAGAAATACCAGAAATAAAGGAAAACCAACAGGCCATTCGAAGTCAGGAGAGAAATAAAAGGGATTAAAATTCAACAAATCCCCAGGAACTGCTGGTCTGGATCCGAAGGATGTACAAGCTGCAGACATAGTGGATTCTCTGGCTATGATTTTGCAAAATTCCCTGGATTCTGGAACTGTCCCAGCACATTGGAAGTTAGGGAATGCAACACCACTGCTCAAGAAAGGACGGAAGGACAAGCCAGGGAACTACAGGCCGAGTTAGCCTGACATCAGACATGAGCGGAGTGTATTATTAAGGGAGTGTTAACAATACACTTGGAGAATCCTAGTATGATGAGACAAAGTCAACATGGTTTTTCGAAAGGGAACTTGAGTTTTTTGAGGATGGAACCAGTGGGGCAACCATTAAATGTAGTCTGCTTGGAATTTTCAGAAGGCATTTGATAAGGTGACACGCAACAGATTAAAATGAAAGAGAAGAGCTCATGGAATTGGGATAATTACAAATAGAGGATTAGTTAATGGACGGGAAGCAAACAATAGAGATTAACGGAGAATATTCGAGTTGGCAGGCTGTGACGAGTAGAGTGCCTCAAAGATCAGTGCTGGTGTGCAATCTATTCACAATCTATACTCGTAACTTTCACAAAAAGACCAGGAGTAATGTATCTAAATTTGCTGATGCTGGGTGGGAAAGTAAGCTGTGAGGAGGACATTGAGAGATCGCAAAAAGACGGGGACAAGTGGGGTGGGCAACAAATGAGCAGCTGGAGTATTACGTGGACGGGGTGTGAGGTCATTCATTTTGATCACAAGAATAAAAAATCAGAATACATTTTAAAAGGCATGAAACATGTAAATGTTGCTGTTCAGAAGGACTTGGATATAAGATGCAGCAGACAGCAAGGCAAATGGCATATAGGCCTTCATTGCAAAGAAATTAGTGGACAAAAATAAGGACTTTTTTCTACAATTGTACAAGGCTTTCGGGAGAGTGCACTTGGAATGCAGTGTGCAGTTTTAGTTTTCATGTAGCTTGGGCGGCATGGTGGCACTTCTGCCTCACAGCTCCAAGTTCAATTCCGGCCTCAGGTGACTGTCTGTGTGGAGTTCGCATTTTCTCCCTGTGTCTGCGTGGCTTTCCTCCGGGTGCTCCTGTTTCCTCCCACAGTCCAAAGATGTGCAGGTTGGCTGGATTGGTCATGATCGATTGCCACTTAGTGTCCAAAAGATTAGGTCAGGTTACTGGGTTAGGATAGAAGACTGGGCTTAGGTAGGATGCTGTTTCCAAGCTGACTTGCCTCCTTCTGCACCGTAAATTCTATCATTCTATGTGTAACGAAGGATATACATGCCTTCGAGGCTGTGCAGTAAACAGAACATACAGTGCAGAAGGTGGCCAATCGGCCCATCGAGGCTGCACCAACCCACTTAGGCCCTCACTTCCACCCTATCCCAATAACCCCTCCTAACCTTTTTGGACACTAAGGACAATTTACCATGGCCAATCCACCTAACCTGCACGTCTTTGGACTGTGGGAGGAAACCGGAGCACCCGGAGGAAACCCATGCAGACACAGGGAGAACGTGCAGGTTCCGCACAGACAGTGATTTAGCCGGGAATCGAACCTGGGACCCTGGAGCTGTGAAGCCACAGTGCTAGCCACGTGTGCTACCATGCTGCCCCTAAAAGTTTACTAGATTGGTTCCTGGGTGAGGGACTGTGGCAGGGAAGGCACTGAGAAGTTGTTTCTGCTGGCTCAGGATTCTAGAACACGGGGCGGGCACACTCTCAGGATAAGGCGCCAGTCGTCTAGGACCGAGATACAGAGAAATCTCTTCACTCGGCAGGCTGTGAATCTTTGGCGTTCTCCACCCCACAGAGTTGAGAATGCTGCATTGTTGAAAGGATTTAAGGCTTCGATAGGCAGATTGTTGGTCCCTCAGGGAATCGTGAGCGGGAAAGTGGAGTTGAGGCAGAGGACCGAACAAGGTTGTGTTGAATGGCAGAGCAGGCTCGAGGGATCTGCCTACTCTACTCCTGTTCCCGAATGTTCTTACGTTCTTTCATTAGAACCTCTATTCAAACTGCCCGTTAACTTCTTATTCGATACATCCCACTGAAGTGTTTGTATTCCCTAATTTACACAACCGATACCCTCAGTGTCAACCAAGGGAAACTATTAATAAGATGTTGGAACGACAACCTCATTGTTAGCAGAGTTCAACAGTGCGTTGTATATATCAAAAGCTGATTGTTTAATAGATTGATAACTGTTGTACACTATATACTGATAACACTTTGCATTATTATTATTTCATAACCATCTGTAATTATATATTGCTAACCAACTTTTTGTTTTATATATAGATAAATGCAGTGACAAGCAATAGTATTGTATGGATAACCAACAGTATATTTATGAATAATCACTATATTGTACATTCATAGCTAGCTGTATACGATCTATTGCTAACAGAATGTATCATATCTTCTTATTTTCTGCTCTGCTTTGCTCAGGAAAAAAACAAATAATATTCCCAATAACCTCGTTGAAGCCCAATCTTCAAATTGAAAAAGGAACAGCACGGTAGCATAGTGGCAGCACAGTAGCATAGTGGTTAGCACAAATGCTTCACGGCTCCAGTGTCCCAGGTTCGATTTCCGGCTTGGGTCACTGTACATGTGGAGTCTGCATGTTCTCCCCGTGTGTGCGTGGGTTTCCTCCGGGTGCTCCGGTTTCCTCCCACAGTCCAAAGATGTGCAGGTTAGGTGGATTAGCCATGATAAATTGCCCTTAGGGTCCAAATTGCCCTTGGTGTTTGGTGGGGTTGCTGGGTTATGGGGGTAGGGTGGAGGTAAGGTGCTCTTTCCAAGAGCCGGTGCAGACTCGATGGGCCGAATGGCCTCCTTCTGCACTGTAAATTCTATGAAATGAACCTGCAGACTTAAGGTGAGTGACCCTATTGCCTCTCATTTGGGGATAGTGCCAAGCTGGTCTGGTTGCGTCAGTGACGCAGTGCATCAACCCAGCATTGCTGCCACAGCGGAATCTGCACGGGGACATTGGTCACAGCAGCAATGTCCTCCTTGCTTTATGCTGCATCAGCAATGTCATTCTCCGACCAGTCCCTCAGTAAAGCTACTTCATGGGTCCCGGAAATAAAACCAAAATACTGCGGGTGCTGGAAATCTGAAATAAAGGCTGTAAAACGTTGGAAAAACTCAGCAGGTCTGGCGGCATCTGTGGAGAGAGAAACAGGGTTAACGTCCTCCTTTGGAAGAAGGTCAATACTGGATTCGAAACATTAAAGAGGGAGCCTTGCCATTATTTGACAGAGTGTCAGTTTCAGACTGGAAACCGGCATGTAGATCTCCAGCTGGACAGCTGAGTTTTCTCTCCAGGTTCTCTGCCGTTCTGCGCATAGAGAATTTGGTGGGGGGGGGGTGGTTTTTGCCACAACTCTGTGGGGCAGAGACTGATGACGCTGGCAAGGCTGGCTCTACAGGCATCAGGCCACCATCTTTAAAGGGCGGCCAATTCTGCGATAAAACTAAGCTCCCCTTCAACTCCTCCCCCCACTTCCTTGATGTGTTATCTGTGTTGGTCCAACATTGACTGCAACTGGATGCAGTAAAACGAGAAACAGGCTTCCGACACAGGAGATGGTCCAACACTGTTTTATTGAACTTGCTGATTGCTGTACATAATCTGCTGTGGGTTGACACTCTATTAACCTAACTGATAACCTCCTACTGGCTTGACCAGACTAGCTCTCTACCACATGGTAATGATGTTCACTGGCTTGTGCACTGTGACTATATCCTTCTCCGTGTCCTGTGAGAGAGGGAGAGCCTTAGTGCCCTGTGGGCTTTATAGTGGTGGTGTCCTGTCTGGTGATTGGTTGTTCTGTATCGTGTGTGTTCATTGGTTATCCAATGTGTCAATCACTGCCTGTCTGCATCTCATGATATACATGAATGGATAATATGACACTCCTCACAAGCATGGGGGCAAACCCACCACCACACAGGCATCATGGTAACCCCCCCCCCCCTCCCACCTCACAAGCACTGGGGTATGCCCCCTTTCCCCCTAGACACAAGCATCAGGCCCCACCACCCCAATCACCAGCACCAGGCCGCCCTCGCCTACAAGCATCGGAGCGACCACCGGACAAGCATCAGGGCCCCTCCCACCACCAAACATAAGAGAAGCCCCCCCAAAATGTGGCCCGCCAGAGAACTTGCTACTGTCTGTGCCATCTTGGCAGTGCCAATGTGCCAGGTGGCAGTACCAGGACACGAAACAGGGATGTATCTCGCCCCCGGGGATAAACTTACCTTTGCCCCCGAGGCAGGTTCCCCTCAGCTGCTTCAGTTGTGAACCTCGCTGGCTTGATGTCAGGTATGAATCTTCAGTGAGCGGGGTGCATCGAACATAGAACATGCAGTGCAGAAGGAGGCCATTCAGCCCATCGAATCTGCACTGACCCACTTCAGCCCTCACTTCCACCCTATCCCCGTAACCATATTGCAGGGAAGACCTGTCATGATATTTAAATGAATTAAAATTTATTGAATTGGGCCGCGTGCCCTTTCCGCGCAGAAACCACGCTACATCACGGGCGAGGGACGTGGAAAATCGCAAGACGAGATCTCGCCGGCGAGAATTTCGTTTCTCAGACTCAAGCGGGATTTTGGGTCTGTGTCGCCATGTACGCTGACAACAAACGCCAGCTCAAAATCAGCCCTCCCCACCGGCCCCCCAACCCTGTCGATCTCAATTTTGACATATTTTATTGATCCCTCAGCTTCAACAACATTTCCAGGGACAGAGCTTCGTGTTAGGAAGTGATTTCTGACACCATAAGGGGCTGATTTAGCACAGGGCTAAATCGCTGGCTTTGAAAGCAGACCAAGGCAGGCCAGCAGCGCAGGTTCAATTCCCATACCAGCCTCCCCGAACAGGTGCTGGAATGTGGTGACTAGGGGCTTTTCTTTATTTGAACTTTATTTGAAGCCTACTTGTGACAAGAAGCGATTTTCATTTCATTCTTCAGTCGATTAGCTTTCAGCTTCAGGTTGTTTCCCTTATCTCCTCCTTCCAGAGAAAATAGTTTCTCTCTATCTACCTATCAAATCCTTGGATCATTTTAAACACCCCAGTTAAATAACTGGAAGCCCCGGATTAAGACAGCCACTTAATCAGGTACCCTCCTCTTCAGCCTTTACAAACTGAGCTGTTTGGATGATACCATCGCCAATCCAATCATTTTTCTTTCTCATCAAATCGTAGTGCGCAAAGAAGCCATTCAGCCCATCGTGACTCTTTGGAAGAGCCCCTTGCGTTCATTCCCCCCCTAGCCCCGCAAATGTTTCCCCTTCGACCATCCGACCGCTCCCCTTTGAAAGTCACTATTGAACCGCAGCACGTTCCAGATCTCAACAACGTGCTGCACAAAACAATATCTCTCTTTATCTCCCCTCTCGCTCTTTAGCAAGAGGCGTCAGCTTTTCTGCTTACGCACAAGGGGATTTTAATCTGTGCATTCAGCTTCTTAAAGCTGCACTCCATCGGATACACTTGGTGCATGCATTCGGTTAAGCGTTGTTTTGCTGCAGCACGGCTGTGGAGTAGGAAGTCAAGGGCTGGGATCAGAGGAACAATGCAGGGCCATTTCAATAGGGTCTGCTACACTTCAGATCTGCTCTTCACCATTAACAAGTCTGTGCCATCTGAACATTTGCACCAAAAACTGCACCTTCTGCCAGAGTTTTTTTTAATAATAAATTTGGCGTATCCAATTAATTTTTTCCAATTAAGGGGCAATTTAGCATGGTCAATCCCCCTACCCTGCACATCTTTGGGTTGTAGGAGTGAAACCCACGCAACCACGGGGAAGAATGTGCAAACTTGACATGGACAGTGACCTGGGGCCGGGATCGAACCCGGGACCTCGGCGCTTGAGGCAGCAGTGCTAACCACTGTGCCACCGTGCTGCCTCTGCCACAGTTAACTCCCTAAAGAGCTGGTCTTGGCCATGTAGTCACGCTAATAAACCACTTCCATTATGGAGTCAAGGCTGTCAAGTAAACACTGCCCCGAACATGGAAGTCAAAGAATCCATCCAACAACAACAGTAATCTGTGCCTCTTTTAACATTTAACATATAAAATGGCCCCAAGGTGCTTCATGGATGAATGCATTGTCAAACAAGATTTCACACCAAGCCGCGTAAGGAACGGGAACACTCGAGCTTTGGGATCAGGAAGCTGAGGGCACAACTGCCAGTGTTGGCGCGATGAAAATTGGGGATGCGCAAGAAGTCTGAATTGGAGGAGGGCAGATATCGGACTGTTGCCTGACTGGAGGAGGTTGCTGAGGCAAGGAGCAGCCATACCCGATGTATGTCTGACTTCCCAGTCTGCATGGCAGAGATGCCTTGTTGCCATGGGCTACTCAATCCCTTTAAATTCCAACGGAAAATGTACAACATGGGCAAGGCAGGAGCAAAGGCCAACCATTGCCAAAATACATCCTGATCAAAACTTAGACAGCATATTCGCCCAAATTAGCCAGGGCAGAATGGAGGTCGCAGTTGTTAACATATTCCTTAAAATTCCTTTTCGTACAAGTAGACACTTAAGGAACATTGTGAAGTAGATCTTAACTTTGAGCAGTAGTGTGTCAACAGACCATCTTACACCTCTCCTGATTGGCTTCATTGGAAATAAATCGGGAACTACAGGACTTGATTATGAAGTAATGCTGATGTGTCCACATTAGGATGGGGTGTATAACGTGAGGTAACGTGCAGGTGATGGTTAGTGTAGATGGATCACCATCCTCACATGTGCTGGGCATAGCCAGCCCAAAGGCTAGGTAAACTCGCCAATCTTCCGCCAACTCTACATTAACAGCTGCCATTGTTCACCGTGTCTGCGCTAACCCACGCATAGCCATCCAGCCTAATCCCACTTTCCAACTTTTTGTCTTTAGTTTCTGCGTTTTGGCACTTCACAAACATATCCAAGTACTTCAGAAATATCTCGAGAGTTTCTGCCTCTACCACCCCTTCGGTCAGTGAGTTCCACTTCTCCACCACTCTCTACATGAAAACAACCCCTTCAAAAACCCTCTTAAACCTCTTATTGTGTCTCTGGTTATGCACCCCTCAACTGTTGGGGAGACGGTGGCGTAGTGGCATTGTCACTGAACTGGTAAACCAGAAACCCAGGGTGATGCTCTGGGTTCTAATCCCGCCACAGCAAATGGTGAAATTTGAATTCAACAAAAACCTGGAATTAAAAGTCTAATGATGACCATGAAACCATTGTTGATTGTCGTTAAAGCCCATCTGGTTCGCCAATGTCCTTCAGGGAAGGAAATCTGTCGTCCTTACCTGGTCTGGCCTACATGCGACTTTGGACCTACAGCGGTTGACTCGAAACGGCCCCCTCAAGGGCAATTAGGGATGGGCAATAAATGCTGACCCAGCCCAGCCAGCGATGCCCATATCTCAATTCATTGGCTGAGATTTTCAGGCTGCGTGCCATGCGGGACCTGCCACGGTCCATTGACGTTTGGTGGGGTCAGCTGATCCTGGCGATGGGCGGGACAGGAGAACGCTGCCCAGAGTTTTTTATACTTTACATAGAATTTACAGTGCAGAAGGAGGCCATTTGGCCCATCGAGTCTGCACTGGCTCTTGGAAAGAGCATCCTACCCAAGGTCAACACCTCCACCCTATTCCCCATAACTCAGTAACCCCACCCAACACTAAGGGCAATTTTGGACACTAGGGGCAATTTAGCATGGCCAATCCACCTAACCTGCACATCTTTGGACTGTGGGAGGAAACCGGAGTACCCGGAGGAAACCCACGCACACACGGGGAGGACGTGCAGACTCCGCACAGGCAGTGACCCAAGCCAGAATCGAACCTGGGACCCTGGAACTGTGAAGCGATTGTGCTATCCATAATGCTACCGTGCTGCCCGGTTCCTCCTCAGCCTCTCTCATTCCAAAGGAAATAACCAAGTCTTATCCAATCTTTCCTCATGATGAAAATTCCCTCATTCAGGTAACATACTTGTCTCCTCTATCCAGTGTACATCGTTCCCATGCTGCGGTGTCCAGGTCTGCATGCGGCACTGTCTCTGTGTTCCCGATGTTCTATGTTCTGACTGCATCAGATTTCTCCAAATACATTACCTCACATTTTTCTCGACTGAACTCCTTCTGCCATTGTTCCACCCACCTGAACAGCCCATTGACATCTTCCTGCAGTCCACAGTTTTCTTGGTCGTTAGCAACCAGAAGGCCAGATGACCACGGACCACGGCGCCGAGGTCCCAAGTTCAATCCCGGCTCTGGGTCACTGTCTGGGTGGATTTTGCACATTCTCCCCATGTCTGTGTGGATTTCACCCCCCCCCACCCCCCCCCCCTAACCCCCCCCCCCCCCCCCCCCCCCCCCCCCCCCCCCACCCCACCAACATCTAAAAAAAAATTGCCAACTGACTATTCCCCTTTGCTTCCAACCCTTGGACCAATTTTGGATCCAATTTGCCACTTCGCCTTGGATTCCATGTTTTTTGACTTTCATGGGACCTTTTTCAGGTGCTTTCCAAAGTACTTTCTAAAAAGTAATGAAGGTTTCTGCCTCTGTCATTATTTCAGGCTTGAAGTTCCAGACCCCGCCACTCTCTGAGTGAAAACATTCAAATGCGCGAAAGTCATCGGCCCGCCTTGCGACCTCCTCAAACAATTCTATTGTGTTCGTCAGACATGGCCTTTCCTTAACAAACCCATGTTGGCTGGTCTTTGGTTAATCTTTCAAAATGAAGATTTATCGTGTCACGCAAAACTTTTTCCAATAATTTTCCACCAGCGAGGTTAGCCTGACTGACCTGTAATTACTGTGCCTGTCCCTCCATAGAATCCCTACAGTACAGATGGAGGCCATTCAGCCCAACGGCTCTGCGCCGATCCTCCGAACGAACACCCTATCTAGGCCCACTCCCCCAGCCTGACCCGTGACCCCGCCCATTGATCAATGCCAACCCATATAACCTGCACATCTTTGGACACTAAGGGGCCACTTAGCATGGCCAATCCAACTAATCTACAGGTCTGTGGACTGTAGGAGGAAACTGGAGCACCCGGCGGAAATTCACACAGACAAGGTGAGGGTGTGCAATCTCCACACAGGCAAGGCCGGAATGGAACCCGGGTCCTTAGAGCTGAGAGACACCAGTCCCTCCCCCCTCTTTAAACAATGGTATAACTCCAGCTATCACAGCGATCAAGGCTTTCAATATTTCAACCACGGGCCTTCTGGTCCACAACAAGCACTCATGAGAGAGATATTTAACTTGAGAGTGGCGATGATCTGATGATGATTTCTGTGAACGAGATATATATTCTGGGTTTCCTGGAAGAGAGCGAACAAGATGTGAGTGGGAGAGAGCTTGAATGGGTGTGGGTTGTCTGTGGGCGTCTGGAAGGGAAGCGCAATGTGTTTAATTGATACCTATGTGTGTGTGGGAGGGCAAGTTGTCTGAGGAGAGTTTAAACGTGAGTGGGAGAAAAAGTGCAGTAAGTTTACTAAAGATGTGTAGGAGTTAGAATGTGAGCATTTGCTAGTTATTTTAGACAGCGGCAGCGAAATGTCCTGGGGAAGTGTATGTAAGGTGCATGGGAGAAGTATGGGGGAGATATGGGAGAGTAAGAGAGTGCCTGTTCATTGAGTACTTGATTGAAACTTCATAAACTTTCTGTGTTAGGACATCTTGGCTACATTGGGTTACATTAGGGTAAGGAGGGGCGTATTAGAGAATACATTATTCCCGAAAGTGCTCAGACGTTCTGCAGCTGCCTCCATCGAAAGTGTGGTGGAGGTCCTAATGATGTGCCAAAGTGCGATTTAAGTTGCATCTGCAATCTGCTTGTTTTAAAAAAGAATTAAAGTACCCCATTTGTTATCTTTTCCAATTAAGGGGCAATTTGGCATGACCAATCCACCTACCCTGCACATTTTTTATGTTGTGGGGGTGAGCCCCATGCAGACACAGGGAGAAATGTGCAAACTCCCCACGGGCAGTGACCCTACAGGCTGGGATCGAACCCGGGTCCTCAGCGCCATGAGGCAGCAGTGCTAACCACTGAACCGCCGTGCCGCCCCATCTCCAATGAGGTTACGATGGAACAGCAACCAAAGGTCTAAGAAAATTCCTGATCTAAGGTGTATTAAGTTCCATTGTGACAGAGGGCATGTTGAGTTACATCATAGGGCATATTAAGCTATATTAAGTTACACAGGGTATATTAGGAAAAAATAAATTATGTTTGGGTCCATTAAGTTATATTCAAGCATAATAGGTGCATAATAAAAACATCAAATAATAAATATGAAGTAAATTATCTCCGATACATACAGAAACGATTCTATTGGTTCTGTAAGTTTAAGTTGCTCGCTGGTTTAGCACAGCGGGCTAAACAGCTGGTTTGTGATGCAGAACCAAGCCAGCAGCGTGGGTTCAATTCCCGTACCGGCCTCCCCGAACAGGCGCCAGAATGTGGTGACTCGGGGCTTTTCATAGTAACTTCATTGAAGCCTACTTGTGACAATAAGCGATGGTATATATTATATGTATATATATATATGTACTGAAAAGCTCCTTTGAGCTGACAGCTCATAGGGCAGAGGGATGAGAGAGAGGGTTGTGTACAAGGAGTGAAATGGACCGAAGAGAAGGGGCTTCATATCTCAAATTAATGCCTGGCCTTTGAGAGAAGGAAAGATTTCGCAGGTGTAGCAAAGTGACAGAAGGCAAATGAGCAAGTACACTCAATATGGGAGAACATTGGAAGGTAGGAATTGTGAGATGTGAAAAGACTAAAGTGCATCCAGCTGATCGTTTACCATCTCGGTAGTTGCACGATAGTACGGAGTTGTTGACTGACCACAGCTACCAATCTCTATTCATGGCCACAGCAGACCCTGACATAGTAAGGGGGCAACCCCTACAGTGGAGAACTTTGGGAAATGATAGATCCAGAGTCACCTGTTCTCCTAAACGTTCTACATGAGCAACAAACCATACCAAGGTTTGAAAACAGCGAGAAGTCTTACAACACCAGGTTAAAATCCAACAGGTTTGTTTCAAACACTAGCTTTCGGAGCACTGCTCCTTCCTCCATTGACCTGAGGAAGGAGCAGTGCTCTGAAAGCTAGTGTTTGAAACAAACCTGATTGACTTTAACCTGGTGCTGTAAGACTTCTTACTGTGCCCACCCCAGTCCAACGCCGGCATCAAGGTTTGAAAATACATTAATATCTGAAAGAAACAAAGGCTGATGAAGAAAATAAAAACTGTACTTTGAACTGGTGAAGAGGGGTCATCGTCGACCTGAAATATTAACTCTGTTCCTCCCCCCCGGATGCCATCTGCCCTGCTGATTATTTCCAGCACTTTCCATTTGATTTCAGATTTCCATCATCTGCTGTATTTTGCTTTTCTGCTGTTGAAGAAAAGCTTTGTTCAAACCAACACTTGATGTGGTGTTTGAAAAGGTTAATTTGAAGCATTACTTCAGGGTGCACTGGGATAGGAGAACAAGAGACAGAGGTAAAACTGTTAAAAGGAAACTTGAGGCTAGATTTCAGGGAAAATGCCACACAAAGAGCGTTCGACACGCAGAATGGTGGGATGAAGGACAACTCTTTGGAATGAGTGGAATGGCCGGGACTTTCCGTCCGTTTCCGCCAGCGGGATTTTCCGGCCCCACCAATGGTTGGTTCCCCGACGGCAGAGGGTGCGAGCAGCGGAAAACCCTGTAGACACCGGCGGGCCTGGAGGATCCCACCACTGACCAATGGCGGGCCAAATCGGTCACCACAAAACATGCTGCATCGGGGGTGGGGGTGGGGGGTTCGGATGGCGATGAACTTTTCTTCCACAGCATCTTCCAAACCCTGGCCCTCCATTGCCTAGAAGGACGAGAGCAGCGGATGCATGGGAACACCATCTCCTCCAAATTTCCCTCCAAGCCACATACCATGGGCTGGATTCTACGTTTCAGGGACTATGTCCCCATGCCGTCGTGAAAACTGTGGCCTTTCACGCCAGAAAAGCTGCCGTCAAAAGGGCCCATATTCACAGCCCTGCAAGGGCCTAGCAGGGACCCGTCGTGAAGCTCGCAGTTCCAGCTGCAGATAAGGGCCCCCGCACTTCCGGGTCAGAGGCAACATGGCGGACTCAGACCGTGGAGCTGGACACTCGTAAATAGTGCCCCCGATCGGCTACGCGCCCGACACTGACCGCCCGTTTGAAAATATCCCGGTCCCGTATGAGGCCCCCCCTGCCCTCTGATCGGCCCACCCTCGACCATGGCATCCGTGGACTGTGTCCGCAGCTGCCTCGCGAGTTTCCCGAATGGCAGGGCCATTTTAGATCCACGCCGTCGTGACTTCGGCCGGTCGGGGGCGGAGAATAGCGGGCCGGGCCTCTGGCAATGGTCACAGGTGGGTGATACGTGGCGCAGCACGCTTCTTAAGCCGCTTTTCGGGGGCTGGAGAATCGAGGGACCGTCGCCGGTCCTGATTCAATGCTGGAACTGAATTCTCCGCCCCAACGCCAGACACGATTTCGACTTTGGGTACAGAGAATCCAGCCCCGTGTATTTCAACCTGTATTGGCCCTCGGAGTTTGGAAATACTTTCACAGCATAGTCTGTAAAGGTATTCCAAAGGGAGATCCCACCACCACCTTCTCAAGGGGAATTTAGGGATGGGAGATAAGTGCAGGCATTGCCAAAGACCACCACATCCCGAGAATGGATACATTGAAAAAACTGGATGAACGACTTCAATGTGTTTTTGTGTCGTTTTTGACCGGCTATGGAAGGTTGCGGAGACAGTGATTATGTATGAACAATAACTGTTTATTGGATAAACATAACTATTTACCGATATACAAGATTGGGTGTTGCTCAAACTAAGCCGTGGGCTTTCCCCTGCTGCTCCTAGTCACGTGATTCTCTCTTACATCATCATGTGGACCGTTTCTCCAGTCCGACACATTGGGTGGGATTTTCCACTCCGAAATGCTGTGGCGGGCAGGGAAAGCGACGCCTTTCCCGTTGGCTGGATGATCAACTTTGCAGCTCACTAGATATGCATGAACAGCAAGCACGTTGGAACTCGTGATGGGCAGGGTGCGTTTCGTCCGTCCCACAGCGACCTCATCGGATCATATTTCCCAGGAGACCTGTTTAAACCCCACCCGTACACATCCTCCATTGTCTGTAGGTCTCTGATGGTTGACAAGAGTGATGGCACCTCCCACGAAGGGAAGAGGATTGAGTGCCCCCAAATTCAGCAACAATGCGCCAGTGCTACTTCTGGGCGTGATGGAGGTCCACTGGGTTGTCCTTCACCCCAGTGATGGAAGAAGAAGGTCCACCAACCTCATCACTCCAAATTGGAAGGAGATGGCCAGAGTGGTCAACACCAACTCAGCACAGAAGAGGTCCATCATCCAGAGCAGAAAAAGGTTGAATGCTTGCAACAGCACAGCCAGGGTGAGTCAACCTTCTCCTCGTTCTCTGCTCTCACAAGCCCATCAGGCATTCACAGGGTTACATTCGGCAGAGGTCCCACAAACTGCCAGCACATCGGACATCACCATCGACTCCCTCGCACACCCTGTGATTTTTCCATCTCCTCCCACAGTCCTGTGGAGCTCACGTGCTCAGCCCTTGCTTGGGTCCACTCAGCACTCACAGAAGGCAGGCATCCCTGTCATCTGCCTTGGAATCCACCCTGCTCACAGCCTGTCCGCCTGTCTTTATGCAGAGACAATCGCCCACAACAGGAGGGAGAAATCCCCGACCCGAGCAGGGGTGCCTGATCTCAGACCTCTCACTCAGTTTGAAGAGCGTGCGGCAGAGCTGGCCAGGGACCATGCCTGCACCGAGGGTGAGATCGGCGTCTCCCAAGCCTGTGAGGACCCATCGCCAGCTCATCGTTCTCCCAATAAAACTGCGGTTGCTTTGTAATGTTGGTGACTTTGCAGCCAATCGCTAATTCTCTCTTTGGCGGGCACCAGTGGAAAATGGAAGACGCCCATTAACTGGCAGCCCCTTCGCCCCAGGCCCCCCACTCCACCTAAGGAACCAGCCGATGTAGAGCTTTCACAGCATTCACCTGCAAGCTCCGAGTTGTACAGCAGGCTCGGGCTCACAATCTGGTGAACACAGCACAGATTGGGAGGTGGGGTGTGGGGTACTGTCCATATGTGTGGGGGGTGACATTGCCCTTGGGTGGGGTGGGGGGGTATGGGGGACCCGCAAGCCCACTTTTGGATTTGGATTTGTTTATTGTCACGTGTACCGAGGTACAGTGAAAGTATTTTTCTGCGAGCAGCTCAACAGATCATTAAGTACATGAAATGAAAAGGAAATACATAATAGGGCAACACAGGGTTCACAATGTAACTACATAACACCGGCATCGGGTGAAGCATACAGGGGTGTAGTGTTAATGAGGTCAGTCCATAAGAGGGTCGTTTAGGATTCTGGTAACAGCGGGGTAGAAGCTGTCTTTGAATCTGTTCGTTCTCAGACTTCTGTATCTCCTGCCCGATGGGAGAAGTGGAGATCAGGGCACCCTTTCAAAATGGTGGCCCGATCTCTGGCCGGTCTGACAGTGAATTCAGCTCACCAGTGATGAAAATAATTTGAAGGACGCAACCTACTGGCCACGCTGCAGCCGAAAAGCAGCTCGCCACAGCAAACATGGCCGGTAACTGTTGGGCGACCCTGCTCCTGGGATCGCCCCAGCTCACCACGCCTCACGAGAACTGACATGATCCAACGAGTCATTGCGATACGAACCCCCCCCCCCCCCCCCAATTGTGGCGGGAACACTTTTTGGCAAATCCACATGCGAGTGCCATTCAGTGCTAGTCTCCACAAGCCGGAACCTGACAAAACAGTACTCGTGCGGGGGGGTGGGGGGGGGGGGTCTCCCAGTGGATTGGAGGCCCCCAGGGGAATGCCCTCTGCGCAGTGTGGTACTCTGGCACTGGTGGTGCTACCTGGGCACCTTGGCCCTGCCCACCTTTTACCCTGGCACTGACAGCCTGGCCACCCCGGAGCTGACAATATGGCACCCTGGCAGTGCCACCTGTGTGCCAGCCTGGCACTGCCAAGATGCCACAGTGGCACTGCCAACTAGAGGGGCCTCTTCAGACTGGCACTACCAAGGTGCTTAGCTGGCATTTTTTGCACAGAGATGATTGGACCGTGGGTACCGTGTTGAGAGGTGCCCCCTTACAGTAAGTTGGGGTTTCTGTGACGTTCAGCGGTCAGGTCAGGGGCTCAAGAGATGGCGTCCCAATCTCTCACTGCACTGAGCAGTTTAGGCGTGAAGACTCGACCGCACATTCTTGGCTGAGGCCCCATATCTAACCGGAGTCACGTTCGATAGCTTTGATTTTCTCGGTTCTGTGAGTGCTGGGAAACAGGCGGCTAAACGGGCTCACTATGGGTCATAGTTTCCATTTGGGTTCGATTACACCCTACGTGAGAGCTTGACCACTCCCCAGGGCCCTCAAAAAGTGACTAAGTGTGATTAGATAGCAGCGGGGAACTCGCTGACAGCCGAGCTGAAACTCCCAGCAAAACCCGCCACAAAATACATTCAGAAACTTTTCCGTTAGATTGTGCTCACAGAGGCCTCTTCCATCTAACATTTAGGTCAGATATTAGATACGGCAGGTTGCAGATATTCTCCACTAAAAGAAGCAAATTCATACCTTCACTGAACCAGGAAGAGATAGATGTTTTCCCAGACTAGGTCAGCTCAGCTGAATTGTGTGGTAACTATAAGGTGGATTTGACCCATAGAGTTACCAAAATTGGGTATTGTTGGGGAAAAGGGATGTCTCAGTGAGTTCAGGGAATGTGGGGATATTTTGGGAACAAGAGGTAATGTCAGATCAAACAGCATATTTAATTATTAATATACTGAAGTGCCATAGAGTATATTAACCTTTTGTCGTGAGTTTTTTCCTTTTCTATTATGTTAATAAATATTCTTTATGAATTGTTTTTACTGGTCTGCTTCCTCACTGGATTGTATATTGTTCCTCACATTATTCCAAACAAATATACACCAGCAAGAACCAGCGTTTCAAGTTAGTACAGGAGGCTGACAGTCAAAAGTTGCAAAGTTTAAGAAAATAGTCTGGACAGACTTATATTGAATTTGAAAGGGTTAAACACAATAATTTTGATAGATGGGTGACAGCATTAAAAATAGTGGAAGCCTATGAAGTCCTGAGGTAAATTCTGCTGGAAGAATTTAAAGACTCATAATCTGCAATGATAAGGGGCATAAAACAGCCACGGGACGCCTCGCCCACGCCCTCACCCTTGCCTCACCTCCGAGGCGATCAGAGGCCTCTGGGAAGGGTGGCAGCAGCCTAGAACTGTTGATGGCACCCTGGCAGGTTACCAGGCTGGCACTGCCAAGCTACCCGGGAGGTATTTTGCCCATGCCGGTGAATGAGTCTGGGTGGGTCCTGCCCCTATGAGGTGGGGTGCCAATGGGCTCGATGACCACCTTGGGGGGGGGGGGTCCGGAGGCTGTGGCAGGGGGTCGATAGTTCAGGGCACAATTTAAACATGGCGCCCTGATCACTTCCTGCGCTGGCGAGCGGAGCTCACTCGTGCCAGAAATGGGACTAGGTGCCTTCTCGGCAGGCATTCCTTGCTGAGGCCCCCAAATGACGCAGAATCCCGTTTAATAGCAAAGTCGTTCTCGATGCTGCCAGCGTCGGGAAACACTCGTCTAAACGCACGCGACACCGGACGCTGTTTCATTTCCGTTAAATCACGCCCATGGACTCATGTGGAGCAACAAAGAGCTGAAACCACAAGTCACACAGCAGAACCTGCTGATGATTATGAGTTCATCCACAGGTCAAAGCTTTTCTATCGACGCTCTTTAAAATCTGAGAACAATGGAAAATGGGACGGTGTGAGAAAGGACGGTCAAGCAAGAGAGGGGGTGATTGAAAATCCCGAGGCTGCACCTCAAAATGAAAAAGGTAATGCAAAGCGGATAAGAGAAATGAGGAAAGTTAGATGCTTTCACTGTCATAAACTAGGCCAAGTTGGCATGTTGGGGATTAAACAGAGAGCTGGCGGAAGTTATAAATCTTCAAACAGGAAATATGAAATCAGAGTCTGAAGAACGGGAGAAACAATTTATACACAGAGGTGAAGAGCAAAGAATAGGAATGAAAATGTGTGCATAAATAGTACAGGAGCAGAGTGACCAGCAGGTGGCTGATGACTTTCAGGATTTTGTGTGCGAAGGTCAAGTATTTCCATGTGGACAGAGTAGAGCGAGGAAAGATATAAAAATTTTAAGAGATACAGGACCGAGTCAATCCCTTATGTTGTGGGATAAAGATATTTATTGGCTAGAAGGGATATTGAAGGAAAAGGTTCTGGTCAGCAGCTTTCATGGCGAAACAAGAAAGATTCCTTTGGTAAAAATAAATTTAAGGAGTAGCTTGAAGGCGAGAGAAGTGGTTGCAGGAATGGTGGAAACATTGCCTGTTGCAGGGATTCACTTCATCTAGGGAATGATATGGCAGGGTCATAAGTAGTAGTGATGCCTGGTGTGGTTGAACAGCCGATTGAAAACCCAGCAACAGAGAAATTGCAAACAGACCATCCGCGTTTTCTTTTCCTGATTATGCAGTGATGAAGTCACATGCTCATAAGATAAGTCAAAAGAGTGGGGGAGTTACAAGCACAGGATGAGACAAGTGAGACCAGATTTCCTGATGTGATCTCTAGCAAACTGAATGAAGCTGAAATAGACGAAGGAAAAGAGACAGATAAGAACAGAAGAATATAAGAACTAGGAGCAAGAGAGGGCAATTCAGCCTCTCGAGCCCGCTCCACCATTCAATACGATCATGGTTGATCTCCTCCTGGCCTCAACTCCACTTTCCTGCCCGTTCTCCATAACGCTTCAACCCATTACTAAATAAAAATCTGTCTATCTCCTAAAATGTACTCAATGTACCGGATCCACCGCACTCTGGGTAGCACAAGTGGCTAGTACTGTGGTTTCACAGCAGCAGGGTCCCAGGTTCGATTCCCTGCTTGGGTCACTGCCTGTGCGGAGTCTGCACGTTCTCCCCTTGTCTGCGTGGGTTTCCTCTGGGTGCTCCGGTTTCCTTCCTCGGGACCCGAGGGACGTGCTGTTGGGTGGTTTGGACTTTCTGGCTTCTCCCACTGTGTGCCCGAGCAGACGCCCGAATGAGGTGACTGGGGGCTTTTCACAGTGGCTACATTGCAGTGTTAATGTAAGCCTACTTGTGACAATAAAGATCATTAATATTATACGTTTGTTTTCAGCCAACGCTTAGAAATGCTCTGCTATGTCGCATTTCGAATTGTCAGCATAGCAAAGTCCAGGTCCAATCAGCAGACCTATTTAACTCCAATGAAAGTAAAATACCGCAGATGCTGGCAATCTGAAATGAAAGTGGGAAATGCTGGATAAACCCAGCAGGTCAAGCAGCATCTACGGAGAGGGAAACAGAGTTAATGTTTCGAGCCTAAATGACCCTTCTACAAAACTGGACTTGGGTCATATGGACTTGAAAAACTGACTCTCATCCATGAGCTGAGCAACACACCATCCAAGCTATTTAGAGACACGGGCAGCACGGTAGCACAAGTGGCTAGCACTGTGGCTTCACAGCGCCAGGTTCCCAGGTTCGATTCCCGGCTTGGGTCACTATCTGTGCGGAGTCTGCACGTTCTCCCCGTGTGTGCGTGGGTTTCCTCCTGGTGCTCCGGTTTCCTCCCACAGTCCAAAGACGTGCAGGTTAGGTGGATTAGCCGTGCTAAATTGCCCTTAGTGTCCAAAAAGGTTTTGATGGGGTTATTGGGTTACGGGGATAGCTTAAGTGGGTCGGTGAAGATTCGATGGGCCGAATGGCCTCCTTCTGCACTGTATGTTCCATGTTCTAATCCGATGTGTTTAATTCAAAGAGGCTGATACGATTAAAACGGGGTGATTCCAAGTTAAAACAAACCTATCAGACACCCTACCCAGCATTGGATGCTCAGTGTATTCCTGAATGTTGTTGTGCCAAGCACCAAACACTGATGAGAAAATGGTGCCCACCCCATGTTAGTGCAGAGGACAAATGGGCAGAAATACACCAAATTGTATTATCTATTGAGTATAGGTAAGAGGTTCTAAGGATGGCTCATGAATTTCCATGAGGGGGATATCTCAAAGTAAAGAAAACCAAAAGATCCAAAGTTTTTTTGGCTCGGGCTACATAAAGATGTTGAACTTGTCAAGCAATAGGGGAACCACAAGCTGAAATAAAACCAGCACCTTCGATTCCTATTCCAACTTTTGAAGAACCTTTTATTCGAGTTCTAGTCGACTGTGTAGGACCATTGCCGAAAACATAGGGTGGAAATCGATACTTTTTAAGTATTATGGATACATCCACTACATCTGTACAGGACCCTGGTGAGACCACATTTGGAGTATTGTGTGCAGTTCTGGTCACCTGACTATAAGAGGGATGTGGAAGCATTGGAAAGGGTGAAAAGGAGATTTACCAGGATACTACCTGAATTGGAGGGTAGGTCTTAAGAGGAAAGGTTGAGGGAGCTAGGGCTTTTCTCTTTGGAGCGGAGGAGGATGAGAGGCGACTTAATAGAGGTTTATAAGATGATGAGGGGGATAGATAGAGTGGACGTTCAGAGACTATTTCCTCGGGTGGATGTAGCTGTTACAAGGGGGCATAACTATAAGGTTCGGGGTGGGAGATATAGGAGGGGTGTCCAAGGTATGTTATTTACTCAGAGAGTGGTTGGGGTGTGGAATGGACTCCCTGCTGTGAGAGTGGAGTCGGACACTTTAGGAACTTTGAAGCGGTTATTGGATAGGCACATGGAGCACACCAGAATGACAGGGAGTGGGATAGCTCAATCTTGGTTTCAGACAAAGCTCGGCACAACTTTGAGGGCCGAAGGGCCTGTTCTGTGCTGTACTGTTCTATTTTCTATGTTCTATCTACTGAAGCCTTGCCATTAAGAACCATTACAGCCAGGAGAGTGGTAAAGGAATTAACCGTGATCTTTACTAGGGCTGTCTTACCGAAGGACATACAATCAGTCCAAAAGTCAAATTTCAAATTAAGATTATTTAAAAAGACCATAACTAGCCTAGAGATAAAACAGGCATCGGCATATCATCCAGGGTCATAGGGAGCACTGGCGAGGTGGCATCAAACTTTGAAAACCATGATGAGAGTGGGACAGTCAAGATTACACTCATGGTTGGGACGAAGGGATTCCATTTTTATTATTTGCCATTCGAGAAGCACCAAGTGATTCCACCAGATTTAGTCCTTTTGAATTGGTCTACGGGATGAAGTTAGAGGACCACTGAAATTAACCCAAGAGAAATTATTAAACAAAAAGCCAGAGACTGCCCTTTTAGACTACGACTCGAATTTCAGACAGTAATAATACTCGTTATTATTGTTGCAAGTAGGCTTACATTAACACTGCAATGAAGTTACTGTGGAAATCCTCTAAGTCGCCACACTCCGGCGCCTGTTCGGGTACACAGAGGGAGAATTCAGAATGCCCAATTCACCAAACAGTACGTCTTTCAGGACTTGTGGGAGGAAACCGGAGCACCCGGAGGAAACCCGCACAGACACGGGCAGAACATGCAGACTCCGCGCAGACAGTGACCTCAGCCAGGAATCGAACCTGGGACCCTAGCGCTGTGAAGCAACAGTGCTAACCACTGTTAACATACCACCCTAAATAAAGACTAGACAAAGACTGAATGGGGCTTGTGAGGTGGCAAGGAAACATTTGAAGACAGCACAGCAGGGAATGAAAGCAATGGCTGATAGGAGAACACAGACTCGTAGCTGCGTAACAAGGGAAAAAGTGCTCATGTTATTACCCGTGGCAGGCGAACCACTGACAGCCAGATTTAATGGACTGTATCAAATCGAAAGAAGATTGAGCGAGGTCAATTATTGGTATGCACACCAAATAGAATCATAGAATTTTTTATCATAGAATTTACAGTGCAGAAGGAGGCCATTTGGCCCATCGAGTCTGCACCGGACCTTAGGAAAGAGCACCCCACTTAAGCCCACACCTCCACCCTATTCCCGTAACCCAGCAACCCCACCCAACCTTTTTGACACTGAGGGCAATTTATCATGGGCAATTTATCACCTAACCTGCACGACTTTGGACTGTGGGAGGAAACCGGAGCACCCGGAGGAAACCCACGCAGACACGGGGAGGACGTGCAGACTCCGACCCAAGCCGGGAATCGAACCCGGAACCCTGGAGCTGTGAAGCAACTGTGCTAACCACTGTGCTACCGTGCTGCCCACTGTGCTACCATGCTGCCCACGGTGAATCACACAGAGTGTATCACATCAACATGCTTAAGACGTATTGGTAGAAAGGATGAAGACAAGCATGCGGTCTTGATAATAATGAGACAGAAGAGACAGAAAAAGAAGGGTTAAATGCTGACAGTGATGTCCCTAAAGTTAATTTGGGTAAAGAGGAAGTCGTGAAAAATTTTAAGTTATCTTCCAGATAAGAGCTGGAGCGAATTGAAAGAGTTTTTTTGCAATCCTATGATTGTATTTGTGGGCCTAAATTAGGTAGAATGGAGGTAGCGATGCATGATATAGATGTTGGGCGCACTGTTCTGAGAAAGCAACATCTATGTAAGGTTAAATCCAGGAAAGTTATCACAAGTAAAGAAGAAAATTGAATTTATGCTCCAAAATGACATTATTGCACGTTCTCCCTGTGTCTGCGTGGGTTTCCTCCAGGTGCTCCATTTTCCTCCCACAAGTCCAGAAAAACATGCCGTTGAGTAATTTGGGCATTCTGAATTCTCCCTCCGCGTTCCCGAACAGGCGCCGGAATGTGGTGACTAGGGGCTTTTCACAGTAACTTTAGTGCAGTGTTAATGTAAGTCTACTTGCGACAATAAAGATTATGATTTAATTATTATTTATTGAATTTTAATATTATTATTATTATTGATTATTATTATTGAATACTGGGGCTGGTTTAGTACACTGGACTAAATAGCTGGCTTTTAAAGCAGACCAAGGCAGGCCAGCAGCATGGTTCAATTCCCGTACCAGCCTCCCCGAACAGGCGCCAAAATGTGGCGACTAGGGGCTTTTCACAGTAACTTCATTGAAGCCTACTTGTGACAATAAGCGATTTTCATTTCATTCATTTCAATTGAGTTCTAGTGATTGGAGCTCCACTATCATATTGGTGCTGAAGCCGGATAGAACACAAAGACTTTGTGTGGACTGTAGGAGAATGAATACCTTCACCAAGAGAGATTTATTTCCCATTCCACATTGGGAAGATTCCACTGAAAGAATTGAACATCCAAATTCATCACGAAGATAGACTTACTAAAGGGCTATTGGCAGGTACCTTTGAACGAGGGGGCAAAGCAGATCGCCACATGCGTGATGCCGAATGGACTTTATCAATTCAAAATTATGACATTCGGGATGAAGAACGCACCTGCAACGTTTCAGAGGCTCATGAATAAAGTGATTCAAGGTCTGAGGCACTGTTCAGTGTACATTGATGATTTAGTGGTATTCAGTCAAAGTTGGGAAGAGCATTTGCACCACTCAAAAGAATTGCTTGACCGCTTGAAAGGAGCTAATCGCGTCATGAATTTGGGCGGCATGCCCAAATTTCATATCTGAGAAACATTGTGGGATATAGTCAAATGGCCGCATGTGTTGCAAAAACGCAGACTATTTGGGACTTTATGGACCCCACTACAAATGGTGCGGGTGCCGTGATGCTACAGGAGGATGAACATAGAACATAGAACATTACAGCGCAGTACGGGCCCTTCGGCCCTCGATGTTGCGCCGACCCGTGAAACCATCTGAAACCTATCTGACCTGCACTATTATAGATGAACTTGGCATTGAGAAACCTGTGGGCTATTCCTCAAAGAAATTAAATTGTCACCAACAGAATTCTTACACCTTTGAAAAAGAGACTTTAAGCTTGGCACTGGCATTACAACATTCTGAGATTTACACGCCAGTAACCCCGCAGAAATAAACATAAATACAAGCCATAATCTCCGGAGATTTCTGGAAAAATGCTGAGATCGGAACACGAGAGGCGGGACTCTCTCAGCCCACACTGGACTGGAGAATCGCTGGGATGGGTGCAAAACGCGCGATGCCGCCCCGACCCCGGTCTGCCGATTCTCCGGAGAGCGGAGAATCAGCATCATTGGCTCCGGCGCGGTCAGCGTGGCGCGGTCCGGGGGCTGCTCTACGCGGCCCACCCCCTGGTGATTCTCGACCCAGGATGGGCCAAGCGGCCATGCAAAAACACCCGAGTCCCGCCGGCGCCATTCACACCGGCTCTTACCTGGTGGGACCTCGGCGTGAATGCATCCAGGGGCAGCTAGGTGGGGGGGGAGGGGGGTTTGACCCAGGGGGGGCCTCCACTGTGGCCTGACCCATGATCGGGGCCTACCGATCAGTGGGCTGGGGGCCTCTTTTGTTCTTCACAGGCCCCTGTAACCCTACGCCATGTTGCATCAGGGCCGGCGCGGAGAAGGGATCCACCGCACATGCGCAGCAATTGCGCCGGTCCACTGACATGCGCGTGTTGCCGCCAGTCCCACTGCACATGCGCAGACCCGCGGTGCCCATCTGACGCCGGGATTGGCAGCTGGAGCGGCGTGGGTCGCTCCAGTGTCATACTGGCCCCCTACAGGGGTCAGAATCACTGCTCCTGAGGCCGTGTTGACGTCGTTGAGAAATCAACACAGCTTCAGGATCAGAGAATCCCGCCCAAAGTTATTCCGATGGAGTCCGTTGTTACAATCACTTCATTGAAAAATCATTAATGTGGCCAGGAGAGAGAATGCCATTGCGGATGCTTTATCACATGTATAAAAGAGACTTTTGGAAACAATGGGGAAACATTCCCTGGGGTATAATTTTATTGTTAATACAAGTGGTTAATTTTTTGTAATGGTTGATAAGGTAGAACAGCTAAGAAATGAGTGAGAAATGAAAGCGTCCTTTGAATTAAGACATTTCATTTTTAAAAGGAGGGGACATGTTAGGAATTTGGAACATTAACAAGATTAACAGTGAATTTGAGATGAAAACAAAATAACAGACAAGTAACAAGAGTAGCGAGCGTCTAGACAAATAACAAGATGCCCTGTAACAAGATTAGCAGGGATCTAGAAATATGGAGGTGTGAATGGCCATATCAGGAACATTGTTCACCAGAGATTAGTTGGGTTATACAAATGATAACTTCTCAAAGCAAGGAATTAAGAGATGTCAACAGCTGAATCCATTGGGTGGGACGTCAGAGAGACTGAACATTATAATTGAGAACCCCCTCATTGGGGAAGGAGGTGCCAGACAGGCCAGTTCCATTGTGATCCGAGCATGCAGGCCTGTTCCAGCGAACATTTCGAGCCACAGCAGATTGCAGCTACTCTCCTCAGGCAGCATTGTAGCACAAGTGGATAGCACTGTGGCTTCACAGCGCCAGGGTCCCAGGTTCGATTCCCGGCTTGGGTCACTGTCTGTGCGGAGTCTGCACGTTCTCCCCGTGTCTGCGTGGGTTTCCTCCGGGTGCTCCGGTTTCCTCCCACAGTCCAAAAACGTGCAGGTTAGGTGGATTGGCCATGATGAATTGCCCTTAGTGACGAAAAGGGGTTAGGAAGGGTTATTGGGTTATGGGGATAGGGTGGAAGTGAGGCCTTAAGTGGGTCGGTGCAGATTTGACTGTTCCTAACACATCTCAGCTGTGCGTTCCTCTTCATTAAGAAAGTCAGTAGGCTGGCCCTCAAGGTCGACTCCTCCCACAAGCCCTGAGAGCCCTCCCTTAACAAATATTTCCACACTTTCTTGTATAGTTCTGTCCTTGATTCAGCTTGGAAAATGGTGGGACTGTGGTTTTACCACCAGAGCAGGTCATCAAGCGGACGTCGCTTATATCCGATTGTGAATCACGTCAGTCTAATTAGCCGCCTATTTGGTTTTTTGACTTGGAGTGAGGACATGATTCTGGAAAACTGGGTTTTTCAAGAGCATATGTGAGATTTAAATGTATGCAAATGCAGTTCCTGATATGATAGCCTACCTGACCTGCCATTGAAGTCGGGAGCGGGCAATCGCAATGTACTTTTTGGCCAAATTCCCGTACTGCCACTGGCGAAACTGGAAAATCCCACCTGTTAACGCTTTCAACCCTGAAAGCCCCATGCCACAAAACGGACAAGGTGCCTCCCTCACCTGCATCTGTCTTGTGAAAAATGGACAAAGAGGGGGAATGGGATGGAAGATATTGGCTGAAATTCTCCCGCCGACCCTGCTGGTGGGGTCTACCATTCCCGCTGACGGCCACCTCCCGGGTCCCCGGTGGCGGAGCGTGTGAACAATAGGAAAACCCATTGACAGCAGTGGAAAACATGTCACGGGACGGGACGGGGAGAGGGGGCTCTAAATCCCACCCATTGTGTGTGGAAATATTGAGGGGAGGGGTGGGGAGGACAGGGAAGGGAAATTTTGAACACTGACGACAGACATGGAGGATGAAATGGCAATGAAACTAGAAAGTAAGAGAGATGAAATTAAATTTGCTTATTGTCACAAGTAGGCTTCAATGAAGTTACTGTGAAAAGCCCCTAGTCGCCACATTCTGGCGCCTGTTCGGGGAGGCTGGTACGGGAATCGAACGGTGCTACTGGCCTGCCTTGGTCTGCTTTCAAAGCCAGTGTGCTAAACAGCCCCTAGCGCTGTTGGGGGGGATAAACCAAAAGAACGGCAATAAAAGGGAAAGGGGCATTGGAATTAAGAGAGAAATAACAAAATGAAAGCACTGGAGAAAAAAGAATGAGACCAGACAACAGACAAATGAAAACAGAAAATGATGAAAGGAGAAAATAATAAGTAAAGTATTGGAACGGTAAGGAAAAATAATACAGAGTATGAGAGAAACAGAAATTGAAATGTGAGAAGAAGATGGAGTGAACAGAAAAGACTTACATGTCAACTAGGAGCAGGAGGAGGCCATTCGGTCCTTCGAGCCTGCTCTGCCATGCCAATCGTGGCTGATCTGATTATAAGCTACTGCCTACCTTCGGTAACCTTTCACCCCCTTGTTTATCAAGAATCTATCTACCTCCACCTTGAAACCATTCAAAGACTCTGCTTCCGCTGACTTTCGGGGAAGGAAGTTCCAAAGATTCACCACATCGAAGGGAAAAATATTTGCCACATCCCGGTCTTCAACGGGCGACCTTTCATTTTTAAACAGTGACTCCAAGTTCTAGATTCTTCCACAAGAGGAAACGTCCTCACCACATCCACCTTGTGAAGACCCCTCAGGATCTTATATGTTTCAACCACCTAATTCCATTTCAGATGGATCAATAATCTGGGGGGAAAGTTCAAAGTGATTGGTTGAAGTATTGGGTAGGGGTTTAATCATTCTTTCACCAAGAGGAAGCTGGGGTCTGGAATTCATTGCGTGAAAGGGTAATAGAGGCAGAACCCCTCATCGCATTAACAAGACATATTTGAGGGCAGCACGGTGGCCTAGTGGTTAGCACAGCTGCCTCACGGCGCTGAGGTCCCAGGCACGATCCCGGCTCTCGGTCACTGTCAGTGTGGAGTTTGCACATTCTCCTCGTGTCTGCGTGGGTTTCGCCCCCACAACCCAAAAATGTGCAGGTTAGGTGGATTGGCCACGCTAAATTGTCCCTTAATTGGAAAAAATAATTGGGTAATCTAAATTTATTTTTAAAAAAGAAGAAAATATATTTGGATAGGCACTTGAGATATGGTAACCAACTGGGCTACATTACAGGGTATCAGAAAGTGGAATTATGCTGGATAACTATTTCACTTTGGCGAGCACGTGTACAATAGGCTGAATGGCCTCCTTTCTGTGCCACAGAGCTTTCTACACTGCTGAGTTTCTAGATGAAGATAACAATGAAAGGAAAACAACAAAGGAAAACTTCATAGAGATTGTTGAAGCTGCAAAGATTGCGCGGAACTGCTCAAAGATGTAGCCTTTACATTTATTTGGGTTATGTCTCTGCTGGAACGGTAAGAGGGGAATGACTACAACAAGCATTCGTCCACTCACATTGAAAATGGATACCGCTGGACCAAAGTTGAATGAGAGAAAACTGAAGAAGATAAATCTGAATTTGCAACCGACAGAGCTCGCTCGCCATGGCTTGATCTCATGCCAGCTTCTCTCGCGCAAAATTTCAGTTCATATTTCATCGTTTTGTCATTGGGTTCAAGTTCCAAGTTGTTCTGTCTTGTCCTGTTTTCTGTATATACAGTTCATCTGTACCTCCAGATTTTCAGTAACTTGATACATGGATCTCCATGGCTTGTGCTGATGGGTCCCCTCATAAAATAATAAAGATTTACTGCCATAACTTGAAAGGATTCTTCACTAGGATTTTCTTGGATTTGTAAAGGAAGAAGCCTTTGTAATTATTGCTGTAAATCTCCGCTGTTGTCAGTGTCAGCACCGGGCCTTAACCCAGCCAGCAGAACAGACTTCCTAAATAACAGCTCAGTGGAAAAGACTACTGCAATATTTCTTCCTTTTTCATCCCGACTGTTAATCATCGGAAATTGAAAGAGCCGCTCGCACTTGCCAAGAGAAGGTCCGCTCAATAAAAGTGTCCTTTCAGCTTCTCTTCACAGCTGAGTGAGCTGAAGCATTGTTGTGGTAGAGCGCGGGAAGATCCAAGATTTGAACCCGATCTGCGTATCGGGGTTTCGTTAAGCACTTTAAAAGTGTTAGAGGAATGGCACGTGGTTGTCACCAACTCTGTCTAGATGTAGCCTCAGGGGCTTAATCACATGGCTTCAGCTTTCAACCGCCCCGTGCAGGCCATGTCAGTGGTGAGCAACCTATGGCCCGGGGGTCACAAGCGACCCATCAGGGTTCTGAGTGCGGCCCATGGGACAGTTTGTTAACCGTTGCCCATGCGCATGGTTTAATAATAACCTTCATTAGGCTTACATTAACACTGCAATGAAGTTACTGTGAAAAGCCCCTAGTCGCCACACTCCGGCGCCTGTTCGGGTACACAGAGGGAGAATTCAGAACGTCCAATTCACCTAACACGCACGTCTTTCAGGACACACGGAGCAAACCCACGCAGACACAGGGAGAACGAGCAGACTCCGCAGACAGTGACCCAAGCCGGGAATCAAACCTGTATCCCTTGTGCTGTGAAGCAACAGTGCTAACCAATGTGCAACATTCCGCTGGTTTCCAACCATGTAGCTTTTTTCCCTATTGATGTGACTGAAGTGATAGGTCCGTGAAGCAAGGGAAAGTGAAATGTTGATTGTAAGCTGAAATGTAAGCTTCTATGTCTATGTACACAACATTGACTGTAAGAGCTGTGCATTTCCTCTGCATCCAATCAGAGCATAGATACTTATTGTGTTTTTACCATTTGGAGTTGATGACAGTTCTATTAATGTATAAGTAAGTGATCAAGCATTTTCTATCATTCGCTATGAAATATTTGGCATATATTAAATGTATCCAATCTTATTCAAGGGTCATAGCTATTGAACAATGAATCATAGAATTCCTACAGCACATAAGGAGGCCATTTAGCCCATCGAGTCTGCACTGACCCTCTGAAAGAGAACCGTAACCAGGCCCACTCTTCCACTCCATCCCCATAATCCCAGTTAACCTGCAGACCTTTGGACACTATGGCGACATTTAGCGTGGCCAATCCACCTAACCTGCACGTCTTTGGACTGTGGGAGGAAACCGGAGCACCCGGAGGAAACCCACGCACACACGGGGAGAAAGTGCAAACTCCACACAGACAGTCACCCAAGGCTGGAATTGAGCCTGGATCCCTGGTGCTGTGAGGCAGCAGTGCCCACCACTGTGCCACTGTCCATCCGATTTGAATGATGCAGCCCATTGAGATGAAGGAGGGTCACTCATGCGGCCCACTCACTTGCCAAGGTTGCCCATTACCGCTGCATTTTGGTTCTCCATCTCCAATATTTCTAGAAGTAAATAATAAAAGCGTTCAAAGAAAATGAAAATAGGTGGGATTGTTTTCTCCCGGATTGGTTGTGGCAGCAATGTTCCTTTGACACTGGGTAATAATCCTGGATGCTTGGTAAGCCTTCCTACCCATCACATTTGTTGCTGATGTTTGGCATTTTGCAGACAGTGAGATGCCCTTGAAGTGCAGTTACTAAGGTAATACAGGATATTCAGCAGTCACTTTGCCCACTTCTAGCCCCTGCGTATAGCAACGTGAAAACATCCTAAGAGATTAAACGTTATGTTGAGAGGTACGTATTGGCCAGACCACTGCAGGGAATTCCCTCGTCTTTTTCAAGATAGTGAGGTTGGATCTTAAATGTCCACCTCATCGGGCAGACAAGGCCTTGGTTTACATAGGAACATAGGAAATAGGGGTATTGTCAATAATGGACAAATCAACTGTTATGCTTCCCTCTGATTGGGGAATCTAACTAATAGTCTCCACACTACTTGAGAGTTCCTCACATTAATGCAGCTTATTTAACGCAGTTTTAAGAATGGAAGTGATGGTTCTTTTGATCTGAGGCCAGGCAAATTCAATGGATAGCACCAACATTTGAAGAGCATATTCTTCAGGATTCTGTCTTCTGCACTTCAAAAACCCACATCTATTTCAAGTATCCGCACAATAAACCAATTAAGGATTTTGGTCCATATTTTCAGTTATTTTGTCCCAGATCATGTGCCGTATCCGAGCAGAGAAGTTGCCAATTGTGCATCTAAACATGCTTCTTGTACATTGTCTGTTTCTGCTTCAATGCAAGGCCAAGATGTGGAACTCCCTCCCTAACAGCACAGTGGTAGGTACTCTTGCTGTGGCAGTTCAACAATAACGTTCAGTGCCATCTTCTTCTGGGGGACCAGGAATGGGCGGTAAATTCTATCCTCGCCAACAACACCCACACCCCGAGAATTTAGTTAGTAAAGTGTTGCCAGAATGCAGTTTTCCTCCAAAGCTAAGATAATAAATCCCAAATAATGATCCATGCTACAACAGCTGACTCTAATCCTAACGATTCTTTCTGTCCCCATTGGCTCCATAATTTCTCAAGGCTTTGTCCTGTCTCTCACTGTGCACAGGAACAAGTGATCCAACTCTCTCCACTTGTTCATTGATGACTCAACTCTTTCCTTACTGACATCTTTCAGATTCAATGTCATAACTGAGCAAGCACATTAGGTTTTCATCAGCTTCATATCCTTAGACGTGCAATGACAATCACCTCTTTTTAAATTCTGTGTTCCTCACAAAACTAGAAACAAATTTTGCAATTTTTGAGACCATTTGCAAGTGAACTGTTGGTGTTCCTGATATCAGTCAATTTCCACACACACATATGCGCACATGTCCGTGCACACAAATACACATGCACATGCATGTGCATGCACACATGGGCACACACACATGCCGTGGGTGCACCCACACATGCGTGCGCATTCACACACCCCCGTACACACACGCACGCCCACATGCACACAAAGCTGCACTCACACCCGCACCCACAAACATGTGCGTGCGCACACACCGCCCACACACATGCACGCACACGCACATCACACACACATGCACGCACACACACATGCACGCACGCGCACATCACAAACACGCACTCACACGCATCACACACGTGCGCTCACACAAACACAAGCGCCTGCAAACACACACACACATCGAACACCTACACATATTCTGAATTTTCCCTCAGTGTACCCGAACAGGCATTGGAGTGTGGCAACTAGGGGATTTTCATAGTAGTTTTATTGCAGTGTTAATGTAAGCCTATTTGTGACACTAATAAAGATTATATTATTATTACATTCATAAAGCTGTTTCCTTGTTCCATGCCAACCTCTTCTTTTCTACTCAGTGACTTTTAACTTTGAAAAAAGACATGTCTATGCAAAACTTGAATACTTGGCACAGTTCTTCCAAAACTTCTCACGAACTCCTGGATAGGATACAAGAAAGACGCTGTGACTTGAGAATTATTCCTCCCTTCGGGCACATTGCTATGGATCTAGAGTCACATATAATACAGACCGGATAAGGACAGCAGATTTCCCTCCCTGAAACTGATGGGTTTTGTTGTGTTATGCTTCTTCATGTAGCATAAGCTGCTTCCTTGATGTATGCTCTGACAAAGGAAGGTTCAGACTTGGAGATAGGTTTAACACATTTATTGAACAGTTAACAATTCTCCTACTTGAGGTCAACTCTCCTGCTAATCTTGTTATCGAAACTCAGTTTAATTAACCAGTCTGCTCTAGCCATGCGGTAGGTGTGATGCTTCTGATCTGCCCCTGTGCTTCTCACCTGTAGAAAGAGACAGAGCATGTGTGCCCTGTCCTTTTACATGGGTTGTGTAAATGCCCCCTTGTGGTAGTGTCACCTCTGGGTGTCTTGACTGCCCATTGGTCGTGTCCTATTCTATGTGTTCATTCGCTGTATGTCTGCATGTCATGATGTCTCTGGTGCTCCCTCTAGTGTTTACTCAGTCTTACTGTATTTACATTAACCTCTTGTGTATTTACAGTGATGCATATCACCACAGGTTTTTGCGACAATCAGTGATAGTTTCATAGTTGCCATTGTGGAGACAAATTTTCAATTCCAGATTTAATGTATTAAATTTAAATACCACTGGTGGCCTGGAGGGATTTGAATCCATGTCTTCAGAGCATTTCCCTGGGCCTGTAGATAACTGGCTCAGTGACATTACCCCAAGATCTCCCCAAGAGTAGGTGACTGGGACTGATTAGATTCCTCTGCAGAGGACCAGCATGTACTTGATTGATTCTAATGACTCTGAGACTTGTAGTGCTCCTATGAGGTTTCCTGTCTTTACCTCAAGCAGAATCTTCATTTTACCTCAGGACTGCTAACTCATGGAAATCCTTACCTCCTTCAGGTGTCCCATTCCCCTTCCAACCTGGAAAATTCAAGCTTCTTATCACGACACCCTGATTGATCTCGCCTTCTCTTCCACTCATTCTGCTCTTGGTGGCCCTGCACTGTTGGTTTCTTCCATTATTCCGATTCTTCCTGGCTCCTTTCTTCAATTCTTCTTCAGATTCAGTGAGACGGAGATGAGTTGGGACACGGGATTGATGGGGGGTTGGGGTGGTGATTGGGGGGGAAGCGCGAAGTGGGAGACAGGAGGTGAGACACCCAGGGAGAATGAAGAAGTTACCCAGTCCTCATAGACTGTAGACAGGAGGGACAGCTGAGGGAGAGAAAAGCTCCACTTTTCCTATGCCCTGGGACTGCTATCTTAAAGTTGCGCATGAGTTTCAAAAGTGTAATTACTTAATTGCCACCCGAGGAGATAATTTTCATCACCTCACTCACTTTGTCTTATAAAGATCATCAATATTTTTGTGGTTTTACCAGAGAGGTAACATGGAAAATCTTCATTTGACTCCAACATACAAGAAAAGAATCCACCAATCTCAAGCTCTCAGTGGGAACTGTGCAGGTCTTTGAAATAGCATTAAATTCTGACGCCTTTAAGTCGTGCTCTCCACTGGGACTGCCACTGTGAATTTTCCCCACACTGACCAGAGGAAACCTTCCCCGTGGCTGCGTGACACTGGAAAGGTGAAGTTGGGGGTTGGCCTGATTGCAAGTGTTTCAGATCACATGCAAGGTTTGATGTGACAGATGAAGGAAAGATTGTGGAGGAGACCAAAACTTGTGACAACCAAAGTAAGATGGTCACCGCTGAATCAGAGATGTTATTCAGGAGAAACCTCTTGAGTTCAAAGAGTGGCTGGCACCAGGGAGGAAGAAAAGACCAGAAGGATATTCTGATGGGGTTAGGCACAGATGAGCAGGAGAAAGTTAGCGTGGATAGTAGAGGTCTGCGTGGACTCAGTGGAGTGAATGGTCTGTTTCTATGCTGTAGACTCGATGTTCCCTCAAATAAAATATGCTCAAAATGCAAAACATACATGCTGTTTTATCATCTGTCTCTAAGTGTTCATTGTTTATGGCTGCCCTGCCACATGATCTCTATCATAAGACACACATTTGCTCTTTTTAGGCACAGGCAACAGAACAGCCTCCTGGTTGTTTGGTATGTACAAAGCTTGAGTGTTGTCAAAAAAAAGACACATGTCGTTGAAGCTTTTCATCTTGCACTCATCAGGACAGTTTGCAAGAATACCAAGGGCTGGGTTCTTGGGCACGCCATCTGCTGGCGGTGGGCTCCTCTACTTCCATCACTTGTCAATGGTTTTCCCCACTGAAGCCACCCCAGGCCACTAGGAAACCCATAGGCACGGTTGTGCTGTCGGCGGGAACAGAGAGTTCCAATTGGTTGGTAAATGGACTCTCATTGGCCGACGCATTGCCATGGAGAATCAACCAATTAGCTGATTCAATTAGTGAGAATAGATACCGAGACGACAAAATTATGAACCATATAATTGTCCACTTTTATAAATGCATGATTCCTAACATAGCATTACAAAAGGCTAAAAGAATGAGTGAAATGCTTTTGGGAATGTTACATTTTTATAACTTGGTCGACAATGGAGATGAATTAGCAGTCGATTATTGGAACTATGTTTTATAATAATAATCTTTTTATAATAATCTTTATTGTTGCAAGTAGGCTTACATTAACACTGCAATGAAGTTTTTGTGAAAAGCCCCTAGTCGTCACATTCCTGTTCAGGTACACGGAGAAGAATTCCGAATTACCGAAGAGCACGTCTTTCTGGACTTGTGGGAAGAAACCAGAGCACCCGGAGGAAACCCACGCAGACACGGGGAGAACGTGCAGACTCCGCACAGACAGTGGCCCAAGCGGGAATCAAACCTGGGACTCCTGGTGCTGTGAAGCAGCAGTGCTACCCACTGTGCTACCGTGCCGCCCATCATCGCCAGACATGCAGGGTCAATAGAAGTCAGCTTATTCTTTCATTTTTGATTTGTTTAATAAACTGTTGAAGTTGTGGTTGTTTAGTCTCAGCTTTTGCTGTGTGAAGTATATGTATCCTTGCCACTCAACACCGCACCTTTGAAGATATTCCATTTGCCCTCTGTTGCTGTTGAATAACTGAAGCAAGTTGCTTACATTGTCCCTTGTTGTTCAGCATTGCTCCCACTGAATACTGACCTCTTCTGCTATTGACACATTCTGCGACCCTACCTTTGCCACTATTAACACCCGTCAGTCCCCAATGGCACCGTGAACAGACCCATTGTTTCATGCTCATGGCATATTTGTCAATCTCTTCTTATCTCTGACCTGTCATTTACTTTCCATTCTGCCCCACCACCCCCCTCTCCAAGTGCATAATTCATCACATTCCAATCCCTCTCCACTTCTGAAGACGAGACATACGGACTTGAGATGTTAACTGTTTTTCTCTCCCTACAGATGCTGCCAGACCCGCTGAGTTTACCCAGCATTTCCTGTTTTTATTTCAGATTTCCAGCATCCGCAGTATTTTGCTTTTATCCGCTAAAATTGTTCCCTCGCTTCTTTTACACTGAATCTTGTCAAAGTTATTTACCCAGATTCTGATCTGCAGTTTTTTTTTGTTTAAAAGTCAGGTCAGGCTTAAATGATGAATCTGTAATGAACCCTTTCAGAACCAATCCACATGCCAATTTTCTAAACTTTAAAATTTTTTTTAGAGTACCCAATTATTTTTTTCCAATTAAGGGGCAATTTAGCGTGGCCAATCCACCTAACCTGCACATCTTTGCGTTGTAGGGGTGAAACACACGCAAACACGGGGAGAATGTGCAAACTCCACATGGACTTGACCCGGGGCCGGGATCGAACCTGGGTCTTCGGTGCCGTGAGGCCGCAGTGCTAACCACTGCGCCACCGTGCTGCCCATTTTCTAAATTTTTAACCGAGGTCAATGAACATGTGGCATCTCTCGACAGCACAGGAAAACACAAACACGGAGCAAGCAGTTCCAAAGAGGAGATCTTTGAACTTGGCAAAGGGGACGTGACAGATGGAAAACAGTAGCATTTGGCTGCACTGCTGCCACAGAGAGGTTATTAGCCGGATTGAGGTGGGGGGGGGGGGGGGAGTGGTGTGCATGGGGTGATGAGGGGAGGGGGGGTCAGGGAGCAGGCAAGGTTTTGCGCATAGTCGGTGGGAGGCGTTGCAGGGAGTGGTGGGGAGGGCGGGGGGGGGGGGTGAAAGAGGTCTTAACTGAGCAAAAGAAACAATATGCTCCAAAAACTCAAATAGAAAGACTGCGCAGGTCGGTCATTGGAGCAGATGGAGTGCTGGGACTATTTTGATTGATTTTCCTGGGGGGTGGGGTGGGGGGGGGGGGTGGCGGAAGAGTGTGGGTGGGGTTACCCCTAAGTTTGGGGGCAAAAGTTGTTTTTCGAAAAATAAAGAATAATCTGCTGGGACAAATGTGACAATTGCATCATCACACACCAGTTTGAGAGGACAAAGAGAATGATTATAAGATTTTAAAAAAAACAAAACAGGCTGCAATGATCTCCTGTAAAACTGAACTCCATTGGACATTGCCCCTTTAAAAGGTCAAAAGTGTGTTTCCCCTTTAAGAGCCCCAGTCAGTAACTTCCAAATACCAATTTGAATCCAGATCTCGATTTCTTGCCCACTAAGTGTCAATCAAGAGCGGTGCAGGGGGCGGGATCCTCTGACACAACTGCTTTTTCGACTATGCTTTAATACCATAACTATGTTATGCATTTGGCAGAGAGTGTGTGAGTGTTTGTGTATGAATAGAGCGAGTTAAACGCCTTTACACCCAATGATGACGGCGTACAGTGAATTGAATCCAGTGATCATCGAGTGAGGAACTGATTCATATTTTCTACATTTAAACGGAGACCCCCCCCCCCCCCTCCTCCCTTCACCTCCCCCCCCCCCCCCCCCCCCCCCCCCACCTCACTCAAACCTCCCACCAAACCTCCCTCTTCTCTTTTCCTCTCCCTTTACTTGGAGCTGCAGCGACCCTGCCTGCTTGTTGGCTGGGGTTAGTGGATTTTTTTTTCCAAACCTGTGCAAACTTAAGGACAAATCGGTGCGTTATTTAATTTGGTTGTGATGGTAATTTTAATTTTTTGCAAAAGTCGAAAAATAAGGAAGTGGGAATTACTTTAAATCGGTGGTAGACCCAGAGCTTGGCTGTGTGTTTGAAATGGGAGATGCAACTTATTACACCCGATGTAATCATAAACTGAGGTTTGTGTGTGTGTGTGTCACTTTTTGCAACTCCAATCGATTTTTAGTCAATTTCAGTTTTAGGTCATGTCAGTCTGGTGAGCGTTTTCTTTCAAATGTGGCTTAATCTTTAAAAAGTAAAATCGTCGCCAGAAATTTATCTTTTTAAGAAGAAATGTTGCATTGTGATGGTGTTTGTTGTGAGCTGGATAGTTTGGTCTTGCAGCCCAGAGAGTGAATGAAACTTCCAAGTGCAAAATATTGAATGAAAAATTTATATTTTAATCACTTTGTCTTGGGTGAAATGTTGCTGGGTTCGCTGGCATCACCACTCGGTAACTTTTTATGGCTGTCTTTATGAATAATAACACAAGTAATGCATGTATGTAGAAATTCACTTGGGGAGATTTGCAATGTTGATTAAGGCAGATTCATGTCCCAAGCTTTTTTTTTAGATGGATTATTCGAAACACATCTGCAATATGTTAATTACGAATATATAAATTAAATAAATTACTGCCATTTGCCCGAATTATTTTAAATTTTTTAAAATAAGTTTTGAGAAGTTTTGAAAGTTTTTTTTTCCGGGGAACTTTTTTTTGGGGGGGGGGGGTGGATTTGAATGCTGATCCTCCCTCTTGTTCCCCCCCCCCCCAAAAAAAACCTTTGGCAAATGTATGGTCCATGACTAGACACGACTGTTTACAGGTTTACCCTTGATGTACACATGATTTCAGAGCCAGCACTCAGCGTGGTTGTCAATCAATGTCATCTTTCCAGAGGTTTAAACTCTTGAACGGTTCAGGGTGGCTGTCGCCTGCACAGAACGCTCGCCCCCTTTCTGCTCCAGAAGTTTTTTTTCTTTTCGGAGTTTTAATTGCTGGTGGCGCGGAGTTTTGTGTGTGTGTGTGTGTGTGTGTGTTTTCACTGTGCCTTGGGGTTGGCTGCAGACTTGAGTCAAAACGAGCGGGACAGGCGCCTGTACCAGACAGGGGCAGATTGATGCGTTCTAAAATCTTTGCATTTAATTTGCCAGTCGTGTTTATTTGCAAACCCAGCCGCGTGTGTTTGTTTTTGTGTGCATGTGTACTCGCATATTTATTTAAAAGCTACTCCCGAATGGATGTGTGTGTCTTAAATGCATGGCATTTCGCGTGCAGCCAATCAGAAAATTGCCACTTTACATTTGAGCCAGCCGGAGAGAGGGGGGTGGGGGGGAGAGAGAGAGAGAGAATGACCAGTTTGCCAGCGTACAGCATTTCAGAACATCAGTTCATTTTCTGAAACGGAAACTCAGAGCTACTTGAGGCTAATTGGAGTGGAGCTGGTTAAAGTTTCCCGAAGAGGACAGTTGTCAGCGAATTTGTTTGCTGGGGAAATCAACTGTACCTTGTGCTGGTCAGAGGATATTTCCAGGGCAGTCCTGGGCCACATGCATAGGTGTAGTCATCACCTATGACAGCAACCCCCCCCCCCCCCCCCACCTGCACATCTCCAAGATGTTGTTTCCTCCCCCCCCACAAAAAAAATCCCAACCTCCCCCCAGAAAAAAAACCCAAAACAAGAGCTGTGCCAACTGCTGTTTTAATTGAAAGTTTTGGCAGCTTGAATGTTCAGATGCCATGCCAAAGAGATCAAGGTTAATATCACCCCAGGCACGTCGCGGTGGAGCACATTTAAAAGTGTCATTTCCCAGTTTGAGGCTTGCGTGCTTTCTGCTTGACTCATTTCGAAGCTCGATCATCTCGGTTAACCCTCAAACCGAAAAAAAAAATAAGTTTTTGTGAGTTGCCAACATGCGGTCAGCAGAGAGAGATTCGTCACTCGGCCACCCTTTTTGGGGACAGCTCTGATTTCCAAGAATCGCACAACTCAGTGGAAAATTGCCCCCCTCCTACTCACATCCTGGGCTGTGCAGAATAAAAACTTCTCCCGACCTCCCCCCCCCCCCCCCCCTCCTTAACCTGGCTGGAATTCCGGTGGATTTGTTTCCAGTGGCATACTTGAGATTCCAGAGGGTTCAATCCTGGGAGGTGAGAGGTAGTCCTTTGTAAAAGGCACCTCGCGATTAATTGATGGTAATCAAGCTTTTTTTTGTTGTTGTTAGTAATATTTCAAACCAACTCATGGACCCTTGAGCTGAGAATCGTTCGATTTCAAGGAAAGATAAACTTGTTTTGGTTTTGTGCAATGGCATAATTTCTTCATCGGAAACTTTAATGTGGATAAAGCTTTTTTCTGCTGATTCCAAAGTCCAGACTCGAGTTGCTGTTTAGTTCCCCTTCAGTTCTGGAATGAAGAGATCTGCAGAAATTGGGAAAAAGAAAGAGAAACCTCGAATTGTGCTTACTTTAGGAAGTTACCTGGCTATTTTGTTGATTGCATGTGGGGGGAGGGGTGGGAAACACTGTTATCCCACTGTAGCACATTGACGTGCAAAGTTTTAGCCTGGCAGTGAGATTTAATAGGTATCTTCTCTGTAGAAGTCATCAAGTTTCTTCCCTTTTTTTTGCACGGTAGCAACGGTTAGCACTGTTGCTTCACAGCTCCAGGGTCCCAGGTTCAATTCCCGGCTTGGGTCACTGTCTGCGCGGAGTCTGCACATTCTCCATGTGTCTGCGTGGGTTTCCTCCGGGTGCTCCGGTTTCCTCCCACAAGTCCTGAAAGACGTGCTGTTGGGTAATTTGGACATTCTGAATTCTCCCTCCGCGTATACGAACAGGCGCCGGAATGTGGGGACTAGGAGCTTTTCACAGTAACCTCATTGCAGTGTTAATGTAAGCCTACTTGTGACAATAAAGATCATTAATATTATAAGTTTGTTTCAGCCAACGCTTAGAAATGCTCAGCTATGTAGCATTTCGAATTGTCAGCATAGCAAAGTCCAGGTCCAATCAGCAGACCTATTTAACTCCAATGAAAGTAAAATACCGCAGATGCTGGCAATCTGAAATGAAAGTGGGAAATGCTGGATAAACCCAGCAGGTCAAGCAGCATCTACGGAGAGGGAAACAGAGTTAATGTTTCGAGCCTAAATGACCCTTCTGCAGAACTAGAGTAGGGTCATATGGACTTGGAAAACTGACTCTCATCCACGAGCTGAGCAGCACACCATCCAAGCTATTTAGAGACAAGGGCAGCACGGTAGCACAAGTGGCTAGCACTGTGGCTTCACAGCTCCAGAGTGCCAGGTTCGATTCCCCGCTGGGTCACTGTGCAGAGTCTGCGTGGGTTTCCTCCGGGTGCTCTGGTTTCCTCCCGCAGTCCAAAGACGTGCAGGTTAGGTGGATTGGCCATGATAAGTTGCCCAAAAAGGTGATATGAGGGTTACGGGATAGGTTGGAAGTGAGAGCTTAAGTGGGTCGGTGCAGACGCGATGGGCCGAATGGCCTCCTTCTGCACTGTATGTTCTATGTAAGTACAGTCCATTAAAAGTGCAGGAATTGGGAGTATTATACCAAATTTATATCCAGCTACAAACAAAATGTACTGCTCTTGAAATGAATGTTTCACATTCCTGGTGCCCGGCCCAGTGTTCTCATTGTTTTTTTTTTAACGTTGTATTTGATCATTCATAGAAATGAAGGAGTCTATTTAAAAGAGTAACATAAATCTCTACCGCCCGTGTTCCTGAGATGTGAGTACTTCAGTGGGCCCCAGCAGAGGGAGTAGTCACTTACACTTAGCTTCTCGTTGAACAGGGGAGAGAGTGTGCCAGTTCGCTTTGTGCGTCCAAATGCTGGGCATTCCGGCTCGCTATAATTGGTTGTGTCAAGCAATATATTTGCTGTCTGCACCTCCGAAGGCTTAATTAGAGTTTTTAACAAATAAATTGCCACATTGCCAGTTAGCTGAAGTTACGCCTGACACCCGTTCGCTGCACAACTGTTGCATTGTTTGTGACGATGGAGGAACAATAGCAACACAGGCGTGGGGGTCAGGATTTCTCCCTCTGTGTCACAAAGGTTTCGTATGGGGGTGCGGGGACAGGGTTTTGGCCAATCATATCAACGCAATCCAGATGGAATCTACAGGAGCTAGTACAACGGATTGAAGCATTTTAAATGTCAAGAATTTGTGCCGAAATCCAGTTAGGTTGGTGTTTATGCTGATCTTATTCAATTTCAATTTGCCCAAATTCCATCAAGTGATACTTAATTTATGAAGAAACTGACTACTGTACACCATTGGAACTGTTAACTGCCATAGGTTTTTAAAAATGTCATGTCTCGTGATTCTTAAATCAGGCTACTCAAAGGCGGAGGCCTAGGCATTTTAACTGCATTCAGAAACCGCACCAGGTTACCCCTCTTAAGTGCTTCAACAAATACTTTTTAAAGCAGTGAATGTCTACTACATTGCCTGATCATGTTGGTTGGGGGAAAATTTTTACATTTGTGAATTTGCAGATGATTCTGATTGGCGTTGTGAAGCCGAACCTAACCTATTCAATTTCAAGCACATTTTGAGCACAATTTTGTGCGCGCCCAAAGCAGAAACTCTACCCCCAGATGTTTTCCCAGACTTAATTATCATTTTAAAAGCTTCAGGCGATTAAGGCTCAGGAAATCAGGATCAGACACTGGAGCAAGGGGCAGATGGGGGGTGGTGGTGCAGGGGGGGACGGGGGATGGGGGGTGGGGGGGGGGGAGATGTGTTTTTCAGTCTTGTGAAAGCTGATTCAGAAACTTTTTGTTGAGGTTAAGTTGAACAGGGTTGGCCCATTGATTCGGCGACATGGGGAGGTCTGTGTGGAAATAGGAAAACCTGCATCGTAGCTGAGGTGCAGTTTCCACAAAATCGAAATTCCTTGGTGGATCTTGAACCCAATACTGAGAATTCGGAAATAAAAACAGAAAATTCCGGATCAACTCAGCAGGTTTGACAGTGGAAAGAGTTAACGTTTGGGGTCTGTATGACTTCAGGACTGAAGAGGGATAGAAATGTGATGAACTATATGCTTGGGGGGGGTGTGGATGAGGGTGGAAGATTGCAAAGACAGTGATAGTTCTGCCCCATGCCCCTTTCCAAGCATACAATTTCTGTTTTTATTTCCAAATTCTCAGTATTGGGTTCAAGATCCCGACAAGGAATTTCGGGTTCTGGAAGAAAGGCCTCGGCTACGCTGCAGATTTTTCCACTTCCACGCAAACATTGCCATTTCCCGAAACAACGGACCAACCCCTGTCCAAACATTTCAACTTACCTCAACAAAACTTTTGAATCTGCTTCCGTAAGACTAAAAAGCACTTCTTTCTACCCCCCCCCCGCCCCAACTGTGCCTTCCTCCAGTGACCGAGGCTGATTTCCTGAGCGTTAATCGCCTAAAGTTCGTCAACCTGATTCCAGGTTCTCGCCCCCAAGTTAATTCCAAATGTTGATCACTCTCTCCATAATAATAATAATCTTTATTGTCGCAAGCAGACTTACATTAACACTGCAGTGATGTTACTGTGAAAAGCCCCTAGTCGCCACACTCCGGCGCCTGTTCGGGTACACGGAGGGAGAATTCAGAATATCCAATTCACCTAACAGCACGTCTTTCAGGACTTGTGGGGGGAAACCGGAGCACCCGGAGGAAACCCACGCAGACACAGGGAGAACATGCAGACTCTGTGATGTACCATCAATTGAACGCGTGAAGAGTTGCTGAACAAAAGTATGGCTTTAATCTACTAGATGTTAAGCCCTGCGGTCGATTACAGTATAAGGACGACCGCCGGGAGTACTGGGTATTTATACCCCGCCCTGGAGGCAGGATTAACTCAGCCTCTCGACCAATCAGGGAGCCGTCACATGACTGGTCTCAACCAACCGGTCGAGAGGCACATGACCGACCAGGGCCAATGGTAAGCCGGTGTTCTGCACCAATGGCAGGCAGCTATGCTAATCATACCACCACACTCTGCAGACAGTGACCCAAGCCGGGAATCAAACCTGGGAGCTTGGAGCTGTGAAGCAACTGTGCTAACCACTGTGCGACCGTGCCGCTCACGAAGGTGCCCCTCCTGGTATCAGCCCTACCTTTTTTACTGGTTTGAACCTGGGTTCCCTCAACCAATTGTAACAAAAACAAAATACTGCAGATGCTGGAGATCTGGAATCAATCCGAGAATGATGAGGCTTGGCGTCTGTGGAGAGAGAAAGAGACTTAATGTTTTGAGTCCAATATAACTCTTCTTTCCTACCCTTACCGTTTAATGGGGTGTATCAGCTGCAACAAAAGATGTAAGAGTGATAATGGGTCATGTGATGAAGAGGCCAGATGGATGGACAGATAAGTAACGCTACACACAAAGGGTGAACGAACGCTACACACAAGGGTGAAGATAAGTGTGAGGTGGTACCTTTTTGGTCGGAAGAGTGAGGAGGGCGGGCACTCCTTGGGAAAGAAGTATCTGTAGGAGGAGCAGTGTGATCAGGGTATGCAGAGTAGATACACATCGTTAGGAGAATAAGACTAACAGAAATATAAAACACTGGGGGTCATTTCCAGAATAGAACTGAAAAGCAGATCCATCTTGCTACACTTGTACATACCTTGGTGAGACCACACTTGGAGAACTATGAACAACAGCTCACATTTCCATATAAAAATAATAAAGAGACACTGGGGAAGGTACAAAAAGGATTTACGAGGATGATACTGAACTGTTGAGGCTATACTATCAGAGAAGGTTGAGCAAGCTGTGGTTCTTTCCAGATGTGAAAAAGCTGATGGGTGACGTGATGGAGATTTTAAAAAACATTTTGAAAGGGTTTGATCGGGTCAGTATAGAATCAATGATTCCATTTGAGGGACGGAAAGAGGGGTGGCGGGGGGCGGAAGACGGGGTGGGGAGAGGTGGGGGGGCAGAAGAGTGGTGGGGAGGCAGAAGAGGGGTGGGGAGAGGTGGGGGCAGAAGAGGGGTGGGGGGGTGGGGAGAGGTGGGAGGCAGAAGAGGGGTGGGGAGAGGTGGGGGGCAGAAGAGGGGTGGGGATAGGTGGGGGCAGAAGAGGGGTGGGGATAGGTGGGGGGCAGAAGAGGGGTGGGGAGAGGTGGGGGCAGAAGAGGGGTGGGGATAGGTGGGGGGCAGAAGAGGGGTGGGGAGAGGTAGGGGTGGGGAGAGGTGGGGGCAGAAGAGGGGTGGGGCGAGGTGGGGGTGGGGAGAGATAGGGGTGGGGAGAGGTGGGGGGCAGAAGGGGGGATGGGGAGAGGTGGGGGTGGGGAGAGGTGGGGGGCAGAAGGGGGGTGGGAAGAGGTGGGGGGCAGAAGAGAGGTGGGGGCAGAAGAGGGATGGGGGTGGGGAGGGGTGGAAGGGGGCTGGGGGGCAGAAGAGGGGTTGGAGGGGGCGGAAGAGGAGTTGGGGAGGGGCGGCAGAGGGGTGGGGAGGGTGGGGGTGGACCTGAACTAACTAGTGTCCATAAATGTAAGATAGGCGCTAATAAATCCAATAGCAAACTCAGAAGAAGCCTCTTTATGCTGAGAATAATTAGAATGTGCAATTCACTAACACAAGGGATAGTTGAGGATTTGGCAGAGATGCTGGAACCTGAAGGGGAAGCAAGCACATGAGAGAGAGAAAGAAATGGAAAGATATATTGATGCCATTAGATGAAGAAGGGTAGGAGGAGGCTCATGTGGAGCATAAACGCTGACATGGGTCTGGGCGGCCCGGTGGCGTAGTGGTTAGCACTGCTGCCTTACGGCACCGTGGACCCGGGTTCGATCCTGGCCCCGAGTCACTGTTCCTGTGGAGTTTGCACATTCTCCCCGTGTCTGCGTGGGTTTCACCCCCGCAACCCAAAGATGTGCAGGGTAGGTGGATTGGCCACGCTAAATTGCCCCTTAATTGGAAAAATAAAAACAAATTTTAAAACACTGATATGGACCTGTTAGATCTAAAGGTCTGTTTCTGAGCTGTTAACACCGTGCAAGAGTGCTGACTGTTGGGACCATTAGTCATTTTAAAGTATTGACACTTGGAGAACAAAACAGTTGAGGGAAATGGATGGCGAACTGTATTTGGTATCGACCAGATCGTGTTTTCTGGTCCTGAGCATCGTGATGTTCCTTTAACTTTCAACAGTCCACCATTTTGAATCTTATCACCATGGTAACCATTTACGCCTGACGAGCAGTCACTTGTGCTTGACATGGCGAAACATCTCCTCATCATGAGTTTGAAAAGGACAACAGGGATGAAGTCAAAAGGAAATGGTTCATCAGAAGCTTACGATTTGGAAGTCCGAGAAAGCTGATGTAACCAAGGTTCCCAAATTACGGCACCTGAAGCTTGGATGAGCTGCAGGTCAGCCACTAAAGTTTTAGTTGTGACGTTTTTGAAGCATTTACTCAGGAGATTGTTGGGCGTAGACTTTCAGAGCCTGCTAGCCTGCGATTTTTTCACATTAAAGTGGAATTGGCAAGTGCAGAAACAGAAAACCCTGGCTTTTGGGTCCAGCAATTATTGAAAAACATTATTGACGATGATGTGATCACCCGGCAGCGTTGCGACTATCCTTTTCTATATCATTCATGGGCGGCACATTGGTTAGTGCTGCTACTTCGCAGCACCAGGGAGCTGGGTGCAATTCGGCCTTGGGTCACAGTCTGTGCAGAGCCTGCATGTTCTCCCCGTGTCTACGTGGGTTTCCCCCGGGTGCTCCGGTTTCCTCCCACAGTCCAAAGAAGTGCCGATTAGGTGGATTGGCCATGATAAAAAAATTGCCCCTTCGTATCCAGAAGGTTAGGTGGGGTTACTGGGTTGCGGGGATAGGGTGAGTGGGTGGGCCTAGACTGGGTGCTCTTTCAGAGGGTCAGTGTAGACTTGATGGTCTCAAATGGCCTCCTACTCCACTGGAGGGGTCTTCTTACATTTTTCCCTTCCATCTTCATTTTCTTCAACCTGAAATATTTCCAATGCTGTATCTTTTCTGACCGTATAATGAGTAAAACCGGACACAATATGGGACATTGCTATCATTACTGGGTTCTGTGGCAGCATTACTTCCATCTGTTTGAGGCTCTGTTTGTCCTTGCCGTGAAACTAGTTCAGCCAGAACAACTGAATCTATATTCTATTGTACAATCCCCAGTTATTTAGGATATGGAGCACAGAACCAGGCCGTGTGGCCCAAGTGTTCCAGCCTGGTGTTCATACTCCATTGAGCGTTCTCCCAACTCCTTCAGATAACCTGATCAGAAGCCCCTTAATCTCCTTCATAAATGCTACCCCCTAAAGGCATCTATGCTAATCATCTCACCTCAAATACTCCTTGTGGTAGCGATTTCCACATTCCAACCACTCTCTGGATAAGGAAGTTCCTCCTGAACTCCCTGTTGGATTTATTCATGAGGTCTTGTGGTGCAGTGGGTGGTGTCCCTGCCTCTGAAGCAGATGCTGTGGGTTCGAGTCCCACCCCAGAACCTGGTGGCCAGTTAGGGTGCAAAACAGGATGAGTGCATCAACTTGATAATCCTTCCTCACAAATCATTGGCTGGCGGTAAGAGCAGGAGAGGCTCCTGGTCAACCACGCTTGATGTGGAGCGGCGTCCCTCAAACTATAATCCCCTGGCGACAGACTAGGGACCTGTTCTGGGAATTATTAGCTGTGGAAACAAGACAAGAGTCTGCCTTAGTGCATTACTAGGCGCAGGAAAGAGAATTGGAATGGTATCTTATATTTATGGCCTCCAGTTTTAATCTCTCCAATAAGTGGAAACATCTCTACATCGATTCAATTAAATGCATTCATAATCTTAAGTACCTCCTATAAATCTTCTCTTTTTTTAGAAAAATAAGCCACACCCTGTTCATTCTTTCCTGATAAGTAAAGCCTCTCACATCTGTTGTCATTCCACTGAATGATTTTTACATCTATACATTTCTAAACACTACAGCAGCAACAACGTGACTTCATATATGGTCTTTGTAGAATCGTAGAATGGTTCCAGCACAGAACGAAGCCATTCAGCCCAGCACATTCGTGATGGCTCGCTGCGAGAGCTTATTCACTAGTCCCACTCCCTTGCCATCTCCCTACAGCCCTGTTTTCCCATCGGTGCTTATCCAATTCTCTTTTGAAATCCACACATTGAATCTGCCTCATCCACACAAGGCGCATTCCAGAACCCAAACCACTCGCCATGTTTAAAAAGAAAGTTTTCCGCATGTTGCCTTTCGTTCTTTTGCCAATCACCTTATCGCTATCGTCTAGTCTGTGACTTTCTGCCAATGGGAACCGCTTCCCGCTTTCAACCCCTGATGTTTTTGAACATCGCTACCAAATCATCTCTCAATCTTCTCTTCTTCAAGGCGAATCATCCAGTTCCCCATCGCTGAAACCATTCTCGTAAATCTTTTTTTGCATCCTGCCCAATGACTTCATTTTTTTTTTTTTTTTTTTTTATAAATTTAGTGTACCCAATCATTTTTCCAATTAAGGGGCAATTTAGAGTGGCCAATCCACCTAGCTTGCACCTTTTTGGGTTGTGGGGGCGAAACCCACGCAAACACGGGGAGAATGTGCAAACTCCACACGGACAGTGACCCAGAGCCGGGATCGAACCTGGGACCTCGGCGCCGTGAGGCAGCAGTGCTACTCACTGCGCCACCGTGCTGCCCCCCCCAATGACTTCATATCCTTCCGCCATCGTTCCAGTTGAGCACAAACCAATGTTCTATAAAGGTTCACCATGGCTTGGAACTTGCTTCTGTGCTCCACCTGTCTTGATAAAGCCCAGGGTTCTGTTTGCCTTCTCAACCTACCCTATCAGCTTCAGCGACGTGTGCATCGCATCCTCCAGGCCCCTCTGCTCCCGTGCCCCCTGTTGAATTTTACCCTTTTGTCGTGTATTACCTCTCCTCACTTATCCAACCAAAATGTTACCCCTTCACATTCACCTCCATTCAATTCCATCTGCCACGTGTCCATCCACTCCTTGACTTAAGTTCTCGTGAAGTCTTTTCCCATCTTGCCTCACAATTCACAATGCGTCTTGGTTTTATGCCACCTGAAATTTTATAATTTACCCATTAATATCTTTTGAAATCCTCTGAGCTGATTGACGACCCAGGAAATACAAACCTAGTTTACATAATCTCTTTCACAATGTCATCTTTGGAGCCCTTCATTTTAAGGCCGAGATATGCTTTCTAAGCCACCGTACCTTTAGTAAAGAGTAAGGAACATTAGTGTAAATTGATTAATTCAGTAAGTTATATTAAATGTTCTCCTGCTGGTTGACTGCAAGTTTAAGTGATCAGTGTCATTTCCCTTCCCACACCTAGTGGTGTACAAGGCAGACTTCCGTCTGGTCCCATGACTAGGTTTTTCCTGGAAGAGGAGACTAGTCTGTTGGCAGAGGCTTACAGCTCTGGGGGTGCCGCTCCCACTTTGCTTCTAATGTCACTGACTAGAAGCCGCTCCAACTCTTACTGCCTGCCATTGGCACGTATTGGAAAGATTTTGCAACCTGTTCGCCCGCGTTGCATAGAACATAACAGTGCAGAAGGAGGCCATTCGGCCCACCGAGTCTGCACCGACCCACATTAAGCCCTCACTTCCACCCTATCCCTGTAACCCAATAACCCCTCCTAACCTTTTTGGACACTAAGGGCAATTTAGCATGGCCAATCCACCTAACCTGCACATCTTTGCACTGCGGGAGGAAAACGGAGCACCCGGAGGAAACCCACGCACACACGGGGAGAACATGCCGACTCCGCACAGACAGACCCAGCGGGGAATCGAACCTGGGACCCTGGCGCTGTGAAGCCATGGTGCTATCCACTTGTGCTACCGTACTGCCCTGATTTGCGAAGGTTGCAAATGCACCTCCTTTGGCATCACTTCCTGGGTGGTACCCAAACCCGGAGCTTCTGGTTCAGAGGCTGGGACGCGACCCACTACCCCACAGGACCCCCTCGAATGATTAATGATAGCCAGAGACAATGGTGCTCCAACTCAAACTCTCTTTCACATAAGCAATGGATTGTAGATTGGATTGGATTGGTTTATTGTCACATGTACCGAGGAACAGTGAAATGTATTGGGCGCAATTACTCTTCCCCCCCCCCCCCCCCCCCCCCCACCCACCGGGTGGGAGAATCGCGGGGGCGCCGGGCGAGTCCCGCCACTCCACCCTGGCACCCGCACGCGATTCCCCCCCCCCCCCCCCCCCCCAACCGGCACACCAAGATTTACGGCTGGCTGCTCGGAGAATCGCCGCTCGCCGTTTGTAATGGGCGAGCGGCGATTCTCCGGCCCGGATGGGCCGAGCGGCTTGCCCAATACGACGTGTTCACGCCGGCGGGGAAGGGGGGATCGAGCACAAAAGGGGCGCTCAAAAGGGGTTTAGCCCGCGATCGGTGCCCACCGATCGGCGGGCCGGCCTCTTTTTGAGAGATGCACTCCTTTCCTCCGCCGCCCCACAAGGTCACTCCAACTCCTCCGCGGGGAGGACGGCAACCGCGCATGTGCGGGTTACGTCATTTACGTGGTGATGGCTGCGTAATTTATGTGGCGCCACTTTTACGCGGCGCCAAAGCCCGGCACGCGTAAATGACGCGGCGCCGCTCCTTGCCCCCCGGGGGTGGGAGAATAAGGGGCGAGTATCGGCCTCCGACACCAGAGTGAAACACTCCGGTTTTCACTCCGGCGTCGGCACTTAGTCTCCCGTTGGGAGAATCCCGCCCATTGTTCTGCGTGCAGCTCAAACAGATCATTCCATACATGAAAAGAAAATACATAATAGGGCAAACATAAAATCACAATGTAAATACATAGACCCAGGCATCGGGTGAAGATGCATGGAGACCAGGTCAGTCCATGAGAGGGTCGTTTAGGAGTCTGGTAATAGCGGGGAAGAAGCTGTTTTTGAATCTGTTCATGCGTGTTGATACTTTTGTATCTCCTGCCCGATGAAAGATGTTGGAAGAGTGAGTAAGTCGGGTGGGAGGGGTCTTTGATTATGCTGCCCGCTTTCCCAAGGCAGCGGGAGGTGTAGGCAGAGTTAATGGATGGGAGGCAGGTTTGCGTTATGGACTGGGCTGTGTTCATGACTCTCTGTAGTTTCTTCTGGTCTTGGGCCGAGCAGTTGCCATACCAGGCTGTGATGCAGCCAGATAGGATGCTTTCTATGGTGCATCTGTAAAAGTTGGTAAGAGTCAATGTGGACATGCTGAATTTCCTTAGTTTCCTGAGGAAGTATAGGCGCTGCTGTGCTTTCTTGGTCATAGCGTCAACGTGGGTGGACCAGGGCAGATTTTTGGTGATGTACGCACCCAGGAATTTGAAGTTGTCAACCATCTCCACCTCGGCCTGTTGATACAGACAGGGGTGTGTATAATTAAGCAATCCCAGAAGGAAGAGTAAATAAGCAGTTCCCGAAAACACAATAACCAAACATACCCTGAAGATCTGGAAAATCGGGATTGGAAAAATATCCAAGACCACAATCACTGCAAAACATAGTTAGTCTGATGCCACTAAATATCTGGGGAAGAGAATTTAGTAAAGTCTAGTTCCTGATCAATAGATACCTATTTACAGATCATCTACAGACTTTGTTACTCGTTTTTCACATTGGCAGTTGCTATAGGAGGAGGCTCTACGATTAGCTAATTGCCAGATGTCTGTTTAAAGTAGATTTTCTAAAATTGCATTAAGTACATTTAAAATCATTCCAATTCAATATTGGGAAGACTGTGCCATGTGTTTTGGCCCCTGCTCCAAACTCCATTCCTCACTATTGGCTCCATCTCTCTCCATGGCAACAGGCTGAGATTAAGCCAGTCTCGTTACAACTTCGGTGTTTCATTCGGGTCTTTCATTTGATCCGAAGCGACCAACCTCAGGCTGGATTCTCCAAAAATGGGGTTCTGTCCCCACGCCGGCGTAAAAACGCTGGCGTTTCGCTCCCCAGTTTCCTGCAAAAAATAAAGAGCGATTCACTTAACTGCAGGGACCTGGGGAGCTTCACGCAGCTTCGGCTGCGGATACGGGCCCCCGCACTTCCGGTTCCGAGTCCGCGCATGTGCACGCCGCCGGCCTCCAGCGGCCGTGCCGAGCACCATGGTGGACACGGACTGCGGGCCATCACCAAGAAACGAGGCCCCCCCGATCGGCCGCGCGACCCTGCATCAGACCAGCCCGATCGCTGCCCCGGTTGCACATAAGGCCCCCCCCCCCCCCCCCCCAGGTGCTGGATTCCCCCCCCCCTCCCCACCAGGGCGGCCGCGGACCGAGTCCCGACCAGCCATACATGGTTAGACCCACGGCATCAGGAAATTGGCCGGTCGGGATCGGAACATTGCTGGGAAGGCCTCTGGCAATGGCATCCCAGCCGTGTGCTGTGATTGACGCGCGGGCGATTCTCCGGGGCCCGAAGAATCGCCGGAGCGGCGCCGGTCGCGATCTGGTCGGGAACGTCGATTCCTGCCACCGCACCAAACGCGATTTCAGCACGGGGCTGCGGAGAATCCAGCCCATTATTTTCGCACTACCACTAAGATCATAACGTTACCTGAATTCTCCCCAGTCACAGCTCATCTGCGGCTGAAAGCCTTATTACCTTCATTACCTCGAAACTCGACTATTCCAATGCATTCCTGGCTGGTCACCCACCTTCTACCTTCCCTCAGCTTGAGGACATCCAAATCTCAGCTATCCGTGTCCCAATTTGTATTATTGTCCGTATCACCCTGTGCTCGCTGTTTGTCATTGGCTCCCAGTCAAGCCAACGTCATGAACTTAGAATTCTCATCCTTGTTTTGAAATCCCTCCAAAACCTTATCCCTCCCCATCTCTGAGCCACAGAAACGCAACAGTGCAGAAGGAGGCCATTCGGCCCATTGAAAGAGCACTCTACCTAAGCCCTCTTCCCGCCCTATCCATGTAACCCCACCTAACCTGCACATCCCTGGACACTTAAGGGGCAATTTTATCATGCCATTTTAACCTGCACATCTTTGGACTGTGGGAGGAAATCGGAGCACTGGGAGGAAACCCACGCACACATGGAGAGAGAGAACGTGCAGACTCCACATAGACAGTCACCTGAGGCCGGAATCGAACCCAGGTCCCTGGCGCTGAGGCAGCAGTGCTAGCCACTGCCCCATCATGTCATCCCTGTTTTTTTTTGTCCAAATTACTTTCTGTATCTGCATAATTTTGTTATGTTAAGATCCATCTGACCCACATGGCATTCTGCAGCCTGTCTTTCCATTCAAGGTGCTTTGATTTTCTGTTCATTCTGACACCAAGTGGATAATCTCACACTTTCCCACATTATACCCCAGCCACCATTTCCTGCTAATTCCCTCTAAATCTGGCCCCTTGTGCGTTCCCAGTTATAATTGGCCCAAACTCCAGAATTTTCTCCCTTAATCTCCGTCGACCAAACTTTTGGTCATCTAACCTAATATTTCCCTTTGACGTTTGAGGGGCATCTTGAGAAATACATGAATAGGATGGGAATAGAGGGATATGGACCCCGGAAGTGCCGAAGATTTTAGTATAGACGGGCAGCATGGTCGGCGCAGGCTTGGAGGGCCGAAGGGCCTGTTCCTGTGCTGTATTTTACTTTGTTTGTTATGTGACTCATGTCATACTTCACTTTGGAATGCTCCCACGAAGAGCCTCGAGTTCGATCCCGGTCCCGGGTCACTGTCCGTGTGCAGTTTGGACATTCTCCCCGTGTCTGCGTGGGTCACGCTCCCCACAACCCACAGATGTGCAGAGTCAGTGGATTGGCCACGCGAAATTGCCCCATAATTGGGAAAAAATTGGGTACTCTAAATGTAAAAACAAAACGGGCGACACGGTAATGCAGTGGTTAGCGCTGCTGCATCACGACGCTGAGGACCTGGGTTCGATCCCGGCCCCGGGTCACTGTCTGTTTGGAGTTTGCACATTCTCCCCATTACCCACAACCCAAAGATGTGCAGGTCAGGTGGATTGGCCACGCTAAATTGCCCGCTGATTGAAAAGAAATTGGTGTGGTAAACATCACTAGTGATATATTGTATGTATTACGGCACTGCCCGTATATTACAGGTACAACGGTAAATCCCTGCCTGCTGGCTCCGCCCAGCAGGTGGCATATAAAAGTGTATGCTCTCCTGTACTGCTTCCATTCTGATTCCAGCTACAGGAGGCACAACATCTTGTGCAATAAAGCCTCGATTGTTTCACCATTCTCGAATCGTGGTAATTGACGGTACATCAATTGGGTACTCTTATTTTAAAAAAAAGAAAAGCCTTAAGATGTTTCAGCATGTTAAAAACACAACATAATTAGTTATTGCCCATTTTCAAGATTTTGAAGACAATTCCCCTTATTGTTTATTGTCACGTGTACCGAGGTACAGTGAAAAGTATTTTGACCGGCAAGAAGTTTTCATCCCTTACCTCATTCAAGTATTCTCATTACATTTTCAGCTTCCTGGAAATTTGCTCATGATCGCCTTTGATGTCTGGGACCTGAAACCCGCTGCCTGAATGGGTGGTGGAGGCGGGAACCCTCACAACATTTCAGAAGCATTTAGATGCACACGTGAAACGCCCTAGCATACAAGGCTATGGAGCAAGTGCTGGAAAAAGGGATTCTAATAGATAGGTGCTTGATGGCTGGCACTGACAAGATGGGTGATGGGCCTGTCTTTTTTGTGCTGTAAAACTCTATAAGCCTAAATTGGCTTTAGTTTTATTTTGTATTTATTCCATGAGCAGTTATAATTCAAGGCTCCCATCTTTTTCTACTCTTGATGTTTAAGAAAGATTGCATTTAGAGAGCACCGTTCTTTTTTAAACTAGTTTACGGGTGTGGATGTCGCTGGCTAGGCCAGCATTTATTGCCCATCCCTAATTGCCCTTGAGAAGGTGGTGGCGAGCACCTTCTTGATACGCTGCAGTCCGTGCGATGTAGGTGCACCCACAGTGCAGTTAGGGAGGGAATTCAAGACTTTGACCCAGTGACAGTGAAGGAACAGCGATATATTTCCAAGTCAGGATGGTGAGTGGCCTGGAGGTGAAGTTGCAAGTGGTGGTGTCCCCTTGTCCTTCAGGATGGTAGTAGTCATGGTTTGGAAGGTGCTGACTAAGGAGCCTTGGTGAGTTACTGCAGCGCATCTTGTAGATGGTACACACAGCTGCCACTGTTCGCCGGTGGTGGAGGGAGTGCATGTTTGTGGAAGAGGTTCCAATAAAGTAGGCTGCTTTGTCCTCAATGATGTTGAGCTTCTATTGTTGTTGGAGCTGCACTCATCCAGGGAAGTGATGACCCAATTGGTTCACTAATGTCCTTTAGGGAAGGAAATCTGTTGTCCATACCTGGTCTGGCCTACATGTGACTCCAGACCCACAGCAATGTGGTTGACTCTTAACTGCCCCCTCCAGGGCAATTGGGGATGGGCAATAAATGCTGGCACAGCCGGCGACGCCCACATTTCATGAACGAATAAAAACAAAATTCAGCAACGGTAACGCCATTGAATTATCAAGTGCGATAGTTAAATCCTCGTTTTATTGGAGATAGTCATTGTCTGGCACCCGTGTGTCACGAATGTAACTTGCCACTTGTCAGACCAGGTCTGGATATTGTCCATGCTTTTAGACATGGACTGTTTCATTATCTGAGGGGTCACAAATGGTGCTGAACATTGTGCAGTTATCCGCAAACATCTCCACTTCTGACCTTATTATGGAAGAGAGATCATTGATGAAGTAGCTGAAGATAGTTGGGCCTAGGACACTACCCTGAGGAACTCCTGCAGTGATGTCCTGGAAGTGAGATGATTAGCTCCTTCAACCACAACCACATTCCTTTGTGCCAGGTGTGACTCCAACCATCAAAGAGTTTCCCCCCGATTCCATAAGACATAGAAGCAGAATTAGGCCATTCGGCCCATCGGGTCTGCTTCGCCATTCAATCATGGCTGATATGTTTCTCATCCTAATTCTCCTGCCTTCTCTCCATAACCCCTGATCTCCTTATTAATCAAGAGCCTATCTATCTCTGTCTTAAAGACACTCCGTGATTTGCCTCCACAGCCTTCTGCGGCAAATTGTTCCACAGATTGACCACCCTCTGGCTGAAGAAATTGCTCCTCATCTCAGTTTTAAAGGATCGTCCTCGGGTTCTATATCCAAATAGATCACGTCCACTGGTTCTCCTCCAACGTCCTTGTTATCTCCTCAAAGAACTCTGAACAGATTTGTCAGGCATGACCTCTCCTTGACAAAGCCATGCTGACTCTACTCTATTTTATCATGCACGTCTAACTACTCCGCAATCCCATCTTTAATAATAGATTCTAAAATCTCACCAATGACTGAAGTCAGGCTAGCTGACCTATAAATTCCTGTTGTCTGCCTTCCCCCCCCCCCCCCCCCCCTCTCCCCCACCTTCTTAAACAGGGGTGCTACATTAGCCATTTTCCAATCCTCTCAGACCCTTCCTGCCTTCAGTGATTCCTAAAAGATCACCACCAATGGCTCCACAATCTCCTCAGCTATCTCTTTTAGAACCCTGGGGTGTAGTCCAACCGGTCCAGGTGATTTATCCACCTTCAGACCTTTCAGTTTCCCCAGAAGCTTCTCCTTAGTGATGGCCACTACACTCACCTGTGCCCCCGACTCTCTTGGAAGTTCTGGTATGCAGCTGGTGTTTTCCACCGTGAAGACTGATGTAAAGTAACTATTCAGTTCCTCTGCCATTTTCTTGTTCCCCATTACTACTTCTCCAGCCTCCACCGGTCCAATGTCCATTCTTGCCTCTCTTACCTTTCGTGTATCGAAAAAAACTCTTCCTCGTACTAATGCACTATCAATTACTAGAAGACGAGAGTAGAACATAATCGAGGCTTTATTACACTAAGATGTGTGGCCTCCTACAGCAGCTGATGAAATGGCTGCTGTACGGGGAGCACACATATTTATACACCCCCTACTGGGCGGAGCCAGCAGGCAGGGATCTACCCCCGTACCTGTAGTACAGGGGCCTTACCGTAAAACACATATATATATATTCACCCCCTGTTTAAAAAATCCAGCGGGGGTGGTGGAGAAATATATACAGAAAGTTTTGTTTAAAATGACAGATAATATTACAAATTCAGGCGGTCCAGTGCCTTGATCTGCCGTCGAGAGCGCCACAGTGCTGGTGGCGACTCGGGCAGCGGCTTGGTCTTCGGTGACTCCGGGAGCGTGTCGAAATCCTCTTCATCCCTGGGTGGGAGCAAGGGGAGGACGGATTGTCCTGGAGTGGGGGCTGCGGTGGGGTGCGCCAGAGGAAGAGAGAGTGGCGCCGGGGGGGGGGGGGGGGGGGGGGGGTGGAACCAGCTGGTGCCAGGTCCCTGAGGGAGACTGTGTCTTGGCGGCTGTCGGGGTACGCTACGTAAGCGTACTGCGGGTTGGCGTGGAGTAGCTGTATCCTCGCAAAGAGACGATCATCGGGGTTTCATTAATCGCGGTGCACAGGAGCGACCGAATGGAGTGAAGTGCGTCGAGGAGGACCTCCTGCCAGCGGGAGTCCGGGAGATTTCTGGACCGTAGGGCCAGCTGGACGGCCCTCCAGACCGTCCCATTCTCCCGCTCCACCTGCCCGTTTCCCCTGGGGTTGTAGCTGGTCGTCCTGCTCGAGGCAATCCCCCTGTTGAGCAGGTACTGGCGCAGCTCATCGCTCATGAATGAGGATCCCCGGTCGCTGTGGACGTAGACGGGGAAGCTGAACAGAGCGAAGATGGTGTTGTAGGCTTTGATGACGGAGGCAGACATCATGTCGGGGCATGGATGGCAAAGGGGAATCCGGAATATTTATCGACCACACTGAGGCAGTGCGTGTTCCGTTCGGCGGAGAGGAGGGGCCCTTTGAAGTCCACGCTGAGGCGTTCAAAGGGGCGGGAGGCCTTCACCAGGCGCGCACGGTCTGGCCGGTAGAAGTGCGGTTTACACTCCGCGCAGACCTGGCACTCTCTGGTGATCGCCCTGACTTCCTCAATGGAGTAGGGCAGATTGTGGGCCTTGATGAAATGGGAACAAATCTCGTAGTTGTAGGTGGAGAGCTTGATCCTCCACCAGAATTTATCATTTTTGATCTTACCCCCGCTGTGTGTTTTAAACATGAAGGCAACCAACCGTTGGTCAGTGAGGAGAGTGAATCTCCTGCCGGCCAGGTCATGCCTCCAATGCCGCACAGCTTCAATGATGGCTTGGGACTCCTTTTTGACGGAGGAATGCCGAATTTTGGAGGCATGGAGGGTGCAGGAAAAGAATGCCACGGACCTGCCTGCCTGTTGTGGGTGGCGGCCAGAGCGACATCAGATGCATCGCTCTCGAATTGGAAAGGCAGCGTCTCGTCGACATGCGTGCAGCGCGGCCTTTACGTGTCGGCCTTGATACGGTTGAAGGCCTGGTGAGCCTCGGCGTCACGGGGAAAACAGTGGATTGAATGAGTCGGTGGTCTGTCCGCATAGTTGGGACCCACTGGGCGGATATGAAAAGAACCCCAGGCATCGTTTGAGAGCCTTGGGCAGTGGGGGAGGGGGAGTTCCATGAGGGGGCGCATGCGATCGGGGTCAGGCCCCAGTTCTGGACCAATAGCCGAGGATGGCTAAGCGGTTTGTGCTGAACACGCCCTCTCCTGTTATACATGAGGTTTTAGGAGAGTGGCGCTGTGGAGAAATTTGGAAAGGTTGGTCATGGCCTGCTGATCGTGGCCACAGTTGCTGACAATGTCCAGGTACGGGAAAGTGGCCCGCAGTCCGTACCAGTCAACCATTCGTCCATTTCCCATTGGAAGGACCGAGACCCCGTTGGTGACGCCGAAGGGAAACCCTAAGAAAGTGGTAAAGGCAGCCATTTGCTTCGAACGCAGTGTATGGGCGGTCCACGCCTTACGGATGGGGAGCTGGTGGTAGGCAGATTTCAGGTCCACTGTCGAGAAGACCCGGTACCTGTGCAATCTGATTGACCATATCAGATATTGCGTGGGAGGGGGTACGCGTCGAGCTGCATGTACCGATTGATGGTCTGGCTGTAGTCAATGACCATCCTGTGTTTCTCCCAGTTTTGACCACTACCACTTGGGCTTTCCAGGGGCTGAGTAGAATATAATCGAGGCTATATTACACTGAGATGTGTGGCCTCCTACAGCAGCTGACAAAATGGTTGCTGTACGGGGAAGCACCACACATTTATACTCCACCAACTGGGCGGCGCCAGGAGGCAGGGATCTACCCCCGTACCTGTAGTAAAGGGGCCTTATCGTAAAACACATATATACCGTACACTACATCAGTGGTGACTACCGCAAGTACTATCTAGCTTGCACTCATATTTCATCTTCTCCCCACTATTGCTTTTTAGTTGTCCTCTGCTTGCTTTTAAAGGCTTCCCAATCTTCTGGCTTCACTCTAATCCTCACCACATTGTATGATTTTCCTTTGCCTTTCCGCTGTCCTTGACTTTCCTTGTCAGCCATGGATGCTCGTCCTCCCCTTAGCATGTTTCCTCCTTAATAACTCCCGAAAATTCCTGCCAATGCTGTCCACTGTCTTCCTGCTAGGCTCCCCTTCCAATCAACTCTAGCCAGCTCCTCCTCCATGTCTTTGTCGTTACTTTTATTCAATTGTAAAACCGTCAATCTGATTGCAGTTTCTCCCTCTCAAACTGCAGGTGGACTCTATCCACCTGTGGGGAAGCACGGAAGCACAGTGGTTTGCACTGTGGCTGCACAGCACCAGGGTCCCAGGTGAGATTCTCCGCTGGGTCACTCACTGTCTGTGCGGAGTCTGCATGTTTCTCCCTGTGTCTGCGTGGGTTTCCTCCGGGTGCTCCGGTTTCTCCCGACCAAACCAAAGACGTGCAGGTTAGGTGGATTGGCCATGATAAATTGACCGTAGTGACCAAAAAGGTTTAGGAGGGATTATTGAGTTACAGGGATAGGGTGGAAGTGAGGGCTTAAGTGGGTCGTGCAGACTCGATAGGCGAATGGCCTCCTTCTGCACTGTATGTTCTATGGTCTATGTCTATGTTCTACATTGTGGTCGCTGCGCCATTGACTCCAGTTTTGCTAGGACCCCTTTTTTTTTTCCAATTGAGGCGCCATTTAGGCATGGCCAAGTCCACCTACCCCCGCATATCCTTTGGGTTGTGGGGGTGAGACCCATGCACACACAGGGGAGAATGTGCAAACTCACATGAACAGCGACCTGGGCGCCAGGATCGAACCCGGACTCACGGCGCCATGAGGCAGCAGTGCTAACCACTGTGCCATCCAGCTAGTGCTCCTTGATGCCATACTCGGTCAAGTGCTACCTCGATGGAAAAGGCTCGCTTACCTCACATCTGCAATTATGCTCTTCTGTCCATGCTTGAACCGAGGCTGTAATGAGGTCAGGAGCGGAGTGACCCTGGCGGAACCCAACTGAGTGTACGTGAGCAGGTTATTGCTGAGGTAAGTGCTGTTTGATAGCGCTGTTGATGACCCCTTCCATCACTTAACTGATGATTGGGAGTAGACTGATGGGGGTGGTAATTAGCCAGGTTAGATTCATCCTGCTTTTTGGTACAGGACATACCTGGGCAATTTCCCACATTGTCGGGTAGATGCCAGTGTTGTAGGTGTACTGGAACAGTTTGGCCAGGGGGCAGCAAGTTCTGGAGTGCAAGCCTTCAGTACTATTGCCGGAATATTGTCAGGGCCCATAGCTGTTGTGGTACCTGGTGCCTTCAGCCAATTTCTTGATATCACGGGGAGTGAATTGAATTGGCTTGAAGATTGGCATCTGTGATCGTGTGGACCTCCAGAGGACATCCCAAAGCCAATGAAGTACTTTCCAAGTGTAACATTTCATGATGTAGGCAAGGTAGCAGGCATACAATGTTCCAGGATTGTATGTGCAATCCCAGGATCCCAGAACTTGTGCCCATCGGATTTTAAGGCCTGTTGTATATCTGTCGTAAACCAGGGGCTGGTTTAGCTCACTGAGCTAAATCGCTGGCTTTTAAAGCAGGCCAGCAGCACGGTTCGATTCCCGTACCAGCCTCCCTGGACAGGCGCTGGAATGTGGCGACTAGGGGCCTTTTCACAGTAACTTCATTGAAGCCTACTTGTGGACAATAAGTGATTTTCATTTTCATATCTGAGAGTGTTAGTTGTCCCTCTGTGTATCTGAGAGTGTTAGTTGTCCCTCTGTGTATCTGAGAGTGTTAGTTGTCCCCCTGCTCCCTCCACCCCTCCCCCACCCCCTCCCCCCCCCCCCCCCCCCCCCCTCCCTCCCCACCTCCCTCACTCCCAAGTCACAAGGTTCTTGATTCAAGGGCAGCTCCAGCAGCTGAGCACAAAGGCAAGGCTGGGTCACTGGTGCCGAGCTGAGGGTGTGCTGCACTGTCGAGATGCTATCTTTCCAATGAAGCCTTAACCTGAGGCTCCATTTGCCTACACTGGTGGGCGTGAAAGATCCAATGCAAAAATTTGGAAAACAGGAGGCCCTGGCCAATCTTTATCCCTCAATCAACATCGCTGAAAACAGATTATCTGGTCATTTTCACACTGATATTTTCTGTGTGCAAAACTAGCTAACCTGTTTCCTGCTTTACAACAACAACAATACTTCAGAAGATTCCATTGGCTGTGAATCGCTTTGAGACATCTGATGATTGTGAAACCCGAGGCGTAAATATATAACTTCCTTCACATCTTTCACTGATAACACACAACGTTTCTACAGCATCTCATATTGACGGGCAGCCTCGAAACACTCCATGTCTAATGTATTATTTCAGAGTCAACCTACTGTTGCTATTGTCCTAAAGCACGGAAGTGATCCTGCGCACCGCGATGGTCCATGGATAAGATGGGGCAACTGCTTCGCTATTCTTTATGCAGTTGTGTTGTTGAGAGAGGAATTTTGGCCACAGAATGAAGAGAGCTGTCTGCTTTTCGTGCAGTGTCTGAGATGTTTTAACGCCCACTCGAGACACCGTCTTCTCCACAGCATATTCCAGGACACAGCATTTTCTCAGTATTGCGCTGAAATGTAGCCGGGTGTACGGGTTCAACTCCCCTACTCAGTCTGTTGCTTCATTCCCAGCTTGCTTTATGGAACTCAGGTCCTGCTGCTGTATTTACACTGCTGGCTATTTTTACTCCATAAACACATGTATGTCTCCATCACTTTCTTGGGGTACCAGAGATGTTTGCTGTTGTAAAATCAGTATGATCAGGGGCTGAATTCTCCGTTTCAGCGGCTAAGTGCCGGCTGAAACGGAGAATTCCCGGGCGTTTCACGCCGCCAAAATCGATGCCAAACCCTCGCCAATTCCGGGATCGGTGCGAGACCAGCAGCGGCGACGGGTACAGCTCCTGGCTCCCACGCCAAAAACGACCAGAGAATGGCTCGGTCCGTGGCCGCGCATGCAGCACAGCAGCAACCTGCAGGCCGTCGCGCCAGACAACATGACGCTGGCCGTGCGCGGACCCGACCTGCTAATATGGTCCCACAGGCCACGCCACACAAGTGCACCCAGCCGTTGCGGAAGCCCCCCCCCCCCCCCCCATCCACCCGTCCAGCGGCACGGCTCCCGGCTGAGCGTGGCGGTGCTGGACACAGTCCGCGGCCACCACGCCGGGTTCCCGACCGTGACTCAACCGCGCGGTGGGGAACTCAGCCCATCCGGGGCAGAGCATCGGAGAAGGGCCTTCCGATGACGCACCAACAGCGTGAGGCGCGCGACCTGATGACGCCATTTCAGAGGGGGGGGGGGAGACTCAAAAACTGGCACCAAACCGTCGCCGCCCCTGATTTGGGCGTCACAAGGGATTCTCCGCCCCGATCGCCGATTATGATATCGGTGTCGGGAAGCAGTGAATCGCGCCCAAGAACATTAGACATAGGAGCAGCAGTAAACAATATGGCTCCTCGAGCATACGCCCCGATTCAGAATAATGATGGCTGATCTTTGTTTTCAATTACCCATTTCCACCTCTCCCTATTTCCCTTGATTCCTTGAGAGACCAAAACCCTCTTATTTCGTGAACCTTCACTGTTCTGCCTTGTTTTGTTTTGTTCTTTCATTGTGGGATGTGGGTGTCGCTGGCTGGGCTGTGATGGTACAGACTATCATCTGTATATAATAAGAGTAAATCATCATCATCTGTATGTGTATTATATGCTATGTGTTTTACTGTTGTAGTTATAGCATCCGACCAGCAGGTGGTGTGAGTATGCAGGCATGTGACCTGAACGCACCATGTGTTACAGGGCAAGGTATTAGTAAGGAGTTGATAGCAGTCATATATTAGAGTAGCTCTGTAGTATAATAATATATATTGTCACAAGTAGGTTTACACTAACACTGCAATGAAGTTACTGTGAAAAGCCCCTAGTTGCCACATTCCCGTACCGGTCTCCCCGGACAGGCGCCGGAATGTGGCGACTAGGGGCTTTTCACAGTAACTTCATTGAAGCCTACTCGTGACAATAAGCGATTTTCATTTTTCATTTCGGTGCCTGGTCAGGTACACAGCTGGTGCGGGAACTGAACCTGCACTGCTGGCCTTGTTCTGCATCACAAACCAGCTATCTAGCCCACTGAGCTAAACCAACTAGTATCTCAATGTAAGTTAGTGTTAGACTATTATTTCCAACTGTATTAGTCTCAGACATTATAGTGATCCTATAGAGTAGTGTTAGTAATAAATAGTTCTGTTGGAAAAGAAAGTCTGATATGCTTTGTTAACACTCCCAGATCAAGATTCAATATCAGCATAATCAAAGAACATTACATGGGCCAGCATTTATTGCCCATCCCCTAACTGTCCTTGAACTGAGTGGCTTGCTAGACCGCATTGCTGTGGCTCTAGCATCACATGTAGGCCAGACTAGGGAAAGTTGGCAGATTCCCTTTCCCATTAGTGAACCAGATGGGTTTTTACAGCAATTGATGGTCACCTGATGTGGTGGGTCCCCAGAGCATGACCTTGGGCTCTCTGGATCGCTGGTCCAGTGACAATATCACTATGCCACCTCCTCCATTGCAAGTATATCCTCCCTGAAAAAAGATGATCAAAATTGCGTGTAAAAGTCTGCCTTTCTCTAGCTGTGCCCTCTATCCCATCTCTCCCTTCACGGCGTCCACTGTCTATTTACTGCTTTGCCTGTTACGAACATTCCCCACAAAAAAAACCCTTAATTTAATCTGATGTGCGTTGCGATTTTGCTTCTCAAGCTGGTTACTGTTGAGTCAGATCCTACCTTTTGCTTGCCGAGTGTCCACTCCCCCGCCTTCCCAGTTTCCTTCAATCCTTCAAAAATATTTGGCTTTCCTTAATCTTTGCTTTTGCATTATCCATCAAGTGTGCTGCAGTACTTGATGATTCATCCGGGAGATTGTGGGGGAGGGAAGTGAAAACAAACACTATCCAGTGGGGGTCCTGTGATAAACCACTGTTAGTGTATTATATGTATTGTGGTAAACTGTTACTGTACTACATGTATTGTGGTAAACCACTGCCCGATGGCTCCGCCTCCCCTCGGGCTAGGTATAAAGGTGGCTGACCTCCGGCCCTGCCCCAGTTCGGGATCAGTGGCCAGGAGACTTTCTGTTTAGCTTAATAAAGTCACAGTTTTGTTCACTACTCGTCTCGTGTTAATTGATGGCACATCAGGTCCGTAGCAGGCCCAGGTTGAATAATGGAGATGTCGGGACAGATGAACATTCACAATTGATAACCTTCAGTGTTCGCAGAATCTTTGGGCAGAACTTCACTTGGGAGATAAAATGGCTGACGTGGAGTTCATAATGGGGCTCGTGTCCTGTGCAAGGAATAAGCGTGATGGACCAAATGGCTTTCCCCCATTCCCCAGTTTCTTTCTGTCCTTTCCCACTAGGCCCGTTTTTAAACATAAATTTAGAGCACCCGATGATTTTTATTTTCCAATTAAGGGGCAATTTAGCGTGCCCAATCCACCTAACCAGCACAACTTTGGGTTGTGGGGGTGAAACCCACGCAGACACGGGGGGAATGTGCAAACTCCACACGGACAGTGACCAGGGCCGGGATTCGAACCCGGGTCCTTGGCGCCGTATTCCCAGTGTTAACCACTGCGCCACATGCTCCCCCACTTAGCCCTTTTAAGGTTGTGATGTGCTCTGAATTCTGACTATTCTAAAGAGAGCTCTTTTCCCCTATATTCGTTCATGGGCATCATCAGCAGGGCCATTTAGACTCAACCACATTGCTGTGGGTCTGGAGTCACGTGTAGGCCATAAGACCATAAGATATTGGAGCATTATATTGGAGATATCAACCATTCAATCATGGCTGATATGTTTCTCATCCCCATTCTCCTGCCTTCTCCCCATAACCCCTGATCCTCTTATTAGTCAAGATCCAATCTATCTCAGTCTTAAAGACATTCAGTCATTTGGCCTCCACAGCCTTCTGCGGAAAAGAATTCCACATGTTCAAAACTGCTCACAATACTCCAAATGAAGTCTGACCAGAGCCTTATACAGCCTCCGCAGTACATCCCTGCTCTTGTATTCTCGCTTTCTCAACATGAATGGTATCATTGAATTTGCCTTCCTAACCTCTGACTGAACCTGGACGTTAACCTTAAGAGAATCTTGAACAAGGACTCCCAGGTCCCTTTGTGCTTCTGATTTCCTAAGCATTTCTCCATTTAGAAAATAATCTATGCCTCCGATCCCTCCTTCCAAAGTGCATAACCTCACATCGTTCCTCATTGTATTCCATCTGCCACTGCTTTGCCCACTCTCCTAGTCTGATCAGATCCTTCTGCAGCCCCCCTGCTTCCTCAGTACTACCTGCCAAAGAACAAAGGAAAGTACAGCACAGGAACAGGCCCTTCGGCCCTCCAAGCCTGTGCTAACCATGCTGCCCGACTAAACTACAAACTTCTACACTTCCAGGGTCTGTATCCCTCTATTCCCATCCTATTCATGTATTTATCAAGATGCCCCTTAAATGTCACTATCGTCCCTGCCCCTCTACATATCTTTGTATCATCTGCACACTTGGCAACAGTGCCCTCAGTTTCTTCTTCCAGATCATTAATGTATATTGTGAATAGTTGTGGTCCCAACACTGACCCCTGTGGGACCCCACTAGGCACTGGCTGCCTTCCTGAAAAAAAGCCCCTTTGTTCCCACTTTGCCTTCTGCCAGTCAGCCAGTTCTCTATCCATGCCAATACCTTGCCCGTAACATGATGGACTTTTATCTTATTCAGCAGCCTCCTGAATGGCACCTTGTCAAAGGCCTTTTGGAAATCCAAATAGATCATGTCCACTGGCTCTCCTTTGTCTAACTTCCTCGTGACCTTCTCAAAGAACCCTAACAGATTTGTCAGGCATGACCTCTCCGTGGCAAATCCGTGTTGACTCTGCCCTATTTTACCATGCACTTCTAAATACACCGCAAACACCTCCTTAATGTTAGAACTTGCAAACTCCATACAGGCAGTCACCCAAGGTCGGTATCGAACCCGGGTCCTTGGCGCAGTGAGGCAGCAGTGCTAACCACTGTGCTGCCCCAGTTACATAGATTTGAGAAGCTGGGACTTTTTTCCTTGCAGGTGAGAAGGCTTGTGGGGGTATTTGTAGGGAGGTCTTCAAAATCATGAGGGGGTAGCTCGGGAGAACCTGTTTTCACAGGTGGAAGGATCCAAAACCAGAGGGCACTGATTTGGGGTGATTGGCAACCAAAGCAACACTGACATGAAGAAAAATCTCTTGCTCTGCGACTGGTTAGGATCTGGGATGTGCTGCCTGAGGGGGTGGTGGAGGCAGGTTCGATCGAGGCATTGGAAAGGGAACTGTGTTATTATGTGAAAAGGAAATTGTGCAGGGTTGTGGGGAAAGTGGAGTGGCACTAGCCCGGTTGATCTTGCAGGGAGCTGGCACAAACCTGATGGGCTGAATGACCTCAACTTCGAGAAGGTTCACTTGACTCATTCATGCGTTGAAGGGCTTAATCTTATGAAGAAAGATTGACCAGGTTGGGCTGATACCCACTGGAGTTTAGAAGAATGAAAGATGATATTATTTAAACATATTAAGATCCTGGGGGGGATTTGATGGATAGACACCGAGAAGATGTTTAATTTTGTGGGAACTCAGAGACACATTTTACGAAAGTGTCTTCCATCCAAGACAGAGATGAGGAGAATTATTATTTTCTCCCAGAGGATCATTACTTTGTGGAATTCTCTTCATGACAAAAGGATGGGTCACTGATTTTATTCAAGGCTGACTTAAATACATTTTTGATCAATGATCAACAATCAGTTATCGGCAGCAGATAGGAAAGTGGAGTTGAGCCCCCAATCAGATCAGCCATGACATCATCTTATCGAATAGCATAACCGGCTCAATGGCCTACTCTTGCTCCTAAGCCTTGTGTTCTTATGTAAGACGAACAAACTGGCTTAAAGGACTAAAGAGTAATTGATCCTAACGCCCATCCGATACAGGGTCAGTTTTTGATTCTCTCAGCTTTTCTGCGGGATTCTCCAACCCCCCCCTCCGGCCGGGTCAGAGAATCCCCGGGGGGGCGGCACGAATCCCACGCCGGCTGCTGTACTATCTGGTGCCGTTTTCGGGCGGGGGCGGGACTCACGCCACGCTGGTCGGGGGCCGTTGGCAGCGACTCCCCCGGCGATTCTCCGGGCTCCGATTGGCCGAGCGGCCATCCGCTTTTGGCCAGTCCCGCCGGCGTGAATCACTCGGCTCACGTACTGGCGGGTCCTGGCAGGTAAATCGGCTGGGACGGCCCTCGGAGGGGTGCAGGGGGATCTGACCCCAGTCGGGTGCCCCCACGTTGGCCTGGCCCGCGAACGGGGCCCACCGATCTGCGGGCGGGCCTGTGCCGTGGGGGCACTCATTCCTTCTGCGCCGGCCCCTGTAGGGCTCCGCCATGGCCGGCACGGAGAAGGGAACCCCCCGCGCATGCGGCAAAACACGGCGGCAGGTCCGCGCAGGCGCGGGATCACGTTGGCCCTTTGGCAGATGTGCGAACTTGCGCAGTCCCTTCGGCGCCAGCTGGAGCGGCGCCAACCCCTCCGCCGTCCACCTAGCCCCTGGAACTGTGGAGAATTCCGCACTTTCGGATGCTGTTGACGCCGGAGTGGTTGACGCCGGTTTTCCTGCCGGCGTGGGGACTTAATCCTCGGAAAGGAGAATCCCACCCTTTCTCTTTCCCTACTGATAACAACAATGACTTCACTTCAAAATATTCGTCGCACATGAAGCATTTTGGAATGTCCTGAAGATGCAATAGAAACACAGCTTCCCGTCTGTCCAGCTCTAAATAGGCTTTCCGTCCTCCTTTGCATTCCCACTGTATCCAAGCCGAGATTGATGACCCATGTTTCCTGGAGCATCACTTCAAAAGTGTGCTGTGCATTCACCTCCTTCCTCCAACTATTCACAGGCTTTGAAAACTCACTGTCATTGTCTCTGCTGCTCAGTTGAAGATCCCGGGTTTCAAAATTTTAAGTAGGATAATTTTTTGCTTTGAGTGCAGGGTCCACTCTGTTGCTCTCCCGAGTGGGTTTGTGAGGAATCTGTGTGAAGTGGAACTTGATAATAATTTAATGATCTTTATTGTCACAAGTAAGCTTACATTAACACTGCAATGACGTTACTGTGAAATGCCCCTCGTCGCCACATTCCGGCGCCTGTTCGGGTACACGGAGGGAGAATTCAGAACGTCCAAATTACCCAACAGCACGTTTTTCGGGACTTGTGGGAGGAAACCGGAGCACCCGGAGGAAACCCACGCAGACACAGGGAGAACGTGCAGACTCCGCACAGCCAGTGACCCAAGCCAGGAATCAAACCTGGGACCCCGGTGCTGTCAAGCAACAGTGCTAACCACTGTGCTCCCATTATAACAGTGATGTGGAGATGCCGGCGTTGGACTGGGGTGAGCACAGTAAGAAGTCTTACAACACCAGGTTAAAGTCCAACAGGTTTGATTCAAACACAAGCTTTCGGAGCGCAGCTCCTTCCTCAGGTGAACGGCGAGGTATGTTCCAGAAACATTTGTATAGACATATATATCTGACTTTGTCTATATAAATGTTTCTGGAACATACCTCGCCATTCACCTGAGGAAGGAGCTGCGCTCCGAAAGCTAGTGTTTGAATCAAACCTGTTGGACTTTAACCTGGTGTTGTAAGACTTCTTAATGTTATAACAGGTTGGGGGTCTGAACAGAGCAACAGGAATAGACCATTCAGCTCCCGGAGCTGCCATTTAATCAGATCATGGCTGGTCTGTGCCTCAACCCGACTGTAACTTCCGAAGAGCCTGTTTCCAGGTTAATTTGGCTTTTTTTTTAATCCATGAAACATATTGAGGTGGGCATTACATATTTCTGGTGGTGGGAGAGAGGGAGGAAGGCAGAATGGAAGCTGAGAAGTCCGCTCTCTCACACACTCATCCCCACCTCTCAGCTCATCCAATTAGGTGTCGGATGGCTGACGAGGTGGAAAGGAGGCCATTTTGAGGAACAAGGTGGGGTGGGGGTGTGCCCAATCAGCACTGTGGGCTGTGGCGTCATGTGACAGAGGGGGTAACTCCGTGAACAGTATGTTGGTCACAGCTGCAAGTTCAAAGGTCGTCTGCTCTCGGCCGCAGTGTTTACTTTTTAATTGAAGGCACCAAGATGCTCAGAAGTTAGTAAAAGATGCATTCCGGCCCCGCCACCCTCTCTGGCACAATTTAATCCCGGTACCGGTGCCCTTTCTTTCGCTCTTGCGCTGTCACAGGCACTGTGAAGCAACCTCACACCTTTTTGTGTATGTTGGCCGAAAATGGAAAAAGGCAGTTCAGCTGATTGGGTGGTTAACGGGCTGAATAGGTTGTTAATTAGTCATTTCAAAATGCCGGGTGCGCTGCCAATATTCACACCCGCTCACCTCTGGCAATTTGGTAGACTAGCGTGTTGACTTTGTGTTGCTAACACCCACCTCATCAGGCCCTGCGTTCCGTTAGCCCAAGAGGCGGCCTGCCCGATTTACGGACGTAACGTTCAGCTTATTAAGCCGGTCAGTCAGGAGCGAGTGAATGGTTAGCTCCCTTACGGTTTTAAGATCCTGGGACAATTCAGTAGAACACTACCCCTTGGAAATTTGAATAATAGGTCGACTCCTTCATGCTGGCAACATATTTAGTCTCCATTTCTCTGCCTGCATTTCCCTGGTGAGGTCAGGAATACTCGGTGATGCTGCGGAAATGTTGGGCTTAACTTGCAATCTGGGGTCGGAAGCTGAACGCTAACATTTAACAAAAAATAAATAAAAAATTTAAGGATCCAATTCTTTCTTTCCAATGAAGGGACAATTTAGTGTGGCCAATCCGCCTACCCTGCACATCATTTTGGATTGTGGGAGTGAGACCCACGCACAGACAGTGGGAGAATGTCCAAACTCCACACGGACAGTGAGCCGAATGCTAACACCATGCTGTTATGAAATTGGAAGCGGCTCACTGGACCAGAGGCAGCCTCTGCGGCCAGATAGCGATGTGGAGCACTGCACGGAGGTGGGAACTGACTGGATTTCAATGCTCAAAGGCAGGCCTCTGCCATGCCTGGCAGAGTGAAGTAGACAGGAGAGCGGGGGGGGGGGGGGGGGGGGGGGCAGGGCCAGCAACCTCCATGGTGCAGACACAGTGCCGGAAGGTCATTTGAACGGCACTGACTCACTCTGTTCCAAAACCTCTGTTTTCCTATTATCGTACTTTTATTCATCAGCCATGTTAGATAATGGCTACCCGCATTGCTTCCGATAGTTGCTCACTTACCAGACGGTTCTCTCCTGCCGATCTCCACTTTGAACATTTCCTCCTGGCCTCCCCCAACCCATGAACAAGCTCCTCAAGGAGTTTAAGAGGCCGTTGACCGGGGGTGAGTGGGTTGCTGGAAACCTCTTTCTCTTCCCCCCCCCCACCCCCCCCCCCCCCCCCCCCCCCCGGCCCGCGGAAAAGGGGCAGACTGGAGTGCCGAAGTAGGGTGCTATTTTCGAGGTGCTCCCGCATCCAACATCCCCCCCCCCCCCCCCCCCCCTTGGCTGTTTGAAAATCAAGCCCAACTCTCACTTTCTAACTTCCTGTCCCGAGGGCAGAGAGTCATTTATTAGGGTACAGTTACGTACATGCGAACATGCAAAGTCGGAGTAGAAGTAGGCCACTTGGCCACTCGAACCTGCTCCACCGTTCAATAAGGCCATGACTGATCTGTTTACGTTTCGAGTTCCATATACCCAGCTACCTCCGATAACCTTTAATTCCCTTACCTATCGAGAATCTATCTTCCTCCACCATAAAAATATTCAGTACCCAACCTCCACCCACCTTCTGAGACAGAGAGGTCCAAAGCCGTATGGCCCTCAGAGATAAAACCTCTCCTCACCTTCGTCCTAAAAGGGAGACCCCTAATTTTAAACCAGTCCTCCTTCTGGACTCCCCCACAAGAAGAAACCTCCTTTCCACATCCACCTTGTCAAAACCGTTCAGGATCTTATCTTCTTCAATCAATTCTCCCCTCACTCTTTTAAACTCCAATGGAAACAAGTCCAGCCTGTCCACATTATAAGGCAATCCACTCATTCATAGAGTCATCAAGGTTTACAGCATGGAAACAGGCCCTTCGGCCCAACCTGTCCATGCCGCCCAGTTTTTACCACTAAGCTAGTCCCAATTGCCTGCATTTGACCCATATCCCTCTATATCGTTCTCACCCATATAACTGTCTAAATGCTTTTTAGAAGACAAAATTGTACCCCCCTCTACAATTGCCTCTGGCAGCTCGTTCCAGACACTCACCACCCTCTGTGTGGAAAAAATTGCCCCTCTGGACCCTTTTATATCTCTCCCCTCTCACCTTAAACCTATGCTCTCTAGTTTTAGACTTCTCTACCTTTGGGAACAGATGTTGACTATCTACCTTATCTGTGCTCCTCATTATTTGACCTCTATAAATTCACCCCTAAGCCTCCTATGCTCCAGTCTATCCAGCCTCTCCTTATAACTTAAACCATTGTCCCGGTATCATCCTAGTAAATCTTTTCTGCACTCTTTCTAGTTTAATAATATCCTTCCTATAATAGGGTGACCAGGTATCAATCAAGTAAACTCCCTCTAAATCGCCTTCAACACATTTACATTATTCTTTAAACAAGGAGACCAAATTAATTAATAATTTTTATTGTCACTAGTAAGCTTACATTAACACTGCAGTGAAGTTACCGTGAAAATATTCGACATGCAGCGTCACCATTGCCCTGTCTAACTGAAGCAAGTTCCTTGGGAGTTAGACTTCCTCTATTTGGTACCTCGCCAATGAATATTCTTTTCGGATGTGCATACAGATTAATCGTGTCGGCAAACTGCTCAGCATGGGACCAGGGCGAGAACGGCTTTACCAAATCTAATGACCGAGGACAATTTTGGAGCCACAAGTCAATGAGTCCTCTTGTCGGCTAACAAAAGTGCCCCGAGATATTTTAGTTGCGCTGGTATTTCGCCATGAATGCGTTAAAACCATTTTAAAAGAGAAATGGGCGGATGAGATATTGGAAATATTGAAAACTGAGATTTCTGTTTGGCTTGGGTGATCCGCGTTATAGAATCAGGGTATATAAATGGAGTTACAGGACAGACCAATCATCATCTAATTGAATGGCGGAGCAGACTCGGGGTGGGGGGGGGGGGGGGGGGTGAGGTTGAATAATGTCTTCTTGTAATTGTGTTCCTAGAAATGCTACATTCCTGAACTACCTTGGGTTCAAAGAGAATCTAGGCTCCACTCAACTCACACTTGACTGCTCTGGTTTATATAAACCTTGTCTGCTTAATTTGGCTGGAGACAGGTTGTGACAGAGGGAAGGGGCTGGGGAGAGGGGGGGTGGGGGGAGGTGTAAATTGCATCTGTGTGAGAAAACCCTTGCTTACACAGGATTTACATCGACTGCCCAGAGGACATTTGCTCCCACAGGAGACTGAGCATGATACGGGGCACATTTTCAAATCACAACGCAACGTGCAATGAAAGAAGTTGTCCAACTTAATTTTGTATATGTCAGGTTCAGGAACCCTTGTGCTATGAATGTTAGAAACCCACTCATGTTAAACACTCCAGGATCGTATATGCCCCCCAGGTTAAGCCAACAAAACCCAACAATATGGTTTATCCCCAAACACTTTATACGTCCCTGTTCCCATTGCCCACATAAAGTGAGTTATGTGTGGCCTCTCTTCAGTGATACTGGCAGCTTGTGTTGAATTATGACCAGTTTTGCACCTATTGGAAGCGGAGTAGATGCTGGTTTGAGAGTTGGGAGAAGGGAAGGAGCCTATCAGCTCACCAATCTGGAGTGGGTAAGAACCCAGGAGGTCCCGGCGATGGAAGGATAATGTTGTAACCAATTGTGCCACCCAGTGGTTTGATGTCTCTTTTCATCCCAATCCATGTTATTCCACAGGCAATGTGGTTTGGAGAGCGCATCATAGCATAGTGAATAGAGCAATTAAAACAACAACAGGAAGCTGCTAAATTAACCATCTCAATGTGGAACTGTTTTATCCATTGACCAGTGGTCACTTCAAGCTAATGTTGCGTGTAACGCCAGCGGTTCAACCTTTACAAATCTTGGGCTCATTTTAGGTTTAGATTAGATTTAAATTTATTGTCACGGGATAATGACCAGTGAAAAGTATTGTTCTGCGTACAGTCCAGGAAGATCATTCTGTACATGGGAAAACATAGGACATACAGTAAGTATGGGCAGCACAGTGGTTAGCACTGTTGCTTCACAGCGCCAGGGCCCCAGATTCGATTCCCGCTTGGGTCGCTGTCTGTGCGGAGTCTGGACGTTCTCCCCGTGTCTGCGTGGGTTTCCTCCGGGTGCTCCGGTTTCCTCCCACAAGTCCTGAAAGATGTGCTGTTAGGTGAATTTGACATTCTGAATTCTCCCTCAGTGTACCCGAACAGGCGCCGGAATATGGCGACTAGGGGTTTTTCGCCGTAACTTCATTGCAGTGTTAATGTAAGCCTACTTGTGACACTAATAAAGATTATTATCATAAAAATACACAATGTAATACATAGACACAATCATCGGGTGAAGCATATGGAGTGTAACGCTACTCAGTGGAGAAGAAGCGTAGGAAAGAGCACGATTGGAGATATTAATGTTCGAATTAGGTTTTAAAAGGTTATAGTCTGGTTATAAGAGATGTAGGAAGAGGACCTGTGGGGGGAGGGGGGAAGCTCGCAGATGTCGCCACGCTCCAGTGTTATCTTGCATCAAGCGAAAAGTTGAAGGAGTCACAGAGAAGGTTTAGGGATGAAGTCAATGACTCTATGCAGAATTATATATTCCTGTACCTCCGTATCACAGCATTACTTTTACATTTTACTTGGCGTGAGAGAACTACAGCTTTAATTCCAAGTGTGAGGGGGACAGAGTGTTGGCATTAGAAATTAACATCTGGAATACAACATTGTTTTATTTATTACCAATTTGGTTAAAATGGGATAATGACCAGATAATCTTGCTTTTTGTGGTGTTGATTGAGGGCTAACTATTGGACAGGACACCAGAATACTGGCTAAGGTTATTCATGAAGGCCCTGCATTCTCAACCTTAACCCCTCACCCGACGTGTGGTGTGTTGCTCGTTTTGCTAAGTGTGCTTTACACTTAATGCTCTGTTTTATAACCTTTGCTCGAGAGTCGCCAGGTATCTTTATGATACCACCACGAGGTTCAAGTTCAAGTGCTGATCAATAACTCAATACACCAGTTAGTAAGGTTCAAATCAAAACACCTTTATTATATACACAGTGAATCGCTACTCATGCATAAAATACTATTCACTAGGCTATTTCTAACACTTACAGGCCAATACAGGCTTTGGAAAAGGGACCCACTAGGTCAGGGGAACAATTGGCCCCTTGTTTGATCCTGAGCCTGCAGGCTTCCAGCTAGTATGGACTAATGGTTAGGAGCGCCTATCTCATAGCGTGTGTTGATTGGACACTTACTTGGTTGGTGCAGCTGCTAGGCAAGTCTCTCCGAGTTGACAGTCACGGTCAAGAGTTCTTTGAGAGCTGCCAAGAAGCTGTTAGGCCGGTCTCTCCTCGCTGAGAGCCAAGTGCCAAGAAGAACGAATTGAACTTGGGGACTGTACTTTATAGTCCCCAGGGGCTTCGCGCCCTTTTGGGCGGGCCCCGTACCTGGTTCCAAGTGATTGGACTGAGTTCTGGGCGGTTCCTAAGTGTCCGTTGGCCTTCCTTTGTTTTGGCTCCTGCTGGCGCCGAGGAGTCTGGCTTGGCCTCGATTATCTTAATTGTTTCAATTGTTCCCGGGGATCGCTCATCAATATGTAGAGGGTCGTCAGTTTCAGTGCTGTCTGGGTTCTGCAAGTTCTAATATACAGGAAACTTTGCACCTGCTTGTTTTTCTGTCCTTGGCTGAATTTCCCTGCATTCTTAGCGAATCTCCATTTTAAAGTCGGGAAGTGGCCAACCCAGGTGGCTACAGGTGGCCTTCGGGTTAAATCACCGCTAGTCAGCTCTCCCCCACCCTCAAAGGAGAAAGCAGCCGATGGTCATCTGGGACTATGGCAACCTTACCTTACCCGCTGTGCAAGAGCAAAGTATTGTGTAGTCTCGGAATTGGGAATAAAAATGAGGACTGCTTAGCAGGCCAGGCAGCATCTGTGGAGCGTGATGATCCTTTGTCAGTGTTTTCCTCTCCACTGAGCTCCGACTGAGCATTTGCAGAATTTGAATTTTCTGTTGTTATTTCTGACGGCTCATTTGATTGCCAACTGAAATTAAATGTATTCCTGGAGGGTTCCCCCAACACTCCAGCCATTAATTGGACAACACAACCATCCCTGTGAAGTACGGTCTTCCTGCAGCAACTGGAAATTCAAAAGACTCATTAACCAATTGGGTGGTGCTTGACAGTCATACAAACAGTCTCCCCGCTTCCCCCCACAATGTCGCGATGATTTTTTTTCCAGGGTCGCTCACAGCAGTGTCCTAGAGATTGATCTTCAATTCCTGAAGATTGGAGGCAAATCCTGGAGTGTTGGCGACCCGATTTCAGTGCGTTACCGGGTTGATTGTTGTCCTGTGAAAAGTGTAATTGTTCAGGCGGATGTAAAAGATCTCATTGCTCTAGTGGAAGTAGAGAAGGGACATTCCCCCTGGTGTTCCGGCCAACGTTCTACTAATAAGGTCACTAGAACCTGGAATCTCATTTGTTATAACAACCCCCCCTCCCCCTTCCAAGGGGCCCAAGGACTGTGCTCCATTCGATTTCCCCCTTGCATATCTGGGTATGACACCCGGTAATAGGGGGGGGGGGTTTCTCCTTAACGAGGGAAATCCACACCGCATAAAAACCCTGAGCTGGGTGCAGGTCCCAGGGAAGGTGGCTCTTTGGGGAGGTGAGTTGGACTATTTCGTAGTTTTGTGCGCATCGTAATAAACCTGTCATTAATTCCTACCCGACCGCGTGTTCCTGTCATCTCTCCCGTCCGGGCTCCACATCATTGACAAGAACCAGGAGACGGAGGTTTAAAATTTTTGGGGTTTCAAAAGATGATGTGGACGCGAGGGTGCTTGGGGGAGATGGTGAGGAAGAACGCTTTTACAGAGCACCTGAAACAAGATTGGTGGAGATGATGAAAGATCTCGAAGGGAGGAAGGAGAAAATGCTGGAAAATCTCAGCAAGTCTGGCAGCATCTGTAGGGAGAGAAAAGAGCTAACGTTTCGAGTCCCGATGACTCTGTCTGGCGGCTCTGACAAAGGGTCATCGGGACTCGAAACGTTAGCTCTTTTCTCTCCCTACAGATGCTGCCAGACGTGCAGAGATTTTCCAGCATTTTCTCTTTCAGTTCAGATTCCAGCATCCGCAGTAATTTGCTTTTATCCAAAGATCTCAAAGGGCACTGGATGGATGGGGAAACTAACTTGCACGGCTACAAGGGCAATGAGACTGATTGGATGGCTCAATGGTGAGCTGGCAGGGACTCGATGGACGAACTGGCCTCCTGTGCTGTTATAACTGCAGTTTGTGGCACCTTGCTGTGCCCATATTGGCTCCTGTGTTTCCGCAAGTCACAAAAGTGACTCTATTTTAAAATGAATCCTTTCATTGATTGCTGTGCAAGGTGCCATAAAGCCAAGCCCTTCTTCAAAGTGTATCTTTGCAACATGCATTTATATAGCGCCTCTCACATCCTCAGGTCATCCCAAAGTGCTTTCCCGTCAATAAAGTAGTTTTGAGGGATAGTCACTGATATAATGTCAGAGACTTGTTGGAATACAGCATAATCCCACAACTGACAATTCAATAATGAGTAAAACTCCCCAGAGCTTCTTTGAGTAGCACCATGGGATATTTTACATCCACCTGAGGTGTTGCCTTAATATCTCAGCCAAAAAGATGGCACCTTTCGACAACACAGCACTCCTTTGCTGGGAATGTGCTGGAGTATAAGCCCAGTTAGAGTAGCAGAGAGTCTGGAGCGAGACTTGAGCCCAGAACTTTCAGATACAGAAGAGCGATTACCACCAAGCCAGCCTCAGCATTCTCGTTTTGTGCATCACCTACAAGATTTCATGGGACCCAGCTGGCTGAAGGACCCTGACGTGCAAGCCTCCTATTCTTTAAGAGCAAGTGGGAGTTGCCAATGAAATAAAGACCTTTTTCGTTAAGCATTTGCCTTTCCACTGCAGTAACTGTTCCAGTACCTGGTGAAGTATAGACTGATGAATTGTTTTTTTAAGGAGACAACTTTTGGAGAGTTATGCCTGAAATTCATATCCTCGAGCTCACATCTATTTCTTTGTTTCTACTTTGAGTTCAAACTAACTCTTTACACAAATTACTAAAATTGAGAGGGACGGACTTATTTTTGGATTTTAAAAACAAAAATTGAGTACCCAATTATATATTTTTGCCAATTAAGGGGCAATTTAGCATGGCCAATCCACCTAGCCTGCACATCTTTGGGTTGTGGGGGTGAGACCCACGCAGACACTGGGAGAATGTGCAAACTACACGCGGACAGTGACCTGGGACTGGGATCGAACCTGGGTCCTTGGTGCCATGAGGCAGCAGTGCTAACCACTGTGCCACCGTGCCGCACTATTTTTGGATTGTCAGTGGGATCTCCCATCACTAATTGGTCTCATGACTCATTTAAATATGTAAATCTGGATCTCGCCCTCCGAGGACGGGATCCAGATTGCGAAGTCTCGCGAGATTTAGTTAAAGGTGTTTCGAGCATCGCAAATCTCGCGAGATGCCTCTTGCGTGATTTAATGGCCTTGCTGCGTCACCACGTCGGACGCAACGCGGCCATCAAATCACGCCCAATGTATTTGGCAGCGCTAAGAGTTCATTGCTGTTATCAAAAGCATTTATGCCCTTCATCCCTCCCCATCTCTGCAACCTTCTGCAATCCTTGCTCAGGCTGTGCACTGATCAAGGCAACCTGCCATTGAGTAGCTTCTCAATAAGGCCGTGAGGGGGGGGGGGCCATAGAAACTGAACCTGATCTGATCTAACCTGATGCCCAAGTGTGTACTTTCCAAACATAAAGCAAGAGCAGCCATCTTGGATCTTCCCCAATGGGGGGAAAAACAGTGCACACCAAAGCTCTTCTATTTCCCAGTAAGAAGTCTTACAACACCAGGTTAAAGTCCAACATGTTTGTTTCAAACACTAGCTTTCGGAGCACTGCTCCGGGTTCTCCAAGGCGGCCTTCAGGACACGCGGCAACGCAGAATCGCCAAGCAGAAACTTAGAGCCAAGTTCCGCACACATGAGTACGACCTCAACCGGGACCTGGGATTCATGTCGCATTACATTCATCCCCCACCCATCTGGCCTGGGCTTGCAAAATCCTACCAACTGTCCTGGCTTGAGACAATTCACACCTCTTTAACCTGGGGTTACCCCTCTCTCTGGATCTTAAGATTTAATTACCTGCAAATGCTCGCATTCTGAGCATTGCCTGGCATCTTTGAATTTGTCTGTCTATATGTTCCTGGAACTCTTCATTCACCTGAGGAAGGAGCAGTGCTCCGAAAGCTAGTGTTTGAAGCAAACATGTTGGACTTTAACCTGGTGTTGTAAGACTTCTTACTGTGCTCACCCCAGTCCAACGCCGACATCTCCACATCATGGCTTCTATTTCCCAGTTTATGCTGGTGTTCCGTTTTAAGGTGTACAAGACCAGTTTGGACCAGTACTCATACTTCCCCAATTTTACTGATTTGCCCTTCTGGGTCAGCTTATTTTTTTCCCCCTTCCCCAACCTTTAGTCACAGGAACCAATTTTACCCCGATTGAGTTCAACCCCCTCCATACTGACCATTAGTCAAATCCGAACTGGAGTGCCACATTGGATGTCACATTTACCTATTTACCATGATGGATTAGCCTGGTCCTGCCTTGCCCTCTCAGACCGAATAGACACTTTTCCTTCTAGATCCAAACGCTGATAATATTTAGTTCCTGATGAATCGACTGCTGTGAGATTCTGACCTTTGGTTTGAGGTTTCTGACTGAAAATCTTCCTCTTGTAATTACAGATGTTGGAGACAGGAGGAGGTTTCAGTCTGTGAGAGTATCAATGATCCCATGACACTGTTCGAGACAAGCTCTCTTAGTGTCCTGAATAATACAGATAACATCGCCAAAACACCTTTTTAATTGAATGTTCCTCTTAACGCTGTTTGGTGGATTATTCTGTGTACAAACTGTGTGGCGATTGTCCCTTTAAGGGCAACACAACAAAGGTGTGGCCTGTGTGACCAATGCGGACTCGGTGTGGAATCGCTCCAGGAGGTGGAGCCCTCTCGGGCAAAGAGACATTTGGGAGTGAGCTACAGCCGTGAGGCTGTACAATTCTTATTAATAAACACTTTTATCTCGATGTTCCTGTCATTGCTATTTGGTGGATCTTTCTGTGTACTATAAGCCTGCTGCATTTGCCAGCATAAGAACAATTGCTATGCTTCAAAAGGAATTAACTAGCTGTAATGTCCTTCGGGATGCACCGAGGATATGATTCAGTACGATATTCAGTGCAAGTTCTTTCTTTTTTTGTCTGCTTCATTTCCATTGCTTACAAACACGAGCTCTGATGACAAAATTACGCCAAAATGGTCCAGCAGCAAAACAGGTGGGTTAGAGCGCTCATTGAGAAAGGAGAGGAATTGTTGTTTGATCGTACAGAATTGAATTCTGCTGAGAAACGAGACATGTTGCCGAAGTTTCTCACCTCGCACACAGGACAAATGCAAGAAAGCCACATTTCAAACCATCACGGTTGTTGTGACCATTTGAAATTTGGTATTCTTGTGTTTGTCCTGACGAGCGTGAGACAAAATGCTTTGGCAACAAGTCTCTCTTTTGGGCAACATTCAAGTGGAATTGTGAAACGTCTTGCTGAAAGCATTGTTTAATAAACCCCATGTAGTGAATGTAGAGGGAGGTCGTGTGGAGCAGTGGGCGGTGACCAGCCCCTGAGCCAGGAGCTCCAGGTTTGAATCCCACCCCAGGAAATGGTGGCCAAGGAAGGTGTGTTCATAACGCGGCCAAACAGATGGAATGCATCAACGTGCAATCCCTTCCAAACACGCCAATGGCCGGCGGCAAGAGCAGGAATGACTCCTGGTCAACCAGACTAGATGCAGATTGGTACCCTCAGGCTCTTAGCATCTAGCGACCTGTTCCAGAAATAAATACCTATGGAAACAGACGAATGTCTGCCTTAGTGCACCACTAAGTGAATTGGAATGAATACAGAACTTGCTTTATTCATTCATTGGAAACCAGTGTCCCTGAGGGGGGACAGGGGGTTGTGGGTCCCTGCAACTCGCTGCCGGAGGAGATGGTGGAAGCAGGGACGATAGTGACGTTCAAAGGGCATCTTCACAAATACATGAATAGGATGGGAATAGAGGGATACAGACCCTGGAAGGAGAGACGCAGGCTTGGATGGCCGAAGGGCCTGTCCCTATTCTGTACTTTTCTTTGGTCATCTCACTTGCACGTAACATGTGGCCTTCTACTACCTTTAAAAGATCAAAACAGTTCTGAGTTACTAAAGGCTTTGAATCTTCCCTTGATAAAGAAGATTTACATTTCCCCAGCACCTTCCCCGAACATTAGACATTTCAAAGCACTTTGCAGCCAGTGAAGTATTTTTTTGAAGTGTAGTCTGTTGTTACATAAGAAACATGGCAGCTAGTTTGCACATCAGAAACCTCCACAAACAGCAATGTGATAATGACCAGATAATCCTTTTACGGTGTTTATTGAGGGATAAATATGGGCCAGGACACACAGCTCTTCTTTGAAATAGGGCTGTGGGGTTATTTTTCTGCAGCTTCCCCAGGAGGCATGTGGATCAATGTCTCATCAGAAAGACGACTGCTCCAACATTTCAGTACTCCCTCAGTACTGCACTGTTCCAGTTACTATAGATCCTGACCCCATCCTCACCAATCTGTCTGCTACAGATGCATCTATCCATGACAGTATCGGTAGAAGTGACCACCGCACAGTCCTTGTAGAGATAAAAGTCCCGTCTTCACATTGAGGATATCCACCGTCCTGTTGTGTGGCACTACCACCGTACTAAGTGGGATAGACTTCAAACCGATCTAGCAACTCAAGATTGCGTATCTATCAGGCGCCGTGGGTCATCAGCAGCAGCAGAATTGTATTCAACCACAATCTGCAACTTCATGGCTCGGCATATTCCGCTCTCTACCATTACCAGCAACCCTGGTTCAATGATGAGCACAGGAGGGCTCACCAGGAGCAACATCAGGCATACCGAAAAATCAGGTGTCAACCTGGTGACGCTACAAATCAGGACTACTTGTGTGCCGAACAGCATAAGCTGCAAGTAATGGACAGAGCTCAGCGATTCCACAGTAAACGCATCGGATCTAAGCCACATCCAGCCGTTATTGGTGGTGGACAATTAAACAACTCACTGGGGGAGGAGGCTCCACAAATATCCCCATCCTCAATGACAGAGGAGCCTTGAACTTGTGTGCAAAAGACAAGGCTGAGGCATCCGCAACAATCTTCAGCCAGGAGTGCCGAGTGGATGATACATCTCGGTCTGGAGACTCCAGCATCACAGATGTCAGTCTTCATCCAATACGATTCACTCCACGTGATATCAGGAAATGGCTGAAGGCACTGGATACTGCAAAGGCTATGGGCCCTGACAATATTCTGGCAATAGTACTGAAGATGTGTGCCCTAAACTGGCTGCACCCCAGCCAAGCTCTTCCAGTACAGCTACAACACCGGCATCTACCTGGCAATGTGGAAAATTTCCAGTTGTGTCCTGTAGACAAGAAACGGGACAAATCCAACACTGTCAATTAAAGCTCTATCAGTTTACTGTCCATCATCAGCAAAGGGATGGAAGGATCATCAACAGTGCTATCAAGCGGCACTTACTGAGCAATAATATGCTCTTGGACGCTTAGTATGGGTTCCATTAGGGTCACTCAGCTCCTGACCTCATTCCAGCCTTGGTTCAGACATGGACAAAAGAGCTAAATGCCAGAGGTGAGGTAAGAGTGACTGCTCTTGACATCAAGGCAGCATTTGACCGAATATGGCATCAAGGAGCCCGAGCTAAACTGGCGTTAGTGGAAATCAGGGGAAAACTCTCCGCAGGCTGGAGTCCTACCTGGCACAAAGGAAGATGGTTGTGGTGGTTGGAGGTCAATCATCTCAACTCCAGGACATCACTACAGGAGTTCCTCAGGGTAGTGTCTTAGGCCCAACCATCTTCAGCTGCTTCATCAATGTCCTCCCTTCATCATAAGGTCAGAAGTGGGAATGTTTGCAGATGACTGCACAATATTCAGCACCATTCACAACTCCTCAGATAATTAAGTAGTCCATGTCCAAATGCAGCAAGACCTGGACAATATCCAGGCTTGGGCTGACAAGTAGCAAGTTACATTCTCGCCACACAAGTGCAGGTAATGATCATCTCCTACAAGAGAGGATTGAACCATCCCTCCTTAGACATTCAATGACATTGCCATCGCTAAATCACCACAATCAACGTCCTGAGGGTTACCATTGATCTGAAACTGAACTAGACTAGCCATATTAATACTGTGGCTACCAGGGCAGGTCAAAGGCTAGGAATCCTATGGCGAGTACCTCAACTCCTGATTCCGCCCCCCCCCCCCCCCCCCCCCCCCCAAAGCCTGTCCACCATCTACAAGGCACAAGTCAGGAGTATATTGGAATACTCTCCACTTGCCTGGATGAGTACAGCTCCAACAACACTGAAGAAGCTCAACACCATCCAGGACAAAGCAGCCCCGCTTGATTGCTGCCCCTTCCACAAACATTCAAACATTCCACCGATGAACAGTGGCAGCCGTGTGTGCCGTCTACAAGATGCACTGCAGTAACTCACCAACGTTCCTTAGGCAACATCTCCCAAACCCATGTCCACTACCATCTAGAAGGACACGAGCAGCAGATATCTGGGAACCCCACCACCTGGAGGTTCCCCTCCAAGTCACTCACCACCCTGACTTGGAAATATATCGCCGTTCCTACACTGTCGCTGGGGCAACAGGCTGGAATTCCCATCCTAACAGCACTGTGAGTGTACCTACGCCTCAGGGACTGCAGCAATTCAAGAAGGCAGCTCACCACCACCTTCTGAAGGGCAACTAGGGATGGGCAACAAATGCTGGCCTAACCAGGGACGCCCACATCTCATAAATGAATTTTTAAAAAAAGGAAAAGCTCACAGTTGCTGTCCTGGTTACTGTCGTCCTGAGTTGCAGGCTGCTCCCCCATTTACTGTAGGCCCCAAGTTGGAAGCTGCTCACCGCTGGCGCCAGTTAGCAGTGTTGTACGAAATGGAGCAGGTGAGCATTCCGGTTTCTCTGTCGAAACAAAAGTTGGCAACACTTTCATTTTGCAGATGAATGGTTCCCTCAGAGCGAACCTCTGAAAGTTGCTGCTTCAGTGCTGAAGTTACTTTTGTTTATCGATTCATTCATGGGATGTGGGCAGGGCCAGCATTTATTGGCCATCCCTAATTGCCCTTAAACTGAGTGGGATTGCTAACTATTTCCGAGCATATTTTAAGAGTCAACCACATTGCTGTGGATGTGGAGTGTTATGGGCCAGGGTTTAGAGAACCCCAAAGTGTACCATGGAGTTCACCTGACCCACAACTTTTAATAGATTGTGGTATGGGGAGCACACGGCCCACTGTCTACAGGTGTGGTACAGCAGAAATGGAAAAGTATTTTTTAAAGCAAAACAATGTTTATTCTATGAACTCAAGTTAACCTTTTCAAAACAAACAGTGATCATCTTAGCAACCATTAATTCCAATACAACCCCCAAAGAATGCAACACTAAGCCATGCTTAATAACTTCCCAAACAACATCCAGAAGACAAAAGAAACACCTTTTAACAGAAGCACGTCAGGTTTACATTCAGTCCTGAGAACATTTATAATTCTGAATTCACCAAATGATCAAGAGATAGGATTTTGATGGCAGAGAGAACAGCAGTACACCTTCTCTGTCTGGCTTCAGCTCCAACACTGAAAACGAAACTAAAACACACCCTGCAGCAAACAGCCTAAAACAAAAGTAAAAATCTGACAGACAGCACAGCTCCACTCACACTCTGACATCACTGATAAACACCCATTTCTTAAAGGTACTGTCACATGACAGGGGTCACTTGTCGGCCAGACCAGGTAAGGACGGCAGATTTCCTCCCCTGAGGGACATTAGTGAACCAGCTGGGTTTTTACAACAATCGACAATGGTTCCATTACGCCATGGTCAGATTCAAACCCGCATCCACAGAGCATTACCCTGGGTGTCTCGATTACTCGTCCAGTGACCATACCATTGCACCACTACCTCCCTACTGTGAGAGATTAGAGCGAATGTTCCACGTCTGGTCACTTCCAAAGTTCTTACCAGCATTCCAGAAGAGTGGCATTGTCCTGGCAACGGTCACCCGCAAACACAACCTCCGAATAGATTTGTTTCTGTTGCCTGTGGCCAGGCGCCAAGTGCAATGTTTCGAGGGTCCGTGTGTCCTTATTCTGTGTGAGACTCTAATCTCGCTTCAGTCAAGGCTCTCCTGCAGTGAGATCGAGAATGTGGCAGAGGTTGTAATTGTTGCAAGATTAGGTGCATGCTTTCCGAGAAGGCTTCACATCTTCCACCATAATCTTGATCTCATCCAAATCTCTGCTGCCTGTATCCGAACTGGCACCAAGTGCCATTCATCCATCACCCCTGTGCTTGCTGACCCACATTAGCTCCCAGTCCTCTGATATCTCTAATTGAGCTTTTTGTTTCCGCTCCCTTCTTCCCCAATGTCTTTCCAAACAGTCAGCCCCCGAAGGTCATGGCCGTCAGTGACTCTCCCCCAGTTGTCAGTGTCAATGCCCATCATCTTCATATCTCACTTCAGGTGTCCGTGTAACAGGGGTATGGACGCCCAGGAGGTTGTGACCCAGTGGCCAGTTCACCATATAGAAGGTCTTTGAGAATACGCCGATCATCCATCTAATGAACATGACCGAGCCAATGCAGATCTCATTGGCTTAGCAATGAGTGTATGCTGATGGAATTAGCAGGGGCCAGGATCTCTCTGTTGGTGACCATGTCCAGAAAAGAGGGGAGGGATTCTCCCGTACTTGGCGCGATGGCCTGACACTGGCTCCAAGACCTGTGCCAACCACTCCGGCGTCGGGCCACCCGGAAGTTGCGGAATCCTCCGCCGTGGTCCCGCGCATGTGAAGAACCGCCGGCGTGTTCCTGCGCATGTGCAGGGGGGGGTTCTTCTCCCCACCGGCCATGGCAGAGCCTTGCAGAGGCCGGCGTGGAGGGAAAGAGTGCCCCCACGGCACAGGCCCTCCAGCAAATCAGTGGGCCCCGATCGCGGGCCAGGCCACCGTGGGGACCCCCCGCCCCCTCCTGGGGCTGGATCACCCCAAGAACTAGACGGCCGACAAGCCAGGTCCCGCCGGGGTGGACCATGTCCATTTCACACCGGCGGGACTGGCTGAAAACGGGCAGCCGCTCGGCCCATCGGGGCCCGGAGAATTGCCGGAGGGGCCACTGCCAACGGCCCTCGACCGGCGAGGCATGATCCCCGCCACAGCCCAAAAACCGGCGCCGGAGAATTCGGCAGCCGGCGTCGGAGCGGCAGGGCGGGATTCACGTCGCCCCCCCCCCCCGGCGGGCCGGGTCGTAGAATCCGGCCCGAGATGTCAAAGATACATTTGTGACAGCGAAGGTGGAAACCGTTCACCCGTTTCTCCTGCCTAGCATATATTGTCCAGGTCTCACCACTGTAGAGCGGTGCACCAAGGACGCAGATTTGCTAGACTCACAGTTTGGTCTCCTCGGTCAGATTGTGGCCATTTCACACAATCTTATTCAGGACATCTCAGCTGCAGCATATAAGCGCGTTAAAATTGTGACCAAAAAAATGAACAGAATAAAACACTTGTTTCTAACACAATAAAGACAGTTTGACCTGTCCAGTCATACAGAAGGGTTGAGCAGAAAGTCAAAGCGCATACATGATCGGCTGGCGTGACGTTGTAAAGTCAAAATGCGCTGTCAATTTCGAAACGTTGTAAGTGCCACTTGTCATAACTCAAACGTCATAAAGTCGAGGGTGCCTGAACAAGCAGGAGGTCCCAAACAAAATCTTTTGCAACCATTGGTTTCGGCAAAGTTGCTTTCATATGCGGCTTGGCTTTGCATGTTTCTGAGGCAATTTTCAAAATTGACCGACTGCACATTCCAGGTAACAGGATTATTTTTACTCTGCTGGTGTCTTCAGGGCTCGTGTTCAATCCCTATGTTGAGTCAGTTGGTTTGAGCAGGTACGATAGTTAGGTCTGTCTGTATTTCCGGGTCATTAAATGTTTGCAATGCTCAAATTCAGGCGCACGTTCACAAATTCCCATGCGCACACACCCGTTCTCTCACGTTCAGATATGGAGTGGTCACAGCACAGAAGGAAGCCGTTCAAGCCGTCATGGCCATTCTGGCTCACTGCAAGAGCAACTCAGCTCGTCGCACGACCCCTAGCTCTGAAATTCCTTTCCCTTTTGAAAGCCACTATTGATTCTGCCTCCACATCCAATACAATACAATCCCCCTCAGGCAGTGCGCTCCACCTCCTAACCATTTGCCTTTTGAGATTTTTCCTCGCTGAGCCTTTGGCTGTTTTGCCACTCCCCCTAAACCGGTGTCCTCATGTTCTCAACCATTCGGCCAGTCGGAACAGCTTCTCTCTATGTACTCTGTCCAGGTCCCTCGCGATTGTGAACACCTCTATCATCTTCCCCATGCAAAGCAGCCTCCATTTCGCCAAAGTGTCCACAGAATCACAGAAGGAGGGCATTCGGCCCATCGAGTCTGCTCCGCCGTCAATAAGATGATGACTGGACTGATAGGACAATCCTCAACTCCACTTTTTAAAAAAAATAAAAAAAATTTAGAGTACCAAATTCAGGCAATCCACCTAACCTGCACATTTTTGGGTTGAGGGGGCGAAACCCAGGCAAACACGGGGAGAATGTGCAAACTCCACACAGACAGTGACCCAGAGCCGGGATCGAACCTGGGTCCTCGGCGCCGTGAGGCCGCAGTGCTAACCCACTGCGACACCGTGCTGCCCGCTCAACTCCACTTTCACACATTATACCCCTAACCCTTTGTTCCCTCACTGATTAAAAATCTGTCTCTCTCAGCCTTGAACATACATAATGATCCAGCCTTTACAGCTCTCTGCAGTAAAGAATTCAGCAGATTCACTCCCCTCTGAGAGAAGAAATTCCTCCTCATCTCTGTCTTGGATTGGTGGACGCTTGCTGAACACTTTGAATTGCGTTGCTTGTCTGTGTCCTTTTGAAGTTCTGCACTGTCCTCCTCTCAGTCTACAATGCTTCCATGTTCCTTAAAAGCTTGCCCATTTGTGGCTACAATCCAATTGATCGTGAGGCATGGCTGAATGAGTAGCACTCTTACCTTCGCCTCAGGCGGGTCCTGGGTTCAAGTCCCACTCCAGCGACACAAACACAAAATTTACGCAGGGCATCCACTGCAGTACTAAGGGGAGCACCTCATGTTGGAGGTGCCATCTTTCAGATGAGACGTAAAACTGAGGTCCTTTCTTCCCTCTTGACGAACGTAACAGGCCCCCATGGCACTATTTTCGGCAGGAGGTGTTCTGATGCCCGGGTGGCGTTGCCTGATCTGGATGTTCTGATCAAAGCTGAGTTTGGAGGTTACTCTCAAATAATCTATTTTTGCTACTTTGCTGCCGGTGGTGGGGGGAAGGGGGTGGTGGCGTTAAAGGGCTTGTTTGCGTCGGTAAGAGGGTATTAAAGGGGAATTTGAGCTGGCTGACCAAACAAAGAAACAGCTTCTTGTTCCAGCACAGCAGGGACAACAGCTGAGGGAGCTGAACCAGGACAGATGTTGTGCGGGCCTCCTGAATTTCAGGCAGAGGATGGGATGGTCGGGATGGGGTATGGCGGAGGGACAGAAGCGAGGGGTGGGTGTAGCTTGTGTATTCCAGGAGCGGATGTCAATCAGTGCCCCTTTTTTTTTTGGGGGGGTGGGGGGGGGGGGAGTGAGGAGCGTGCACAAATCAGCGTAAAATAAAAACTGACACAAATCTCCTTCCAGCCAGCTGTTGTTTAGCATTATTTACAGAGAATGTTTCTTTTGACAACATGTGTTGGATGTAGTATGTGAGTCAATGGAATCATAAAGCGTAGATGCAGCTGGTGATATGGTTAAGCTGATGACATCTGGAAGTAACAACCAGTGTTGGGATCCAAGTTCACAACACCCAACCTTCCTCCTGATTCCTTGCAGTCGGAGTTCTCTAATTTAACGGCTTTCTTTTCTACATCAGACCAGGGGTGACTGGTCTCTGCCAGTGGGCCAAATTAGGGTGCGGAGCAAATTGCACGCCCATTTTACACGGCCTCACTTACTGCCCTGGTGACTTCAACGATAAAGAAATGAAACGGTGGGCAGCACGGTGGCACAGTGGGTTAGCCCTGTTGCCTCACGGCGCCGAGGTCCCAGGTTCGATCACGGCTCTGGGCCGCTGTCTATGTGGAGTTTGCACATTCTCCTCGTGTTTGCGTGGGTTTCGCCCCCACAACCCAAAGATGTGCAGGTTAGGTGCATTGGCCACGCTAAATTGTCCCTTAATTGGAAAAATGAATTGGGTACTCTAAATTTTTTTTTAAATGAAAAGGATAATTGATTGTCACAGGTACTGAAGTACAGTGAAAAGCATTTTTCTACGGCCAAGGGAACTTACAGAGTACGTACACAGTTGACAGAAAGAATAATCAGCAAAGTACATCGACAAATAGTGATTGGTTACAGTGCGGAACAAGGGGCCAAACAAAGCAAATACATGAGCAAGAGCAGCATCGGGTGTCTTGAATAGTGTTCTTACAGGGAACAGATCAGTCCAAGGGGGAGTCGTTGAGGAGTCTAGTAGCTGTGGGGAAGACGCTGTTGTATGTCTGGGTGTGTGGATCTTCCGACTTCTGTACCTTCTGCCTGAAGGAAGGGTCTGGAAGAGGGCAAGCCCAGGTGGGAGGGGTCTCTGATAATGCTGTCTGCCTTCCTGAGGCAGCGGGAGGTGTAGACCGAATCAGTGGGAGGATGGCAAGCTTGTGTGATGTGTTGGGCTGAGTTCACCACGCCCTGCAGTTTCTTGCGATCAGAATGACCAGAATTATCCAAGCATGTCATGGGGCAGCCTCGGTGGAGAGAGGAAAAGAGAAAGGCTGTGTTGGTGAAACAGGTCTGAATATTCATCCTGAGTTCTGGCATCTCAAACCATCGGAACAAGAGGGGCTCATTTTGTCTCTTGAGCCCATTCTGTCGTTCAATCAGGTCATTGCTAATCTCTGATCTAATTTCATACAGCTGCCTTTGCCCTTCGATTTCTGTTGGCCAAAAGTATTCTCTGTTAGAATTAAAATGAACAATTCACCCAGCATGTGCACTCGAAACCTCTATCAACCTTTGCACGTGGGAGCGTTTCCGAACATCACTCCTGAACGACCGGTTTTCACCTCAACCAGTCGAAATACTTCCTGCATGTCGATCTGAAACAAACTCATTCATTTCTTGAAAACCTTTTTTAAAAAAAAATATATATTTATAAATATATTTTAATCCCATCCTTAAAGTTTCAAAGCCAATCTGCAAAGTGGACAGGGCAAACCCTTAATCGATCTCATTGCTTGTTCCAAAAAACAATTCAAATTCAAATTGAAGCCAATTCGTGGTTTCCACAAGGAACCAAGAAAAGGCGTTGACCTCATATTGGGCTCGATCTGACCCTTGATCTTAGCCAAAAGGCCGAAAAGTGATTAATTTCTTGAGAACCTCGACCAAATCATCCCTCCACCTTCTAACTTCCAGGGAATCTAACCCGGATTTGTGTAATCTCCCCTCCATAGCTGAACCTTGTTGGAGCCCGTGACCTGAAATTCTCGCCCGTTGGACGCGCGCCGTCGGGGGGGGGCTCAGGAGCGGACGCGAGACGTGATCCCGGCCGTCGTAGGCCCCGCAGCTCAATTTCACACCTGTCAGCCAATCAAAGGCTCAGCGCTACCGGGGAAGGTGGGAAAATGGAGTTGAAATCAACCATGATTGAATGGTGGAATGGACTCGATGGGCCGAATGGCCTTACTTCCGCTCCTATATCTTATGGTCTTATGGTGGACACCAACGACAGGAAGAGTGAGAGCTGACGTTGACACATGTTGACACTGTTGACACATGAAAAGTAAATATCGATGTTAAATGTATGCAAAGAGTGTCTCGGCAGCACAATCATACACAAAACACTGGTCCCCAGACAACTTATTACATTTTACTTCAGCCCTGACGCTACATCCCGGCCCTGGATCGAGGTTGCAGCTAAAACGTAAAGGCCGCCTGGCAATCGGCCTGCCCGCCAATCGGAAAGGCAGAAGGGCTAATGTAAAATTGCTTTCAACTGGCCCCTTAATGGGCTCAATTGCCCACTCGTTTGTCGGCAGGCACACATCCAACTCTCGTGCGCACCTGCCATCAAAATATTACTCGAGTCCGCAACGCTATTGGGACACGTCGTACATCTTCTCGCATGATTTTCCGTGCTTCCTGGTCGGGCATCTGACGTCTCGTAAATTTCTGCCCAGGTATTGATCTGGTATATCCACAGTGCATCCCTTCTAAGGCCAATACATCTTTAAGAAGGTGTGATGCCCTAAACTGCTCACAGCACCCAGGTGCAGTCTAACCAGGAATTTGTATCACTGAAGCATGACTTCTACCCCCTTGTTTCTTTTTATTGCCCCATCATGGAATATGAGAATTTCTAGACAGGCCAGCATTTGTTCCCAATCCCTAATTGCCCTGCAGAAGGTGGTGTTGAGCTACCCCCTTGAACCGCTGCAGTCCTTCTGGTGTAGGTACACCCACCGTGCTGCTAGGAAGGGTGCTCCAGGATTTTAACCCAGTGACAGCGAAGGAACGGCCATAATATTTCCAAGTCGGGACGATGTGTGGCTTGGAGGAGAACCTGCAGGTAGTGGTGTACCCGTGACGTTGCTGCCCTTGTCCTTCTAGGTGGTAGAGGTAACAGGTTTGGAAGATGCTGTGGAAGGACACTGGTGAGTTGCTGCAGTGCATCTCCTAGATGGTGCGCACTGCTGTCACAGTGCGTTGGGAGTGGGGGAATGAAGGTTAAGGTGGTGAATGGGGTGCCAATCAAGCGTTGCTTTGTCCTTGATGGTGTAGGGTTTACTGAGTGCTGTCGGAGCTGCGCTCACCCACACTCCTGGCTTGTGCCTTGTACTTGGTGAACAGGCTTTGGGGAGTCAGGAAGTGCTCACCAGAATTCTCTGACTTCCTCTTGTAGCCGCAGTATTTATACGACTGGTCCAGTTGAGTTTCTGGTCAATGGTAACCCTCGGGATGTTGATAGTGGGGGTTTCAGTGATGGTAATGCTATTGAATGTCAAGGGGGCGTTGGTTAGATTCTCTTTGTGGGAGGTGATCAATACCTGGTGCTTGCGTGGCACAAATGCTACTTGCCACGTATCGGCCCAAGCCAGACCTCTGTCCAAGTTTGCTGCATGTGAACCTGGACTACTTCATTATCTAAGATGTTGCAAAAGATTCTGCTCTATATTGAGGAAGCCTAATTATAAACTTGGTAGGTTTGTGGTTGAATACTACAGAGACAGAATAAACCTTCCCCAGACATCAAACTTTGGAAACTGGTGGTCTGAGAAGGATGAAAAGAGGGAGCGGGCCCCACATAATCTTTGTGCCCTATTGCATCCTATTGATCAATTTAAAGTTGCATCAAAATCTATAGGGAAATATATTTGGAGAATATGGCTGCAGTAAGGAAATGAGTGTCAACTCGGGTTTAAAGAGATGAATGTAGTCTTACTGTGTAACTTCTGTGACAGTTGCCCTGGTGATGATTGTGGCCTAGGGGAGACTCACTTTTGGCTTTAGTGTGGTAATTGCTATAAATTGGGATGAAATAAGGTCTAAATAAAAAGGTAAGAGCTCGCTGATTGGCCTATCTGTTGGTCCGTTTTTTATATAATGGGCTAGATTCTCCAATTTCCAGGCTATGTTCGGAGGATGCGTGACGTTTTATGCGGGAAAAACGAACGCGGCCGCAGCACCGATCGTCCGACCAGTGAGGGGCTTGCAGCTGCGTCAAGTAAAACGCACGACCTTCCCGATATAAACGGCCGGAAAATTGCCGGGTTTGTGCCCCCCACATGCGCACAGTGAAGACCTCCAGCAGTCACGCCATACAACATGGCGCCGACTCTGCGCAGGCCCGACCTGCCAGATAGTGCCTCCCTGGGCATTCCCTCATCACCCACGGGAATACCCCCAGCAGTCTCCTCAGCCCTCCCCGAAATCCCCCCAACCAACAACACGGCTCCCGCCCGACTGTTAGCGGCGCTAGACACAGTCAGCAGCCGCCGAGCCGGGTTCCCAACCGCGGAGACCACGCGTCGCCCCGCACAGTCACCACCTCGGCCCATCGGGGGGGGGGGGGGGAGCCGTCCCAACGGCGTGCGCCGCGCTCCTCGATGACGCCGATTTGGAGGGGGCGGAGCATCTGAAAACGGGCGCCTCCCCTGATTCTATGGTGAAAAGGGATTCTCCGCCAGATTGCTGGTTACAAAATCGGCGTCGGTGAGCGAAGAAGCTCGCCCAATATATCTCGCCCCTCTACTGTATTTAATCTTCAACATTGACCTAGATTCTGCCTCAAAGTCTGGTCCTGGCAGTACATTCCACACCCTCGCAATTCACTGCCTGAAGTTTCAGCTGCTCTTTGTTCTAAATATCTTAGATTTCACCTTGCCTCAATGGCCCCTCTTTGAAGTTTCCTCAGTCTTCCTTATCAACCCTGCAACACACTTTCATCCCTTTAAATGCTTCCGTACATTCTCATTTGACCATGTTCTAATGGGAAATAGACTTTTGTAAATCCTTCTCCAATTGAATTTTCTGATACAAGGCTGGTGGCTCTTTGGTGTAGCTCTGAAGTCTGAACATCCTTCCTATATTGTTGAGATCAGTGCTGTAGGCAGTACCGTGTCCGGGGTCTTCATAACGTTACGTACAGGCTCATCATCTCCTCTTAGCTTTTGCATTCCACAAAACCCAGAACTCCATTGCTTCTTCCCATGACCCTATCAAATTGAGGTGCCGTTTTTTCTGTCCACTGAAACATCCCCATCACCACAAATCCCTCTGCTCTTCCATGACAGGGAGCCCACATCCATTCAGAGCATTGCCACTGATTTTTTAAAAAAAGAAATCAAAATGTATTATTTTACATTTAATTGCATTGAATTCTCCTTTCTCAGCCCATATCCCCATCTAATCAATATCCCTTTGCGGTTTCTAATGATGAGAAAACGTTCTGAATTAGGCATCGGTACAATTCTCTATTAATACATAGGGGGGTAGGTGGATTGGCCACACTAAATTGCCCCTTAATTGGAAAAAAAATGAATTGGGTACACTAAATTTATTTTTAAAAAAATAATACATAGTGGGCGGGACTTACTGACCAATCCGCCAGGTATTTTTCGGTGGCAGTGGCGGCCCGCCAGCTGGATTTATGGACCCTGCCGTTGTCAATGGGATTTCCCTCGTCCCCGGTAAACCTGCGCGTCGGCGTGGGACCTGAATATCCCGCAGGCGTGAACAGCTGGTAGATCGCGCCCAGGGTCTTTTTTTGTAACCCTTTCAGGGGACATGGGCACCATTGGCTAGGCCCATTCCTAATTGTCCCTGAGAAGGTGGTGGTTGTTGTGTATTCATGTTTGTTTCTTGCTGGGGCCAGGTCCGATCACGTGGTGTACTGATGACATAATTTGCCGTTCGCGTGGTCCAACAGGCAGTCTGTGTTTACAGGCTAGTTAGAAAACACCTTTCCAATAAAGCTCTGGGGCTGGATTCTCCGCTTCCCCAGCCGCGTGTTTCTCAGCAGCGCCGTTCGCTGGCGGCGAGATTCTCTACTCCCTCCGCTAGCCAATGGGATTTCCCACTTCATGGACCCCACCCTGCCAGGAAACCCGCGGGCAGGGGTGTACTGTCAGCGGGAATAGAGAATCCCGATGGCTGGAGAATTCCGTCTGTTTGTACCTTTTGTGGTCTGCAAGCCTATCCTTCAAAAATACCACAGCAGTGAGCCGCCTTCTTGAACCGCTGCAGTCCATGTGGTGTGGGTGCACCCACGGTGGTGATGGGAAGGGAATTTCAGAATTTCTACCCAGCAAAAGTGAAGGAACAGTGACATATTTCCATGTCAGGATTGGGTTTGGCTTGGAGGGGGACTTGCAGGTGGTGATGTTTCGATGTGCCTGCTCCTCTTGTCCTTCGAGGTGGTAGAATTACCAGGTTTGGGAGATGCTGGTAAAGGAGCCTTGTGGAGTTAGTTGCTGCAGTGTGCAGTACTGCCATAATGCATCGGTGGTGGAAGGAGTGGATGGAGTGCCATTGAAGCGGACTGCTTTGCCCTGCATGGGCTGGAGCTTCTTGAGTGTTGCTGGAGCTGTACACATCCAGGCAAGTGGAGAGAATTCCATCACACTCCTGACTTGTGCCTGGTAGGTGGTGAACAGGCTTTGGGGAGTCAGGAGGTGAGTTAATCTTCACAAAATTCCCAGCATCTGACCTGCTTTTGTAGCCACAGTATTTATTTGGTTATTCCAGTTCCTGGTCAATGGTAATCCCGGGATGTTAATGCCATTGGATGTCAATGGATGATATTTGGATTCTCCCTTTTGGAAGATAGACATTGTGGCAGTATGACTAGGGGTATTACGGTACCCGGGAGTGTGAGCTGTCATTGGTGCAGAGGGCTCACTGCCCATTGGCCCAAGTATCGTGTTATCTGTATTCTTATTGGTCGAGAGGAAGGTAGCTCCACCTACGAGGCGGGGTATAAGAACCTGTGTTTCGCAGCAGCCAGGCCATTTCTGTACTTCTGCAACTGGGCTCACTTCTTGCTGATTAAAGCCTTTCATTTCAGACTTCACCTACGTTTCATGTCCATTGCTTGTGCATCAATTTAATCAGCAAGATTTTTAAAGGATGGAGCTCCGCATCAAGCTGGAGTGTCTTCGACTCATCCCTCACACAGCGAATGCAACAGCCACATTTATGCACTGGCTGGCTTGCTTCAACAGTTACCTTAGCACGGCGGAAAACGTCCCGACGAAGGAGCAGAAACTGCACATCCTCCACTCGTGCGGCGGCACCGCCATATACACACTCATAGAGGACACGACAGACTACGACGCGGCTATGGACCTGCTCAAAGGACATTTCATACGGCCGGTAAACCAAGTCTACACTCGGCACTTACTAGCCACAAGGCAGCAGATACCTGGTGAGTCACTGGACGATTTTTACCGTGCCCTCCTTGTGCTGGGGAGGAACTGCAGCTGCCCACAGGTGTCGGCTGCTGAGCATACTGAACTCCTAATCAGAGACGCCTTCGTTGCAGGCATGCAGTCCTCGCAGATCCGCCAAAGACTGTTGGAAAGGGAAACTTTAAGCCTCACGGAGGCACGGGCCCTCGCCTCCTCCCTAGATATCGCAAACCGAAACGCACGCTTGTACACCCCCGACCACGCAGCGGCCCCCTGGGCAGCGTGGAACTCGGCCTCTCCCTCCCCCATGGACTCAGACACCCCCAGGCCTGCGCCGTAGGGTGCCCCGAAAAACCCGCTGGGCCCCGTTGCTATTTTTGCAGCCAGGCGAAGCATCCCCATCAGAGTTGCACAGCCCGTTCCGCAAACTGCAAGGGCTGCGCGAAGAAGGGCCACTTTGCGGCCGTTTGCCAGGCAAACGCGGTCGCTGCAGTCCCAAGCAGCGACCGCCGGACTCCCCCTTCGCTCTCTTTAGGGGCCCCGTGCGGCCTGCGGACCTCGCTACCCCCATCCCCCAACGCCATGTGCGATCTCCGGGCGCCGCCATTTTACACCTCCGATGCCACGTGCGAGCCCCGGGCGCCGCCATTTTAGACCTCCAACTCCACGTGCGGGGAACGGGCGCCGCCATTTTGTCCACCCCCCACCATGTGCGACCGATGGGCGGCGCCATCTTGGGTTGGCTCCGAGGACCCCGCGGGTGACTACTCCCTGCCTGGTGAAGACTCCGACTGTCTGCCATGACTCGCTTCAGTCATGCTGGATCAGTCTCGACCCCGTATGTCCAAGGCCCCCGATCGGCTGATCGAGTCTATGTGAACTGTTGATGGACCCTTTTTTCTTGCTTGTTCTCCCTTTTTTTTCTCTCAAACCGGTATATAGTTACTGTGTTCTGACACGACCCTGTACATAGTTTCCGGGCCAGTGGGCGGCCACCGTTGGAGAGGTACGATCCAATATCACTAGTCATACTACCAGTCTCTTGCCCACTCGCATGGGACACCCCCCCTCTCCATGTCCGCATCCCCTGTACACACTCCCCACACCCGCCCAGTTCCTTTCTCAACAAGGGGTGAGTGTGGTAGTATGACTAGGTACATGGTACCCAGCAGTGTGAGCTGCTATTGGTGTAGAGCGCTCGCTGCCCATTGGCCCAAGTATCGTGTTCTCTGTATTCTTATTGGTCGAGAGGACGGTAGCTCTGCCTACGAGGCGGGGTATAAGAACTCGTGTACCCCAGCAGCCAGGCCATTTCTGTACGTCTGCTGCCGGGCTCACTTCTTGCTGATTAAAGCCTTTCGTTTCGGACTTCACCTACGTTTCGTGTTCATTGATTGTGCATCAGATATTATCTGGTATTTGTGTGGCATGAACGTTACTTTCCACTTAGCGACCCAAACCTGAATGACGTTCAGATGTAGCTGCATGTTGTCACTGACTAAGTCAATATCTGAGGATTTGCAAATCATGCTGAAAATTATGCAATCATCAGCGACTATTTCCCAATCCGACCATACGATAAAGAGGCCATTGATGAAGCAGCTGAAGATGGTTGGGCCGAAGGCAGTAATTCTTCTCAAGCTGGATGCGCAGTAATTCTTCTCAAGCTGGATGCGGTTCATCTCCACTATGCTAACCTCTTCCCAGGATGGTATTTTGAAGAAGAGTTGGGAAGGGGAGAGTACGGAGAGGGGTTGGGGGGAGAACTTCTCCCCGGAGTCCTGGCCAACATTCATCCATTTACTGACATACTCAAAACAAATGATCTGCTCTTTAACACGTTGATCTTTGTGGGATCGTGCTGTGCATAAGATGGTTGCTGTGTTTCTAATATTGCAATGATGACTACACTTCGAAAGTACCTCATTGACTGTAAAGTACCTTGAGGTGCCCTGAGGTCACAAAAGGTTCTACGTAATGTTTTCTGTCTTCCACAATATCATCACCTTAGCACAGGGCTAAATCACTGGCTTTGAAAGCAGACCAAGGCAGGCCAGCAGCGCGGGTTCAATTCCCATACCAGCCTCCCCGAACAGGCGCTGCAATGTGGTGACTAGGGGCTTTTCACAGTAACTTCATTTGAAGCCTACTTGTGACAATAAGCGATTTTCATTTCATTTCATTTCACCTTCTTCCAAAACTCTTTTTCCTGTTTCTCTGATGCCTTTAACTTCAAAGCCATGTCCCTATGTTAGATATAATTTCTCATTATTCAAATTCTGTGGGTTTCTACATATGGGTGGCACAGTGATTAGCACTACTGCCTCACAGTGCCAGGGACCCGGATTCAATTCCAGCCTCAGGTGACTCTCTGTGTGGAGTTTGCACGTTCTCCTCAGGTCTATGTTGGTTTCCTTCGGGTGCTTCTGTTTCCTACCACAGTCCAACAATGTGCAGTCATTGGCCACGGCTACCCGATTGATTTCCCGATGAAGTATAAGCTCTCCCACTGAGGGGCAGAGGCCCAACAACAGGTTCGTTAATTCCCCGAGATATAACCCGGCCCAGGAAGGAGTCGGCATCTCAGGATGGTCCTGGCTGGGACTTGGATTGTTGCTTTATTATTGTATTTGTGAACATGAGTCGGAAATAAACTACTTCTGACTTCTCGGGACTCCTCGTTGATGACAATATAGGTGGATGCATTTAAGGTAAAGCTAGGTAAGCACATGAGTAAGAAGAGAACAGAAGGATGTGTTGATAGGGAGGGAGGGAGGGATGACCTGGGTGTCCCAGTGTACCAGTCACTGCAAGCAAACAGTTTGGAAGGCAAATAGCATTGCAAGAGGACTAGAGTACAGGAGCAAGGGTGTCTTACAGCAGCAGTACAGGGGCTTGGGGAGACTGCATCTGGAGTATTGTGTGCAATTTTGGTCTCCTTATCTGAGGTAGGATATTCTTTATTTTTAAATTTAGAATACCCAATTCCTTTTTTTCCACTTAAGGGGCAATTTAGCGTGGCTGATCCACCTACCCTGCACATCTTTTGGGTTGTGGGGGCGAAACCCACACAAACACGGGGAGAATGTGCAAACTCCACACGGACGGAGACCCAAAGCCGAGATCGAACCTGGGACCTCAGCGCCGTGAGGCAGCAGTGCTAACCACTGCGCCACCGTGCTGCCCCAGAAAGGATATTCTTTTTTAAAAATTTAGAATACCCAATTAATTAATTTCCAATTAAGGGGCAATTTAGCGTGGCCAATCCACCTAGCCTGCACATCTTGGGGTTGTGGGGGCGAAACCCACACAAACATGGGGAGAATGTGCAAACGCCTCACGGACAGTGACCCAGAGCCGGGATCGAACCTGGGACCTCAGCGCCGGGAGGCAGCAGGGCTAACCCACTGCGCCACCGTGCTGCCCTCAGAAGGATATTCTTGTCTCGGAGAGAGTGCAGCGAATGTTCACCAGACTGATTCCTGTGATGGCAAGGTTATTATATGAGGAGAGATTGAGCCGATTAGGCCTGTATTCACTAGAACTTAGAAGAATGAGAAGGGATCCCATTGAACCCGATACAATTCTGAGCGGGCTGTAGAGACTGGGTGCAGGGATGTTGGTTCCTCTGACTGGGGGGAGGTTTAGAACAAGGGGTCACAGTGTCAAGAAACGGGGTAGGCCATGTGGGACTGAGATGAGGATGGTGAACCTGTGGAATTCTCTGCCACAGAAAGCCGTGGAGGCCAAGTCACTGAATACATTTAAGAAGGAAATAGATGGGTTTCTGGACTCTAACGGTGTCATGGAGTACGGGGAGAGTGCAGGTGTATGGTATTGAGGTGGAGGATCAGCCATTATCATGTTGATTGGCAGAGCAGGCTCGAAGGGGCCAAATAGCCTCCTCCTGCTCCTATTTTCTATGTTTCTATGAGGTAAGTAGAACAACAGAATGAGTGAAGCCTCATGTGGAACATAAACATTGACATAGACCAACAGGGCCAAAGAGCCTGTTTCTCTGATGAAAAAGTTGGCATAATATGCAACAGAGCAGATATACGGCTGCCCAACTAACAATAAGCGGAGTCGATGGTACCTGCTCATTTCTCAAACAATAAAATGGCTGAAATAAAAACTGGGAACGACAGGCAATATCTGAAAGGAGAAGATCTCGGGTGTGGACACTTTTGCCAGGATGCCTCCCGGCGATGATAGTTTGGCTTTTTTCGGAGACCTTGGATGCTCCACTGAAGATTTGGTGGAATTTGGTTCCACAGATAACTTTGGAAGTTGAGTTGGTCAGGCATTTGAGGATGAAGAGCTTTCAATGTTTCTTACAGGTGCCTACGGTTAAGTGTTCTTTCAGAGAGCCTGCACAGTCACGGTGAGGAGGTTGACAGAAAGCAGGAAATTGCAGACCAGTTGGTCTTTGGGAAAACACTGGAATCTTATTTTCTTGAGCTGTGCATGGGACGTGGGTATCGCAGGCTGTGCCAGCATTTATTGCCCATCCATAATTGCCATTGAGGGGGCAGTTAAGGGTCAACAACATTGCTGTGGGTCTGGAGTCACATGTCGGCCAGACCAGGAAAGTGCGGCAGATTTCCTTCCCTGAAGGACATTGGTAAACCAGATGGGTTTTTACGACAATCGACAATGGTTTCATGGTCATTGTTAGACTTTTAATTCAAGATTTTTTATTGAGCTTTAATCCCAACACCTGCCACCAATCTATTGTTAAGGCGGTGAAAGGGATGCAATTCTAAAATCTCAGTGCAATCAGGCAGAGTCAACATGAGGGGCGATTTTGCGGCCGCATTAGCCGGCAGCGAGAATGGTGACGTGGGCGCAAATATCGTGAGAGTTGGGAGACGCGATTCTCGTTGGCGAGGTTGAGTCTCTCGATTTTCCACGCACCCCGCCGATGACGTAACGAGGTTCCCGCCCACAAAGACTGAGGGGTTTTTGACTAAGAAGGGAGTCAAAGGTTATCGGGGTTGGTGGAAAGTTGAGGCCACAATCAGATTAGCCATGCTCCTATTGAATGGCGGGGCAGGCTCGAGGGGCCGAATGGCCCACTCTTGCTCCTAGTTAGCATGTTTGAAGATGGGTCAAGCGGCCTCATTCTGTGCTGCAAGGTGCCACGATTCTGTGAACTGTTGTTGAAAGACGTGTTGCGATACATTCAGTCATTTCAGTTCTGCATTTGCATCTCCTGCCTTGATCGCTATTGAAAGCACATTGTCTTTTCCTGGTTGGCCAGGGGTGGGGGGGCATTGTGAAACACAGGTGGGTGATCTCTGTTCACCAGCTATGGGCGTTGGAGCCTACTTTATGTTGTATTGCATGAATGCCACAACTAACCATTTGGAGATGCTGTTCATGTGAGGGATCAAACAGCAGTAATGTCTGCACAGGCCCACCACATCGAAAGATCAATCATCCCCCTTCAGCCATTGCCAGTCTGTTATGTGTCTCTTTTACCTGCTAAACTCAGGTTAATTTTAACAAGATCTTACATTTGCTTATTCTGTACAGCCGAGATACCTTTCCCTCGCCCAGTCCCTTGAAGGGGCAGTGTTATTTCTGCTGTCCTTGTCTTTGACAGAATGTATAATGCCAAGACAAAATCGTTCCAATTTAATGTCATTTTCGAATGGCTGTGATCTGGAAGGCAATGCCTGAAAGAGTGTTGGTAGCAGATTCAATAGTGACTTTCAAAAAGGGAATTGATATATACTTGAAAAGGAAAAGGATTTTCGGGGAAGAGGAGGGGGCAGTGGGACTATTTAGGTAATGCGAAGTTCCAGGCGAGATGACACAGAGGTGATGACTGTCCGAAAAAACTCAATATTTATTCAACCGACGAGGTGCTCTCCGAATGTTGCTCCCAGCCACACTCAGTTCAGGCTATTTATGTCCCCCATGGAACACTTGCATAATGGCGTAGTGCCGCCCCCTCATCTGAGGAGATCATATTTAGCTGAGGCCACAGGGACTCTGATGTTGCTGACCCCGTGACCCCCAGTCAGGTTATAACACCACTCTTTCCACCCCGCCCTACCCCTAACCATTTCGACGGTTGTCCATTTCGACGGCTGGAGAGAGAATTTCCTTTGTTCGGGGCTGTTTCTCAAGCGTCCGCTGTGCTGGGCCCGGTGGGGTGTCACGGACCAGCGAGCGACGTTTCCCGGGCCGAACACCGGGGTGGGTTCACCGTGCGGGGTCAGCGGCCCCCACCGGACCTGTTGGCAATGTCTCCATGTCTGATTCAGGGTCCGATGAGTCGGCAACCCGCACCTGAAGGTCCAGGGGCTCTTCTGCCTCTCCGGGTATCAACGGCGGAGGAAGGGCCACTACTAGACATGGCGGCTTTGGCTGTCCCTCAAGGACCTGTAGGGCATGGCTGCAGAGGTGCCTATTCGATTCCTTTCCCTGCACCCTCCCCCAATACGGGACCGGGCCCCATCGCCACACGACTATCCCCGGGATCCACAATGCCCTGTTGGCGAAATTCCTTTTATAGACCGGGTTCCCCATGGAGAATTCCCTCACAGCCTGGGTCGCCGTGCTTCCGAGTCTTCTTGCTGGTCACAAACCTTCTCCCCAATGTCCGGCAGGACGAGACTCAACCCCGTGCGCAGCCGGCTGTCCATTAACAACTCCGAAGGTGCGACCCCGGTCGTGGCGTGAGGGATGGAGCGGTAAAGAAGAGGCACCTGGCCAGACGGGACTCTGGGAAACTGGAGGTCTGCTTCTGAATTCCTACCTTTAAAGTCTATAATGCCCATTCGGCCAATCCTTGGAGGGCGGGTGGTAAGGTGCAGTCCGTACAAGGCAGCCCGCGCTCCTGAAAGCAGTGTCATTGTCTGACACTAACACCTCGGGAAGCCCATGGGTGCCGAAGGTTTGACGGAGATTCTCAATCGTAGCCCGCGATGGGGTCTTGGACATACGGTGGACCTCCATCCACTTCAAATTGGCGTGTACGCTGAGTAAGTACACGGCTCCTGGGAAAGATCCCGCGGAATCCACGTGGAGTCGGGGACCATGGTCAACTCCATCCTCCCCCGTCACCAGCATGAAGTTCCAGGCGAGCGACAACACGGAAGCGATGACTGTTAGAAAAACCCAATATTTATTTAACCTACTCGATACAACTCCTACTCCCCAGAGGGTCTCCCGCTCCCGGCCCACACTCGGTGGGGGGGGGGGGGGGGGGGGGGCACTTATGTCCTGTTGAACCCTTTCTTCAGGGTGTAGCTCCGCCCCCTCACCTGAGGAGATCATATTCAGGCGAGTACACGGGGGCCTCTGATGTTGCTGACCCTGTGGCCTCCGGTTGGGTTATAGCAGATAAGAGCTGGAAGACTTCCTTTCCCACAAGTTGTTTTGAAACAATTTGTGCCATTTTCAACCAAAAGAACTTTCCCCAACTGAATGATTTTAATCTTTCCTTTTACAACTGGGTGTTCAAAGAACCGGCCTTGCCCGCTAGCTGATCAAGTTCTTTCCTTTCTGGTTAGTGTGCCTCCGTTACCCTAGAGATAGGGAAGGGGACAAATCAGTTGACGCTCAATGGTAAACCAGTGACCCCTACTGGCGAAGTGCAGTTACTGATGACAACAGCTCAAAGCACAGGGTTCACATGTGCTCCCCAGCTCCCCCTCACCACCACCCCTTTCGCCTAAGATACTTGTCTGATACCCTGGACCGGACGAGCAGGAATGTCCTCCGATTAAACACTCGGAAGGCTGAAGACGCTGTTTTTGATATCTACCCCAGACTCCATTCCCTAGTGACTAACTCCATCACAGTGGTTAGCGTTGCTGCCTCACAGTGCCAGGGAGGTGGGTTCTAATCTGACCTTGGGTCACTGTCTGTGCGGAGTTTGCACATTCTCCCCGTGTCTGTGTGGAATTCCTCCGGTTGCTCCGGTTTCCTCTCACACAGTCCGAAGATGTGCAGGTTCGGTGGATTGGTAATGAATAACGCGTGGGGTTAGGGGGAATAGGGTGGGGGAGTGGGCCCAGCTGGAGTGCTCTTTCGAAGGGTCATGCGCAGACTTGATGGGACGAATGGCCTCCTCCTGCACTGTGGGGATTCAATGGATTCTCCCTGGCAACTGTCTCAGCCGAAACGAGATTGTTCACAACTTTATTTGATGTATTGGACTCTGGGATGAGCTCCTGGTTTCACTAGGACCATATATTTGCATCTCTGTACTATTGCCGACTTCCTCGCTGGCTCAACTCATTGGCTGCTGAAACCCTCTCCTACAGAATCATAGAATTCTACAGCCCAGAAGAGGCCATTCGGCCCTCGTGTCTGCTCCGGCTCCCAAAAGAGCTACCTCGCTAGTCCCATTCCCCAGCCCTATCCTCACAGCCCTCTAATTTCATCACTTTCAAATATATATCTAGTTTTCTTATAGAACCATTATGGTTTTATTACCTCGACAATTGATTCTGAAATCCTCCACGCTGCTTGCTGTTACTGACGTCATCCAAAATCCTGCCCGTAACTTGATTGTCCTGTTACCCTCCCACCCCCGTGCTCACTGGCCTGGCCAAGCCAACATCTTGACTTTACAATTCTCACCCTTGTTTTCATACCCCTTTGTGGCTTTGCCCTTCCGATCTCCATATCTCTTTAATCTCTTTCAACCCCTCTGAACAACCTCCAAATCTGACCTCTTGAACATTCCTGAGTTAAATACCTCCATTATGAATGACTACACCTTCAGTTGCCTGGGCCCCAATCTCTCACGCACACTTCAACCCTATCTCTTTGATCACAGAGGAACAAGAATGGGCCATTCAGCCCCTCGAGCTTACTCCACCATTCTATGAGATCAGGGTTGATATGTGGCTTACCTCCATGTACCTGCCTTTAGTCCATATCGCTTAATACCTTTAAAGTTTTTGGTCATCTGACCTAATATCGCCTTACGTGTTTCATTGTCGCATTTCCTTTCATAACACTCCTGTGAAACACATTGGAATGTTTTATTATGCTAAAGAGGCTATAAAAACACAAGTTTAGCTTGGGTGCCTTGGGTTTCCAGTGCAGACTCGATGGGCCGAATGGCTTCCTTCTGCACTGTAAATTCTGTACCTTCTATAAGAGACACACAACATCCTTCTGACAGTCTAAGATTATACAAGCAGAGGACCCATCACCACCTCCTAAGGAAGGAACATGGGTGTTCCTCGACAAAGGTCCATCTAGCTCACCTTCGACCAGCTTGGTAGCCACACCTTACACCGAGAATGGAGTTGTTGGCCAACGAGGCAATCAAGCTCCCATCAGTTAGTCTACAGACTGAGGGAAGGAACGCCCTTCATGGTGGACAGCTTTGGGAGCCATGGGGCCTGGACAGACAATAAACCCCAGCTTTGTCAGATGCCCCACATCCAGAGAGGTGGGCATTTGGGTAACATATTGACAAGTTGTTGCCACCTTTGCGAGAAACACAGTTTGCACAAGAGGAGTGGGGAAATTCTGTTCCAGTTCACCAAGAAACTGGTTGATACTGTTGACAAGCAGCCATGACCTATTCCCCAGAGGCCTGCTTCTCACTGCTGCCTCAGGTGGGACGCTGAGGAGATTTGTGTGTCTCACAATTACATTTCTCTCCACTCTGATTGCTTATTAAGTCTGATTAAGTTCATCACTGTGTTGCCCAGAGAATCGGGCTGTGTCACAAAGGAGGCGGCATTCAGTGCATGACCATGGAGGATTCAGGTTCAATCTTATGTTGAATAAGTAGGCAAGCAGTGTGTCAATGCTGATGAGAGAGCGAAGAGACAGAGAGCCTTTGGATGGGAATTCCAGAGGATGAGGCAGTTGAAGGTACGGCCAATGGTGGAGCGATGGGAATGCGCAAAGCCTCAGAATAGGAAGAGAGCAGAGATCTCGGAGGGTTACAGATGGAGAGGGGATGAGACAATGAAACTATTTGACTGTGAGGATGGCCATTTTAAATTTGGGGTGATGGGTTAGCAGGTTAGAACATGGGGAACAGAGGATGAGCTGAAGTATACAGTCAGTCAAACATTGGGGTCTGCCTGCGGGACCCCTCATGATCAAATGAGCTGCCAACAGTCATTGTCAAGGCTCATAGATTATCATAGAATTTACAGTGCAGAAGGAGGCCATTCGGCCCATCGAGCCTGCATAGGCTCTTGGAAAGAGCACCCTACCCAAGGTCAACACCTCCACCCTATCCCCATAACCCAGTAACCCTACCCAACACCAAGGGCAATTTTGGTCACCAAGGGCAATTTATCATGGCCAATCCACCTAACCTGCACATCTTTGGATTGTGGGAGGAAACCGGAGCACCCGGAGGAAACCCACGCAGACACCGGGATGATGTGCAGACTCCGCACAGACAATGGCCCAGCGGGGAATAGAACCTGGGACCCTGGAGCTGTGAAGCAATTGTGCTATCCACAATGCTACCGTGCTGACAGACACAAAAATGGTCAGGCGAGCATATTGCCGGGCGTACAGCGGTTTTAATGAGTGATCAAACAGCAAGAAGTCCACGTTTCAAGGACAGCAAAGAATGAAAGATTTACATTTTATATAATGCTTTTCATCTCTCCCGCATGCTCAAAGCACTTTACAGCCAATCAAGATCTTTGAAGGGTAGTGGTTTTTGTGATGTAGGAAAGGCAGCAAACCAGTATCTGCATTGCAAGATCCCACAGACAACCATGTGACAATGGCCGGGTTATCTGGTATTTAGTTCAGTGATGTTGGTTTGGTTGGGGTGGGGGTATTTAGTTCCGGGATGTTGGTTTGGTTGGGGTGGAGGTATCAGCACAGGCCAGGTCACTGGGGAGATCTTTGCCCTTCATCAAAAGTAGACCCTGGAATTTCTTCACATCATCTGAGAGAGCAAACGATTTAATATCTCAACTGAAAGATGGCACCTCCAACAGTCTCGCACTCTCTCAGCACATCACGATGGGCGTCAGGCTGGATTTTGAGCTCAAGTCCCTGAAGGATGACCTTGGAATCACAACCTGTTAACTCAGGGATATGAGTGCTCCCCACGGAGCCGATGCCTGACTCCAATTTTGAGCTTTTAATCTTAGAAGTGGGTGGAATGGCCAGCTATGATAATCCCCCTCTGATCAAACAGCCTCCTGAACTCCCTTTCTGTGAAGGTTTGAACGTGAAGGCCAAAATGGACAATCGGGGCATAACTGGGGCTCTGGGTGAGCAAGGTGATGGAGAGAAGACGTCACCAGTGGAATTGTACCTCAGCAAGGACGTTGGCCTCCTCCTCAGGAGCTATCAGAAGGGCAGAAAATGTAACGTGATGAAATATGGGAGCCAGATATTAGCGTGACGCAGCCGACAGAACATTTCAGAGGTACGCATGAATTGACAGCACGATTCCTCACTCACACTCCACCCAGTCATCCTTCAGACAGGACAGGAGGTAAACTGCATGAGGGCAGAACTCCTTTCCATTCCCTTGTTCCTCATTATAAAGGATAATTGAAGGACGCCCGGAAATTATGTCTCGTTCTTTTTTGCACGGGTGGGCCATGCGATTCAGGAAGCCTATTAGAGGGAAACGCGAAAATAAATGACACAGGAAAGTTAGGAAGAACTACTTGTGAACCTTGACATTGCATTAGGCTGTGGGCCCTCAATAACCATTCACGTTCTCTCGGCCTTTCCTCAGAGGTTGGGTACAGAACTGTTATAAATTGCAGAGCAGGAAACAGTCCATTCTTCATCACTGCTAGACCTTAACCCTAAGGGGAATGAGATAAAATAAACAATAAACATATAAACTTGGAGTAGCATTGATGGAATTTTGGAGTCGCGATGCTTCAGCTCTTAAGGAGTCCTAATTAATCAGCTTAACACGCTCACTCATTGACTCTTTTCTCTAAAGCGTTCTCATTGATACAATTAAAACCATATGCGGACCTACTTTGGTTATTTATCAGTTCAACAGCACAACAGGAACATTCATAATGTTCGAGGTACGAGGAAAATACACTCAAACTGTGTACTTCATACTTCAAAATGAGAGAGCTGTGTGGGAAGGGGAAATGTGTGAGTGATTGGACAGTCTAATCTTGCGAGTATTGTAATGTGTCAACTGGAGTTTTTTTTTCACTTTGCACAGTTTCTCTGAAGTGTGGCCTAGCTAGGCTTCTGGTCAAAGCTCTGCTTTCTTTCCGAAGAAAGGGATTAAAGGGTTTCTTGCAATCCGCTTACGGGAGTGCCTTTGTTAATTCTTCTTAGTCCTTCTCGGCCTCAGGCTGCTTGAGCTAGAGCAGGTCCCGTGTGACCGAGTGCCAGTCTGTAAAACTATATGGAGCAACAGAGGGACTTGCAGGTTGACCTGTGGTCATGTGACTTGGGCCACCCGATACCCCCCCTAGGGTCAGCCGTCTCCTTCGTGATGCAACGTCAGGACAGCTGCTTTCTCTTTCGATGATTAAAACTCGGCAAACATTTGGAAAGCTCACTGTTTACAAATCCCTCCGTGGCCTCGCCTCTCCCTATCTCTGCAGCAACCTCCATTTCCGCAACCCTCCGAGATATCCATGCCATTCCAATCCGGTCACCTTGAGCTTCCCGGGTTTTGATTGTTGCCTGGGCCCTAAATCCTGGAATGGCCTCTGCACACCGCTCTGCTTCTCTTACCCCTTTTCTCCTTGAAGACGCTCCTTAAAACCTACGTCTTTGACCAAGTTTTTGGTCACCTGACCCAATCTCTCATTAAACAACTCCGTGGCGGATGTTACTTTGTAACACTCTTCTCACAGGATCCTTATGGTGCAGAAGGAGGCCATCTGGCCCATCGAATCTTCCCTGGCTCTCTCCGAATGACCAATTCACCGAGTGCCATTCTCGCCCCTTCTCCCGGTAACCCTGCACATTCTTCCGTTTCTGATGACAGTCCAATTCCCTTTTGAATGCTTTGATTGAACCTGCGTCCACCACACTCTCAGGCAGCGCATTCCAGACCCGAACCGCTCGCTGCGCAAGAAAAAGTTTTTTCCTCAGACTGCTTCTTTTACTAATTACTTGAAAGGATTGAGAACGGGAAGTGCACAGGTTTAATGAGTGGGAATGACTTCTCCCTATCTACTCTATCCAGGACCCTCAGGTCTTTGAATTGCTAATTCAAATCTCCTTTGTCTTCCCTGTCCAAGGAAAACAGTCCTAACTTCTCCAACGTACCGTCATAAGACCATAAGACATAGGAGCAGAATTAGGCCACTTGGCCCATCGAGTCTGCTCCGCCATTCAATCATGGCTGATATTTTCTCATCCCCATTCTCCTGCCTTCTCCTCATAACACTTGATCCCCTTATTAATCAAGAACCTATCTATCTCTGTCTTAAAGACACTCAGTGAATTGGCCTCCACAGCTTTGTGCGGCAAAGAGTTCCACAGATTCCCCACCCTCTGGCTGAAATAATTCCTCCTCATCTCTGTTTTAAAGGATCGTCCCTTTAGTCTGAGATGGTGTCCTCTGGTTCTAATTTTTCCTACTAGTGGAAACATCCTCTCCACGTCCACTCTATCCAGGCCTCGCATTATCTTGTAAGTTTCAATAAGATCCCCCCCTCATCCTTCTAAACTCCAACAAGTACAGACCCAGAGTCCTCAAATGTTCCTCATACGACAAGTTCTTCATTCCAGGGATCATTCTTGTGAACCTCCTCTGGACCCTTTCCAAGGCCAGCACGTCCATCCTTAGATACGGGGCCCAAAACTGCTCACAATACTCCAAATGGGGTCTGACCAGAGCCTTATACAGCCTCAGAAGTACATACCTGGTCTTGTATTCTAGCCCTCTTGACATGAATGCTAACATTGCATTTTCCTTCTTAACTGCCGACCGAACCTGCACATTAACCTTAAGAGAATCGCGAACAAGGACACCCAAGTCCCTTTGTGCTCCTGCTTTCCGAAGCATTTCCCCATTTAGAAAATAGTCTATGCCTAGATTCCTCCTTCCAAAGTGCATAACCTCACACTTTGCCACATTGTATTTCGTTTGCCAGTTCATTGCCCACTCTCCTAGCTTGTCCAAGTCCTTCTGCAGCCCCCTTGCTTCCTCAATACTACCTGTCCCTCTACAGGTCTTTGTATCATCTGCAAACTTAGCAACAGTGCCTTCAGTTCCTTCCTCCAGATCATTAATGTATATTGTGAAAAGTTGTGGTCCCAGCACAGACCCCTGAGGCACACCACTAGTCACCGACTGCCATCCTGAAAAAGACCCCTTTATCCACATTCTTTGCCTTCTGCCAGTCAGCCAATCCTCTATCCATGCCAGAATCTTACCCTGAACACCAGGGGCTCTTAACTTATTTAACAGCCTCCTATGCGGCACCTTGTCAAAGCCCTTCTGGAAATCGAAATAAATCACGTCCACTGGTTCTCCTTTGTCTAACATGCTTGTTCCCTCCTCAAAGAACTCTAACAGATTTGTTAGACGCGACCTCCCTTTGACAAAGCCGTGCTGACTCAGTCCTATTTTACCATGCACTTCCAAGTGCTTCGCGCTCCCCTCTTCAATAAGGGACTCTAAAATCTTACCAAAGTCATAACTGAGAGATCATCGCTGGAAACATTCTTGTGAATATTTTCGACATTCTCCCCAACTCTTTCACATCCTTCCAAAAGGGTGGTGCTCAGAACCGGACACAATACTCCAACTGAGGCCAAACTAGCATTTTATACCAGTTCAACATAACCCTCCTTGCTCTTGTACTTTATGTCCCTATTAATAACGCCGATGGTACTGCACACTTCCAACCACACTCTCAATCCGTCCTGCCACTTTTAATGACTTGGCCACATATATGCCCAGGTCACTCTGTTCCTGCACCCTGTTTAGAGTTGTACCTTTTTTAAAATTATCTCCATGTTCATCCTCCCAAAATGTAAAGAACCTTGAGGCATTTTATCCTGTAAAAGGCACTATTTAAATACAAGTGGTTCTTGATGTTGGAGTTGTGTTCTTTACCTGGCAGCTAACATCCTGTTCCAAGAATGAATTGTTTTGGTCGCTGTGTCGGGGGAGATTTGTGGTGCAGTGAGAGTGTCATTGGACACATTATCCAGAGGCTCAGACTAATGTTCTGGGCACAAATCCCAATGCTCTGGGCACGAATCCCACCACGGCAGCTGGTGGAATTTAAATTCAATGAGCAAAATCTGGGATGTCAAAAGCTAATCTCAATAATGGTAACCACGAGGACTATGGCCGATTTGTCGTAGAACACAATCTGGTTCACAAATGTCCTTTAGAGAAGGAAATCTGCCACCCTTACTTGGTCTAGCCCACACGTGACTCCAGACCCACAGCAATGTGGTTGACTCTTAAATGCCCTCTGAAACGGCCGAGGCAAGCTACTTCGTTCATAGTGGCAATTAGGGATGGTCCACAAATACTGACCTCCACCCCATGAAAGAATAAACGGCTGAAATCACAGGAGTGTTCTTCTTGGATAAGTTTATAATAATAATCGCTTATTGTCACAAGTAGGCTTCAATGAAGTTACTGTGAAAAGCCCCTAGTCGCCACATTCAGGGAGGCCGGTACGGGAACTGAACCCACGCTGCTGGCATTGTTCTGCATTACAAGCCAGCTGTTTAGCCCACTGTGCTAAACCGGCCCTGTCACTACACTTAGCAACTTACATGAAATTCTATTATATCCACCCGCTACAACGATCAACCTCACAACCCTGAAGGCTGCAGACAACTTCAACTATCTCGCGAGATATTATATGAGTATGCTTCTTCTATCTCCGAAGTATAATTTCCAGAAATGTCTGTATTGGCAATTAGAGATGCCGGAACACTAAAACTTGCCCAAACTTTAATCTTATGTAAACCTTCCCTCACAGCACAGTGCTGCCATTTTCAGATTACCCATCACCCTTAACAAAACTCCACTGACCTCTTGGTTTCTATGGCCTTCCAAATTCAGCCTCCTGTTTTAAGCTACTTCAGGTCTAAACCCATCTTGGACTCTTCATTCCTCCTGCCTTTGGCTACTGTGGTGCACTCTTCCCCCCCCCCCCCCCCCCCCCCCCCCCCCCACCCCCCCCCACCCCCGCCCGCCATCCCTCTCTGCAGTCTGAAGATAATAAATAGGAGCAAAGATCAAGAAGGCTATTCAGCTCCTTGAGCCTGCCTCGTCATCTTCCATAACGATGGTTGATCTGATCTTGGTGTAGACTCCATTTTCCTGCTCGTTCCCCATAGTCCTTGACTCCAGGGTGACCAACTCTGGACTTTCTGGGACCGTCCCGTAATTGGGCCTTTCATCCCGTTTCCCAGGTCTGACCTTTCCGGGATGTGTTTTGTCCCAGATTTCTCCCACCCCTCCAGGCTTGGTTTCTTTGGTTGTGTCGGGGCTGGCAGTTTCATGATGCGCTTTTGGATTTGTTCTGTGGTTGACCGGGTGGAAGCCCCCCCCCCCCCCCCCCCCCCCCCAATGACCTCCCCAGGTTTCTCACCAGCAGCCCCTTCTCCCCTTACCCTCGCTCCCAGTCTCTACCCTGCTTTCCCCTTTCCCCTTTCCCAAGTCTACTCTGTCAAGTCCCCTCAGAATCTTGCATGTTTTTTTAAAAAATAATTTACGGGATGTGGGCGTCGCTGGTTAGGCCAGCATTTATTGCACATCTCTAGTTTCCCTTCAGAAGGTGGTGGGTGAGTTGCCGTCTTGAATTGCTGCAGTCCTTGAGGTGTAGGTACACCCACTGTGCTGTTAGGGAGGGAGTTCCAGGATGTTGCCCCAGCGACAGTGAGGGAATGGTGATAAATTGCTAAGTCAGGGTGGTGAGTGACTTGGAGGGAAACCTCCAGGTGGTGGGGTTCCCAGGTATCTGCTGCTCTTGTCCTTCTAGATGGCAGTGGTCGTGGGTTTGGAAGGTGTTGTTCAAGAACCTTGGTGAGTTCCTGCAAGCAGCAATGATTCAATGAGACAGTTCATATCAGCTGAACCTGTACAACCTCTCCTCATAAAAATCGTAGAATTTGCAGTGAAGAAGGAGGCCATTCGGCCCGTTGAGCCAGCACCGACTCTTGGAAAGAGCATCCCACTTAAGGCTCCACCCTATCCCTGTTAACCAGTAACCCCATCGAACCTAAGGGCAATTTAGTAACCTGCACATCTTTGGACAGTGGGAGGAAACCGGAGCATCCGGAGGAAACCCACGCAGACACGGGGAGAAGTTGCAGACTCCGCATAGACTGTGACCCAAGCTATTTAAGTGGAAGCTGTTGTCAGAATTCGGGATTGACCTGTTTTTCTTTATCTTTGCTCTGCAGATAACGTGTTTTTAAAAAAAAAACTGGATTGAGGAGTCGGCCTTGTGCTCTGGTGCAGGGCCGTCCAACTCTCGGGGAAGCGGTCGTCATTGCAGAATCAACACTCGCCCCCTCTTTTTGTTCTGAAGATCTCAGGAAGTTTCACCCCCACTCCCCCCTCCCGGCCCCCACACCACCCAGAAAAGAGCAATGAGCAACAGTGGGGCAGGAGAGGGATCAGCCAGGCAGGGCGCAGCAGCTCCCAAGCAACCGGCTCCGGCCCAACCCGTGAGAAGAGGCCGAGGAAGACCAAAGAAACAGCCTCAAGTAAGTCTTTTGTTTCCTTAGCAACGCAAACAGTAGCTTCACGAGATCATTCTGACCTGGAAAGGGCCACTGGGCAAGGCTGAAGATGTGTCCCATTTTCATTCAATATTTGGGGCTTCCTCTTTATCCATTCACAGCATGTTTTGCAATGCTGGAAAGGCCAGCATTTGTTGTCCATCCCGAATCGGCCTTAAGAAGGTGCCGCTCAGCGGTCCATGTGATGTAGGTACACCCACAGTGCTGTTAGGGAGGGAGTTCCAGAATTTTGACCCAACGACGGTCACAAAATGGCCAATATAGCTCCAAGTGAGGGTGGTGTGTGGTCTCGAAGGAATCGTGCAGGTGGTGGCGTTCCCAGGTAACTGCTGCCCCTTGGCCTTCCAGGTGGTAGTGGGAGCGGATTTGGAAGGTCCTGTCGACGGAATCTTGGCGAGTTGCTGCAATGCAACTTGTAGATGGTACACACGGCTCCCACTGTGCGTCAACGGTGGACTGAGTGAATGTTTAATGTGAAAATGCCTTTCAGACTTCTGTGCCAGTTGGGCAGGTTCATCCTAACTGGAAAAAAAAATATGTTGGAAATATTCAACAGATCTGGCAACATCTTCAGAGAGTGAACGAGAGTTGACAGGCAGGATCTTTTCAGCTCTAAATATTTACAGGTAGGGGGTCTATTCCCAACCCACACACAGGCTAGAGGTGAGCTGACAGGGGGAATCTTAGGGAAGACCGCCAATTAAGATGTGCCTCCACCTTTGCCGTATAATTAAGGATGGCGTGTAGGTTCTGGAGGTGGGATGCGAATGGAGGATGGCAGTCCGCACGGTGAGATCGGTCGGAGCGATGGTCACAGCTCTTTACTCCCACCCTGCTGTCATACGGCCTGATCAAAACTTTTCCATATCAGAATTGGCCCTCACTATTTTTTCTAGCAAATACCACTGGGTTAAAACAATGCGTCAGGACTGGTTTAGCACAGTGGGCTAAACAGCTGGCTTGTAATGCAGAAGAGGACCAGCAGCGCGGGTTCAATTCCCGTACCGGCCTCCCCGAACAAGCGCCGGAACGTGGCGACTAGGGGCTTTGCACAGCTTCATTGAAGCCTACTTGTGACAATAAGTGATTATTATTATTATTACATGGGGACTGCAGCGCGACCCATGTCACCCCTGGCTGCTGCGACCGTGGATAAACACCCAAATAAACCCGTCCAAACCTGGACACAATTGGCTATGTAGAGCTTTGATATCCAAAGGTCATGGACGGTATTGGGTAAAATTCCGGTTCTTTCTCCGCTTGGTTTCTGATGACCCCACTGAGTGGCAGGAAAAATGTGACTGGAACCTGGATGTCCCTGATAGTTCACGCATATATTCCAAGGACAAAAACATGTGGGAATAAATCAAACATAGACCCAGCACAGTACAACGCTTTCCCATTCCCGCAATGTTACAATTGCCAATCCATTGGCAGTTTGTGCTACCTGAGGAGGAGTCTCGAGCAGCGGGTCCAGTCAGGACACTGGGCCTCCTCCACAAAGGAGACAAATTAGTTTATTGTCCCTTCAGGTTGAAAATTGAATCCTTGTTTGATATTTATTCTCCAAACTTGAGCAACTCCTGAAAGGCCGCATTTATTCCACCAAACCAATTGCCCTGAGGCCTTTGGGAATGAACCGTGCAGGGTGGGATGGGACGGGTGTCAGGTTGCCTTCCTTTAATCCCATTTGCATCGCAATTGGGGTTTTATGACGATTCAACAGTTTTTATTATTTTTTTCACGAACCCTGAGCCAGCCCACTGATGCACCATCAATTGGACACGAGACGAGGGTGAGATCCAAACGATAGGCTTTATTGCACAAGCTATGTGCCCGGCAGCAGACGTACAGAAGAAAGGCCGACTGCCGGACAGTACGGGTTCTTATACCCCGCCTTGTAGGCGGAGCTACCTACCTCTCAGCCAATCGGCAGAGAGGCACATGACTTACCCGGGCCAATGGGCAGCAAGTCTTCACCAATAGCAGCTCGCTTCCTAGGTACCGTAATATCCCTAGTCATACTACCACACCCACAAGTTACCGGATTTGCCAGATTCAATTTCCCAACTTGCTGTGGTTTTTGGCCAAAGGACATAATCCGACCCACTGCCCAAGCAAGCGCCCCCCCACCCTCGAGCTCTTATCCATTTGGTCTGACCTGGCGACACATACTGGTCCACATTTACTTCGAGTAGTTGAGTACCAACATGTGTGTGCATGCAACCTATACTTCTGCTGCCCAGGCCAAACATGCCTGCTCATGTGTGTCAACAGAGGCGAGATTGCTGGGGCGCATTAAAGAATGTAAACCCTGATGGGCTGAGGCTCGTAGCTCAAGCGTAACCACAGGAGTGGAAAGGCAGAGAGCGGAAACTGCTGTTGTTGGAACAGTAACGTAACAGAAAGAGCACTTTGCATGTATTGGGTCACTGATGGCCACCAGCATGTCTTTCAAGTTTGTGCTCGTTGCTGTTTACTTAGGGCCTTTGGGTACTTGTTCAAATCAAATAAGCAGAAACTATAACCACTCTGCCCATCTTGAGCCTCATTGATCTTGCGGTTTATCCGATTTTCAATCAAGGTTCACAGCGATGACTTGTAATATCATCTTACATCTGACAGCTTTTTCCACTGCAAGTTACTATGTCCACGTGTAGAATGGAAAATGTGCAACCCAGTCTCAGCATTATTACAGGTTTCTGCCAAGAGAAGCAGTGCAGCGCCATCCCTGGTTGGAGAGTGTAATTACCGTAAAACCAACTTACATCGGCACTGGCCATCAGAAAAGTAATGATTGGGATTTATCATGTAATTAGATCAAATAAGGACAGAATGTGTAACTTCCAACTGGGAGCTGAATTATGTCTGCATACCCTCGTCCAATCTCCCACCCCTGTCACCCTTTACTCCTCAGATCTAGGTGCTCCGCATCTAAAAAAAAAGGGTTTAAGGGTTATGGTGTTCGGGCCGGAAAGTGGAGCTGAGTCCACAAAAGATCAGCCATGATCTCATTGAATGGCGGAGCAGGCTCGAGGGGCCAGATGGCCTACTCCTGCTCCTAGTTCGTATGTTCTTATGTTATGATTGATGGGTAAATTGTTAATAGTCTTGCCTCCAGAGTGCATTTTCTGCAAGGTTCCACAAGGATTTCCTGGAACGTTTTTTCCTGTCACGCTCCCCCCCCCCCCCCCCCCCCCCCCCCCAACCATTCTGGTTGCAATGGCCCAAGAGAGAACCAGCAGTTGTGACAGCAATAGAACTTTAAGAATGTTTGGCGACCAGCATACCCACACTCCCAACGTTCCAAAAGAGGCGATAACTGTTGGAATAAGTGGACCTCGTGTGACAGGGAGAAGTTCGCTCACATTCAGAACTGCTAATTAAAAATCTGTCTATCTCCTCCTCAAATTTACTCAATGTCCCAGCATCCACTGTCATACTAGTCACTCATGTATATAATGAGATGCAGACAGGCAGTGATTGACACACAGGATGACCAGTAAGCATACAACACAGTACAGCCAATCACCAGACAGGATACTACCACTGTAAGGCCAGAGGGCACTAGGTTTCCCGCTCTCTCGGGACCCAGCTACTGAGACAGTCAGAGTCCACAAGCCAGCAAGTGCAAACCATGCGGTAGCTAGTAAGTCTGGTCAGGCTACTACAAGGTCTCCAGTCAGATCAGTATAGTGTCGACCTACAGCTGAATATGTATAGCAGTTCTATAGTTGAATAAAACAGTGTTGGATCTTCTCCAGTGTTAGACGTCTGTTTCTAACTTCCCTGCATCGAGTGCAGTCCACATCGAACCAACCTGCCTAACACATCATGGTACCAGAGTGCTCCTGATCTTGACGGACCTACCTCAAGTGAATCAGCATTGACCAGCAAGCAGCCATCCAGCGAAATGGAAAACATCCAGCCTCCTCCGCAGCTCCGCATCTCCGGCAACCTCGGCGCCAACTGGAAAATCTTCAAGCAAAAGTTCCTCTTGTACATCGAGTGATGTGTTAGGCAGGTTGGTTCAATGTGGACTGCACTCGATGCAGGGAAGATGTTAGGGTTCGGCCGGGACATTCAGAGGGAGATTTCAGCGGCACTCCAGCAGGTCCATAGCCAATTGGAGGAGGACCAGACGCTTCAGGCTCGGGGGATGTCGTGGCACTGAGGCCAAGACTGCCGATCGCAGTGGAGAGCCTGGTGCACAACGTCACCACCATGAGTGAAGGTGTCCAAGGCTTTGCGCAGTCAGTGAAGGCCATGGCTGAGGGCCTTGGTAGACTGTTTGACCCACTGGGGGATGCGGCCCAGTACCAGGTTGACCTTGATGAGGTTCTGTGGGACATGGTGGTGGGGGTGGGAGGGGGGGGGATTCCTCTTCTGCATATAGGAGGGCATTCCCATTATCCATGGGGTGGGCGTGTGGGGGAGGGCGTTTCCCCTCTGCATGTAGGAGGGTGTTTCCCTTATCTGCCGGGTAGTCACTGATGTCCATTTGGTGGCGGTGGGGGGAGGGGGGGGGGGGGGGAAAGAGGGTGGTAATTAATACATTTAGAGTACCCAATTCATTGTTCCCCAATTAAGGGGTAATTTAGTGTGGCCAATCCACCTACACTGCACATCTTTGGGTTGTGGGGGTGAGACCCACGCAGACACGGGGAGAATGTGCAGTCTCCACACGGACCGTGACCCGGGGCCGGGATCAAACCTGGGTCCTCAGCTGCATGAGGCAGCAGTGCTAACCACTGCGCCGCCGTGCTGCCCGGGGCAAAAGCCAATTCTGAAGGGAATGGAATAAATTCTTGAAGGGAAGAAATTCACAGGTCTAAGGGGAAAGAGCAGTGAAGCGGGCTAAATGGGCCACTCTTTCAAAGAGCCGATACAGGTATCATCGGGTGAAATGAGCTATTTCTGTCGGAACAGGAATGGGCCATTCAGCTCCTGGAGTCTGTTCCGCCATTCAGCCAAGTCATGCCTGACTTCTTGTGTTCGCTTTTGCCACAACTCCCTTTGATTGGAGAACCCTATTTTAAAAAATGCAGCAGGAATACAACGACTAAAATGAGGCAACAAATTCCTGCCCCATTGGTCTTGAACCAACACTGAAAAATGCTGTTCACCTTTAAGAAGCCAGAACTCCCATTTTCCCATTGCACACGGGAACTGACTCAATGGGAGAGACATGCCCCAAACTGCGAGATGGGCTTAATTGCCACAGCTTTGCATGGGAGTTGCAAGTATCATGACGTTTGCCATGCACAGCCTGAAGAAACCGTGCAAATGCTTTCAGCGGTAACTCTGGAGTTATGTGCTAAGGTGGGCCATTGCCAGTTCTGCATGATATGGAGTTCTTTCAAGCCTCAGTAATCATAATAATCTTTATTATTGTCACAAGTAGGCTTACATTAACACTGCAATGAAGTTACTGTGAAAATCTCCTCGTCGCCACATTCCGGCGCCTGTTCGGGTGCACAGAGTGAGAATTCAGAATGTCCAATTCACCTGACAAGCACGTCTTTTGGGACTTGTGGGAGGAAACCGGAGCACCTGGAGGAAACCCACGCAGACACGGGGAGAACGTGCAGACTCCGCACAGGCGGTGATCCAAGCTGGGAATCGAACCTGGGACCCTGTCGCTGTGAAGCAACATTGCTAACCCCTGTGCTACCGTGCAACAAAGCCGGCTGCTTGATTTGCCACTCCAATGCGGAAAGCATTCTCTTTCTCAACACCCATTCAAATGTCAAAATTCAAATGGAAGCTCTTTTTGCAAGCTTTGCCATAAATCCTTTCCACTTGGCTACAGCATTAAACTGAAATCTGAGTGCCATTTGTTCCGGATCTGGAAAACTATCATCGTCAATGCCTCCTGTGGAGTTGATTCTTCCTTGCCGATGCTTGAGCAGAGGTGAGATGTCAGTGTTGGCTGTGGATTTGCAGATGGCTTATGAATCTTGTCTTCGCCTTCCAGACTCTCCCACTGTGAAGACATTGATTCTCAGCCAGGAGAGGTGATGGTTGATGGCTGAGTTGAGCAGCTGCTTTCTCTTTCTGTCTCTCTCACCGTCCACTCTCACTGGAAGACCTTGATATCATTTTTGCTAATGGCTCATCATTTTGGTCGCAATTCGGCGCCTGCTCCCCATGTGTTGATGCTGATAGAGAGGACCGTTTTGGATGCTCTGAGATTGTCTTTGAAAATGTTCCCTCGGTCTCCCTGGCGTCGCTGGGTTGCACAGTCTTGAGTGGGGCATTCGGACAATGTGTATTGTCCATTTCCCAGCTGATGTGAGATTATCATGGCCTCTGTACGAGGCACGTCAGTACCCTAGAGGGCACTCGTGCTTGTCCTTTTGTCCTCCCACGTGATTCGCAAGATCCTTCTAATAAGAGGGTGAATTCTCCGCCTGGGGGATTTTCCGTTTCACCGGCAGCACGCCCCTCCCCCCACCCGTGGGTTTCCCAGCAGCAGGAACGGAGAATCCCGCTGCCAACTCCCACTTGCCAGCAAGAAACACTGGGCTGGGGAAACGGAGGATTCATCTCAGTGTGAATGATGTTGTTCCGAGGCCTTGATGTGGTCTTTAAAGAAAGTTGTAAACGTAAATACTTGAGGGTAAATTATCCCAACTGCACATTGTTAGCTCACCAGGCTAAATCGCTGGCTTTGAAAGCAGACCAAGCAGGACAGCAGCAAGGTTCGATTCCCGTAACAGCCTCCCCGGACAGGCGCCGGAATGTGGCGACTAGGGGCTTTTCACAGTAACTTCATTGAAGCCGACTCGTGACAATAAGCCATTTTCATTTCATTTCATTTCAAGGGCCTTGTCAGCTGTGGACCCACATCAGAAAAGCGCAAGCACACAGCCCATTCTCACCCATCCATAATGTGCTGTAAATAATTGGATTTGCAATTTGCATGTTCCTGAGGTTTGGTGAGGGCCTGGATTGGGGCTGTGCCATTTATCTTTGAGCAAGGCTGAGGGTGTAGGCAGGCAAGGACTAAAATGGCTGATCTGTTCCTTGCCGACCCGGTTTAGTGTCAGTCCCCACCATCGTTACATTTGGGAATGCCCAAAAACCACTCGCAAGGTTCAAAACACTGGGGGGCACGATTCTCCGGCCTCGCTCTGCTCTCACTCAAGCGAAACAAGGCCGGTGAGTCGCGGAAGAGGCCAAAAACGAGAACCGTGCCGGGCACCAAACAGATGCAACCGGCCTGCACCCGTAGGCGGAATCGGGATCCCACCGTAGCATAGCGAGAAACCAATTATCACCACTTCAGCCCTATTTCCATTAAACTAACGGGAGAGACTCCATATCCAACGGCCTCCAGTCATTCAGCGGCCTCCCCAGCAAGTGGTCACGCTGGCACCGATTAGTACTCCTTTATAAAACATGAACCTGGCGGAAGGGTTTCTGCGGGATCTTTGCTCAAGGCAAAGAGCCGGGAGCCACTTGGCTCGCCACCCCAGTGCTCGGCAGGGAGGTTGGGGCACCCTCGGCTGTTGGGGGGGGGGGGGGGGGGGGGGTTGGCACGCTTTGCAGGGGTGAGCCACCATGGGAGGGGGGTGAGGGGGAGCCGCTGTGGGGTGCAACCATCCCAACCCTTGGATGGTGTGTACCTGTTCCGGGGGCAACCCTAACCCCTGTCCGTCTACCCACTCACCACCTGTCACCCCCCAGTGACTGGTGAGGGCTCTGGCTACGCTGCTGAAGGCTCTCGCTAATAGGGAATTGGAAATCGTGGGTAAGTGGGCATTTCGCACATCCCAAGTGGATTCCTATGGGTGGGCGGGCCATGTAGCATGTGGGAATCGAAAACCAGTAGTAATTCACGCCGATGTAACGTCACGCCGCCTGGGAGGAAGATACGACTTGGGGCAGGCGATACGGCTTCAAACCCTTCAACGATGTTAACATTTATTTCGGAGTATGAATGTGCGGGGATCTGATCACACCGGCAGGGGAAAGGGAAACTCGGAAACACAAATCTCGCCATCAAGATTTGCGTTTCTGAGTTGCCGCGCAAGTCAGCAACCAATAAGGTAATCTTCCACACGACCAACGCAGCTGCTAAATCGCGGACACAGAGTGAGGTCTACTCCCTGACAGGATAAGAGAAAACATCCCCTCCTTGTGCCTATAGATTAAGGATTTTTCATCCCTCCTGATTGATCTATTAACTAACTCAGCACAAAGCCAATATCTCACCACCCAGTGCATTAACCCACAGAATAGAACTTGTGCACCTTCATTTATTGCAAAGAATATTCCAAAACCTTTACAGAAAATTGGGTAATCCAAAGAAGGCGCATGATGTGAACGTATTTATTTTTTGAATTACCAGGGAACTTGGGGAGCCTCTCGTTCCCCATAGCTTTCTCCATGGCAATGTCACGGCCAATCACAATCGACTTACCAGCCAATCAGCACTCTGTTTTCTTGAGTATAAGTTGTTGCGATTGTTTGAAATTTGGCATTCTTGCGTTTGTCCTGAGGAGTGCGAGATGAAAAGCTTCAGCAACTTTTGTCCATTTGCCTGAAGTGCCTCTATCTTCCCTCGACTCTTTAATCCCCCAGTAACCCGGTCTCAGTTTTGTTTCTGGGACCTGGGTTACACTGCCATAGCTCTTTTTTTAAACGCATTTTATTCAAACTTGTATTAAAGTAGGTTACAGCAAATAAACACCCCGGGAAACATTCTTCCCAACAATCAACTATACAGTTTGTACAGATTTCTCTCCTTTTTCACCCCCCCCCCCCTGTGACTAACCGCTCCTCAAACACGCTCACAAACATCCCCCACCTTTTCTCAAACTCCCTGCTGAGCCCTTAACTCATACTTTATCTACTCTAACCACAGGAAGTCATACAGGTCACCCAACCGCACCACTACCCCCGGTGGCGATGCCGACCGCCACTCCAGCAAAATTCGTCACCGTGCATTCAGAGAGACGAAGGCCAAGACATCGGCCTCCCTCCTCTCCATGAGCACCGGCTTCTCTGAAACCCAAATATCGCCACCAAAGGGTCCGGGTCCACTCCCTCCTCCACTATCCTGGCTAAGACCGTGAACACTCCCACCCAGAATCTTCCCAATTTTTCACAACCCCAAAACATGTGCGCATGATTCGCTGGCCCCCGCCCACACCTCTCACACTCATCTGCTACCCCCTGAAAGAATCCACTCATTCTCGCCCGAGTTACAGGCACCCTGTGCACCACCTGAAACTGTATCAGGCTCATCCTTGTACAAGAGGAGGTCCCGTTTACCCTTTGCAGTGCCTCACTCCAAACTCCCCAATTGATCTTCATTCCCAACTCCGCTTCCCATTTCTCCTTGATCTTCACCACCCGCTCGCCTCCCTGCTCCTCCAGCCACTTATATATATCCCCAATTCTTCCCTCCCCTTCCACATCCGGAAGCAGCAGTCGCTGTATCCCGGGTGTATCCCTGCAATCTAGTGACCCCTTCCAGACCTTTCGTGCAAAGTTGCTAACCTGTAGATACCTGAACTCACTACCCCTCGGCAGCTCTACCCTCTCCCTTAGCTCCTCCAGACTGGCAAACCCTTCCTCAAAATACAGATCCCTCACCTTGACCAGCCCCACTTCCCCCCACCTCCTGTATACACTATCCATCCCCCCCCCCCCCCTCCCCCCCCCGGCTCAAACCCATGATTCTCGCACAGCGGCGTCAGCAACGAAATTCCTTCCACCCTAAAATGCCTCCTCAGCTGATTCCATATCTTCACCGTGGACTGCACCACTGGGCTCCCTAAATATCTACTCGGAGCCATTGGCAATGCTGCCGTCACCATAGCCCTCAAACTAGACCCCTGACAAGATTCCTCCTCCATCCTAACCCACTCTACCCCTTCTCCTTCCCACCACCGCCGCACCTTGTCCACATTCGCCGCCCAATAATAATGAAGCAAGTTTGGCAACGCCAACCCCCCCTGCTGCCTCTGCTTCTGTAGCAGGGTCCTCCCCACCATCAGCACCTTCCCCGCCCATACAAAGTCAGAGATGATTGTGTCCACTTTCCGAAAAAGGCCTTTGGTATAAAGATCGAGAGAGCCTGAAAGATAAACAAGAACCTCGGCAGAATATTCATTTTCCCCACTTGGACCCGCCCCGCCAACGTTAAGTGCAGTGTATCCCACCTCTTAACATCCTCCCTAGCCTCCCCCACCAGCTTCGTCCATTCCTTCGCTACCTGAATCCCCAAGTACCGACACTATCCTTCGCTACCGTGAATGGCATCCCCCCTAAATTATTCCGCTGTGCCAGCTCATTCACCGGGAATACCTCGCTTTTCCTTACATTCAGCTTGTACCCCGAGAACCCTCCAAACCTCCCCAACAGGCCCATAATCCTTCCCATACTCTCCAACGGATATGAAACACACAGCAAGAGGTCATCGGCATAGAGCGACACCCGATGCTCCCTCTGTCCCCTCATTATCCCCTGCCACTCTGCCGACCCCGAGAGCCATCGCCAATGGCTCTATGGCCAGCGCAAACAGCAGCGGCGACAGCGGGCACCCCTGCCTCGTACCCCTGTGTAAGTCAAAGCTTTGTGAGCTCATATCATTCGTCCTCACCCTCGCTCTTGGCGCCACATACAGCAACCGCACCCATGCCACAAATCTCGGCCCAAACACAAACCTTCCCAAAACTTCGAACAAGTACCGCCACTCCACCCGATCAAATGCTTTCTCCGCGTCCATGGACACCACCACCTCCGGTACCAGAGCTCTCGACGGATTCATCACCACATTCAACAGCCGTCTTGTATTACCCGCGAGCTGCCTGCCCTTCACGAAGCCTGTTTGATCTGCAACCACCCTCGGGACACAACAATGACAAAGGAAGGGGCAATAATGTGCAAGTTGGAATGATGTACACCTTGGAAACTATGGTATTGCCAGGATATTGCTGCTCATGTTCTTCTCTGTGGGAGAGGCTGTAAGGGCAGATTAGATTTAAAGTAACCTGTAGGTTCCTCCAGTGTATCCTGTGGACCATACATACCGTACAGGAGTGGGGAGTGTTGGTGACGGAGGGTGCCGGGTACAGTGTCCAGTGTGAGATCTTTGCCGTATTGACTGAGTATTGTTTGAAGGTATCTAAACGTTCCCTTGGCCGCAGAAAAATACTTTTCACTGTACTTTGGTACATGTACCAAAATAATGTATATTTTCACAATAATGATCTGGAGGAAGGAACTGAAGGCACTGTTACATAGAACATAGAACAGTAGAACATAGAACAGTGGGCAGCACGGTAGCATGGTGGTTAGCATAAATGCTTCACAGCTCCCGGGTCCCAGGTTCGATTCCCGGCTGGGTCACTGTCTGTGCGGAGTCTGCACGTCCTCCCCGTGTGTGCGTGGGTTTCCTCCGGGTGCTCCGGTTTCCTCCCACAGTCCAAAGATGTGCGGGTTAGGTGGATTGGCTGTAATAAATTGCCCTTAGTGTCCTAAAAAAATAAGGTTAATTGGGGGGGGGGGGTTACTGGTATAGGGTGGATACGTTGGCTTCAGTAGGGTGATCATTGCTCGGCACAACATCGAGGGCCGAAGGGCCTGTTCTGTGCTGTACTGTTCTATGTTCTAAGTACAGCACAGAACAGGCCCTTCGGCCCTCGATGTTGTGCCGAGCAATGATCACCCTACTCAAACCCACGTATCCACCCTATACCCGTAACCCATCGGTAGAGGGGCAGGTAGTATTGAGGAAGCAAGGGAGCTGCAGAAGGATTTGGACAAGCCAGGAGAGTGGGCAATGAGGTGGCAAATGACATACAATGTGGAAAAGTGTGAGGTTATGCACTTTGGAAGGAGGAATTTAGGCATAGACTATTTTCTAAATGGGGAAATGCTTCGGAAAGCACAAAGGGACTTGGGAGTCCTTGTTCACGATTCTCTTGAGGTTAACGTGCAGGTTCAGTCGGTAAATGCACTGTTAGCATTCATGTTGAGAGGGCTAGAATACAAGACCAGAGATGTACTTCTGAGGCTATACAAGGCTCTGGTCAAACCCCATTTGGAGCATTGTGAGCAGTTACAGGCCCCGTATCTAAGGAAGGATGTGCTGGCCTTGTAAAGGGTCCAGAGGAGGTTCACAAGAATGATCCCTGGAATGAAGAACTTGTCATTTGAGGAACGGTTGAGGACTCTGGGTCTCTACTCATTGGAGTTTAGAAGGATGAGGGGGGATCTTATTGAAACGTAAAAGATACTGCGAGGACTGGATAGAGTGGACGTGGAGAGGATGTTTCCACTTGAAATGAAATGAAAATTGCTTATTGTCACAAGTAGGCTTCAAATGAAGTTACTGTGAAAAGCCCCTAGTCGCCACATTCCAGCGCCTGTTCGGGGAGGCTGGTACGGGAATTGAACCCGCGCTGCTGACCTGCCTTGGTCTGCTTTCAAAGGCAGCGATTTATCCCACTGTGCTCAACCAGCCACTTGTAGGAAAAAACATAGAACCAGAGGACCCCATCTCAGTCTAAAGGGATGATCCTTTAAAACAGAGATGAGGAGGAATTTCTTCAGCCAGAGGGTGGTGAATCTGTGGAACTCTTTGCCGCAGAAGGTTGTGGAGGCCAAATCACTGAGTGTCTTTAAGACAGAGATAGATAGGTTCTTGAATAATAAGGGGTTCAGGGGTAATGGGCATAAGGCAGGAGAATGGGGATGAGAAAATATCAGCCATGATTGAATGGCGGAGTAGACTCGATGGGCCAAGTGGCCTCATTCTGCTCCTATGTCTTATGGTCTTATGTGACAATAAATATCAATCAATCAAGAAAGATCAGAACCCCACATCTGCGGACTCCAATTGAGTTAGAGTAAGAGTAAGGAGATCACAAAGCACCTTTTTTTTAGCACAGATCCCACATCCTATTGCATTATTTTGCATGCAAGTTATTTTTTTAAATAGTACACCTCTGGCAAGCATATACTTTATGTCAATGTTAACTCTCCTGCTTCTGTCCTTCAGGAACCTGTTGGACCTCCTACTCCAAAGCGACCTCGAGGAAGACCGATAGGCAGCAAGAACAAGGAACCACGAGCAGTCCAAAAGGTACCCGATAGGAAGGAAATGCTTTGCTTTTCACTTTCATGCGGCACATCCTCATTTCTTTGCTATGCAGTCAGATATACTAATTCTGGCTGGATTTCCTGGAGATTTTATCATCTGGCCATGAGGCACCATCCAGTTAACTCCTGTATTTCTGTTAAGTCTGTGATGAGGAGCTGGTTTAGCGCAGTGGACTAAACAGCTGGCTTGTAATGCAGACAAGGCCAACAGCGTGGGTTCAATTCCCGTACAGATCTCCCCGAACAGGCTCACTAGGGGCTTTTAATAGTAACTTCATTGAAGCCTACTTGTGACAATAAGCTGTTATTATTATAGGTAGCACTTGCTGAATAATCCAGAGTGTGCTAATAGCTATATTAACATCTAATTTAAGATAATCATCCAAGATTGTAGTGTGGCTCATTTACGCTTGTTAGAAGCGACATACATTCATATTGAGGGATCCATTCTCTGCAAATAAAAGGAATATGTGCAAGTTTTCTGCCTTTTTGAATTACCCAGGTGCGTTAGGAGCCTATAGTCCCCTGTTGCTTTCTCCACGGCAATGTCTCGGCCAATCAGAGTCAACTTGCCAACCAATCAACATCGTCTTCTTCTGTAGCATAAATTGTTGTGCTTGTATGAAATTTGGGGCGTGATTTAACTAAAAGGGAACAAAGTCCCATAGCGTGCGCCTTTAGCCGCGTGATTCCCTGTGCTCACAGCGCCGGGGACACGTGGCTATAAAACACCACTCACATTAGACGAGGGGCTCAGTGGGAACACACAGCCTCACATAAACCCCGTTTAGTGCACTGCACTGAACAGCGCCACTCGCCGGAACTCCTCAGTATAGGGAGCGATCAGGATGCCATTTTTAAATGGTACCCTGATCGCCAAGGCCCCCAACGTACCCCTGACCCCCCCCCCCCCCCCCCCACACAAGCCCCAAAAGACGATGGGAAAGCAGTGTCGGGGTACCACCCTGACCAAAGGGCATGTAGCTGGGGTAGGGTCCAATCCCCTGGGAGACCCCTACCAGTGCCTTCCCATCTGCATTCCAATGCTGAATGGTGCTCGCCCGAGGTCTCCGAGGTGGGGGAGATTGATCCCACACCTTGAGTAACTGAACATTAAAATGAGACTAAATGTCTCACTTTAATTTTTTTTTAAAATATTTTTATTCTCCATTCACATTTTCCTTCAAACTTTACACCCCACCCACAGACAGTAAACAGTAACAAATACAACATCAATCCCCTTAACAATAACAACAATCCCATCCTCCCACCACCCCAAACAACGGCCCGCCTGTAAATCCCCTTTTAGCACACAAGCCCCGCATATCCACCTACACCCCAAAGAGCCCTCACTTTGAGTGAAAGTCCCATCATTTCCCTTGTCCAAATATAGACAACATTGGCTCCTTTAACCCATACACCCGCACGCAGTGAAACAAAAAAAGAAGAAAATACAGCCATGAGGTTACATCAACACATGGCCGTTTCTCAATTTCTCAGTTCTGCCACAGTCCTTCTGCCTTCGCAAACTCCTCCGCTGCTTCCATCGTTCCAAAATAAAAGTCCTTGAGCTTGTAAGTCACCCTCAGCTTCGCTGGATATACAATGCCGCACTGCACCTTGCTAATGTACAGTGCCCTCTTCACCCAGTTGAAGGCAGCTCGCCCCCTCGCCAGCTCCACCATAAAGTCCTGGTATACACGCATACCAGCACCAGCCCACTGCACCACCCGCTTCTGCTTGGCCCAGCACAGGACCTTCTCCTTCACACTGTACTGACGGAAGCAGAGTCACTACCCTTGGCGGCTCACTCGCCTTTGGTACAGGCCCCCAAGACCGATGAGCCGGATCCACTTGATATCGGGAGGGATCCTCCCCCTCCCCCAATAGTTCCGCCAGCATCGCGGCAAAATACTCAGTCGGCCTCGGCCCTTCAACTCCTTCGGGCAGCCCCACAATCCTCAAGTTCTGTTGCCTGGATCTGTTTTCCAGGTCTTCCATTTTTCCTCGCAGATCCTTGTTAATCTCCATCACCTTCCACATCTCCTTCCCCATTGAGGTAAGTTGATCACCGTGCTGCAATAATGTCTCCTCCACTTCCTTCAGCGCCTCCCCTTGCTCCCGCACCTCCGCCACTGCGCTCTCCACTGCCGTCATCACCGGGGAAATCGCCTCCTCCACCAGCACACTCAAAACCTCCCTCATCTCCTTCCTCATTGTCTCCATGTATTTTGTAAACAGCCTTTCGAATTCCGCAGCCATTACCTTAGTTATTTCTTCAGCCGTAAGCAATGCGGCCTACCCTGATGCTCCAGCCTCCATTTTCCTTGGTGACCCCGCGGTGACCTTTCCACTCCCCGACGGACCTTCAGCTGTTTTTTTTACGGCCGTTTTTTGCTCACCCTTGACATTTTCCTTTACTGTGCCTTCACTGTACCTCCTCTGTGCCTTCTCCCTGCTTTTGCCGCCTCCGTGGACCCTGGGACCAGGCTTAAAGCCCCGGAAATGCCGTTCCCGAACGGGAGCCCTCCATTGTGCAGCTGCCTCCCGCCCGCCGTCACCGGAAGTCATGTCGCGCTTTAATATGCGGGTTTGTTAAAAAGTGATCCTGCTCACATTGGGAGGGATTTCTATCGCAGCGACTTGGGAGATCGTGTTTCATCTCGCAAGGCGTTGTGAGCTTCGGGAACGGGGGGTCTTCCAGCTTCTATCAGCCACGCTGCACAACGTGGCTGTTTGACCTCGCCCTTCCGCCCTCGGTGTTATTGTGTTTGACCTGTTGAGTGCAAAACAAAAATCTTCAACAACATGTCTCTCCTTTCAGCAATATTTTTGTAATTAATACACATGGGTGTTTAAAAACAACCAGAAGTGGTACTTTCATTCCCCCATCATATGTCTCAGCGATTTTGCTCCCTGCAGTACCCAGGCGGTTTATATTCAATGCCTTGTGATCCCACACAATCCTGGAGGATTGAAATTCTTACACAACAGGTATAAATGAACCACGGAGCACATATCCTGTGCAGTCCAAAGTTTCCTTCATACCTTAATGTCAAATTCCAGAAGAAAATGAGGAGAACCTGCTTGGTAACTCCTCCTACAGAGCGCCCCCTTTTTGCAACAAAGCCCCCGGGAGTGTCACCCATTTTAAAAAAACCTGCTCATTTCTTCCTGATTGACCTCCGGCCCACCCATCCACCTTCCCAACCGAGGGGCACCCTCGCATTGATTTATATGATCCACTTCAAAGGCCCGGACGTTGTAAAATATGGCACCAGTTCTAATCCTCTTTTGTGTGTGTGGGAAAAAAAAGTCTACCTGAGTTTCCTTTATCCTCCAAAGCGCCTGATCATTGCCCCCCCCCCCCCCCCCCCAGCCTTGTCCTCTGATGTTTGAACTATCCTCCACCGTGAACAATTTGGACTGGATTAATTTTTTGCCAGTCCGCTTCATCATGAAAATGAAAAATGAAAATGAAAATCGCTTATTGTCACGAGTAGGCTTCAATGAAGTTACTGTGAAAAGCCCCTAGTCGCCACATTCTGGCACCTGTCCAGGGAGGCTGGTACAGGAATCGAACCGTGCTGCTGGCCTGCTTGGTCTGCTTTAAAAGCCAGCGATTTAGCCTGGTGAGCTAAACCAGCCCCTAGCATCCCGGACAAGTCAAGTTGTACATCTCCCAGCATTCCTGTTTCCAAAGCAAACAACACCCAGCTTCCTTAACCTCGCCTCCATAAAGTTAGGCCAGGGTTCAACGATAAAATAATAACAGCGGTAATTCATAATAATTGCAAAGCAGGAGGTTTTGCTGCACCATTCCGAACCGTTTAAGGACTTGTCCTTCATCATTGACGAACTTCTTCTGTTAATTGAAAGCCTTTTCATTTACCTTAAAGGAGCAACCTGGCTATTTGAGTAAATAAGATGACAGCATTCACTCCCAAAGAACTATCCGTAAACTCAATGGAGCCGGGTTTGGATTAAAAGTAGCTGATTTCAATTCACAATCCATTTAGTCAACAGACACATTTTCATACTGCTATTATATGGGGAGACAGTGGTGTTGTGGTAATGTCACTGGGCTGGTAATCCAGAGGCCCAGGCTTGTGCTCTGGGGAGAAGTTCAAATCCCACCGTGGCAGCTGGTGTAATTAATTTCTGATATTCAATTTAATATTGTTTTATATATAAAGCTCGTCTCAGTAATGGTGACCGCATGTTGTAAAAACCCAACTGGTTCACTAATGTCCTTCTGCCGTCCTTACCCATGTGAGTCCAGACCCACAGCAAGTTGGTTAACTCTTAACTGCCCCCTTGGAAATGGCTGAGCAAGCCACTCGGGTATAAGGGTGTGGTGAACGTATTGCTGCTACAATTCACCACTCTATTGTGTTATATTGATGCCCTTGTGGGCTCCGCCTGTGGCTCCGCCCCTCGGGGGTGGTATATAGAACTGCAGCCTGTAGGCGTCACTCAGTACAGAGCAGTCACAGGCAGGCACAGATCTAGCTGATTGAAACCACTGTTCACTTCTACTAATCGTCTCGTGTGAATTGATGGTCACATCAAAGGGCAATTAGGGTGGGGCAGCAAATGCTGGGCCTTTTCAGCGATGCCCACCCATGAAAGAATAAAGAAAGACTCTTGATTGGAGTCCTTGGACAGGAGCTGATTGGAAGGCGTTGGGTGGGGTTAACAGTTGGGAATGGCATGTTATTGGGTTAATAATCCAGAGGTCTGGATTAATGATTAGGAGGCATAACTGTGGATTATTAGTTCAGCACTATCACCTCTGAGCTACTCAACACAGTCGCCAAATTACCATCCCGTTGCTGATTCCCTGGCCAGAATTCTACAACCCCGCCACGGTGTGTCACCCAGCAGCAGATCCACTGCGCCATTTAAATTACTGTTCACTTACTAATAATCTTTATTATTGTCACAAGTAAGATCACATTAACACCGCAATGAAATTACTGTGAAAATCCCCTGGTGGCCACATTCCGGCGCCTGGTCAGATACACAGAGGGAGAATTCAGAAAGTCCAATTCACCTAACAAGCACATCTTTCGGGACTTGTGGGAGGAAACCGGAGCACCCGGAGGAAACCCACGCAGACACGGGGAGAGCGTGCAGACTCCGCACAGCCAGTGACCCAAGCCGGGAATTGAACCCGTGTCCCTGGAGCTGTGAAGCAACAGTGCTAACCACCGTGCTACCGTGCCGCAGTGACCCAGGGATATAGCAGCAGTTTGAGAATCCCAATTCAATTTAAAATCATCTGCAAGTAAAAAATCTGAAGTCAGCAAACGTGTCCACGAAGCTGTCAGATTGTTTGATAAACCCAATCGGTCCCCTAATGCTCAGGAGGGAAGGAGCGTTGGCACCTTTACCTGTTCTGGTATCTGTATGACTGCACTGTCAGCCAATACCCAACTGTCACTCGAACGTGGCCTATCTAATCAATCAGTTCAGACCGATGGGCAGTAAGTGCTAATTGTTAAGAAAATGATTAAAACAAAACACGCACATAGGGGGGGTTTAGGTGGAGCTGTAGTAGTACTGTCACTGGGTTAGTAATCCAAAGACGGCGGCATGTTCCCCAGTGGTTAGCACTGGGACTACGGCGCTGAGGACCCGAGTTCGAATCCCGGCCCTGGGTCACTGTCCGTGTGGAGTTTGCACATTCTCCCCGTGTCTGCGTGGGTTTCACGCCCACAACCCAAAGATCTGCTGGTTAGGTGGATTGGCCACGCTAAATTGCCCCTTAATTAGAAAAAATGGGTACTCTAAACTTTCAAAAAAGTAATTCAGAGGCCCAGGTTAACGCTCTGGGGATGTGGACATGGGTTTGAATCTGAGGCAGCTGGTGGAAATCAAATTCAGTTAATATATCGGGAATATGAAGCTACTCTCAGTAATGGTGGCCATGAAGCCGCCATCGATTGTCATAAACACCCAGTAGCTGGTCCCAATTAAGTTTGAAATGCTGACTGACCATGTTATTAGGAGATACTTCATGACCAACTCCATCTGACCTGCCTTCCACCATTTCAGAGATGAGATCTGTTTTTATTCCTTTGCAAGCAATAAAATCATAGAATCCCTACGGTGCACAGAAAGAGGCCATTCAGCCCATCGAGTCTGCACCGACCCTTCGAAAGGCCAGCCTACCTGAGCCCATTCCTGCAACCCCACCCGAAGGGGCAATTTAGCACGGCCTAAGCTGCACATGGGAGGAAAGCAGAGCACCCAAGGGCAGGATTTTCCGTGCAACGCGCTGCGTGTTTCCCAGCAACAGAGGCGTCCCGCCATCGGTTGGTGGCGGGATCTCCTGGTCCCGCAGTTGTTAACAGCGTTTGCCGTTGAATTCACCTACTGCTGCTGGCAGACTGCAGCGGGGTGAGCCGTCGGCAGACCAGAACCACTGGCGTGATCTTCAGCTTAGATCCCTCTCCTCACTTTGATTTGGCTCTTTGGTATAAAAAAAACAAACAGATGCCTTTTCCTCCCTCCTCTCCTGAAGGCACTGACTCATGGTCGGGGACAGGCCTTCTTAGGTGGCTATTGCCTCGCCTGTTTGTAAGGTGTGGGCCTGAAGATATTAGGCTGTGTAGCAAGCGGATGACCCCAATAGGAAAAAATAGTCCAGACTAATATTCCTTTTTATTTCATACACCAAGTATGAACTCTTTTTTTTCAGAGAATTTGTAGTGCTGAAGGAGGCCATTCGGCCCATCAAGTCTGCACCGGCTCTTGGAAAGAGCACCCAACACAAGCCCACACTTCCACCCTATCCCCATAACCCAGTAAACCCACCCAACACTCAGGGCAATTTTGGACACTAAGGGGCAATTTAGCATGGCCAATCCACCTAACCTGCACGCCTTTGGACTGTGGGAGGAAACTGGAGCACCCGGAGGAAACCCACTGATGTTCCATTTTAGAGTGTACAAGATCAGTTCAGACCAGTATTCCGATTTCTTTGTTTTTACTGTTTTTACGCTTTGAGACCAGACCTGTCCTCACCCGAACATTCAAACCTTGTATCACACTGCCCGCTGCCTGCTTTCACTAACTCAGCCAGGGGTAGAAACTGTGTCCTCAGATATTCCGGCAATGGGTAGCAATCATGGATAATGTTGTACCTTGCACCAATTGAGCCAAAAAAAATGACAGCGGTCACAAGCTCACTGACTGGGATAAACGTACGTGAACATTCATAATGTTCCTGATTAATTGAACCCCTTGCTAATTTGGGTGTCCTGACTCCCTCCTGTCTCTCTCCGCCAATACAGAAAGCAGAGCCACCCAGAGTGAAGCGGCCGCGCGGCAGACCAAGAAAATGGGTGAGTAACAGGATGAAAATGATTTCCCCGTGGTCACGTACTTTTACACTGCGGTCGGTCACTGGGAAAGCAATGACCAACAGTTTCTGATTCGACAGCATCGCGCTCCTCGATTTCGTTGACAAGTGCAGACAAATAATTGGAAAGCGAAAGTGAAATTAGGAGCAGTTCAGAGGAAGTTTCAATTACTGACTCTTCGGATGAAGGTCTTACCTTATGAGGGAATGTTGAGCTTTCTGGGCTTATACCCGCTGGAGTTTAGAAGAAAGAGAGGTGGTCTTATTGAAACGTACAAGATTCTGAGGGGTCTTGGCAGGGTGGACGCAGAGAGGATGTTTCGCCTCGTGGGGTAATCTAGAACTAGGGGACAAAGTTTAAAAATTAGGGGTCTTACATTTAAGACGGAGATGAGGAGATGTTTTCTCTCTCTCTCTCTCTCTCTCTCAGAGGGTCATTAGTCTGTGTAATTCTCGAAGCCAGTGGGCAGTGGAGGCTGCGTCGTTGAATATATATATATATACGGCCGAGTTACACATTTTGTGGATCGGCAAGGGAGTAAAGGATTATGGGGGAGACAGACAGAAAAATGGAGCTGAGGCCAGCCATGATATTATCAAATGGCTCAAGGGGCAGAATGGGCCCACTCCTGCTCCTAACTTAGCTGTTCTTCTTTACGTATGGTCAGCACAGTAGTTAGCATTGCTGTCTCACAGCTCCAGGGTCCCGGGTTCGATTCCGGCCTCGGGTGACTGTGTGGAGTTTGTGCATTCTCCCTGTGTCCGCGTGAGTTTCCTACAGGTGATCCGGTTTCCTACTACAGTCGAAACATGTGCAGATTAGGCGGATTGGCCATGCTAAGTTGCCCCTTAGTGTCCAAAAGGTTAGGTGAGGTTATGGAGAGAGGGCCTAGTTAGGGAGCTCTTTCAGAGGGTCAGTGCAGACTCGATGGGCCGAACGGCCTCCTTCTGCACTGTAGGAATTCTAAGTCAGTAAGAAGGAGACCCATGTTTTCATTGAATCTTGCAGCACAGAGCGAAGTCATTTGGATCATCGAGCTCATGCTTACGGTGGTTTTCCTCTGCTTCTGGGTGCTGCTTTTGGCTGCCTAAGTCCACGGTGCTGTCCGAGGCATGGAGTGCGCTGTTGTATCTTGTCGGAAATAAACAGGGGGATAGGGATGGTGGAGTACTTCACTGAACCAACAGCACACTTATTCGAAACGATCTGGAAACTGCTGTGTTGTAAAATATCAATCACCTCAAGAGATTATAGTCCCAGACATTTGATCAGCGATCAGACAACATTGTATGTCTGACAGAGCTTTTTACACTGTCTGTTAAAATGGTTGGGCATTGTGTTTTCCTCTCCCTTCTGCAACTGAACTAGGTACCAATCTCTGTAGCTCAGCTCAAACCTACTGGCTCGCACAGAAATACCACTGCTATTGAGTATGAATGCAGCGGATCCTGCCCCCTGACCAGATCTTACCTGAGTAATGAGCCTCGACCCATTTTGTTACTCACCTTCCCCGTGGGAGCAGAGACAGCTGGGCCTGTGAGTGACACCTCTATTGGCGCAGCGGGCTGAGTTTGATGAACAACCCAGCCGCAACATCACAGGGAAATGTTAAGTTCATTGGCTGGTGAGGAGATGCGATTAGGAATTGTGTTCAAATCACTTTAATTAGAAAAATGGATCATTCATAAAGAGGTCGCTCCGTGAATTTCAGTACGGAGCACAAGCAGCAGGGAAGTAAGGTTACATCAGGTGAAAGTGAAATGAGGTAACTTAATGAACGAAGTAAGATGAGGTAAGAGAGCAGAACCAGGAGGAAAAAAAGAGTGCGAGAAAGAGCGAGACTGAGAGTAGAGTTTTATCTTGGAGTTTGGAGCTCCTGAGATGACATCAGGATTTAAACGCAAGAAAAGTGGAAGCAGCTGGCTGGGTGAGTACGGCTGGGTAAGTATTTACTACTTATATCGCTTATAGTTCGTGAGGTCTATATTTTGAAGTCTGCAGCTTGTAAGGGCTATATTCTGCAGTAGCAAGGATCAGGGATGAAGGTTCCTAGAGTAATTGATATTATTTGATTTTAATTATCTTCCAAAACATTTAATTTAAACGACACATCATGACTGGAGAGCTCAAAATCATGGTGTGCTCCTCCTGTTCTATGTGGGAAGTCAGAAACATTTCCAGTGCCCAGGGACGGTATGTGTGCAGGAGGTGTCTCCAGCTGCAGCTCATGTAAGCCCAATTTTGGGGCCACTGCAGAGCACACGCGAGGCAGAGAATATCCTGAATAGCAAATGTAGGGAGGTGGTCACGGCAGGCTAAGAGTCCACAGGCAGGAAGGGAATGAGTGAGCACCAGGCAGAGCAAGAGGACTAGGCATGCAGTGGAAGTATCTCCTGTGTGTCATCCCCTGCAAAAAATATACAACGCTTTGGATACTGTGGGGGAATGGCCTCTCGGGGAAAGCAGCAACAGCCAAATCTGTTGTACCACAGTTAGCTCTACTGTACAGGGAAGTAGTAAAACATGTGGGAATACAATAGTTACAGGAGATTAAACTGTAAAATGTTTCTGTGGCCGCAAAAGAGACTTCAGGATGGTTTGTTGCCTCCCTGGTGCTAGGGTCAATGATGTCTCAGAGCGGCTACAGGACATTCTGGAGGGGGAGGGTAAATAGCCAGTGACCGTGGTACTCATTGGTGCACTTTGTGGTTCTGTTAGCCGTGAGTGCAAATCCCATTATGACGACCAAATCTCATGAGAGGGCCAGAGCGGGATTTGGGCAGGCGAGATCTCGGTTTGAGATCTTCCCCAGCCCCAGAAAGGGAGTGAACCTTAAATATAATTAAACGGCTTTACACTGTAGCGCCCAGCCCCACAAAAAACAGTTGTGGTGGCCATGTTGGTGCTGTCAGGGGGCACTGAGGTGGGCACTGCCAGGGGTAACCCTCCTCCACTGGGGGAGGGTACCTCCCCTTATGTTTAATAGGAGGAGAAAGAGGCATACAAATTAGCCAGAAGAAGGACAAGACCTGAGGATTGGGAGTAGTTTAGAATTCTGCAAAGGAAGAAAAAGGAGATGATTAAGAAGGAGAAATTAGAGTACGAGAGTAAGCTTGCAGAGACAAATAAATGGCTGAGCAACTAAATACATACTTTGGCTTCACAAATGAGGACACAAATAAGGTACCAGAAATGTTGGGGTACGCAGGGTTTTGTGAGAGGGAGGAACTGAAGGAGATCAATATTAGTAGAGACATAGTGTTGGAGAGGTTGATGGGATTGAAGGCTGATAAATCCCCAGAGCCTGATAATCTACATCCCAGAGTACTTCAGGAAGTGGTCCTAGAAATAGTGGATGCATTGGTGGTCACCTTCCAATATTCTATAGATTCCGGAACAGTTCCTACAGATTGGAGGGTGGCTAAAGTAGCCACATTTGTTAAAAAGGGAGATAAAAAGAAAACGGGGCCCAATCTAACCAGAGCGAGCTTCTTTAGCCTCGTGCTTCCCAGCACTCACAGCACCAAGAAACATCCCACTATCTAACACCCATCTGGTTGGATAGCGGGGAACATGCGCCCGAGGCCGTACTCAGTTTTCTACACTCAGAGTTCCTGTGAACGACGCTGTTCCGTGTGGCAAAAGATCAGGACACCATTGTTAAATTCTGTCCCGATCTCGCAAGCTCCCAACACGACCCTGACCCCCCCCCCCCCCACAAACCCCAACTCACAATAGGTGGGTCCCCAACCCCCCCCCCCCCCCCCCCCCTCTTGCAATACCCCACATCTGCACAGTGCATCCCCCAGCCCATTCACCGGCACGTGAAAAATGCATGCTTGGCAACTTGGCACTGCCAGCCTCGCACCTTGGGCAGCACCCCTGTCAGCTGGCAGTGCCACTTGGGCACCTTTGCAATGCCAGGCTGCTCAGGTGGCACCAACAGTGCAAGGATGCCACCTGCCCAGAGGGCAAGCACCTGGGCGCCGCCAATCCCCTGGGAGCCTCCAATCCCCTGGGAGACCCCCATGAAATATGAAATATGAAATAAGTGCTATTCCATCTGATCCCCATTTGTGGGAACCAGTACTGACCAGCGCTCGCCCGAGGTGTCCGAGGTGAAGGGGATAGATCCCAACACCTTGATTACCTTGGCTATCAGAGTGAGACTAGGCTGTCTTGCTCTAATCTGCAAATTTACCAAAATGTGATCCCGCCCACAATGGGTGGGCTTCACCCATCTCGCGAGATCGCGTTAGATTTCACGAGGCAAAGCAGGATCCAGGAGCGGGTGTCTCCCGTAAATTACTGCCTGCATTTCGCCGTAGCACGCTGGTTTTCAGACGCAGCATGGCCTGTAGATCGCACCTTGTATGTTTTCGAGAAGGAGTTATATACATATATATATATATATCTTGGGTTAAACAGATCAAAGGATGTGGGGGGGAAAGGAACAGGTTAATGAGTTGGATGATCAACCATGATCATAATGAATGGCGGAGCAGGCTCGAAGGGCCAAATGGCCTCCTCCTGTTCCTATTTTCAATGTTTCTAAGTTACTCTAACAATGATTTCTGGGCATCACTTGACTTGTGGTGACTGAAGTCACATATGTAGTTGTCTATTTAATCTAGATGGACATTTTCTTTATTTTGGTGACCAAGAATGTTTGTAACTGAGTATAAGTATTTGGCTAATAGAGACTTTCTTCGGCTAATGGAGATTGGGTTGGCTTAACCAGAACTGTGTTGGCTGTATCGAGACTGTATTGGCTTAATCAAGACTATGTTTTGATTAGCCTGGAAGGTATTGGTTTAATTGGGACTGTGTTGGGTTATTGAGAACTAAGTTATCAGGAAAATCTGAAGTTGGGCTTGTTGATCCTGAAAGAGATGATGGGGCGTGCAAGATCATAAAACGAGTATCTAAAATTAAACTCAAACACGAGTGCAAGACCGAAGAGTCACCTTGTTCCTCATCTGCCATTCCAACAGTCACATGATACAGTAAGTTTGTCGAGGAAGGAATGAACCTTTTGGTACCTGATTGGAATATGTAGGCCTGATTGTTCATTGTGGGTGGAATCTTCCGGATCCCTTGGAAATGGAAACACTTAGAAAGCAGTGCATTGGGTGAGCTGCCCAACACGTTCTTACCTCTGGGCGATGGAGTGACAGGTAGGCAATTAGGCCCAATAAGCGGGAGGTGATATCATCAAGATCTTCCCAAAAGCAAATGGGCTGCCTCCCCAACTGAGGCTAGAACATGGCAGGTAACTGAAGGTTGGCCAGAGGTACCCTCCACCCACCCCACCAAGACGAGGACCCACAGCCGCCGCTGCAAGCCATCCTGTGGAGAGGTGTCTCACTCGGCCCGTCAGCTGTGGCCATGTGCAATTTCAGAACTGTTCAGAATGCTGCAGAGGGTACCTCCATTTTGAGACGCCCTCGTAATCTAAGTCTCCTACCTGGCTCAGTAGTGGCCACCTCTCCCAGTGGGTGATGTGTTATCTGAGTTGGTCTAACATCGACTGCAACTGGATGCAGTGAAACTAGAAACAGGCTTCCGACACAGGAGATGGTCCAACACTGTTTTATTGAACTTGCTGATTGCTGTACATAATCTGCCGTGGGTTGACACTCTATTAACCTAACTGGTAACCTCCTACTGGCTTGACCAGACTGGCTCTCTACCACATGGAGATGATGCTCACTGGCTTGTGCACTCTAACTATCTCAGTAGCTGTATCCTGTGAGAGAGAGAGAGTCTTAATGCCCTGTGGGCTTTTTAGTGGTGGTGTCCTGTCTGGTGGTTGGTTGTTCTGTGTCGTGTGTGTTCATTGGTTATCCTGTGTGTCAATCACTGCCTGTCTGCATCTCATTATATACATGAGTGGATATTAGGACAATGGGCCTCCCAAGTTGGAAACCCGCTTTCCGTCCTTAATTGGGCAGTGAGTGTGGATGCAGCCTCCGAAATGACCTGCAAGATCCCGCCTCTGTGCGGCCGGCAACGTCACCTGAAGGTGGAAAAATCTCAAAGACAGTAAGATTCTGCTTGCCGTATCACAGTTTAACTATCTTGGTATTCAGTGATTAGCCGCACTGCATTTGGGCCCTCAATTGCTCAGTTGGTCGCACTCTTGCTTCAAGGCCAAAAAGCCCAGGTCCAAAGCTTGCTCCAAGACTTGCTTGCCACAGCCGTAGAATTCACATGGGTTGAAGCAGATTGTCCTTCATCAGTCTGCATAATTCCTCCCAACACTTCACACCATCCTCCAAAGGAGAAAAGAAGAAGGAAAATGTTCAAAACAAACAAGTTGTGCATTTTTCTTGGCTGAGTCTCAGGTCTCCATTGTTGTTCACGTGAATTAGCGACCTTTCGATTAGATTCCAACCTGTAACTACTCCCAGGTATCCATTATTCCAATATTCATGTGCATATGAATATATTTTTTTAAATTTATTTTTATCATCTTTATTGTCACAAGTAGGGTTACATTAACACTGCAATGAAGTTACTGTGAAAAGCCCCTCGTCGTCACATTTTGGTGCCTGTCCCAGTACACAGAGGGAGAATTCAGAATGGCCAATTCACCTCACAAGCACGTCTTTCAGGACTTGTTGTGGGATGAAACCGGAGCGCCCGGGGGAAACCCACACAGACACGGAGAGAACGTGCAGACTCTGCACAGACAGTGACCCAAGCTGGGAATCGAACCTGGAACCCTGGCGCTGTGAAGCAACAGCGCTAACCACTGTGCTACTGTGCGTTTTCATTCATGGGATGTGGGCGTCGCTGGTGAGGCCAGCATTTATTGTCCAATCCTAATTCCCCTTGCACTGAGGGGCTGTGAAGAGTCAACCACATTGCTGTGGGTCTAGAGTCACATATCGACCAGACCAGGTAAAGACGGCAGATTTCCTCCCCTGAAGGTGAACCAGATGGGTTTTAATAATAATAATAATAATAATCTTTATTAGTGTCACACGTTGGCTTACATTAACACAGCAATGAATTTACTGTGAAAATCCCCAACAATCGACAATGATTTCATGGCCATCATGTTTAGCTCACTCACTGGTTTAGCTCACTGGGCTAAATCGCTGGCTTTTAAAGCAGGCCAGCAGCACGGTTCGATTCCCGTACCAGCCTCCCCGGAAAGGCGCCGGAATGTGGCGACTAGGGGCTTTTCACAGTAACTTCATTGAAGCCTACTCGTGACAATAAGCCATTTTCATTTCATGTGACCTACAATTCCAGATTCTTATTGAATTCAAATTTCACCATCTGCTGTGGTGGGATTCGAACCTGGGTGGAACCGTCTGATTCTCTGGATTAGATTATCACCTGTCACTCATGCCCAGGAGTCAGATTGCTGCACAATCTTTCGATAATATTTGAGTCCCCCCCCCGTGTACATATTGAACTTCCAACCTGCAGGCCCAACGTAACCAACCTTTCCTACACACGGAGAATGGTCTGGAGGTCAGAGGTGCCCCATCGGAAAGGAAAACTAGGCTGACACAGCTCTTTGAAGTGATTCTCCCCTGGGAACCCAAACACCCAATTCGCTGAACAGATGGGAATAAGGCAAGTTTATTGGGAATATTTGATGTGTTTTTAATTAATGCTAAGAGGTGCGCTGAACGCAATGTTGCGGATACTGAGGGCAGTAATTGGTGTGCATTGGAATGCAATTAAAACATCACAACAACTTCCCCCGTAAATAAATGTAATTTATTTTTTACAAGCAGTGTTTTCTGACATTTATTGTGTAGCAGCAGGTAGTGTGCTTCCAATTAGCCCCGCTGAAGCTTTTAACAAGTTGGTGGAGCGCCATTTTAAACATGAGAAATACCCAGTCATTTTTGGGCGAGAGATTTGCATTAATGCGAGAGGGAAGTGAATTTGATGTCGGATGAACCCTTTTCTTTAATTCGTCATTTACGGAATGGCTGGGCCAGCATTTATTGCCCATCCTTAATTGCCCTTCAGAAGGTGGTGGTGAGCTGCCTTCTCGAACCGCTGTCGTCCATGCGGGGTAGGTGTGCTGTGAGGGATGGAATCCCAGGATTGTGACCCAGCGACAGTGAACGAACAGGGAAGTATTTCCAAGTCAGGATTGTGAGTGACTTGGAGGGGAACTCGCAGGTGGTGGTGTTCCCAGGTATCTGTTGACCTTGTCCTTCTAGATGGCAGCGGTTATGGGTTTGGGAGGTGCTGCCTGAGGAGCCTTGGTGAGTTCCTGCAGATTGAAGATGGTACACACGGCTGCCACTGTTTGGCAGCGGTGGAGGGGATCAATGTTTGTGGAAGGGGCTGTTGTGTTGACCAACTCTAGTTGGGCATATTCCAGGAGATGGAGGTAAAAGCGACGCCATGGAAAGCCAATGCTGTGGCTCAAGCAGGTTCCAAGGGAGCACGAGAGAGGAGAACAACCCAGCTTTAATTAGGCAAACAAGTTGAATTTGCCTCGAGGATGAATATGGTTAAAGTTGAGAGGGAAAACAGTTTAATCTTCCAGTGCTCAATGCAAGATCTGACACCATTGTTTCCAACAGGGAGATCAGAAGCTGGCAAATGTTAGGAGAAAATACTTTATTTTTTTTCCTCTCCCTCTGATTTTATTTTAAAGAAATGAAGCAACCTGTAGTTCCACTCGCACCCATCCCATTCAGGCGAACAATAGAACATTACAGCGCAGTACAGGCCCTTCGGCCCTCGATGTTGCACCGACCTGTGAAACCCATCTAAAGCCCATCTACACTATTCCCTTATCGTCCATATGCTTATCCAATGACCATTTAAATGCCCTTGGCCTTGGGAACCAATACGTATGCATCCAAAATAGCCTTTTTTACGTCACCATAATCCTTAGACAGGGAAGCATAAACTTCCTGTGCCCGCCCCAACAATTTACTCTTGTCCTTCTAGGCTGTACATGTCATTATGTGAATGATGCTATTGAAGGAACCTTAGCACGTTGCTGCATTGCAGCTTGTAAGTGGTACACACTGCTGCCGCTATGCATCGGTGGCAGAGGTAGTGAATGTTTAAGATTCTTGATGGGTATGTACGCAGGCTACCCAATCCTCCTCCAACTCTATTGACTAGATCATAAAATTTACAGTGCAGAAGGAGGCCATTCAGCCCATCGAGTCTGCCCCATCCCTTGGAAAGAGTACCCCACCGAAGCCCACACCTCCACCCTATCCCCGTAACCCAGTAACTCCACCTAACCTTTTTGGACACTAAGGGCAATTAAAAAAAATATTTTTTTTTAATTCTCCTTTTTCACATTTTCTCCCAACTTTACACCCACCAACAACAAACAATAATCAGTAACAAAAATGTCAATCCCCATATCAATAACAACGATCCAACCAAACCCCAAACATTAGCCCGCATGTTCACACAAACAAACAACAAAAAGGAATCAGGAATCTCCCATAGTCACCATCAACACACACTGCCCCCCCTCCCCCCAACCCTCCCACCCAACCCCCTAACTAATGTTCGATGTTATCCAGTTCTTGAAAGTGCATGATGAATAATGCCCATGAACTGTAGAACCCCTCCGTCTTTCCCCTCAGTTCAAACTTAACCTTCTCAAGAGTCAAGAATTCCAACAAGTCCCCCCGCCCCCACCACGCCGGGGCACAGGGGGGAGAGGCTGCTCTCCATCCCAGCAGGATCCGCCTTCGGGCGATTAACGAGACGAAGGCTATGATATCTGCCTCCGCACCCGTTTCCAACCCTGGCTAGTCTGACACCCCGAATATGGCCACCCAGGGTTCCGGGTCCAGTTTCACGTGCACCACTTTAGAAATTACCCTAAAAATCACCTTCCAGTAATCCTCCAGCTTTGGACAGGACCGAAACATATGAACGTGATTAGTGGGGCCCCCCTGCAACGTTCACACACATCTTCTACTCCTTCAAAGAATCGGCTCATCCTCGCGAGATGTGCTCTGCATACCACCTTCAGCTGTATTAGACCCAACCTCACGCAAAGTGGAGGCATTCACTCTCCGGAGCACCTCACACCAGACCCCCTCCTCCATATCCTCTCCTAACTCTTCCTCCCACTTTGCTTTTATCCCTTCCAGAGGTGCCTTCTGCTCTTCCAAAATAGCTCTGTAAACTGCTGACACTACCCCCCTTCTCCAGTCTCCCTGTCGTCAGGACCTCCTCCAGCAATGTGGAGGCCGGCTCCACCCGGAAGCTCTGTATCTCCTTTCTGGCAAAATCTCGAACCTGCATGTGTCTAAACATTTCCCTCTGCTCCAGCCCATATTTCGCTTCCAGCCTCTTTAGCCCTGCAAACCAACCCATAAGGAACAAATCTTTTAGTGTCTTCATCCCCTTCTCCCATTTCCTAAAATTTCCATCCCACCTCCCTGGCTCAAATCTGTGGTTCCCCCGAATCGCCATTTCCCTTGACCCTGCCCCCCACCCGAAGTGTTGGCAAAACTGTCTCCCAATTCTCAATGAAGCTATTATTACCGGACTCCCTGAGTATTTTCTTGGGGCTATTGGGAACTAAGGGCAATTTATCAAGGCCGATCCATCTAACCTGCACATCTTTGGACTGTGGGAGGAAACCGGAGCACCCGGAGGAAACCCACGCAGAGACGGGGAGAACGTGCAGACTCCGCACAGACCTAAGCCGGGAATCGAATCTGGGACCCTGGCGCCGTGAAGCAACAACCAGGCCCAAAGGCAGAGAGAACCAATCCAGTTTTCCTTGTTAATTTTATGTTTATTTGAGCACCCAGCCACCTTTCTCGGTCTGGTGGAATCCACCTGTGCCCAAGTCATGATCTAGTTCCAGTTCTGATCTGATGTGATCTAGTTGCAAATGAGACCTGCACGCAGCCTATGCTCCCATCCCTGCCCCATCATGCAGCCATGTCTTCCCTTTGGCATTCATAAAGCACCCGCATCATGGTGAAGCATCCCAAGGCACCAGACATGAGCACAATCACACACAATTTGACATGAAGCCCCATAAGGGGACGGTGACAAAGAGCTTGGTCAAAGAAATAGTTATTACGAAGCATGTTAAGGATGGAGAGAGAAGAATGTGAAAACGTTTGAAGAGTGCCAATGATAGGCGACAAGGCAGAAGGAACACCACCAATGATGGCGTGATGAAAATCGGGGCTGCGCAAGGGGCCAGAATTGGTGGAGCGCAGAGGGTTGTGGGGCTGGAGGGGAATTACAGAAATAGGGAAGCACGAGGCCACGGAGGGATTTGAAAACACCGATGAACAATTGAAAATTCTGTGGTTGCTGGACCGGGGGGGCCAATTTTGCTTGGCGTAGTAAAATATCCGAAAGAATTTCCCTGGAGTATTATCAGACCAGGGAAAGAGAGAGACAGGGGGCGGGATTCTCCAATAATGGGGCTATGTCCCCATGCCCACGGGAAAACGCGGGCGAATCACTCTGGACTTTCCTGAAGAAAGTCCGGAGCGATTCACTTGCCTGGAGGAGGCTAGCAGGGCCCCGGAGTACACATCGCAGCCTATACGGGGCCCTACACTTCCGGTCGGAGGTCTGCGCGTGCGCATGGCGGCGGCCTGCGGCGGCTTCCCCGCACGACATGGCGGACCGAAAGCCCAGAGACCCCCCCCCCCCTCCCCCCCCCCAGCCCCTGTGTGAAGGATCCCCACCAGCCACACCGGGTTCCTGACGGGTGGGACCATGAGAGAACCACGGCGGCGGGAACTCAGCCAGCTGACGTTGGCGAATTGACGCGGGGGCCTCTTTCAATGGCCCCCGACTGGCGCTGCGAAGACCGCACGTGCGCGATTCACGGCGATACTCCGGGGCGTCGGACCCGATCTTGGGTTTGACGCCCATTTTCCGCTCCCGCGCCGATCGCGAGAATCCTGCCCAGGGAGTGGGAGACCCAGTCCCTTAGTTCTTAATGATATGAAATGAAATGAAATGAAAATCGCTTATTGTCACAAGTAGGCTTCAAATGAAGTTACTGTGAAAAGCCCCTAGTCGCCACATTCCGGCGCCTGTTCGGGGAGGCTGGTACGGGAATTAAACCGTGCTGCTGGCCTGCCTTGGTCTGCTTTCAAAGCCAGCGATTTAGCCCTGTGCTAAACCAGCCCCATATGACCGGGATCAGGGGCTTAACCTTTTTATGTCCAGATCTCTGGCTCAGTTATGTTATTCAAGTCACAAATATTGACGCAAGTGAGTGAGCAAGCTGGGTGGCCACAATGTTCATTTATTTAATCAGTCCTATCTTCCTACACTTGTGTATTATGTGTCACCTTTTGGTGTTTTAATGAAGGATTGCCCGTCTCATGAAGCATTAACCTATCCCAATTTGCTCCTTGAGTTGGGAGAACTGTCTGGCGAGTGAGCAAGAGCTTCTTTTCCTCAGCAGATTTAAAACACTTTTTTATGTAACCAATTGACCCCCCACTACCTCCCACACAAATCTCCAACCAGGTTTTAACAGGAACAGACTTTTCATGACTTCCTTAGTCTATCTGTCAACTCCGCCTTGAAAGGTCAAACCGAGAGAAAGGGTTAGCCAAACACACATTTTCGTGAGAAGCCTTGCCCCATCGGCTAATGGGAAAGCCAACAGTAAACAAGGAACGTTTTGTGGAATCTCCTGAGTTGAAGACTAAGAGGGGCTGTGTATAGTAATCTTTCAGGTTATTAGTATCGGCTGTGTGCTGGAGAAGCAGTGGGGAAGAGGAAATGTGCACTATTAGTGGAGGAAGTGTTCAGCTGGGGTAAGCATTCCAGAGATACCACACGTGGGGACAAGAGCTGCCAACATTCCCTCTCACCTCTCAGCCATACCCTGCTACCCCGTGCGCGCATGTTACATTCTTGGGAGAACAATGGACAATATCTTAAAGGCCACAGAGGCTTAGTTTGATGCTTCCCCCCCCCCCCCCGCAAAGAGCTGTTTTTTTGCAAGGAAGGTGATCAACTCCTTCACAGCGCACAGCCCCGATGTTTTGTCTCAAAATTAGTTGACGCAGGCATCGGAAATCTGCTTTTAAAAACGAACATCAGTCTGGTTTTGTGCTTGATGCTGCGTCAGTGGGAACTGGAACCTAACCCCCCAATGCTGCCATTCATGTGAGCAAATCAAAGGCAAAATCATTCCTGGTGTGTCTGTTGCTGATTATTCTTAATCCCCCCCCCGCCGCTAATGTGTCCAGCCTCTCGATGCTCACCTCTACTCACTGTCCTCTGCAATTACAACTCTTGTAAAGAAAGAAAGGTGTGGATTTATAAGGCACCTCAAGATGTTCGTAATCGCTTCACAGCTAATGAAGCCTGATGCCCACATCTGAACTTGCCACGTCCTGGTCAGCCAACACCCTCTGCTCACTGGCTTATATAGGCTCCCAGTTGCTCACTGCCACAATTTACAAATTCTCACCCTGGTTTTCAAATCCCCCAAGGCCTTGCCCCTCTCTCCCACTGCAATCTCCTCCAGCCCCATAACCCCTTGAGATGCCCGCATTACTTGAATTCTACAATTCCCAATTTTACTCGCTCCCCATTTGGCGGCTGTGCCTTCAGTGGTCGAGGCCTTAAACTCTGGAACTCCCTCGCCAAACCTCCCGCCTCCCTGCCACTCTCTCCTCCTTTTAAGTCGCTCCTTAAAACCCACCTCTTTCACCAATCATTTGGACCACCTGAGCTACTGCCTCCTCGTGGAAGGATCAAGAACGAGAGGGCACGTGTTTAAAGTAATTGGCAAAGGAAACAGCAGTGCCAGGAGGAAAAGATTCTTCACACGGGGAGTGGTTGGGGTCTGGAATGCACTGCCTGAGCGATTGGTGGATGCATTCAAAGGCGAGTTAGACTGTTAACTCAAAAGGAAGATTGTGAAGGGTTACGGAGAGAATAATAATAATAATCTTTATTGTCACAAGTAGGCTTACTATCACTGCAATGAAGTTACTGTGAAAATCCCCCAGTCGCCACACTCCGGCGCCTGTTCGGGTACACCGAGGGAGAATTCAGAATGTCCACATTACCTAACGACACGTCTTTCAGGACTTGTGGGAGGAAACCGGAGCACCCGAAGGAAACCCACGCAGACATGGGGAGAAGGTGCAGACTCCGCACAGTGACCCAAGACAAGAATCGAATCTGGGACCCTGGTGATGTGAAGCAATAGTGCTAACCACTGTGCTACCGAGCCACCATTGGCGGTAGGGTAATGGCAGGGTAATGGCACTGGGTTAATTGCTCATTTGAAGAGCTGGTGCGGACACGATGGGCCGTCTGTGCTGTATCAATTCTGTGACCATGTGACATGGTTCTGCATCAAGTTTTATTTGGTAATGCTTGTTGAACTGCCTTTGGGACAACTTGATTATATTAACAATGTTGTATAAAGACAGAACGAGAGCCAGACCTGCCCAAAAATGTGATGAACCAGCTAAAGGTCCATCGATGGCAGGCGCGAAACAGAAAATCCCAGCCAGCTTGCTGTTTCAGTATTTTTTTCAAAGTACATTCTCTGTAGCAATGTAGGAAATGCAGTTGCCTATTTGGGCACAGCAAGCTCCAATAAATAGCAATGAGTTAATGACCAGAACAGCCTTTTTAGTGCTGTTGTGATGGGATAGACATTGACTCGGGCTGAATGAATTAGGGATAGGTTTAAGAGCCATCTGCTTTTCCCCTTCCTGCCCAAGGGCAGAGAGGTCCATGTGTAACTTCTCAAATGGGGCAGACTCTTACCAGGAAGGGAATGAGGCCGTTGGGTAATGAGGCGACACACTTGGATTTCTGAGGAGCTGGTTTGAAGTGCGGGGTTTCTGCATCTGACGGGTGATTCAGTTGACTGGTTAGATCGGTAGCCTGACACTTTTCACCAGCCTGAACCCCACTCGGCCATCACGGCAACACTCTCTAGTCTCTGGGTCAGAGGTTTTTGGGTTCATGTCCCATTCCAGAGACAGATCTGTTGAGCTGCTTGCAGAAAAATACTTTTCACTGTACCTCGGTACACGTGACAATAAACAAATCCAATCCAATCCAATCCAATGTACTGCGGGAGTGCTTCACTCTTTTGGATGAGGTGCAGATCCTTGCAGATGGATATAAAATATTCAATGGGCAGAATTTTGTGCCCTCGCCCATGGCAGGTTTGATGGAGGAGGTGTATCAATCATCGAATCATAGAATTTACAGTGCAGAAGGCCCTTCGGCCCATCGAGTCTGCACCGGCTCTTGGAAAGAGCACCCAACCTAAGCTCACACTTCCACCCTATCCCCATAACCCAGCAACCCCACCTAACCTCTTTGGACACTAAGGGCAATTTAGCATGGCCAACCCACCTTACCTGCCCATCTTTAGACTGTGGGAGGAAACCGGAGCACCCGGAGAAAACCCACGCAGACACGAGAAGAACGTGCAGACTCCGCACAGACAGTGACCCAAGCCGGGGATCAAACCTGGGACCCTGGAGTTGTTAAACAACAGTGGTAACCACTGTGCTACCATGCCGCCCCGATATTAATCAGGTGGGCGGGGACCCTGCCACCTTCATGCCTCCACCCGGATTAACTCTTTGACGACCTGGTTATTAATAAAACTGCAGCTCCAAATGAATTGGGGGTATTCAATTCTGAGTGGAGATCGCAACGAACAACTGTAAATTCTACCCTTCCATTTCATGCATACATTCCCTTGACGATCCTGTGTCTCGCTGGGTAATAGTGAGGTTGCCAACTCTGACTGGGCCTATTCCTGGGGATTCAATTTATTGATTTCCTGGTATGAGTTGCCGCATCTGGCCAACCAGCCTTCTTCCATTATTGAGCCTCCAATATTTTTAACACCAAATGGTTAAAGAACATGAGAAACAATTTTTTTTACCGTCGCCATGATTTATCCTTTTTTCCCCCAAGTCGCTCATTCCGCTGTTCAAGAGATTAATCAGTAATCCTGGAGACTCCAGGAAAACTCTGGAGAATTGGGAACACTATGCGTTCAGCTGCCGAACAAATTGGTACTTGTTTCTCGACTGGGTATTTAGAGTTACATTCCCTTTGATCCAGTAACTAGCGGTTACATCAGGGGCAGCAGGTTTGCTGAGCTCTGGTCATTGCGGGTCCGCAATTATGCCACACGATAAGAAAGCCTGGTTTAGGGCAGCATGGTGGCACAGTGGTTAGCATTGCTGCCTGCGGCACTGAGGACCTGGGTTCGAATCCCAGCCCTGGGTCACTGTCCGGGTGCATTTGCACATTCTCCCCGTGTCTGCGTGGGTTTCAACCCCACAACCCAAAGATGTGCAGGTTTAGGTGGATTGGCCACACTAAATTGCCCCTTAATTGGGAAAAAAAAATAATTGGGTACTCTAAATTTACTTCCAAGCCATGGTCCCTCTGAATTAAAATAGCACCAATATCGGTGCTTAGGCCGTACATCCTAACACGGATGGTAGATCGCGCCCAATGGGCTGGATTTTATGGTGTCCCGTTGACGTACCTTCGGTGGGAGCTCACTGCCTTCCCGTGCACCACTCACCGGGTACCCATAAAAAGTAACGAATGGTGTGAGGGTGGGTGAGCCGTGTTAATGCTGTAATCGGGCTGCAGTGGAGTACATGCTTTAAGTTGGCAATTACAAGCATCTGTCCCAAATTGGGGGAAGATTCGGGAATCATTGAGAGAGTTTCAAACCCAGTTCACACTGGGTTTTGTGGGGAACAAGAGGAACCTGTGCCATTAAGCTGTAATCTTGGATATAAATCTGTTTTAAGGAAACCACTGGGCTGGATTCTCCAATTGTGGGGCTATGTCCCCAGGCTGGCGTGGGAGCGGTGCGGTTTTACAGCAAAGAAAATGGGGCAAAGGGGCCGCCCATTCTCCGTTTTGCTGGGGGCTAGCATGCCGGCAGTGTCGAGCACCCAGCTGTAGCTGCCGGTACAGCCCAGAGAATTGCCGGGTCCGTGGACGCACATGCGCACGGTGGCGGCCTGCAACGGCCGTATCGTGCAAAATGGCGCCAGCCACTCGCTGACCCGGCCCACAAAATAGTTCCCCCCTTCTACCGGCTCGGGCGCCCCGGACAACCCTCCCACAGTGCCCCCAGCCCCTGATGATGTCCCCCCCCCCCCCCCCCCACCATACCCGCGGATCGGCCCTCCCCCCCCACTGTGGCGGCGCTGGACTGAGTCTGCAGCCGCCACACCGAGTTCCGGACGGATGGGACCACACGGGACAGACGCCGTCGGGTACCCGACCGGTCAGGGGTGGAACCTCGAGGGCGGTCCTCAGGCAATGTCCGTCGATACGGCACGCGATGTACTCTGAGAGTACGCCGCTTTGGAGGGTGCAGAGCATCGCAAAAGCGGCGCTGCCCCCGATTTGGTCGGGAACTTTGATTCTCCAGCCAATTGTTGGGCGTGGTTTCAGCGTCGGCGACCGGAGAATCCAGCCCACTGGCTTTAGATTTATCCCTTTCTTGAAATAAAATTTGTTAAATTAACAAGGCTCTCTGCAGCCTGCCCACCCTTCGGAACTGAAGGCACCCAATTTAGCTTCACTGGCATAATACAGTGGGCAGTGGAATGTGGGTAAGGTTGAGGAGGTCTCTTTGTCTTCCCAGTTGGTGAAAAGCTAGGGTTGGGGCGGGTTGCACCTTTGGAGCATGCCCTATGTGCAATAGACGTACCAAGCACCCCCTTAAGATTGTTTCCCCCCCCCCCCCCCCCCCGCAATTTGTGCCTTCCTGCCTGGCCTCCAACACCCACACCCTCCATTCCGGAGCCCTTCACCCCAACTCTCCAGAGGGCTCAATCCCTCCTCCCTCCCAACAGCCCAGGACATACCTGGGTTTGGTTACCATTATCCCCTTCCTGGGGGCAGCGCCCAGTCCTGCCAGCCTCTGCTACTGAGTCCTGGCGCACCTGGAACTGCAAGAGATGCTGGCCAATCATTATAGCTGCCAGCTCTCGAAGGCGGGATTTCCTTCCACTGAAACGTGGTAGCCCCACTCTCTGCTTGTTTAGTCTGCCCCTGTGTATTATTGCTGTGGGACGGCCATTTTAAAATATGGTCAGTCTGGGACCAATCTTTCTTTCGGTGGAGGGGGTGGGGGGGGAGCGGGTGAGTGTAACCCCCACACCACCCGTAAGATCCGGCCCATTGGCTGCTGTTGCCTTGAAGGCATTTCCACTCCCCCCCCCCCCCCCCCCCGAGATATTGTCACATTGCTCCTGAAATTGATTATGTCCTTTTGTCCTGGAAGTATTTCTATTTTCTCCAGAAGTACTTGTCCCTTTTCTCCCAAAGGTTCATGCTCAATCTTGCCAGCGTATTCACTGCCCGGCGTATTGTGGCATTGGAGGCAAATTGGGAGCCTTTGGCACCCTCATAACGGTCTCAATCAGCCTCATGGAGGGGACGCGAGGGGGCACCTTACTCAACATCCTGTATTATGGGGACCAGGTCAGGAGCCGGGAAGGTAGTGGGCATGGTATTGGCCACTGTCTTCATTCAATATTCACATATCCACTGTCCACACTTCCCAGCAGTGGCCACACGGACTGGAAAACTCCAGCAGGAATTTTGATCCCCAATTGGACAGTTTTAAGTGAATTTCAAGAGGCCATTTGGGCTTGTGTTCACTCTTATGTTTATACCAGCGTCCTCCCACTCTCGTTCCTCACCATCGGCATGTCCATGTTTATTCCCTTTGTATTCCTCCTGCGATTCGTCGATTAAAGATAGAAATTTCTACCAGGTGCAGATTACTGGCACCAGCCATTCTCATCTGAGACACATTCTTCACGTTTGAACCTTTAAGATTGTGTTGGTTGATCATTTGACCATAAATGGCATCATTTCTTCACCCACATCCTGTACTGATCCAGTGCCCAGATAGAATAGAATCACACACACAATGGCACGAAAGGAGGTTACTTGGCCCATCCTGTGTGTGCTGGCTCTCTGCAAGAGAGTTCCACCGAGTGCCACCCCCTCACCTTTTCCTTATCGCCTTGAAACTTATTCCTTTTCAGTGAATGAAGTCAAAAAGGCCCACCACAACTGAGTGATGTGGTATATGAATTTCAATGTCGGCGTGATGCCAGGTATGTAGGTTGCGCATCCCAATGACTGGTGGATCATATCGTGCAACACATCCCTTCAGCCGTTCGCAAGAGGCAGATCACAAACCGTACCCAACCAGCCTGCGCTTGCAAAGCTCAGAATACAATATCGCCAACGTTATATGTGATCCCATAATTGGATGCACTTCTTGAACAATTCCAAGTCTGCTCAGAATTACACTAATAACCAATTTAAGATTATCAGTCATGCTTGCTGGAAGCCACATATATTCATACACAGGGCCCTGTCATCCGCAGGCAAAAGGAACATGTCCAGGCATTGCGCCTTTTTTGAAATAAACAAAAGCACGGGGGGGGGGGGGGGGGGGGAAACAAGAGTTCCCCGGTGTATTCCCCATAATAATAATAATCTTTATTGTCACACGTAGGCTTACATTAACACTGCAATGAAGTTACTGTGAAAATCCTCACGTCGGCACACTATGGCGCCTGTTTGGGTACACAGAGGGAGAATTCAGAATGTCCAATTCACCGAATAAGCACTTTTTCCAGGACTTGTGGGTGGAAACCAGAGCACCCGGAGGAAACCCACGCAGACACAGACAGTGACCCAAGCCAGGAAGCGACCTGGGACCCTGGAGCTGTGAAGTAACAGTGCTAACCACTGTGCTACCGTGCCGCCCCCGGCGCAAAACCTCCCCACACACCCCAAAAACCAAAGCAACATTTCAATAAATAGGTTTCACTGGGCTGAAAGTTCATGTGGGGGTGTCACATCCAAATGAAAGGGTTTGGGAGCCCAGAACTGGGGTCTGTTCTGACATTGCCACAGCAACAGAGGGGTGGCTTCCTGGCCTTGTGTTTACAGGGGTCATTGCCCGTTTAAGAACTCACTGTGCTCTGTGTCTGATTATTCTGGCCTGCTTTGCAAGGTATATAAACCCCGTGCTCCTCTCGCACGCTGACAGTCTGCGAATGGGCGGCACAGTCTGTTTTATGGCGGAGCGATGTTTGCGAAACTTGAATGAATTAAACTTGAAAACTTTGTGACTCATTCCAGGGTCTTGCTTGTGTGCACTTGCTGTTTTTTTTTCTGTTTTTTGCGAAACGGATGATTCATTTCGATGACACTGGGTGTGTGTGTTTGCACTGTTTAACTTGCCGTTGATCTGCAGCCTGGAGGGACAGTTGTAGCTTTCAGTGGAAAAAGTTTTGAAAAGTTTGATTGCAAATAACTGAACTTGGGCTGGGGGAGGGGGGGGGGTGGTTTGACCTGTTATTTATGAATGCCTGTGCCAGCTTGGCACATGGGCAAGCAGCAGGTTGAAGGGGTGGACGAACCCACCCCCACCGCCTCCGCGCCCTCTGCATTTGCACAGCGCCCGTCACATTCCCGGGAGGTCCAGCTAATCTGCTTCTCCCACGCATCCCACAGCCAGAAGTGGGTGGGAGGGAAAGGAAAAGAGACAATCCAAAACTTATAAATCCCAGTCGATAAAAGAAATTCAGTAATGCCAGTAGCTGTACAAGGCCAGTTCAGACAGGTTTTACTGGTGCCCTCCCTTTCGGCTGGCCTTTGGCCCTGATTTGGATGTTGTTGGGTGTGGGATTGATTGTCACCTCAGTCGCTGGGTGGGGGTACTTCCTGCTTCCTGAATGGTGTCACAGGCTATTTTCCATTTGTCTGAGTTATAAGTCTTGGCATTCCACCCACAAGGTCAGCTTTTCCCCCTTCATCCTTGGAAACCCGGCTTCACTGGCCATGGAGCCGGAGATGTCGACCGTGCAGCAAAGGCACTTCAGCCCATTGCGTCTGCGCCGGTCAGAAACAACCAGCTCAAAATTCCATTTTCCAGCGCTTGTCCCCCACGTATTGTACGGGCAGCATGGAAGCACAGTGGTTAGCACAGTTGCTTCGGGGTCCCAGGTTCGATTCCCAGCTTGGGTCACTGTGCGAGGTCTGCACGTTCTCCCCGTGTGTGCGAGGGTTTCCTCCGGGTGCTCCGGTTTCCTCCCGCAGTCCAAAGATGTGCAGGGTAGGTGGATTGGCTGTGATAAATTGCCCTTCGTGCCCAAAAAAAGGTTAGGTGGAGTTACGGCGAGAGGTTGGACGTGTTGGGCTTAAATGGGGTGCTCTTTCCAAGGGCCGCTGCAGACTCGATGGGCCGAGTGGCTTCCTTCTGCACTAAATTCTATGATAGCCTTGTACGCCTTGGCAGCGCAAGTACGCATCTAAATACTACTTAAACGTTAAGGCCAACATTCTGTTGCCCCTCCCGAATTACCCTTGAGGAGGCGATGGTGAGCTGGCTCTTGAGTCTCCGCAGTCCATGTAGTGTAGGTGCACCCACCGTGCTGGTTGGGAGAGAGTTCCAGGATTACTTAAACGGACAATGGCCGCTGAATTCCGAGGTGCAGAGGGATCTAGGTGCTCTGCAGGAGTCACAACAGGTTGGTTGGCAGAAACAACAAAAATAAATTGCAAAGTCTAATGGAATTCTATCCTTTATCAGAGAGGAATTGAACATAAAAGTAAGGGTGTTATGTTGCAGTTCTACAGGGCATCGGTGTGCGCAGTTTTGACTTCATTTACGGGTGTAGATGCGTTGGAGGCGGTTCAGAGGAGGTTCACGAGATTGATACCTGGAATGAGCGGGTTGTCTGATGATGAAAGGTTGGACAGATTGGGTTTGTCTCCACTGGAGTTTAGACCAGTGAGGGGTGACTTAATTGAAGTATATAAGATCCTGAAAGGTCCCGACAAGGTGGATGTGGAAGGGATGTTTCCTCTTGTGGGTGAGTCCAGAACTAGGGAGGCAGTGGTTTAAAATTAGGGGTCTCCCTTTTAGTACAGAACATAGAACATACAGTGCAGAAGGAGGCCACTCGGCCCATCGAGTCTGCACCGACCCACTTAAGCCCTCACTTCCACCCTATCCCCGTAACCCAATACCCCCTCCTAACCTTTTTGGTCACTAAGGGCAATTTATCATGGCCAAACCACCTAACCTGCACGTCATTGGACTGTGGGAGGAAACCGGAGGAAACCCACGCAGACACGGGGAGAACGTGCAGACTGCACACAGACAGTGACCCAAGCCGGGAATCAAACCTGGGACCCTGGCGCTGTGAAGCTACAGTGCTAGCCACTTGTGTTACCGTGCTGCCCTCATTGAATAATTCTAAAGCGGAGGGAGATAGGTTCTTGTTTGGCGAGGGAACCAAAGGTTATCGGGGGAAGATGGGAATGTGGAACTCAAAACTAACAGAATGGCCATGATCGTATCGAACGTGGAGCAGGCTCGAGGGGCCGAATGTCCTAAGTCTGCTCCCATTTCATATGATTGGATTTAAAAAAAACATTTAGAGTACCCAATTATTTTTTTTCCAATTAAGGGGCAATTTATCGTGACCAATCCACCTAGCCTGCACATCTTTGGGTTGTGGGGGTGAAACCCACGCAGACACGGGGACAATGTGTAAACTCCACACGGACAGTGACCCAGGGCCTGGATTCGAACCCGTGTCCTCAGTGCCGCAGTCCCAGTGCTGAGCACTGCGCCACATGCCGCCTATGATTGTATTTTGACCCGTGAAGAAACAGCGGTATTGTTCCAAATCAGGACGGTGTGTGGCTTGGAGCGAAACCTCCAAGTGGTGGGTCCGCCCTTCCAGGTGGTAGACTTTGTGTGTTTGTCACGTGCCAAGGGCATGGGATGGACAGTGAGTGTAACCCTGGCACTTTTGAGAGACCTCAAGACACTATCGTTCACTCTGGGAAGGGCGTTTCTTTTCATTTATGGGATGGGATATGGGTGTCGCTGGTTAAGCCAGTATTTATTGACTATCCTGAGTTACCCTTCATAAGGTGGTGGTGAGTTGCCTTCTTGAACCGCTGCAGTCCTTGAGGTGTAGGTACATCCATAGTGCTGTTAGGGAGGGAATTCCAGGCCGTTGCCCCAGTGACAGTGAAGGAACGGCGATATATTTCCAAGTTGGGGCGGTGAGTGACTTGGAGGGGAACCTCCAGGTGATGGGGTTCCCAGGTATCTGCTGCTCTTGTCCTAGATGGCTGTGGTGGGTTTGGAAGGTGCTGTCGAAGGAACCTTGGTGAGTTACTGTAGTGCATCTTGTAAATGGTACACACGGCTGCTATTATGCACAGTGGTGGAAGGTTTGAATGTTTGTGGAAGGAGGAGCAATCAAGCGGGCTGCTTTGTCCTGGATGGTGTCGAGCTTCATGAGTGTTGTTGGAGCTGAACTCATCCAGGCAAGTGGAGAGTATTCCATTACACTCCTGACTTGTGCCTTGTAGATTGTGGATAGGATTTGGGGGGTCAGGAGGTGAGTTACTCAGCGTAGGATTCCTAGCCTTTGCCCTGCCTTGGTAACCGCAGTATTAATATGGCTGGATCCAGTTCAGTTTCTGTTCAATGGTAACCCCCAGGATGTTGATTGTGGGGAATTCAGCAATGGTAATGCCATTGAATGTCATGGGGCGGTGGTTCGATCCTCTCTTGTAGGAATATGCTCATTGCCTGGCACTTGTGTGGCGCGAATGTAACTTACCACTTGTCAGCCCAAGCCTGGATATTATCCAGGTCTTGCTGCATGTGGACATGGACTGCTTCATTGAGCCACATTTATCTGCTTGTCATAATGGCAAGGTGTGTGTGTGTCCTTACTCCCGTGTGAGGGGGCGGGGGGGGGGGGGGGGGGGGGGTAAATGGAGTGAGATTACAGGCAGAATCCAAAAGCTGTGACTCACTGTCAGTGATGTTTGCTCAAGAGGGAGATGAGGCTTTAAATGAAAGGTAAGGGGCTCTCCTACCATCCCTCCCACACTCTCCGCAAGCCCTACTACACACACATACACACACACACAGGTACCCAAAACTGACCTGCATCATGTCTACATTTTCCCAGTTCACATGTACGGGAATGTATAAAGATTTACGGCTGGTAATTGGGAATGTTGGCTCTGTGTCGGGGCCGAGCTCGGCAGTTGAGGGGAGACGAGGAGCTTGGCTGTTTGAGATGGATCACTCTAGGCCTCCAGATGCCAGCAACTTCCTGACAGCCCATTTGGAAACACTTTGTGGAGGATGTAAATAACAGGGGGGGGGTGTGTGGTGGTATGATTTGCATAGCTGTCTGCCATTGGTGCAGAACACCGGCTTACCATTGGCCCTGGTCGGTCACGTGCCTCTCGACCAATTGGTTGAGACCAGTCATGTGACGGCCCTCCGATTGGTCGAGAGGCTGAGTTAACCACGCCTCCAGAGCGAGGTATAAATAACCAGAACACCCGGCGGTCGTCCATTTACTGTAGTCGACCGCAGGGCTAACTTCTAGCTTATTAAAGCCTAACTTTTGTACAGCAACTTGTCTCGCGTTCGATTGATGGTTCACCAGGGGGGTGGGAGGGGGGGCTGGTCGCGAGACACGCGAACGCGCCAACCGTTAGACTGGGGGTGAGGGGTGGGGGTTGGGGTAGTCAGATACAGCTGCTTAGGAGAGGGTTTGGGTGGAGGTAGGGAAAGGAGGGAAGACAGAGAGAGAGAGTGAGAGATGACAGGAGGTGTACAACTGAACCAGTGGGAACCCTGGCGGGCTGTTGAATGCCCAACACCAGATCCCAAGAGAGAGGAACAACTTGGCCCAATAAAGATCAACTCCTTTTAAAACACTCTTTGTGGTGCACAAGGAACCCAAACCACTCAAAGAGCCATCGGGCTTCCCCTACCCCCTGACCTCTTCCCCTCAGAAACGAGAGAGAGAGTCACACACAGAGACAGACATGGACATAAATACACACACACACACACACACACACACTAAGAAACAGAAATGGACACACACAGACACACACAAATACATACATAAATGGATCCCTTGTCAGGCCCTCTTTTCACTGACATCTGGGGCCTGTCAGCACCCGGCCTCCTGCCACTAAATTCCTGCTCCCAGGACCAGCCAGGCCTTCAATCTGAATGGGACATCAGGTAGGAGGGAGTGAGCAGTTATTCTAAGGAGCCTCTGCCTTTATGATTAACAGGATCTCCAGAACGCTGGTTCACCATCACCCATTGTGGGGTGACTCCAGACACATTCTTCCCCTCCACCCCATCACGTTAATCCCAGGGTCAGCACTGTGTTCATAAATTCATAATATATAGGAGCAGCGTTCGGCCTTTTGGCCCATCGAATCTGCTCCGCCATTCGATCATGACTGATCTCATCCTGGCCTTTTCTCCACCGTCCTGCCCGTTCCCCATAACCCTTCAAACCATTACCAATTAAAAGTCTGTCAAACTCCTCCTTAAATTTACCCATTGTCCCAGCATCCACCACACTGTTGTTTGTGTCATTTTTAAAAATCTTCCCCGTTCTTCAATTTTGACTGTTTGTGTCTGAGTGTCTGTGTGTGTTTGTCTCCATATTTATTTGTGTCTCTGCGGGTCACTTGTGTGTGTATGTATGTGTATCTGTGTGTTTATTTGTCCATGTATGTCCCTGTGTGTGTGCCTTTGCATGTCTGTGTGTGTCGTTATGTGTATGTGCGTATCGCTGTGTGTATGTGTGTCTCTGCATGTCTGCATATGTCTGTGTGCTTTTCTCTGTATGTCTCTATATGTCCGTGTCTGTTCGTCTCTGTATGTCCATATGTGTTCCGGTGTATTTGCGTGTGTGTTTCTCTCGCTGTCTGTTTCGTTCGCTCCAGCGATGAGCTGCAGGTGGAGAGTGGGAGAGAGAAAGAAACAGGTTATATTTGTTACCATTCCTCCATTTGCGACAGATTTGTGGGAAAATATGAAGAAGGAACTGGCAGGGAAACAGAGAGAGGGAGATTCCTGTCCTCACTCTGAGCATCAGGAACTAACACGGCTTTTTTTTTTGTGTTGTGCCAGAATTCCTTTGCTGTGAAGTCACTGGATTTTAAGGAGATTTACAGCGGTGTTTTGGCAGTGAGAGAGCCAAGGGTGGCTGCCTGTTTGGGGCAGTCTCCACTTTCCAGTGGTCACTTGTTAAATGCCTGCAGCTGGAACAAAGGGAGTGTGCTTGGCTATGAGGTGGGTCACTGATCTGGCGGGTGCAAACATCAATACTTAAGCTCATGGCTAAAACCACTACTTTTATTTTTGCCAAACATATATATAGCTGTGGATTAACTCTTTCCTCTGCCAAGCTGGAAACATCGTACAGCACTTCACAGGAACGCCGTTGGGCTGAATTTGACATTGAGATCTTATCAGCCAGCAGGAGAAATCAGAGCAGGCGCAGGCCATTCGGCCCGTTGAGCCAGCTCCACCATTCAATAAGATCATGGCTGATCTGATTACGGCATTAAAGCCAGATTCCTGCTGACCCCCGATACCCTTGTCAATCAAAAACCTGCCTAACTCAGCCTTGAATATATTTAATGACCCGGCCTCCACTGCTGTCCGGGGAGAGAACTCCAAAGACTGACAACCCTCCGAGAGAAGTTAGAACATAGAACATAGAACAGTACAGCACAGAACAGGCCCTTCGGCCCTCGATGTTGTGCCGAGCAATAATCACCCTACTCAAACCCACGTATCCACCCTATACCCGTAACCGAACAACCCCCCCTTAACCTTACTTTTTAGGACACTACGGCAATTTAGCATGGCCAATCCATCTAACCCGCACATCTTTGGACTCATCCCCGCCTCATCCCCGTCTTAAATGGGGGACCGCCCTAGTTCTGGGTTCTCCCACAAGAGGAAACATTCTCTCAGCATCCACCCTGTCAACACCCCCTCAGGATCCTATATGCTTCAAGCTGACACATCGGGCTGTTATCCCCTTGAAGCAAAAAGCTTAGCCGAGGGAGGACGTAGGTTTTAAGGAATGTCTGACCGAAGGAGAGAGAAAGTTGGAGGCGTCGCCGGAGGGAATTCCAGAATTTGAGCCCAGGGCAGTTGAAGGCGTAGCCACCGATGGTCAACCAGTCGTATGTCACCCGACTTCTCTGTCATAAAATGGGGAGGTGCGGGGGAGGGGGGGAGCATGATGGTTGGTGGGGGGTGGGGGGGGAGCATGATGGTTGGTGGGGGGGGGGAGGATGATGATTAAGGGGGGGAGGATGATGGTTGGGGGGGGGAGAGGATGAGGAAGAACGTCTTTACCCAGCAAGTCGGGATGACTTGAAACTTGCTGCCTATGGGGGTGATGGTGGAAGCGGAGATGGTCACTGATTTCCAAAGGAAAGTGACAGGGCACTTGAGGGAAACGGACTTGCAAGGATACGGGGATAGAGTGGGAAAAGAAGACCGACTTGATTGCTCCCCCCCCCCCGCCCCACCCTTCCCTGAAGCGCTGGTCGAGATCTGAATTGGCCGAAATTACTCTGTTTCGATTCCCGTTGCGTTGTCAGCTCTTGTTGTTCCTATTGTTTTTTTTTGTTGGTGTTGTTTGAATTATAGAATCACTACAGTGCAAAAGGAGGCCATTCGGCCCATCGGGCACACCAAGCCTCCGAAAAAGCACGCCACCTAGGCCCTCGCCCCCACCCTATCCCCGTAACTTCACCTAAATGTTTGGAAACTAAGGGACAATTGAGCACGGCCAATCCACCTAACCTGCACATCTTTGGACTGTGGGAGGAAACCGGAGGAAACCCACACAGACACGGGGAGAAAGTGAAAACCCCACACGGACAGTCACCCGAGGCCGGAATCGAACCTGGATCCCTGGCGCTGTGAGGCAGCAGTGCTAACCACTGTGCCATCCTACCTTTTGTTGTCCTTATTATTCCTGTTGCGGTTGTTTTCGTTGCTGTTATACTCTCAACTTGTCCAGTGCTTGGGGAGCTTGATTGATATCAGGGATGGTGATGCTGGCAAAATGCATCCACAAACTGTCCAAGAGTGGGAATGTGTCTGAGGTCAGTTGGTGTCGTCTTGCTTGGCAGAGAAGGAAAGGAGAATAGATTGAATATGGAAAACCCAGTGAGAGTGTGAGGCAGGCTCCACGATGTGAGATTGGTACTTTTCCAAGATACACGACTCAGAACATACCCGGAAAACCATAAACCGTTTCATTGACTCTGCAATCTTTCGTGTGGGTGCAAGAAAATATACAAGGACAACAAAAATCAGGGTAAACGTAATAAAGATGTGGGAGTTGTGGCAGGTTTGAGTTTGTGGCGTCAATTTCAGGTTCACTCTGAGTGGACAGTTTCACTTGTAACTGACAACTCTCCCTGGTCCCCAACTGCATGACTCGCATGTGTCAGTTCCGGGAACATGTACAGAACACACTGGCCCAAGGCTGACAACTGACTCAGGTCCTGTATGATTCATGTGTGTGTCACTGCAGAGGTACTGTGTACTCCGGAATTAATGCTGCCAATTCACACTCCATCTCTCCTGCATGATTCACATGTGGCCTCAGTGACATATCCTGGAAAACATGACTCTGTGTGTCTGTATGAATGTGTGTGTGTGTGTGTGTGTGTGAGTGTGTATGTGAATGAAATGAGATGAAAATCGCTTATTGTCACGAGTAGGCTTCAATGAAGTTACTGTGAAAAGCCCCTAGGCACCTGTCCGGGAGGCTGGTACGGGAATCGAACCGTGCTACTGGCCTGCTTGGTCTGCTTTAAAAGCCAGTGATTTAGCCCAGTGAGCTAAACCAACCAGAATGTCTATGTATGTGCGAGTGGGAGTGGTTTAATGTGCGAGTGGGAGTGGTTTAATGTGTGTGTGTGTTTGTGAGTGAGTGTGTGTTTATGTGTCTGTGAATGTCTGTGTATGTGTCTGTGTATGTGTGTTAATGTGAATGCGTGTATGTGAGTTTGTAGGTATTGTGTGTGCATGTATTTGAGTATGTGTGTGTATGTGTATGTGTGTATGTGAGTGTGTATGTATGTGTGCGTGTGTGCATGTGGATGTATGTGTGTAAGTGTGGATGTATGTGTGTGTGGTGTAAATGTGTGTTATATGTATGAGTGTGTGTGAGTGTATGTGGGTGTATGTATGTGAGTGTGTATGTGAGTAAGTGTATATGTGTGCATGTATGTGTGTATGTGAATGTGTGAGTGTATGGGTATGTGAATGTATGAGTGTGTCTGTATATGTGTGTGTGAGTGTATGAGTGTGTGTGTGAGTCTGTGTGAGTGTGAGTCTGTGAGTGCGTATGTGAATGTGTGTGTGAAATGTGTGTATGGAGTGTGTATGTGAGTGTGTGTATATGAGTTATGTGTGTGAGTGAGTGATTATGTCTTGGTGTGTATGTGGTTGCATGAGTGTGTATGTGAGTGAGTAGGTGTGTGCATGTGTGTATGGAGTGTGTATAAGAGTGCATGTGTGTGGGTGTGTATGTATGTGTGTGTGCGTCTGTATGTTTGTGTGTGTATATGTGTGTGCATGTGGTTGTGTATATGTGTGTGTGTGTGTGTTTATGTGTGTGTGTGTATGTGTGTGTTTATGTGTGTGTGTGTGTATATATGTGTGAGTGTGTGTATGTGTGTATATATGTGTGTGTGTGTGTGTATATATGTGTGTGTGTGTGTGTATGTGTGTATATATGTGCGTGTATGTGGGTGTGTATATGTGTGTGTGTGTGTGTATGTGTGTATATGTGTGTGTGTATGTGTGTATATATGTGTGTGAGTGTGTAAGAGGAGTGAGGATGAGATTGGGGGTGACTGTGATGTCCCGATCTCCCCCAGACCCAAACCATGATGGGCCAGCATTAACTAAACCTCCCGTGTGAAGAATGGTCACTGGAGTGAATTAGCTGTCGGGTGGTTAATGCTTGGGAATCCAGAGATTCCAAGTCACAACCATCTCAACCTGGAGTGGACGGGAACACACATGATTACAAATCATTGACAGCACAGAAACGGGCCATCTGACCCAACAGTCAATGTTCATGCTGCACCCACCTTTCTCCACCAATAACAAGCAGAATGGCCTCCATTTGTGCTGGAGGATTCTACATATATCTCCCTCCCTTCATACTCACTGGAAGCTCTCTACCTCTAACTTCCCGTCAGCGCATGGTTCGATCAGTTAGCGTTAGGGAGGACCAGGGACCACAATTCTGTGATAAACAAGACCAGATTTTAACTTTGTTGTCAGGAAGGTGCTTCTGACGGAGAGAAAGAAAGATTTGCATTCCTCCAGTTCCTTTCATAGCCACCAGGACGTTTCAAAGCACTTTCCAGCCAGTGAAGTATGTTTGAAGTGTAGTCGCTGTTGTAATGTAGGAAACACGGCAGCCAATTTATGCAGAGCAAGATCCCACAAACAGCGATGTGATTCGTCGCCAGATAATCTGGGGGGTGGGAAGGGTTTGAGATGTTGGTTAAGAGGCGAATGTTGCCCAGGATGCCAGGGACAACCCCCTCTTCTCCTTTGAAAGAGTGCCGTGGGATCCTTTGTTTCCACCCAAGCAGGCGATCGACCCCTCGGTTCAACTGAAAGACCGCACCGCTGACAGTGCAAAACACCCTCAGTACTGCACTGGAGCATCAGCCTTTACGTTTTGTGCCCAAGCCCTGGAACAGATTAGGGAACGCCTGGGACAGGCTGCCATCTTGTACGGTCAACACCGATTTACTGAATTCCTACTAGAAAGATCTGGGTCTGTTTCTGGTGGCCATCACCTTTCAAAGAAGGTTCTTTAGGGGTCTCGGAGGCACTCCCGAATTAGTTTTATTCAAACCCCCCCCCCCCCCCCCCCCCCTCCATTCCTACTCACCATCATCACAGCAGCAAGGAATGGACAGTAAATACCGGTGACGTCCACATCCTCACAAAGAATTGTAAGAGAAAAACCTGAGCAGGAAGGAGCAAATCTCCTTTGGAGAACAAAACATGCAGTGTTGAACAACCAATGGAGTAATCACATCACATTGGGTAAATCTCAGGCGTGCTCAGTACCATGACCTGATGACCTTGCTCTCAAAGCCGCCATCTTGTTTCCCACGTGTAATAACCCTCACGAGACCCATGGGGGCGACCCGATTGGCCTCCCCGTGGGGCTCAGGGAATACGAGCTCTCCCCGCTGATGATCGGAGGCCTACCAGCTGCGGTTCATGGAATCGACCCTTAAAAACCGGGCCGGATTGGGACCGGCATGATCGGTATTCCCGGGTGGGACCTCTGCCCTGCACGACCCGTTTTGTGGCCTTTTCTTTTGGTTGGAAATAGACCTCCATTTCAATTGCTTTCTGGGGTCTCCTGAACTTTTATACCACAGAAGCTACATCAGTCCTCACAACTCGGGCGTAACGAACCCTTTCACTACAAAGCTGTTGAGGTTTATAGGAATCCATTGAAATTGAAGACTGCGATTGATAGGTTTTTATTAGCTGAGGGTATTAAGGGTTACAGAACCAAGGCAGGGCCCATTTCCCAAGAGTGAATTTGGGGGTGGGATTCATTAATTGAGTTGGGCACAGGCAAGCATGCGTACATGGATAGAAAGCTTGGAGACATCAGCAGCAGGACTGTGTGTGCTGTGTTCTGCTCACAAGCCAAAGTGAAAATGAAACTGGATCACATGACACACTTCCTTCTAGTGATGCCTTGTTGCTACCCTTAAAGACATGGTACAACAGTGGGGCAATTTTTCTTTTTTGAAAAATGAGATTCTTGTGATTAACCTTGACCAATATCTCACCAGTTCCCCCCCCCCGCCCGCCTCTCTCTTCCACTCCCCCAACTGAAATCCAGGATAAAGGAATGCCAAGAGGACACAGAGCTGAATCAGGAGGTGGCAGTCGGCCATTGCTTGGATAGAGTCTGAGCAGTGGATCGTGGAAGGAGGCGAGGACTGAGGGGGGAGGGGGGGGCAGCAATTGGCTGAAGCAATGTGAAAGAGTGAGGTGGAACAAGAGGCCGGTGAGGGGTCTGCGAGGGCAGAGGAAGAGTAGATAGAACGCAGCTCAGGGGCAGCAACGGCGGAGCGTTCAGAGGAGCACAGACCGCAGTGGCCCGAATTATGTCGGAGGACAAACTAAATTGTCACAGGCTGACGCCATCGGCCACCCAGAAATCATCCTGTGACCAATCACCTGGGGGGTCGACCTCTCCATCCAACGGTCAACCACATTGAGGCTGACATCTCTGCTCGCAAACATTGCGAACGATCTGAAAAAGCTTCCAAGTGACCGGACTCCTTGGGAAATCCAGCAGCCTTTGCTTAGGCCGCCTCATTCCACAGATCCGGGGAATCTTGAGTCTCTCAGAGTCAGTGGGAACGCTGAAAAGCGAGGCCATTTCAGAAGGCGGGTCCCTCAATAACTGTGACTGTAACCGCCCTTGTCCAAGTTAATACCTCCTGTGCAAATTCCAGAGTGTGCAAAGAAGAACACATTCCAGAATAGGTTGAGAGGTGGGGATGGCGGTGAAATATTGGCCACAGCTAATCACAAGAATCTCACCGGGAAAATATGGGTAACCCCCCCCTCCCCATTCACGATTGAGAAATGGAATCACACTGAATCTCACTATTACTGTATATACAGTGCCATAAGCTTATAAAATCTTTCACCCTCTGTACAGGAAGTTGTGTCTGTTATAGTGTCTGACTACACAATTCAAAGTGTTGCCAACTCAAACATCCTCCCTGGAAAAGGCGAGGCCTGACTTATGTAAGCTCCGTTCTGTTCCCTTTTATTTAAAGGGACAGTATCTGTCTTTTGTCCCTCCCTCACTTCGCCCCACATCCCGATATTGGTCATTCGTGTGAGGTCCAGTTAGTTCCTCAGCGGGTCTCACCGGGCACCTTTGACCTTTGATGTTGTCAAAAGCAAGGGTCGGGAGGGAGGAGCATGGTTTTGCCTGAGGTCCAGTCAAGTCCCGACAAGCAAATGGTCGAACCAGGCCAAAGCCTAACCCCAACCAAAGGTCGAAAACGTTGCTCAAATCAGTGTTCACCAGGAACTAGCACCTTCACAACCTCAGGATGTAAGGCACTCCGCAGCCAGTGAAATGTGTTTGTCATCGGAAAGTAGGAAAGGCGGCACAGCAAGCTCCCACAAACAGCAATGTGATAACGATCAGCCAGGTCATTCTATTTTTATTGATGCTGGTTGTTGGATTAATATTAGTCCAGGACATGGGGGAGAACTCTCCCTGCTCCTCCCAGTAGTCCCATGTGGTTATGTTATTAAATTTGTTCACGGGATATGCGTGTTGCTGATCAGACATTTATTGTCCATCCCTAATTGCCCTTGAGAAGGCCTTTACGCCCATCGCAGAGTTCAGAGGGGACCTGAGTTTAGCGCCTCATCCGAAAGTCAAGACCTGAGACAGTGCAGCATTCCCTCAGCTACGATGCCACCCCGCCCTCACCCTAGCCCTGAACAAATACCGTCAGACGTAATAAGCAGCCACGTGGGTGACCACAGGTGGTGGCCATGGTAACATATCCCAATATAGTCCAAAGATGTGTAGGTTAGGTAGAGTTACTGGGATAGGGTGGGCGAAGTGGGCCTGGGTAGGGTGCTCTTTCAGAGGGTTAATGCACATTCGATGGACCGAATGGACTCCTATGGATTCTGTGGATCTATGCCTTCACAGGAGGGAGGGGGGGGGGGGGGGGGGGGGGGGGGGGGGGGGGGGGGAGAAGATTTGAATCAGCTGACTCAATGATTTGAGTGATTTAAACTCTCCAATTCCACTAGGAGTTTCTTTTTTAAAATTCATTCATGCGATTTGGCGTCACTGGGCAAGACCATCGTTGGTTGCCCATTCCTAATTGTCCTTGAAAAGGTGGTGGTGAGCCGCTTTCTTGAAAGAATGCAGTACATGTGGTGTAGGTACACCCACAGTGCTGTTAGGGAGGGAGTTCCAGGATTTTGACCCAGTGACAGTGGAGGAAAATGGCCGATATCTTTCCAAGTCAGGATGGTGGGTGGCTTGGAGGGGAACTTGCAGGTGGAGTTGTTCCCACGCATCTTCTGCCCCTGTCCTTCTGGAAGGTAGAGGTTGTGGGTGTGGAAGTTGCTGTTGAACGACAAGGCTATTGTCTGTCTAGACTGTCCAACATAAATAGAAAATGCACAGCCTGGAAGATTTTCACACCTGGAATAAGGAGAACACACTGCCTCGCTCTGCTTTCACTTTTACTCAGCAGTCCTACCACAGACTGGGTTCGACATGCCTGCTGAAGGCCTCTGTAGGCCGGGATAGAGGCTGCCAGCTCTGCTTGTTCTAAGCCCCCTTGTTTCACTCAGTGTTGTTAACTGTTTGGTTTCCAACATCTGCAGGAATTTGAAGCACACATTTCTCATGTTGTGCACGCACAATTGTTTCTGCACCATTGATGTAAAGTCCACTGTTATGACTCTCACGAGACCTACGGGGAGGGTCCCATTAGCCGGGCATTTCCAGGGATCCATGATCCTGCTTATAATAGATGAACATTCCAAAATGTCCTCTGCCACATCGAGAGCAACGATTGAGAAATTCCGCCTCTCTTTTAGCACAGGTGGCATTCCGGAGGTGCAGATCACGGACAACGGCACCCCCCTTTTACCAGCGAAAAGTCCCGGAGTTTCATGAAGGCCAACGGGGTGCAACACATCCACACGGCCCCGGACTATCTGCCCTCCATTGGGCTGGCTGAAAGGGCAGTGCGAACTTTTGAAAAGGGCTTTGAAAAAACCGACCTCGGGGCCTTTGGACACACGGCTGGCTAGACTTCTATTTGCACAACACCGTTTGCCGCTATTGGCGTAGCACCGGCAGAACGTTTAATGGGTCGGCGGCTCAGGACCTGCCTCAGCCTTACCTTCCCCGATATTGGCAGGGAAGTGAGGCGGAATAAAGAACCGCAGGGACGTAGCCCAGTCGGGCAAGCTCGGACCAGGCAGTTCAGACCAGGTGATGTGGTTCGCATACGGAATTTTGCCTATGGTGCCAAATGGGTTTGTGGGAAGGTGGTCTGGCGGACAGAGCGGGTCCGGAAGAAACATTTGGACCACCTCAGAGGCAGGAGACCTGCATTACGTCACTCCCCTCCGGAGGAATTCTAAACACATCGTCCCGACCAAGAGAGGTTTGGCCCACCGCCCTCGGGGGGCGGTGGTCGGGGTGGCGGGGGGAGGGGCGGGCAGCCCGGATGGGAACTTGGGCAGAGACATCCCAGCTGGAACTTGGATTGTGGCCTGTAAATAATTCTCTTTAATAATAAATGATTTTCGTTATACCCTCATACCTGACTCTTCGATAAGCACTAAATCTATCAAACCATCACAGTATGGCTGGAAGTATAATAGAGGGAAGAGGTCGCTGGGACTTCACTCTGAGCCTGATTGGTGAGGTGGCGCCTTATCTGGACAAGGAGTGGAATGTTTAATAGTTGAAAGCCAAACCCCAGTGTTGCCACCAGGAACACTTTGGACATCTCCAAGCTTTAAATCTTGTTAACTTGCATCCAGGTACTCTAGGTTTGGGGAACGTGTGTGGAATTTCTGCATTGACAAGCCTATGACTGGAATCTTCCCAGCTCCTTTGGAGATCGGAACGCCTCGAGAGTAGCAGAATGGTGCGTCGAGATGGCTCCCCAATGCTGCCCTGTCCATGGCCTACTTTCCCACTGGTGGGCTGCCACAGGAGCTGTCCACCCGTCTCCATGGAGCCATGCAGCCAATCAAGGCAGCTCAACCCCCATTTCGGGGCCACATTGAAGGAACTTCTCCAGTGTTAAACTCCGCTCCACTCCCCTGGCTGAGTCCAGACCCGAAGAACGATTTGGAGGTCGTCTCCCAGCTGGATGCCGGTGGGCCATCAGAGTCAGCTCTCGGTGCACCCACGACAGAACCACAGCCATGGGCGCAACCATCCCTGCGGAAGGGGCCCCCTACAGACTGTTTCAAGGACGTCAATTGCAGAGTTTTCCTGCTGATTGTCTCCCAGAATATCTTCTCAGCTGACAAAAACTGTCCCAATGCCCAAAGGCTTTTTGTAAGTATAGAAGGTTCTGCTTTGCCCTCTTTGGATTCTTCTGTAATGGCTGGGTGTTCGCATGCGTCAGATACATATGAGCAAAAGATTGATGTTCATGGCTGAGGAGATAGCTGGAAGGATGATGCTTAAACTCTGTCTCTACTTTAGCTGAACCAAGAGAGGAGGAGCTGGGTTGGGGTGGAGGTGGGGGTGGGGGGGGGGGAGGCTGGATGTGGGGGGTAGAGGGTTGAGGTACCCCCTGACCCTGACTATCCCCGTTAACATGAACGATGCCATGACAGCGTTGGAAGGAATGCAGGCAGCTCTTTGTGTCCAGCCCAATGGTTTCTATCTACCGCTTCCCACGTTGGCTTCAGCGCTTGGAATGGGATCATGCTGTGCACAATTCAGCTGCTTCGTTGCCCACGGCAATGCACGCGCTCCCAAGACTCCCCAGCGAGATAAGAACGCAGTGTTTAAAAAATACCACAGCTTGTTTGTGGTAAAAGATGCGGCGATTGGATTGAGCAGTGGATCTGACGGGATTAATCAAGCGGGTCCCAGTGTTTTTGGCCCCGGGAAACAGCACCTTATTGGCTTTCGGCAGTAATCCAGGGATGGAATCTATGGGAGGGTACAGAGGAGGAAGAGACAGGGAACGCACCAGCAACCTTTGTGCGCTCACTTATTTACTACTCTTAATTTTCATTTTTCCTGCATCTTTTTGAATACTTTATCCTGGCGTTGTGTGTGTTACACATGGATATGATGACGTGTTCGGCGGCTGCCATTTTGCTCTCTGTACTGTTCTGAGGAAATGCTTCAACTGGCTGAACTCCACTTTCTGGGTCCAATGAGCTGAAACATCTTGAGAGAATTTCCCCTGACAATATTGTGCCCCTCACAATGACAGTAATAGTGTGTTCGGCTTTCTGCCTTGCGCATTTGTTACTCTCTCCTCTCCTTTGTCCCTCCTTCTCGCCATCTCAGGGCGACTGGACTGTCATCTTTCCCCCTGCCTCTTCTTTCCTGTGTCAGTCTGTTTCTCCCTCCCTCTCTCTCTTCCAGTCTCAATCTCTGTTCTCGTCTTTTCCACATTCCTCCACGCCCCTTTCTTAATTCTTTTCCTTTACTTTCCAGCTGCACCGGTTTGTCCTTTTTCTTCCTGCTTTCTCACTCTCTTTCTCTCACTATCTATCCAACCATTCCTTCTCTCTCTCAAACTCACTCCCGTTCCATTTTCGCTTTGTTTCCCTTTCTATCCCTATCTCGGCATTTTGCTCTCTCATTCACTTTCTTCTAACTTTTTAAATCTAATTTTCTGATTTACTCTTTTCTTTCGCCTTCTTTCTCTTTTACTCTGTCTCTCACTCTCTTCCTTTCTATTTCTCTCTCTCTCTCCATCTCTCTCCCTTGGTATCTTTCTCTCTCTAATCCTCCTTCTATCCCCCTTCTCTCTCTCACTATTTCTCTGTCTCCCATTGTATCTTTCTCTCTCTAATTCTCCTTTTATCCCTCTTCTTGTTCCCTGTCTCACTTCCTATCTTTCTCTAACTCTCCTATCCCTCTTCTTTCTCTGTCTCTCTTCCTACCCTTCGTATCTTTTTCTCTTTCTCCAATTCTCCTTCTATACCTCTTCTCTCTTTCTCGTTCTCTGACTCCGTTCCTATCTTTCTCTCTCTCTCTCTATTTCTCCTTCTACCCCTCTCTCTGTCTCCCTTGCTATCTTTCATTTAAAACATTTAAAATTATGAAGGGAATAGATAGGATAGATGCGGGCAGGTTGTTTCCACTGGCGGGTGACAGCAGAACTAGGGGGCATAGCCTCAAAATAAGGGGAAGTAGATTTAGAACTGAGTTTAGGAGGAACTTCTTCACCCAAAGGGTTGTGAATCTATGGAATTCCTTGCCCAGTGAAGCAGTTGAGGCTCCTTCATTACATGTTTTTAAGGTAAAGATAGATAGTTTTTTGAAGAATAAAGGGATTAAGGGTTATGGTGTTCGGGGCCGGAAAGTGGAGCTGAGTCCACAAAAGATTAGCCATGATCTCATTGAATGGCGGAGCAGGCTCGAGGGTCCAGATGGCCTACTCCTGCTCCTAGTTCTTATGTTCTTATGTTCTTATGTTCTTTCCCTCTCTCTCCTTCTATCCTTCTCCTCCCTCCCTCTGTCCCCCATCCCCTATTTCTCTCCCTAACTCTCCTTCTATCCCTCTTCCCTTTCCCTCCCTGTCTCCCTTTCTATCTTTCTCTCTCTCGGTCACTCTATTTACCCTCGTACATGTCTGCTTCGCTGAAGTTTAATTTCTTTTGGCAAATGTGATTTACTGTCAGATTACAATGGGCTATCAGCCGGAGATAGTTGAAATAACCAGAGGAAATCAGCCTTCAACGGATATTGAAAACAGGAAGAATTTGCGGGAGGACATTCCCAACAATGCGCAAGCCCCCCCCCCCCCCCCCCCCCACCCCGAATTGTCAAGGACATTCAGGCACAGTCATTCGTTACAGGGCAGATTGCTGGGTTAGTTCAGATAGAATCATAGAATGGATGGAGCCAAAGCGAGGCCATTTGTTCCATCGTAGACATGCTGGTTCCAACCCCGCCCCCCCCGCCTTACTCTTTCCCCAGAGCCCTTTTTACTCTTCAGATAACGATCCAATTCCCATTTGAAAGCCCCAGTTGAATCTGACTCCTCCACGCTCTCAGGCAGCGCATTCCAAATCCTGACCATTTTCTGTGCGCCCCGGCCAATGCTTCCACATCCTTCCTAAAGTGTGCGGTGCCCAGAATTGGTGGCAGAGCTCGGACTGAGGCAGCCAAACCGGAGTATGATACTCCAGTTTATAAAGGATGGCATTGAGAGTCAACCCTCCAGGATTGGTCTGGACTGGCCAGCAATTGAAGACTGCTCTGAAGGATGCTGCGGGAAGCGAACAACCAGGAGAAAAGTAATAGGGACATGGAAAAAAAAAAAGAGTTCCGTACAAAAAATATTTTTGAACACTATTGTCTATTCGTTATACAGGGCACCATTCAGCGGACTGAAGTTAAAGTCGGCAGAGCGGCACATTTAGCAGGCTGGCTCTTAGCGCTGCAGCCGTTTGCTTTGGCCTCCGAGAGATTCACTCTGCCAAGGCCACACCGGGGGGGGGGGGTTTCCTGCTGACGAGAAAGGCTCCTCGCAGATCGGGTCCGGCAGCCCCAATCTTCCCGCCCCCCCTTCAGGCCCCTGCCCCTGCTCATTTGACCCTCTTACCCTTCCCCCCCCCCCAACACCTTGAGGAGGCCCTCGGGAACCTGCCCCCCCCCTCTAATTGACCCCTGGCAGTGCCAACCAGGCACCTGGGTGTGTTGGTAGTATGCCGGCACCCTGGCAGGGTGCCAGGTTGGCAGTGCCTGGGTGCAAGGGTGCGAGGGGGAAAGCCAGGGTACCACCCTGCCTGACTTTGACCACCCGGGGGTCTCCACTGGCCTGGAAGACTCCCCCAGGTGCCGTTTCGCCTGGTCCAGATTTGTGTGGAGCAGTGCTAAGCAACCCCCTGGCGAGGTATCCCAGGCGCGGCCGATGAATATCGGGCATGAGGTGAATCCAGCATCTGGGTGTTTAAATGGGCCATAAATGGCCCAGCGAGAGCGAGATCCAGATCGCAGCAGGCTTGGCGAATCGGGTAACTTGCGATCAGCTTGGCACCCGGGACTGAGCCCAATTTAGGGCTCGCGTTGTGTCCGCACCTGCCGCCGTGTGCAGGGGTGTCACTGAATCGCACAGAAAGGTATTAGCAATAGGAAATAAAGACTACATAAGAACATTAGAATTAAGAGCAAGAGTAGGCCATTCAGCCCCTCAAGCCTGTTCCGCAGTCAAGAAAGTCATGGCTGATCCAATGTGGCCTTAACTCCACTTTCCTGTCTATCCCCAAAACTCTTCGACTCTCTTGTCGATCAGAAATCTGCCTAATTTAGCCTCGAGACTATTCAATGAGCCAGCCTCCACTGCTCTCCGAGGAAGAGAATTCGAATCACTGATGAATGACCCGCAGAGAAGAGCTGCTTGGTTGATAGTCAAGGATGAAATTGAATTTGAAAGGCATGGGAAGGCAGGCCAACCTGGGAATGGACATATTGCCCACCCATTGGGGCAGAGTGACTGGAGGGAGGAGATAAACCTACGGCTCTTTCTGACAAACCCAGCTACTGCACAGAGTCCAAGGAAAGAACCCGCTAACACCTTCACAGGGAACCACGTCCAGCACCACCTGGCCCACATTACGCGAACAAATTAATGAAACCTCACCAATCAGGGCTCAACCCTGAGCTGCCAGTGAGGAAAGGAAGGAAGAGAAGCTTCCAGTGAGCACCTACAGAAATTGGATAATGATTGAAAATCCATTGTCGGTGTTAAAAGATAAACCAATCCTTCTCTTAATTGCATTGACACTTTTTTGTGAGGGCCACAAAGAATCCAGCACGAGATGAAGGATAGGAAAGAATAACATTTATTACAAGAATATATAAATACAGCAGCAGCAGCAACTCCCTTGCTGCTCACTCCCCTCCAGCTGGTTCCAAGCTGGCCAACTTTATTAATGCAGGGACCTGCTAATGATTTCTCCGCCCCCCTCATTGGGGAAGCTCATACTCCCAAAGGATTGTGGGATTGCCATTAGTCCCCAGCCAGTGGTAAGCAGGCAGGTTATAAAAAACTTAAAGGGTTAAAGCATACGGACAGGTAGTTTGTTTGTTGCCAACTTTACTTGGATATATTCCTGGTGGTTCCATGACATTCCTATCCTATCCCCAACATTCCTGCCATCGGTCGTCCATCTTCCATCCTTGTGATGACCACCATGTCTACCTGTTGGAAAGCAAATACACCGGAAGACATCTTTTCCCCAGTTAACCGTCCAATTAATGTTTTTATTGCTAATACACTATTTTCCGAACCCCCCCCCCCCCCCCCCGTAACCATTTCCCTGGCTTCTGCTGGCAGAAGTGTCCTGGAGATGGATCATTAATTCCTGGAAGCTTGAGGACAATGTTGGGAGTCAGGAGGAGAGGATTGACCACGCAAAGTTATAGCCGAGTCGTATTCCCTGTTCGAGGTGATTAAAATCTGCTGGGCCTTCCCCTCCTGCTGTCGCCTGGCCAACCCACCCAGCTGCCTGCTCGGCCGCATTCTTACCCACAGCCTAAATTTCACCCCTCGATTTGTGCCGTATCAGAGAGCGTTTCACAGAGCCAAAGAAAACATTGGGCGGGATTCTCCAATAATGGGGTTATGTCCCCAAGCTGGCGTGAAAACCGCCGCTAATGACTCAAGTGTCAACGTCCCCTGAAAGCGAGGAATTCTCCCCTTTCTAGGGGTCGAGGTTGACGCCGGAGTGGTTCCCGCAGCTCCAGCCGGCGCCGAAGGGCTGGCGCAAGTTTGCGCATGCGCGGAACGGCCGGCGTATATCCGCGCATGCGCGGGGGTTCCCTTCTCCGTGCCGGCCCCTGGGTATTGTGGCGGAGCCCCACAGGGACCCGACGCGGAGGAAAGAAGGCCCCCACGGAACCAGCCCACCCGCAGGTCGGCCCCGATCGCGGGCCAGGCCACCATGGGACCCCCCCCCCGGGTCGAAACCCCCCCTCGCCCCAGGATGGCCCCCGCACACGTACCTGCCAGGTCCCGCCGTGAGTGAGGTGAGTAATCCACGCCGGTGAGATTAGGCAAAACTTGTCAGCCAGACGGCCCATCGGGGCCCGGAGAATCGCCGGTGGGGCCGCAGTCAACGGCCCCCGACCGGCGTGGCGGGAATCCACCGGCGCCCGAAAAACGGCGCCAGAGAATAGAAGCCGGCGGTGGGGCGGGATTCACGCCCCCCCGTGGGGAATCTCCGACCCGACGCATGGTCGGAGAATCCCGCCAACGTCACCATCCAATAGGTTGCTGGCTGTCGCTGTTGCCCAGAGTGCAGTCTCTCCCCCCCCCCCCCCCCCCCTACACACACGCCCACCAACATCCAGCTAATTTGAACTCAGGCCTTAGTTTTCATCCTCCCGGTAATCTGTTTGTACCAAAGAGAACGTCCCGTAGCAGGAGTCACTGGGCCCCACGCAATATCGGGGGTGGCGGTGGATTGGAGGGAGTAGGGGCGGGAACTACACGGCGAGGACCAGGGTTCGCCGAGAGGGGGAGGCGAAGGCGAAAGGGTTTGATAGTGTAGCTGGAAAGAAACCATCGCCTCTGGCATGTGCAGCCTTAAAATTAGCGTTAGGCCATCCAGGAGCGATATCAAGAAGCACATATTGACATTAAGGCAAGTGGAATTCTGGGACTCTCGCCCTCGAAAAGCTGTTGAGAATGCTGGTGTTGGGGAGGGGGGTCAACTGGGAATTTCCAAATAGCGATAACTTCTTTCGGGAAAGAGACATTGAGTCGTGGAAGTTGAGGCATGAATCAGTGGTGGAACAGGCTCTGGGTCAGCTGACACTATTCCTATCCTGTCCCAACTGGTTCCCATCAGTTTAAATGCCAGCTCTGGTTGGAGGGGAGTCTCACGTTCCCAGTCCTGATCATTCAGTGCAGCAGAGAACTATCACAACTATCGGGTCTATCACAAAACCTGGTCAGGAACAGAAGTCATTTGGTGTGGATTTCGCACAGCCCAGTGCAGCCTCTTCCTCTCTGAAAGCTACACCACTGATCAAGATGCAGCCATGGGGGGTGGGGGTGGGGGTGGGGGGGGGGGGGGGGGCAGAACCTGGGGCAGGTCAGATCCAGGCCCAACAAAAGGCAACTTTGTGCTGCTCGAGATTTTATGAAATTCCAGTTGGCAGCGATTCTGCTGCTGTCCTTCGATGAAAGGCTCCAATGGGAATAGGGTTGGGAATCGGAGAGGAAGATTCCGGAATTGATGAAGGCTGACACAGTTGTCTTCCTATCCCCTGCGCCCTCTCCCCATCTCCTTTGGCCCGGCTCCTGCCTTTCACCGACAGAGCAGCCACCATAATCATACCTCTCTGGGTGCAATTGCTGAGGCAGCGTGGAGGTTGCGGAGTGGTGTTTGAGTGGAAGGAGAGGGTTAGGGGAGAGGAGAGTTGTGGGTGCGGGGGCGGGGTTTACGGAAACTAGACTCCCATCCCAAGCCCATCACAAGGTTTTCATATAACATTTCAAACTGTCGTGCACTAAAAGACACACTGTGCCTCTCAGAGTTGTAAAACAGAGGCACCAGAGGCTGAAGGATATAATTGCATTATAAGCAGTTCAGAGAAGGTTCACTCAATCCATTTCTGGGATGAAGGGGTTATCCTAGGAGGAAACGTTGAGCAGATTGCGCCTACACCCATTGGAGTTTAGAAGAATGAGAGGTGATCTGACTGATGTTATGGGCCAGGGTTTAGAGAACCCCAAAGTGTCTCATGGAGTTCACCTGACCCACAACTTTTTAATAGATTGTGGTATGCGGAGCACACGGCCCACTCTACAGGTGTGGTACAGCAGAAATGGAAAAGTATTTTTTAAAGCAAAACAATGTTTATTCTATGAACTAAAGTTAACTTTTCTAAAACGAACAGTGAACATCTTAGCAATCAGTAAATCAAATACACCCCCCAAAGAATACAACACTAAGTAATCTGTATGCTGTTCTTTTAACATCCAGAAGACTTAACAAACCTTTAAATAGAAGCACATCAGAGATTACATTCACTACTGAAAACATTTATAATTCTTAATTCACCAAATGATCAAGAGATAGTCCTTCACGGCAGAGAGATCAACAGTACAGCTGCTTTGGCTGACTGCAGCTGCAACACACTGGAAAACGAAACCAAAACGACAGATACACACCCAAGCTTTTCTCAAAGTGAAAGTAAAAAGCAGAGCCAGAGCTCAGCTCCACCCACACTCTGACATCACTGCAGTAACATGAGCAGCCAAACATTTCTAAAAGCGACATTCTCATGACACTGAAACACGTAAAATCCTGAGACGGCGTGACAGGGAGAGGATATTTCCCCTCGTGGGGGAGTGCAGAACGAGGGGAACGCAGCTTAAACATTTGGGACCTCCGATTGAAGACGGAGACGAGAAGGATTTTTTTCTCTTCGCCGATCGTTCGGCTGTGGAATTCTATTCCCCAGAGGACACCGGAGGTTGGGCCATTGACTATACTTGCGGCTGAGTTGGTGAGTTTTTTGATAGACAAGGGAGTTGTGGTTACGGTAAGGATGGGAGGGGGGGGGGAGGGGGGTAAAAGACAGAAAAAGTGGAGGTTAAGGGCCACACAATCAGATCAACCATAATCTTATCAAATGGTGACATGGGGCAAATGGCCTACTCCTCTGTTAGTCCTTGTGTGCCTAATGGATGCACAGTTTACCTCATGCTAGAAAGGGGATCCTTAGGTGATTAGTTTATGATTTGTTAGTGGTCGGACTGCTCGTGGAGGTTGAAGAACAGGCATGCAGGAACTCAATGTCAGAGATGGTAAGGGTCACTTGCGGCCATACCAAACCTTCCCATAAATATCCTTGCTGTGGGCAAAAAAGGCCCCTTCACATGGGGAAAGTTGGGGTTTCCATGCAAAAGATTTGGATCCGGATATATGGGAATTGATTTGTCTATTCTCTTGATATTTGGCAATGTCCGTGCCTTGATGGCGTACCTCGTGAACCGCCCCCCACACCCTCCCCACGAGGTGAAACTGTGTTCCCGAACTATTGACATCATCGTCTCCCCGCCAATTCTCTTGAGATTAAACCAACCTGTTTCATGACCTTAGTGTCATATTTGATCCTGAGATGAACTTTCACCTTGTATTTTTGCTGTGACTAAGACCACCGCGTTCCGCCTTCCGTTACATCGCCCGACATCGCCACGGGTTCAGCTCATCTGCCCGCTGAAGCCATCGTTCATGATTTTGTTACCGTCAGACACGGCTATACCAACACACTGCTGGCTAACCTACCAGAACATAGAACATTACAGCGCAGTACAGCCCTTCGGCCCTCGATGTTTTTGCCGTACCTGTGAAAACCCCTCTAAGCCCATCTACACTATTCCCTTAGCATCCAATGTTTATCCAATGACCATTTAAATGCCCTTAATGGTGGCGAATCCACTACTGTTGCAGGTAGGGCATTCCACCACGCCCTTACTACTCTCTAAGTAAAGAACCTACCTCTGACATCTGTCCTATATCTATCTCCCCTCAATTTAAAGCTATGTCCCCTCTGCTAGACATCACCATCCGAGAGAATAGGCTCTCACTGTCCACCCTATCTAATCCTCTGATCATTTTGTATGCCTCAATTAAGTCACCTCTTAACCTTCTTCTCTCTAACGAAAACAGCCTTAAGTCCCTCAGCCTTTCCTCATAAGTTCTTCCCTCCATACCAGGCAACATCCTGATAAATCTCCTCTGCACCCTTTCCAAAGTTTCCACATCCTTCCTATAATGCGGGCGACCAGAACTGCACGCAATACTCCAAATGCGGCCGCACCAGTTTGTACAACTGCAACATGACCTCATGGCTCCGAAACTCAATCCCTCTACCAATAAAAGCTAACACACCGTAACGCCTTCTTAACAACCCTATCACCTGGGTGGCAACTTTCAGGGATCTATGTACATGGACACCGAGATCTCTCTGCTCATCCACACTGCCAAGAATCTTAACCATTCACCCAATACTCTGTATTCCTGTTGCTCCTTCCAAAATGAATCATCTCACACTTTTCTGCATTAAACTCCATTTGCCACCTCTCAGCTCAGCTCTGTAGCTTATCTATGTCCCTCTGTAACCTGCAACATCCTTCCGCACTGTCCACAACTCCACCAACTTTCGTTTAATCTGCAAATTCACTCGGCCATCCTTCTACGCCCTCCTCCAGATCATTTATAAAAATGACAAATTCTGTCCAAACTGTTAAATCACCCTGAATCCCATGCCTCCGTATTTTCTGCAATAGCCTACCGTGGGGAACCTTTACTGAAATCCATATACACCACATCAACTGCTTTACCTTCGTCCACCTGTTGGTTACCTTCTCAAAGAACTCAATAAGGTTGTGAGGCACGACCTACCCTTCACAAAACCATGTTGACTATCCCTAATCAAATTATTCCTTTCTAGATGATTATAAGTCCTATCTCTTGTAAACCTTTCCAAGACTTTGCGCCCAACAGAAGTAAGGCTCACTGGTCTAATAGTTTACCCGGGGTTGTCTCTGCTCCCTTTCTTGAACAAGGGGACAACGTTTGCTATGCTCCAGTCTTCTGGCACTATTCCTGTAGACAATGACAACATAAAGATAAAAGCCAACGGCTGAACAATCTCCTCCCTAGCTTCCCAGAGAATCCTAGGATAAATCCCATCCGGCCCAGGGGACTTATCTATTTTCACACTTTCCAGAATTGCTAACACCTCCTCCTTATGAACCTCAAGCCCTTCTAGTCTAGTAGCCTGTATCTCAGTGTTCTCCTCGACAACATTGTCTTTTTCCTGCGTGAATACTGATGAAAAATATTCATTTAGCACCTCTTCTATCTCCTCGGACTCCACCCACAACTTCCCACTACTGTCCTTGACTGGCCCTACTCTTACCCTAGTCATTCTTTTATTCCTGACATACCTTTCAGAAAGCTTTAGGATTATCCTTGATCCTACCTACCAAAGACTTCTCATGTCCCCTCCTGGCTCTTATTAGCTCTCTCTTTAGGTCCTTCCTAGCTAACTTGTAACTCTCGACCGCCCTAACTGAACCTTCACATCTCATCTTTACATAAGCCTCCTTCTTCCTCTTGACAAGTGATTCAACTACTTTAGTAAACCACAGTTCCCTCGCTCAACCACTTCCTCCCTGCCTGACAGGTACATACTTATCAAGGACACGCAGTAGCTGTTCCTTGAACGAGCCCCACATTTCAATTGTGCCCGTCCCCTGCAGTTTCCTTCCCCATCCTATGCATCCTACGCCTTGCCTCATTGCATCATAATTGCCTTCCCCCCAGCTATAACTCTTGCCCTGCTGTATATACCTATCCCTTTCCATCGCTAAAGTAAACGTAACTGAATTGTGGTCACTATCACCAAAGTGCTCACCTACCTCCAAATCTAGCACCTGTCCTGGTTCATTACAGTACTAATCCAATGTGGCCTCGCCTCTTGTTGGCCTATCTACATACTGTGTCAGGAAACCCTCCTGCGCACATTGGACAAAAACGGACCCATCTAAAGTACTCGATCTATCGCGTTTCCAGTCAATATTTGGAAAGTTAAAGCCCCCCCCATAACAACTACCCTGTTACTTTCGCTCCTATCCAGAATCATCTTTGCAATCCTTTTTTCTACATCTCTGGAAGTTTTCGGAGGCCTATAGAAAATTCCCAACAGTGTGACCTCTCCTTTCCTGTTTCTAACCTCAGCCCATACTACCTCAGTAGACGAGTCCTCATCAAACATCCTTTCTGCCACCGTAATACTGTCCTTGACTAACAATGCCACCCCTCCCCCTCTTTTGCCACCTTCCCCGAGCTCACTGAAATATCTAAACCCCGGAACCAACTACAACAATTCCTGTACCCTGCTCTAGCCATGTCTCCGAAATGGCCACAACATCGAAGTCCCAGGTACCAACCCTTTTAGGCAAGTTCACCCACCTTATTCCAGATGCTCCTGGCGTTGAAGTAGACACACTTTGAACCACCTTCCTGCCTGCCGTTACACTCCTGCAACCTTGAAACCTTACTCATGACCTCACTACTCTAAACCTCCTGTACACTGGAGCTACAATTCAGGTTCCCAAACCCCTGCTGAATTAGTTTAAAACCCTCCCGAAGAGTATTAGCAAATTCCCCCCCCCCCCCCCCCCCCCCCCCCCCCCCCCCCCCAGGATATCAGTACGCCTCTGGTCCAGGTGTACACCATCCCGTTTGTAGATGTCCCACCTACCCCAGAATGAGCCCTAATTATCCAGGTATCTGAATCCCTCCCTCCTGCACCATCCCTGTAGCCACATGTTCAACTGCTCTCTCTCCCTATTCCTTGTCTCGCAAGCACGTGGCATGGGTAACAACCCAGAGATAATAACTCTGTTTGTTCTAGATCTAAGTTTCCACCCTAGCTCCCTGAATTCCTGCCTTACATCCCTATCCCTTTTCCTACCTATATCATTGGTGCCTATGTGGACCACGACTTGGGGCTGCTCCCCCTCCCCTTAAGGATCCTGAAAACACGATCCGAGACATCACAGACCCTGGCACCTGGGAGGCAACACACCAACCACGAGTCTCTCTCGTTCCCACGGAATCTCCTGCCTATCCCCCTAACTATGGAGTCTCCAATGACTAATGCTCTACTCCTCTCCCCCCTTCCCTTCCGAGCAACAGGGACAGACTCTGTGCCAGAGACCTGTACACCATGGCTTACCCCTGGTAAGTCTCCCCCCCCCCTCATCCAAAGCGGTATACTTGTTGCTAAGGGGAACGACCACAGGGGATCCCTGTACTGACCGCTTCCTCCCAGCCCTTCTCACCGTCACCCACTCACTTAGCTCACTGGCTAAATCGCTGGCTTTTAAAGCAGACCAAGCAGGCCAGCAGCACGGTTCAATTCCCGTACCACCCTTCCTGGACAGGCGCCGGAATGTGGCGACTAGGGGCTTTTCATAGTAACTTCATTGAAGCCTACTCGTGACAATAAGCGATTTTCATTTCATTTCATTCATTTTCATTTTCATTTATCTTCATTCTTCAGAGTAACTACATCCCTGGAGCTTCTATCTATGACCGCCTCTGCCTCCCGAATGATCCGAAGTTCATCCAACTCCAGCTCCAGTTCCCGAGGGTTCCTGAGGAGCTGGAGATGGGTGCGCTTCCCAGAGGTGTCCCAGCAGGGACACTGATGGCGTCCCTCACCTCAAACATTCTGCAGGAGGAGCATTGTACTGCCTTCCATGCCATCCCCTCTAGATAAAACAAGAAAAAGAAAGGAAGAGCTTACCTAATATTCACTCAACCCCTTAGGTTAGAGGAGGGGGACACTACAAGTATAGTGTCTCGGGTTTAGCAACCGCCCAACTTATATACAGGTACTACACACCTTCCCAGAAATCCCCACGGCTGACTTCCTGTTTCCTGCTGCTCTGGAAAAAAAAACGACTCCGAAAAAAAGGTTAGTTAAAAAAACAAAGGCCACTTCTCCTGTAAGGTAAGTTTATAAAGCGGGAAACTTACCTTCCCGACAGACCCCTGCATACTGCTCTCGCTGCTACCACTGAACAACTCCCACATTTCACCCCCTCCCCATAAACTACCCTCCAAACCTCATACTTTCTCCACCATTGGTGGACCTGCCTTCAGTTGCTATGGCCCCAAACTCTGGAATTCTACCTAAGCCTCTCCGCCTCCCTACCTCGCTTCCCCTCCCTATAAGATGCTCCTGAAAACCTAGCCGTTTGACCAAGCTTTTTTGTCATCTGGCCAAATGTGGCCCATTTTCATACTTTGTTTCATAATGTTCCTGTGAAACACCTTGGGGATGCTTTATTACGTTGAAGTCGCTATATAAATATCAATGTTTGCTGTGGCCGTGACCCATTTGTGCACAGCAAGATTCCATAAGCGGCGAGCGGGTGGGGACCCAGGCCTGAGCCAGCTGCCCCTATCTCTGGTCAGCTGTTCCTTTGCCACAAGGAAAGATGTCACTTTCCAGGTGGAATAACAGAGGTCTGCTTGTTGCTGTAATCCGCACCAGGCAGAGGGACTTTCTTTTTTCAATATATCTGTTACTTTCTAATCTGTGAACGGGCTGGATCCTTTCACTGTCAATGGACAAGCTGCTCACGGAGGAAGTTAAGTTGAGCAAAGCGACTTAATTTGAGACAAGAAACGGGATTCCTTGTTCCTTGTTTGTCTCTTTTCCCACAACGCCCCGCTGCTCCCCCAACCCCTGCCCCCTCCCCGCCCCTCCCACCAACACCCACCCCCACCCCTTCCCTCCCGTTGCTCCTTTTGTGTTCTTCTTCTGAAAGCACCGACTTGTGTTGCAGTCAGGGACCCCATTAAGCTCTCAGCCAATCACCCATAGGCAATCTTCTTTGTGAGCGCAGGCAGGCTGTTCGGCCAAGGGCGATGGCACAGCTGAGGCTCTGCTGTGTCTGCGCATTCCCCCGTGTGGTGATATGCATATGCACAGTAACGTATATAGTTAACTATACGGCCTCCAACCAGTAGGTGGCGATAGGGATCCACCGTGTGACTCCAGAGATCCGGCAGATGGTAGTAAGTCGTACTAGGGGACAGCTGCATTAGAAGGAGCTCGAGGAGAATTCACTTATTCGTTACCGCTTGTATCATAGTTTGTTTGTTATCTTTTCACGTGTTCAAAGTGTTAATAAACTATGTTCAAAGTGTTAATAAACTATGTTCAAAGTGTTAATAAACTATGTTCAAAGTGTTAATAAACTATGTTCAAAGTGTTAATAAACTACCTTACTCGTCAAAGAACTAAATGTTCTGTGCGCATCTTTACCACGGCCACAACACAGAACATAACACCCAGTGTCAAACAGGCCGTTGAACCGGGATCAGGGATGGAACCCCTGCCCGATTTTTCTGTTCTCTAGCCCAGCAGACAGCGAGGCAAACTGAAATACCAGCATCAGCAACCAGAGCCTACACAGGCCCAGGGAGCCTGCTGCCTCAGTACACTGGGAGCTGTGGGGGCCGTGGTTCCATTAGTCATAGCATAGCACAGCAATTAGGAGCAGAGGTCGGCAGTTCAGCTCCTCTCCACTGCTCTGCCATTCAGTCAGATCATGGCTGATCCCAAACCCACCTCCCCAACCTGTTCCCCGTATCACTTTAACCCAGGGGTGGGCAAACTTTTCCGTGCAAGGGCCACATTCAGAAATTCACAATTTTAAAGGGCCGCATAGTATATTAAGTAAAATAATTACTTCACCCGGTTATGATTCTGGGCGCCTCATATAGAACATAGAACAGCACAGAACAGGCCCTTCGGCCCTCGACGTTGTGCCGAGCAATGATCACCCTACTCAAGTCAACGTATCCACCCTATACCAGTAAGTAACCCAACAGCCCCCCCATTAACCTTAAAAAAAATGTTTTTAATGACCTGGTGGGCTGCATAAAGACCTTTGGCGGGCCGCATGCGGCCCGCGGGCCGTAGTTTGCCCACTCCTGCTTTAACCCATTTTCTATCAGAAATATATCTATCTCCTTCTTGAAACCATTTAATCACTCAGACTCCAGCGCACTCTGGGGCAGCGACTTCCACAAATTCACCACCCTCTGCGAGAAGTAGTTCACCCTCATCTCAGTTCTAAAGCTACCGCCTTTCAACCTATACCCGTGATCTGTAGTCAGATATATTTAACCCAGCTCTGGGATATAAGATTGTGGGTTCAAGTCCTTCTCGGAGATTTCAGCCAAAATCCAGAACTAAGAGAATGTGTTACTGGTAGATTGTCTTTTTGAATTTATTCTTGTGTGGGATGTGGGCGTCACTGGCAAGGGTAGTATTTGTTGACCACACCTAATTGCCCTTGTACCTAGTGGCTTGCTAGGATATGGCGGTGGGCGGTTAAGAGTCAACCTATAGGGTCTGGAGTCACATGTAGGCCAGACCAGGTAAGGACAGCAGATTTCCTTCCCTGAATGGCATTAATGAACAGGGTGGGTTTTTGTAACAATCGATGACAGCTGTCATGGTGGGATTTGAAGACTTGTCACCAGAGCCCTGGGCCTCTAGATTATAGTTTAGTGGCATTACCACCGTGCCACCCACCCCACGATTAAACTGAGGCCCTGCCTGATCCCCTCGGGTGGAAAAAGATCCCACGGCACAGTTTTGAAGAGCAGGGGTGTGTCTTGTTATGCTCGGCGTAGCATAAGCTGCTTCCTTGATGTTCACACTGACAAAGGAATGCTCAGATGTGGAGATAACTTCAACACGTTTATTAAACTATTTACAATTCTCCTACTCGGGTTCACCACTACTGTTAATCCTTCTATAGCTACTCAGACTGACGAACTAATATGCTACAATCCAGGTGATGGGTGTGATGTGTTGAATCAACCCTGTGTCTGTACTCACGAAGTGTCTTCAGTGGAAAGAGGAAGATCATGTGTGCTGTGTCCTTTTTATATGGGTTGGTGTAATGCCCTCCTGTGGTGGTGTCACCTCTGTGTGTATCGTGAATGCCCATTGGTCGTGTCCTAACTTACTGACCTATTGGTTGAATGTCTGTGTGTCATGTCTCTGGTGCTCCCTCTAGTGTCTAGCTAGTCTACATGTACTTACATTAAGGACCCCTACTGCGACCTCCAAACTCACCCCCTCCCCCCCCCCCAATGCTCTTCCCGACAGAAAAAAAACAGATGATCAGTCCATTATCACATGGCTGTGTGCAAATTGGCTGCTACTGGATAGTGGTTTTATTCAGCAGTGTTACACTATGTGAGAGACTAAACAGAGAGCGTAGAAATAGAGCCTGTGGCCAGACCGGTCCCTGACACAATTTCAGTATTTATGTATTTGGTTTTGAGAATGTGAGCAGTTTAACTTATCCGGGTCTAGTTTCTGTTGCTTCAGTTTGTGAAGCTGTGTAAAATTTCTCTGAGTTCTGGCCTCTCGAACGTCTCCGATTTCCTTTGCGTCACGATTGGCAACTGTGCCCGGGCCTTAATCTCTGGAGTTCCCTCACTCTACTCATCTCTCCTTCCCTCTCCCCATTCAGGATGCCCCTTAAGATCTACCTTTTTGACCAAGTCATTTGGTAGCTGTCCTGATGCCCCCCCCTGGACGGAGCCCCGTCAAACTTTCTTTGAAGATGCCCTTCCCTTACCAGAACGACAAGGAGGTACTTTCAAAGAGCCAGCAAATGTGCAATGGGCCAGATGGCCTCCTGTTGTGTTGTATCATTCTGTGCGTCTATTGGGTGTTGTTAAGTTGTTATGTAGCCCAGCGTTTAACAAGGCGAAGCACCTTGGAGTGTTTTGACTACATTGAAGGCACTAAATGAATCCACATTGTTTTTTTACTGAGTGTGGTCCATATTGCATCCCCATGGGGTTTGTTCTTTGAATATAGCCAGACCCGCCAAGCCCTCAAATGCACAACAACTCTAGTGAACTGGGGACTAGTGTGCCTAAATTCCCTCCCACACCCAAATTAACCCGGGGATTCTGATGCCTAATTCCCACACTAGGCCGCCAGGGTTTCGGATCCATACTGGCCTGCAGGCAGCTGGGATTTTTACATAGAATTTACAGTGCAGAAGGAGGCCATTCGGCCCATCAAGTCTGCACCGGCTCTTGGAAAGAGCACCCTACCCCCTACCCAAGGTCAACATCTCCACCCTATCCCCATAACTCAGTAACCCTACCCAACACTAAGGGCAATTTTGGACACTAAGGGCAATTTAGCATGGCCAATCCACCTAACCCGCACATCTTTGGACTGTGGGAGGAAACCGGAGCACCCGGAGGAAACCAACGCACACACGGGGAGGATGTGCAGACTCCGCACAGACAGTAACCCAAGCTGGAATCGAACCTGGGACCCTGGAGCTGTGAAGCGATTGTGCTATCCACAATGCTACCGTGCTGCTTAGACTGGTTGAAGGGCTGCAGGAGACTTGCAGGGGTAGGGAATGGTGAGCTTAGGCTGACCTCGCAAGTAACCCACAGCCCCCTCCCTCGCAGTCAGGGCCCTAGTGACAGCATCAGAGGCGGAGCTGCACCTTAAAGGCGGACTCACCCACTATCCAGGACTGGCTCACCTGCTCCTAGCCAGCGGGATGTGCTCTGGATGTCAGGAATGAGGACACTTCCAATAGCTGCCAGTCACGCTGATGCCCCCACCCCACCATCACCGCCCCTATTAAAAATTGGACCCAGATGCACAAAACAGGCCTTCAAACAGGCCACACTTAGTCCCAAAACGAGCAGAGCTCGTTAGTGCAGGAAGAGATCCTGGTGCCATTATTAAATGGCACTTCAATCTCTAGGAACCGTACTGCCACCTCCAGACTCACCCCCTTCCCCCACAATGCCCCAATTCACCTATATGGGGGTCACCGAGCGACCCACGCCTCACCTCATAAGGGCACGGCACCCACGGGTTCGATCCCCGGCACGGACATGATGTCACCTGGGCACCTTGGACCAGCCAGTGCCCCTGCCAACCTGACAGTGCCACCTGGCCGTCCTGGCAGTGCCAGGGTAGCACCCAGGTGGCACTGCCATGGTGTCCGTGTGGCACTGCCACAGTGCCTGGGTGCCACCCTGCCCAGAGCCCCACTACCCATGGGACCCCAATCACCTGGGACACCCCCGAAATGCCGGTACGCCTCGGCCACGTTTGTGGAAACCAGCGCTGGTTCAGAGTCTCCGTGGCGAGGCCATTAGGTCCCAGGCGCTGTGGAGACCTGGCATCGGCATATTTAAGTGAGACTAACTGCTCCCGAGTCGGGCGCGGGGCGGCCGATAGATCGCGCAGCATTCTGGCCTGCAAAACACTCCAGATCCACAGCAATCTGGTTGACTCTCAGTGCCCTCTGAAATGACCGAGCAAGCCGTTCAGTTCAAGGGTAATAAATGATGGCTTATTTAGCAATGCCCATGAATGAATAAAATGAAGGGGAAGTGCCCCATGGTGCTCAGGACCCCCTCCCCGCCACATCCCTTCCTCCCCATCCCCTAGATTCAAATCGAACGAGGTAAGAGGAGGGGATGGATCAAGCCATTCCTCATACCAACCTTCTCAGCAGCAGAGCGATTTCAGGATTCTCCTTCACTCAGGGCTCCTGTTTTCAGGTTTTAATCCTTCATGTTGTGGGGGATTGAAGTTAACCGTGACTTCTTGGTGACCACATCCAATTTGATTATGAAAGCAGCTGTCGGAATTTCGGAATCCTACTTTCTAAAAAAAAAAATGAATTCATTCTTTCTCTCTCCCTCTCTGGCTTAGCCAATTCCCACGTAACATATTGCAAACTCGCCACACATTACTGAAGAGAACGTCTATTTTCACAAAGCGTTGATCACTAAAGCATTGTCAAATTTTAGCCGTTCCCAGGATTTTTTTTTACATTTTAATTTAAAGTCCCCCCCCTCCCTCCTCCCCCCCCCCCCCCCCCCCCCCCCACCCCTCGCCGTCGTAAGTGAGTGGGAAGGCAGCAGCAGGCAGATCAACAGCTGCAGAAAATAAATTGAATATCCGTCTCACACACACACATATTTCCCTTTGGGCACAGGTTAATGGCACTCGACACATCGCGGTGACCTCCTCTAACTTTCCCTCTACCCCGGTGACACCCGCAAAGACTGGGGCGCAAAAGGCTTTAAAGAATGGTCTGTGCAAGAAGGTATTCATTCCCAATTTGGAGTTCTCGCAACATCAAGTCCGTAACATAAACGGTGGGATTTTACAGCCATTCCAGCTGACGGGATCTTCCACTCCTGCTGACAACGTCCCCCGTCCCCCCCCTAAACCAACCCCCACCCCCATCACGGGATCCCCAGGAAATCCCATTGACAGCGACGGACCGGAAATCGCCGGTGTCACAAAGCACACTGATGTTATCTGGGAGGGTAATGTCATGGGCCAAGATTTTAAAACTCCAGAGTGTATTATGAAGCTCTCCTGGCCAATAACTGTTCTGTTCAATTTGGCTAGGATAAGCACAAGACCCTTCACTTCAGGTGTGATTCATCAGACTTCCTGGGCGCTTTTATCAAAAAAAATTATGTTATAGGAATGTAGTTAAAGTGTATAAAAAGCTTATCAAGAATTTATTATATAATACAAACATGAAGAAACACACAGCAGCTACAATAATCTATGTATATAACTCTTAACGATCCCTCCTTAGTAACTGTTCCAATTCAATACAAAATCCAATAAACTAAAACCCCTTTCAAGGACGAGGTCACTGAATAGGACTGGTCCTTTCCCTGAGATCCAGCCTCCAACCAGCAGATTCAAACTCCTTCCAAACAGCAACTCTATCTTTAAAGTTGCCACGGCAGTTTGCTGCACCCAACGTGCTTTCAGTTCACTGGACCAGCTTTTCAAATAAAATCAGAGAAAGCAGGGAAACACTGCTTTTTACTTCTGCAGACCAAACCAACAAACAGAAAAGGAAACCAAAAACGCTAAACCCCCCTCTCACCTGACAGCCACAGCCCAGCTCCACCCATAAATGACATCACTGAAGCCGTGCTACAAGCCATGTGGTCAAACAAAACCTTTCTGAAAGGGACACTCACATGAAGTAGCCGAACTTGGAACACTGGTTCCTGGGGGAGTATAGTTTGGCTTTATTTCAGTGCAAGGAGATCAGTGAAACCCCAGTGAGAATAAATAGCTCAGTTGCCGGTTAGCAATTATTAAAGACTATTTATTAAAGTAAAGAAGACAAATACACACAAACAGGATGACTCTACTTTTATGCAATTAAGATGTACGAATTAATAAACACACGCACATTATATAGATTGTACCCCTTGTTACAAAACCTATCTACAATACCTGAACTATCACTGTCTGTGTGGAGTCTGCACGTCCTCCCCCTGTGTGCGTGGGTTTCCTCCGGGTGCTCCGGTTTCCTCCCACAGTCCAAAGATGTGCGGGTTAGGTGGATTGGCCATGCTAAATTGCCCGTAGCGTCCTAATAAAAGTAAGGTTGGGGGGGTTGTTGGGTTACGGGTATAGGGTGGATACGTGGGTTTGAGTAGGGTGATCATGGCTCGGCACAACATTGAGGGCCGAAGGGCCTGTTCTGTGCTGTACTGTTCTATGTTCTATGTTCTATATGTTCTGTGAGACTTTCCCTGTTCCACAATTAACATTCAAATGGAATAACCAGCTTTCGTTAGCACACAGTGCAGGGATGATACGCAAATTTGGGAACCATCCTTTTCCTGGTCCAGCGAAGATATTTTAATACTGCTGTTACGAAGATTTTCTGCACTGCCTTGGTTCTGATGCCTAGCCGCATGTTTCCCGGCTCGCACGATACCGAGAAATACACGGCAAGAGATCGGGCCCCCAAAACGATCCCCAAGTACCCCCCCCCCATCAGCCCAAACGCTCTGTAGGAGGGTTCCCAGCCCAGCACCACGTCAACACCCAACCTGGCCCCATGGCACTGTCTACACCAGCTGACATTGCCAGGATGGCACCCAGGTGGCACTGCCAGGGTGCCCAGGTGGCACCAACAGTGCCAAGGCACCACCCTGTCCAAAGGACATGCAGGTGGGGACCACAGATCCCCTGGGAGACGCCCACAAGTGTCGTTCCACCTTGTCCCTGTTTGTGGAGACCAGTGCTCAACGGCGCTCACCCAAAGTCTCTGAGCCGATGGGAATGAATGCCAAAGCCTCAGGTACCTCCGGAATCTGCACATTAGATTGAGCCTTGCTCGAATATGCAGATTTGCCAAAAAGCTGTCCCGCCCACAATGGGCGGTATTTACATCGCAACATTTCACGAGATTGCATTGGAACTCACGAGGTCTGAGGGAGCCGGATGGATCCTGGGGGCTAGGGTCTCCCGGCTTCCATCGGCCACGCTGCACTGTGGCGCACTGCTTCTCTGGCAGTGCGTAGCCATTGGATCTGGCCCACAGTCTTTGGATTCCATCCATTTCGTGCACCATGGCGACAGGAGAGCTCCAATCACTGGAACTCAATTCGATAACATCAGTCCTGAGCATATACTCAACCGCTTTCTGTACTTGCAATAACTTAGCTGGATTTAACCTAGATGGGTGTATTTGATTGGAACCACGTCCCCCAATCTATGGAGTGCGTTGCTAACCCCCTTCTCCCAAGTTTATTCCCACCGATACATTCTTCGGACGGCAGTAACTCTGTCGCTCCGGCTCTTATCTGGGAGATGATGTAACCACTGGATGAAGTGAACCAGTGCATCCTCAGTGTCCAACTGAATTGTAGGGTAGTCACTGTCAGAATGTGACCCTTCGCGTTCCCTCTGCTTCATTACTAACAAAACCTCCTACTTGTTCGCAGCTCCTCCAACCCAAGACGTTTTTTAGCATGTTGGCATGATACAGTCTGTGTGATTTGTCCATCTGGGGTGTGTACCAGATAGTTTCCCTCGCTCACCTTCCCTTCAATGTACCGTGGCCCAGTGAATCCAGCTTTCAGGGGTTTGCCTGACGCAACCCGAGCACTCTCCCCGGTTACAAAACTCTGAATCTGGGCCTTCAGATCAGCCCTGGCTTCTGCTCCCCTGCCGGGATGTATTTAAATGTGTCACTTTCGACTCACTCTGCTGTAATTCAGTCAACCTCTTTGAATTGAATATGTTTGCTTCGTTCTCTGAGTGTGTCTTATTGTCATTCGGCTGGCTAAAAATGTATCAGATAATCGGATCTCACTGGCCTCACCCTGGGCTCACAACTCCTCCCTCATGTATCTTATTTTATGAGCCTTTAATTGCATCACCGCGCAATCCAAAAAAATCCTGGGGGGCGGGGTTTGTACTTTCTCTGTGGTAGGATTCTCTATCGGTTGTTCAACTACAGTCGGCATCACTATCATCTGGGATCCTGCGATTTGATTCCCTAGAATTAATTCAATGCCTGCAATAGCCACTATTTCTACCACACCTACCACTACTTACCCTGTCTTCAATCTCCTCTGTCAGCTTTTTTTTTACTAAAGAAATCTCTTTCCTTTCTCCAGGAATGCTGCTGATCAGCACTGTTTCTTTTAATATCCATTCTGGACAACAAATATCTTCATCCCGCAACATTATGGATTGACTCGCCCCTTTATCTCGAAACATTTTAATACCTTTTCCCCTTTGACCCTGTCCACATGGAAATATTTAACCTTGTCACGCAAATTCTTTAAACACATCCGCCACCTGCTGGTCATTCTGCCCCTGTGCAAGTTTACACAAATGTTCCCTTCTATTGTCTGTTTCTTTATTCAGTGTACAATTAATAATAATCTTTATTAGTGTCACAAGTAGGCTCACATTAACACTGCAGTGAAGTTACTGTGAAAAGCCCCTAGTCGCCACATTCCCGGCGCCTGTTCGGGTACACAGAGGGAGAATTCAGAATGTCCAATTCACCTAACAGCACGTCTTTCGGGACTTGTGGGAGAAAACCGGAGCCGTTGGAGGAAATCCACGTAGACACGGGGAGAACGTTCAGACCCCACACAGACAGTGACCCAGACGGGAATCGAACCTGGGACACTGGCCCTGTGAACCAACAGTGCTAACCACTGTGCTACCATGCTGCCCTTCCTGCTTTGCCAGTTCTCCAGCCTCTAATTTCATATTTCCCGTTTTAAGGTTGGTCACGCCCTGCGGCCAACTGTTTAATTTCCAGCATGGTAATTTGGTGTGGCTCGGTTTATTACAATGAAAACATCCCACCTTTTCATATCTCTCACCCCTTCAACAGACTCTGTTGTATCTTGAGGTGAGACCACATTTAAGTTTCCGACCGCTCCTCCTGTCCCTTGAACGTTCCCAATTTCTAACTTTCTCCGATTACAAATTGAGTCTGAAGGAAGGCTTTTGTCTCTGAACCAGCCCATAGTCGTCTGTAAGCTCCGCGGCATGTCTGGCAGTTCTAACCCTCTGCTCCTCAACATGGAGTTCTAATCATGGCAGACAGCGAATCTTTCAATTCCCCCAACAGAATTATCTCTCTAAGAACTTCATAGCGTTCTCCTATTCTCAAGGTCCTTCCCCACCTATCAAAATAACTTTGCTTGACCCTTTCGAATTCGAGGTAAGTCTGTTCAGCCTGTTTCCCTCCAGCTCGAAATTTCTCTCTGCGTGACTCCGTGATTAGCTCCGCCCCTAATATAGCTTTCTTCACTCTATCATCATTTCCAGACTTTTTCTCTGATAAGGACTTCACTAGCTCTACCCACAGGTTTAGCCTGGAAGAGTGCTGTCCAATAATCTTGTGGCAATCTCAACTGTTTAGAAATTTCCCCCTAACTTCTTAATCTCTGCATCACTTTGTCATTTCTAAATTAATTTGTGGCGGGTTTTTCAGGGAGATTCCCATCGGCTCTGTCGGGCCCTGGGGAGTTTCTTACCGGTTGAGCCCACATTTAGAATTATTCTTGGCACTGAGGAACTGAACTCAGATCGGGCCGCCATTTTGAAAGGGTGCCCTGATCTAAGTGAACTTGTTACCCTAACCTTAACCCCCACCCATGGACAATGTCATCCCCCACACGCATATGGACACTACCCCACATACCCCCAAGTGAGGACATCTCGCTTGGGGGTCCCTGGGGGATCTCCCTTCTTCAGCCCCCCCCCCCCCCCCCCCCCCCCCCCCCAAGCCTCCTTACAGTATCCCATTCCTTCTGGAACCCCCACCCATCACCCACCCAACCTCCCGGAGTCCCCTACTTACCTGCCCTGCATTCCCCCACCCTTCGAACCCGCCCCCCCACCCTCATCTTATGGGCCTGGCCCCATGGCCCTTGGCAATGCCACCCTGACACTTGGACACCCTCGCACTGCCACCCAGGTACCCAGGCAGTACTCATGATGGCTTGGCAGTACCATCTGGGCACCTTGACAATGCCAGAGTGGCAGTGCCAAGGTGTCAGCTGGACATCACCAAGATGCCCACGTTCCAGGGAGAGTGCCAGGGTGCCACTCGCACTTACCTTGACCACCCAAGTGTCTCTAGTGTCCCAGGAGAACCCCCCTCCCCCCCCCCATCCCCCAGGTGCCGGTCCGCCTGGTTCACATTTCTGTGGACCAGCACTTATCGGCACCTGGTTGCAGCCTCCCTGGGGAGGCCGAAGAATCGAGGGAGGCCGATGGATCCCGCGCTGGCGGGTCGTAAGTAGTTTTACGACCTACTTCCGCGAGTGTCAATCGGTCACGCCTATTTGGGGTGGGGCTCCGACTCTGACGTCTACATCCCGGTAAGATCGAGCTGGGTGGACGGCCATTTACTGCAACCTTCTTAATTAACATAACATGTTCTTGCTTGGTTCCATTTATTTCTCACTCTCGTTACATTCGAAATTCCCTACACCCAAGTAATTAAGCTTTTTTAAGATCCCGGATATGAGCCCTCAATTTTCTGTCACGAAGCACATTGATATTATTTGTGAGGGTATCTCAACCTGTAACACTGGTTCGTGGAGATGTGTAGTTTTGTTTTGTTTCTGTGTGAGGAGACAAATGAAACCCCAGTGAAAATAAATAGCCCAGTTATGTAACAATTACTAAAGTCTATTTATTAAAGTAAAGAAAAGATAAATACACACAAACAAGGCAACTCTACTCCCTCGCAATTAAGATGTATGAATTACTAAACACGCACATTATATAGAACCAAACATATCTATGATACCTGAACTCTGTAAGACTTCCCCTGTTTCCCAAACAACATCCAAATTGAATAACCAGGGGGGGCACGGTAGCACAGTAGTTAGCACCGTTGCTTCACAGGGCCAGGGATCCGGGTTAGATTCCCGGCTTGGGTCACTGTTTGTGCGGAGTCTGCACGTTCTCCCCGTGTCTGCGTGGGTTTCCTCCTGGTGCTCCGGTTCCCTCCCACGAATCCCAAAGATGTGCTTGTTGGGTGAATTGGACATTCTGAATTCTCTCTGTGTACCCGAACAGGCGTCGGAGTGTGGCAACTAGGGGATTTTCACAGTGACTTTGTTGCAGTGTTAATGTAAGCCTACTTGTGACAATACTAAAGATTATTATTATTACCACACAATGCAAGGCCGATACTCCAATCTGAGATGGTCCAGTTAAAATATTTTAAAACTACTGTTACGAAGGTTTTCTGCACGAACTTGGCTCTGAGACTTTAAAGCTTGTTTGCTGTGAGCTTGGCCTTCAGGCTTGGTGGCTGGAAACTGGCCTGTCCACTTTCTGCAACTGCTAGATGGTAACTGCCTCTCCTGGCTTCTCAGGGTCAGAGCATTTATACCTTTGTAGTTCTTTGATTATGCTTTCTTTTATTCGACTGTCTGACCCTACCAACTTCCTTGACTATACATTAACACATGTATATCTCATAAACCTTCCTAATTGTCTATAATCTGTTTCTCTTCCATAAGCTAGTCACACTTGATTATTATCTAGACTGCCGTTCCAAACCCCCTACCGGGAGAGAAGCACACCTGTTGAGGCCCTTTGAACACTGTTTCCAGCCAGATTCATGGCACCGGCCTATAGTGGGCTGCCCCTCTGCAAAACATGCCAGAGAGGGGATGGAAAATCCTGCCCGTAATCTTTATACCCAAGGTTCTGTGGCTAATAATGACTTTTTTCTTCATTCCACCGTGGGATATGGACATCGCTGGCAAGGCCAGCATTTGTTACCCATTCCGAATTGCCCTTGAACTGAGCAGCTTGATTTCAGAGGGCAGTTTAGAGTCAATCACTGGGGTCTGGAGTCACTTGTGGGCCAGACCAGGTAAAGACGGCAGATTTCCTTCACCTAAAGGACATTCATGGACCAGATGGATTTTTGCAACATTTGATGGCAGATCCAACGGACTACTTCTACTCCGTAGGATAGTTGTCACGATCACCATGACTGAAACTATCATTATATTCCAAATTTATTAGTTAAATTTAAATTCCACTAGCTACTGGGATGGGATACGATCCTATGACTCCAGATCATTAACTCTGGGCTATTGGTTTGGTGACCTTAACGCTCTGCCACTATCTCTAAATGTTACCAAGATGTACAGGAACAGCATTTATTTGTACCATGCTTGCTCATATCCCTCACAAACCTCTAAATGTGCTCCAAGGGAAGAAGCTTGGGCCACGTAGCCCCTCCAGCCTGTCCTATCATTCAGCTGGATCCTGCAGATTTTCGGCATAACTCAATCTGGCCCCTCTTGGTAACTTTTAAGACCTTCGCTGCCCAACAATGATCTATCGACAAAAGCAAAAAGCAGCGGTTGCTGGGGAACTGAAATCGAATCGGAAGATGCCAGGAACTCTCAGCAGATCTGGTAGCACCTGTAGAGTACCCTTTCATCAGAAAGCTGTCAGTCTCAATCTCGTTCCAATGTTCAGTTGGATCCCAGCCCAACATTGAGAGTTTGAGCCAAGAGCTTCTTTCTGACATCCCCTCCAATTGGCCCTACTCTAATTTTAAGGTTTTGCACCCTTACTCTGGATTTCCCCTCAAGAGGAAATGGTTTCTCTTTACCTACCCCGTAAATTCCTTTCATCATTTTTTCCTCGTTCATGGGATGTGGGCGTGGCTGGCTAGGCCAGCGTTTATTTTTTAATAAATTTAGAGTACCCAATTCATTTTTTCCAATTAAGGGGCAATTTAGCGTGGCCAATCCATCTAGCCTGCACATCTTTGGGTTGTGGGGGCGAAACCCACGCAAGCACGGGGAGAATGTGCAAACTCCACACGGACAGTGACCCAGAGCCGGGATCGAGCCTGAGACCTCGCTGCCGTGAGGCAGCAATGCTAACCACTGCGCCATGTGCTGCCCGAGGCCAGCATTTACCCCCCATCCCTAAATGCCCCTTGAGAAGGCAGTGGAAAGCCATCTTTTTGAACTGTTTTGAACTGCAGGTACACCACCCACTGTGCTGTTAGGGAGGGAGTTCCAGGATTTTGACCCAGCGACAGTGAAGGAGCGGCGATAGATTTCCAAGTCAGGACGGTGAGTGACTTGGAGGGAAGCCTCCAGGTGGTAATGTTCCCTTGTGCCTCATGGTGCCAGAGTCCCGAGTTCAATTCCGGCCTTGGGTGACTGTGTGGAGCTTGCATGTTTTCCCCGTGTCTGCGTGGGTTTCCTCACGTTGCTCCAGTTTCCTCCCACAGTCCAAAGATGTGCAGCTTAGGTGGATGGGCCATGGTAAAATTAGTTATCCAAAAGGTTAGCTGGGGTTACTGAGTTACGGGGTAGGGTGGGGGTCTGACCCTAGGTACGGTGCTCTTTCAGAGGGTCGCAGCAGACTTGATGGGCCCAATGGCCTCCTTCTGCACTGTGGGGATTCTATAATTCCGAGATCTGTTGCTCTTGTCCTTCTAGATGGTAGAGATCACAGGTTTGGAAGGTACTGCCGAAGGAGCCTTGGTGAGTTCCTGCAGTGCATCTTAGCTGCCGCTGTGCATCGGTGGTGGAGAGATTGAATTTTTATGGAAGGGGTGCCAGTCAAGCGGCTACTTTGTTCTGGATGGTGTTGCACTTCTTGAGTTGTTGGAGCTGCACTCATCCAGGGAAGTGGAGAGTATTCCATCACACTCCTGACTTGCGCCTTGCAGGTTGTGGACAAGCTTTGGGGCGGGCGGGGGTATTCGTGAGGTGAGTTACTCACAGTATGATTCTTAGCCTCTGACCTGCTCTTGTAACTACAGTATGTATATGGCTAGTCCAGCTCAGTTTCTGGTCAATGGTAAGCCCCCAGGATGTTGATAGTGGAGGATTCAGCAATGGTAATGCCATTGAATGTCAATGGTCGATGGTTAAACTCCCCCTTGTTGGAGATGGTCATTGCCTGGCACTTCTGTGGCCTTTAACCTTAGCCCTGAGGGAATGAAAGCCTATGAATGGCATGTGCAGTGAATGATTTTGAAATCACAATGGGTGGAATTTTACAGACCAATCGCTACAGGGCGGGACTGTAAAATGTGGTGAGCCTTTCAAAGTTCCATTGACACCGCTGGGACCGGAAGAGGGAACAGCTGTAGAATTCCACCCTGCATCTCCTAGCAACGCAACATGGCCGTGCAAGATGGCCACTGATACCCATCTGTGCACAGGTTTGTGCATGCGCAGATATCCAGGAGCAGGTTAGCAAGTTAGGGGTTGAACAGCCTATGCAGAGTTTAAAAAAAATAAATTTAGAGTACCCAATTCATATTTTTCCAATTAAGGGGCAATTTAGCATGTTCAATCCACCTATCCTGCACATCTTTGGGTTGTGGGGGCGAAACCCACGCAGACACGGGGAGAATGTGCAAACTCCACACGGACAGTGACCCAGAGCCGGGATCGAACCTGGGACCTCGGCGCCGTGAGGCCGCAGGGCTAACCCACTGCGCCACCGTGCTGCCCGGCCTATGCAGAGTTGGTTGGTGCAGTGATTACCATTGGTCAGATATGGGCAATGTTCATGCAGCAGCTAGTGGTGTCCCTCATGGATCAGTGTTGGGCCCACAATTGTTCACAATTTACATAGATGATTTGGAGTTGGGGACCAAGGGCAATGTGTCCAAGTTTGCAGATGACACTAAGATGAATGGTAAAGCGTAAAGTGCAGAAGACACTGGAAGTCTGCAGAGGGATTTGGATAGGTTAAGTGAATGGGCTAGGGTCTGGCAGATGGAATACAATGTTGACAAATGTGAGGTTATCCATTTTGGTAGGAATAACAGCAAACGGGAATATTATTTAAATGATAAAATATTAAAGCATGCTGCTGTGCAGAGAGACCTGGGTGTGCTAGTGCATGAGTCACAAAAAGTTGGTTTACATGTGCAACAGGTGATTAAGAAGGCAAATGGAATTTTGTCCTTCATTGCTGGAGGGATGGAGTTTAAGACTAGGCAGGTTATGCTGCAATTGTATACGGTGTTAGTGAGGCCACACCTGGAGTATTGTGTTCAGTTTTGGTCTCCTTACCTGAGAAAGGACATACTGATGCTGGAAAGTGTGCAGAGGAGATTCACTAGGATAATCCTAGACCTGAAGGGGTTGGATTATGGGGAGAGGTTGAGTAGACTGGGACTGTACTCATTGGAATTTAGAAGGATGAGGGGGTATCTTATAGAAACATATAAAATTATGAAGGGAATAGATAGGATAGATGCGGGCAGGTTGTTTCCACTGGCAGGTGAAAGGAGAACTAGGGGGCATAGCCTCAAAATAAGGGGAAGTAGATTTAGGACTGAGTTTAGGAGGAACTTCTTCACCCAAAGGATTGTGAATCTATGGAATTCCTTGCCCAGTGAAGTAGTTGAGGCTCCTTCATTAAATGTTTTTAAGATAAAGATAGATAGTTTTTTGAAGAATAAAGGGATTCAGGGTTATGGTGTTCGGGCCGGAAAGTGGAGCTGAGTCCACAAAAGATCAGCCATGATCTCATTGAATGGCGGAGCAGGCTCGAGGGGCCAGACGGCCTACTCCGGCTCCTAGTTCTTATGTTCTTATGATGAGTAATAACACCATTAGGCCATGAGACATTAGGCCACTCGGCCCATTGAGTCTGCTCCGCATTCAATCATGGCTGATATTTTTCTCATCCCCATTCTCCTGCCTTCTCCCCAGAACCCCTGATCCCCTTATTAATCAAGAGACTGATTCATTGGGGCTGGTTTAGCTCACTGGGCTAAATCACTGGCTTTTAAAGCAGACCAAGCAGGCCAGCAGCACGGTTCGATTCCCGTACCAGTCTCCCTGGACAGGCGCCGGAATATGGCAACTAGGGGCTTTTCACAGTAACTTCATTGAAGCCTACTCGTGACAATAAGCGATTTTCATTTCATTTCATAATCATTGGATTATGTACATTTGATCTGCCGATCTACGTGCCTCCACATTGCACTGAAATCAGTTGAAAAAATATTGAGCGAGGGCAAAACAGGCTTCAGATTCGTTGTCCCCGATTTGCTCACACTCCCTTCGATCTGTCCCGTAAATTTTGAGAATCAGCTTGAAATGGTCTCACGTTGGTCCCTTTCACGCTGCGATGGCGGCAAGTTATACCCACTCTGACGCACGGGCAGAAAACGCAGCCTTTCGAAAGGCAGTGACTGCTCTGTCGGCGAACGTAGTAGACATTGTTGATGGAACCATCAATTCAGCGAACACGTGTAGTTGGATCTGAACAGAGGCTTTAATACACTTACAATAGAGCCAGCCTATTCGTCGTTGAACTTCAGGTGAAATGGCAGGCTGGCTCTAAGGCACTGATATTTATACATCGGTCCCAGGGGGAGGATTCCTGGGCGGAGCCAAGGGAGGAGCCCAGTACAACTCTCGCGTACTCCCAGAGCGACTCCCCCCTGATGGTCGGATAGTGCAACTGCACTTACAATGGGTAGATAATGAACATATATACATGGAGTGATATTGGCAACTATATATAGTGTGAATCACATTCACCACAATTGTGTTGACAGCTTCTCCTCACGGAAGACAATGAGACAGATGAATGTCCAGATGGTGTGTTTTTGTTGGAGGTGTTGGCTGAGGGAGGAATGTTGGCCTGGGCACCTGGAGAACTCACCTACGTCTCTGTGGATGGGCCTCCTGGAAAGAAATCAAACTCACCTGGGCAGACAGGCATCTGGAAAAATAAGAAAGATGGTTATAAAACCCAGAGGAATAGATGGGGGGGGGGGGGGGGGGGGGGGGGTGAGGGGGGGGAGTAAAACGTTCTGGGTCACAGCGTGGGCTGTTTTCACTTCAAGGACACACCAGACTTAATTGTACTTCTATTTTCTCGAGCAATGAGAAGCCGAAGATCCAACCTCATTGAGGTCTTTCAGATAAGCAAAGGGTTTGATCTGGCAGGGGGGAAAGCACATGTTTCCACTTGTGCGAGAGTCATAAATATAAGGCAGTTACTAATGGCGACAGTAGGAAATTCAGGAAAATGTGGAATCTGCTTTCTCCACCTTCACCTGAGGAAGGAGCTGCGCTCCGAAAGCTCGTGTTTGAATCAAACCTGTTGGACTTTAACCTGGTGTTGTAAGACTTCTTACTGTGCTCACCCCAGTCCAACGCCGGCATCTCCACATCAAGGTTCTCCAACCAGGGCCAGTTAATTGGGACAGGAAGGTAGTGGAAACGTACTAGGCTTGTAATTCAGAGACACAGACTGATGTTACGGAAACATGAGTTCAAATCCCATTGTGGCAGCTGTGGAAATTTAAATTCAATTAATAAATATATAATTGCTGAAAAAAGAGACCCGTCGAAGCTTCCCATACTGCACTCATCAGAACACTTTGCAAGAAGACCAGTATGAGGAGAAAACAGCAACTTATACTGTCTGGGATGGAAGTGCTGACTGGTTGGCAAGTTGACTCCATGGCAACACCTCTACCAATCGGAGTCCACCTGCCAGCCAATCGGTCATCTTGTGAACCGTTCTGATGATGGGTAATGCTCTGGGGGGTCCCGGGTCCTTGGCAGACGGTGAAATTTGAATTCAATAAAAATCTGGAATTAAAAGTCTATTTATTTGGATTTGTTTATTGTCGCGTTTACCGAGGTACAGCGAAAAGTATTTTTCTGTGAGCAGCTCAAACAGGTCACTTAGTACATGGAAAGAATAAGAAAATACATAATAGGGCAACACGTGGGGCGGGATTCTCCAATAATGGGGCTATGTCCCCACACCCGCGAGGAAACAGGCGCAAATCACTCCGGACTTTTTTCTAGAAAGTCCGGGGTGATTCTCCATTTTTAAGGGGGCTTATTGGGTCCTGGAGTAGTCCACACAGCGCCGGCTGCCCTGCACTTCCGGCCGCGGGTCCGCGCTTGGGCACGGTGGCCGCCTATGGCAGCGGCCCCACACGACATGGCGGAGCCACACAGCGGGCCAGTGCCGAAGAAGTAGCCCCCCCCCCCCCCCCCCCAGGTCGCCGGGTGGCACTATGTTAGAACCACATCGGCGGGAACTTGGCCAGTTGCCAGCGCAGTATCATCGTGGGGTCCTCTTTCAACGGCCCCCGACCGACGCCGTGTTGACCGCACGCGCGCGACTGGCGGCGATTCGCTGGGCTCCGCCATTGCGATGCGTGGGCTCGGAAAATCCCAGCCAAGGTCTACAATGTAAATACATATAGACATCGGCATCGGGTGAAGCATACAGGAGTGTAGTATTAATCAGGTCAGTCCATAAGATGGCCGTTTAGGAGCCTGGTAACAGTGGGGAAGAAACTATTTTTGAACCTATTCGTGCGTGTTATCAGACTTTTGTATCTCCTGACCGATGGAAGAAGTTAGAAGAGTGAGTAAGCCGGGTGGGAGGGGTCTTTGTAAAATCCCATCTGGGTCACTAATGTCTTTTAGGGAAGGAAATCTGCCGCCCTTACCCACTCTGGCCTACATGTGACTCCAGGCCCACACAGCAATGCGGTTGATTCTTAACTGCCGACTCCACCCCCCCACCCCCACCCCAGCTCACCCCAGTGAAATGACCTCGCAAGCCATTCAGCTCAAGGGCAATTAGGGATGGGCAACACATGCTGGCCCAGCCCGGCGACGCCCACATCCCAAGAACGAATAAAAGAAAACTTGTTGAAGGGGAATTGGGGTGGGCAATAACTGCAGGCCTTGCCAGCAATGCTCGCATGCCACGAACAAATAAGGAATGTTGAGTTAAAGAAAGCTTTGATACATTTAAGGGAAAGCTGGATAAATACACGCGGGATATGACGAAGAGGGTGACAGGAAGCTGGCATGAAGCAGATCGGCAGAAGCACCAATTTCTGTGCTTTGATTTAGTAGCATTACCATTCCCATCTGCATTGGTGCCAGTGATATGTGAGAAATGTGTCTCCGTTCCCGTGTCACAATACCTGTTATTTTTGGTAGCTTGTGCAGAAGGTGCACATGCACCAATTTTTTGTGATTGACGTTCATTAATCTGTCCACGACCGGTCTCTGTTTTGCCAAGGTGAAATGAGTAAATCTGTGCACTTGTGCGGAAGGCACGTTAATTTGTCCGTTCGCTCAGCAGCAACGTCAGACTTGCTGAACCACTCCACCCTGCCAGAATGGAGCTCATTGGCTAACTCTCCAATCACTCACCCACAGATGTAAATGGTGGGATTCATTTTACTGTCGTTAAAAACAGAAAATGTCGGATAAACCCACAAGGTCAGGCAGCATCTATGGGGAGAGAAACAGAGTTCACGTTTTGTGCGACTCTTCTTAAGGTGAGTTTTACTATCCTCTGCTGGCTGAATCTTGCTGGAGAAATAGTCCTGCCTATATCGGGAGACTTTGCTGTAGTTTTTGTCATGGATTCTTCATCGAATCATCAACTTTGCAGTGCAGAAAGAGGCCATTCGTCCCATCAAGTCTGCACCGGCCCTTGGAAAGAGCACCCCATTTTAAACCACACTTCCCACCTATCCCACTAACCCAGTAACCCCTCCTAACCTTTTTGGACCCGAAGGCCAATTCACCTAACCAGCCCATCTTTGGACTGTGGGAGGAAACCGGAGCACCCGGAGGAAACCCACGCAGACACGGGGAGAACGTTGCAGACTCCGCACAGACAGTGACCCAAGCCGGGAATCGAACCTGGGACCCTGGAGCTGTGAAGCAACTGTGCTACCCACTGTGCTACCATGCCGCCCAATTCTGTTTCACTGTAGTTCATGGAGACTCTTTTTAAATAGACCCTGTTGATTGATTGCTCCGGTGCAATGTTTAAACAGACTCCGGCCTAGATTTTTGTCTCCGCGCCAGGCTCACAGAGTTGGGAGATTTACAGCCTCAGTTAATATGACCTTTCAAAATGGCTGTCTGCAAGTCAGATATTGGTCAAGGGGTGCAGGCTGAAATGATAGTTGGGGCGGAATGAAATTATAATAAATCAAAAAATGCCCCTTCAGCCCTCACTCCCCACCCTCCCCACGCCCACCAAATGACCCACCCATGCCAACCCATGCACCCACCCATCACAGTCATCCATAATTCTTTGCTAACCTATTGCCAACTCATGCCAAACCATGTCCCCACCCACCATCCTTTAGATTTACCCTCTCCATGCCCACTCACAGCTTGGACAGTTCCTGGACTGCTTTGACAGTTCCTGGACAGATTGACCATTCCATGACAGTTTGACACTTAATGGACAGCTTGAAAATTCCTGGACAGCTTTGACATTTTCTGGGTAGTTTAACTGTTCTATGACATTGTGACATTTAATGGACAGCATGAAAACTCCTGTACAGCTTGGCGGTTCCAATGAGCTTGTACCAAAAAGCCATCTTTAATTCTAACTATTTTGAAGGGTGCCTTACCTCTCCCAAAGGTGTCCCAGTCCCCTATCAAAGGGTTCATTTTCCAAAGGGGTCCCCTGGCTGTCCAAACTGATCACTAAGTTCAGACTTCCTCTTATCTGGTCTAATCTGCACAGTCTGGTCTTCACACCCTGGCCTTCCAAAATCCCACTTCCATGCAGGAAATTCAGTGATTTAAATGGTCAGTTGTCTCTGTGAATCTTGCATGTGTGACCCCCGGGCCGACTCCAGTCCTGCCTCCACAAAAATAGGGAATGTTGCATTCGGAGCTGGGACTTAGAAATTTTGGCCATTTCCGTGATTTTTTGCCAAGTCAGGGAGCCTCCCTGTTCTGGTGAAATTCGGGACCTCGGTTTACCGAGCCAGCCCTTCTTTGCTGAGAGTCCTGCCATAGGCTCCACCCCCCCCCCCCCCCCCCCCCCCATCTCATTGGCTGACACAGTGATGTCAGTGGATACTCAGCCTGGACGTGGTGACCAATTATCTGGAAAATTCTCGCCCAAATTCTCCGAGCCTTGCCGCCGGCAGGATATTCCAGTGCTGCCGACGGTGAACCCCCCCCCCGCGACACGTTTCCCGCCTCTGGCCAATGGCGGACTGCATCTGTCGACGGAAAATACGCTGCCAGCGTGAGATCGAGCGCAGGATTGATGTGAAGACCCAGGACCCGGGACAGAGCACATCAAAATCAACAACTTCCAATGCCCAAATCTGGATAGGCTCTGCGGCTGACCTCCCTGCTATCCTCTCAAGGTGCCAACTGGCCGTCAATCTGAACAACAGTGGGCCTCATTCTACCGGCTATCTTCGCCGGAACCCTTAATAGGATAGTTTAGGACAGATATTTGATTATGGGGTAGGTTTGAATCTTATTCCATGCGACATGAAATTTCGAGTAAATGGAAAGTTGGCATTTTTAAATATTCTTTCACATGATGTGGGCATCGCTGGCAAGGCCACCGTTTACTGCCCGTCCCTAATCGTCCTTGGCAAAGTGGTGGTGAGCTGCCTTCTTGAACGCCTGCAGTCCATTGTGTGCAGGAACGCCCACTGTGCCGATCAATTTGTCCCAGCTGCCAACGCAGTGAGAGAGGGTAGGGCCTAAGGCCTGGGCTTTCTGGACCCATCGCAGCAGCCACCCGCTGGAGGAGATCCAGCGGCCCAGCCACATGTCCGTTGACTTTGGTCGGGACCGGACAATCTCGGTGATGGGCGGGATGGAAATATCCCACCCTATGGCTGGGGCTATCCGACATCGGCAGTTCCGGCCTGTTGAAGGTAAAACATTACTTTCTTTAAGGGAGGGGAGAAGATACAAATTGCAGTCTTTACTCTGCCTCTAACCCACACTGGGCCCGTTGACGCACTGCAAAATGAGAGAAAAGGACCCAAACCTACAATATGAGGAAGAAAAACAGCAAAAGTTCAATGTAAGTGGGCTGAATTCTCTGTTTCAGCGACTAAGTGTTGACGCCAACGGAACATGTGTGGTCTTTTACGACCAAAGATTCTGCGTGAAACCCTCACCGATTACGGGACCGGTGAGGGGCTAGTAGCGACGCCGGGCGAAACCCCGGCTCCCGCGCTGAGAATGGCTGGCTCTCTGGCCGCGCATGCGCATGGCTGATGACCTGCAGCGATCGCACCGAACAACATGGCGCCGGCCGTGTGTGGACCTGACCCACCAAATGCAACCCCCTGGTCACCCCCCCACCAGTCGCCCCAGCCCTCGCGGAAGCCCCCGCCACGGTCAGCGTCATAGATCCTGGCCGAGTGTGGCGGCGCTGGACACAGTGCGCAGCCGCCACGCCGGGTTCCCGCACGGCTGAGACCACCCGTGTCCCGTGCCGTCGGGAACTCGGCCCATCGTGGGCAGAGCATTGCAGAATGGCCGGCCGATGGCGCCCAAACGCCGTTCCACCGGCGCGCGACCCGATGACTCCATTTCTGAGGAGGCAGAGCATGGCTGACTGCCGTCGAACCGGCGGCGACCCCAATTTGGGAGTCGATCCTCTGCCAATTACGAGCTCGGGCAACGGAGAAACCCGCCCAGTTTCGTTTTGAAAGAGTACGAATGGCCTCAGACCTGCTGAGCCATAATGAAGGGAAACACCTTGGTCGCACTCTCCCTGTGATTCTCCCTGGACAGTGCATGTGCATTGACACTGATTTCAGGTACAATAAACTGCGATTCCCCCCGATGCCGAACAGCCCGTCAACTTTTAACAATCAGGCAGGACGATTGAGAAAGACCACACCTTTTCGACTGGCATAGCCTCGCCCGGAATCATGCGGCCCAGGCAGTCGAGCCAATGAGAGAATATCATAAACAATAACAGGTGTTTGGGGCCTGCTGAGGAAGGCTGATTTACGCCCGAGGAGGCTGGCCTTTCATATTTTCTTTTTAAAGAGTTTAAAATCTCTGGGTTTGAGGACTTCAAACCTGTCGATAACTGGGATTTCCCTAACACAGGCTCACCCCGGCTTCAATTTGAAAAACTCAAGCTGGCTCTCTCTCTCTCTCTCTCTCTCTCTCGCTCCCTCTCTCTTTTTATTTTGTTTTTGCTGTCCAGAGTTTTTTTTGGCTTATGGAGAAGCCTGGGAAAATCTGCTCCTCCTGACGAGTTCGAGTGGTGTTTGTAGGTGGAAATGGCCCAAACTTGCCCCATTCATAAAACAGAAACAGCCCTGCCAAAAACAGCTTGTGCTTGTTTGTAATCTCTCCTGATGGTTCGTGGGGCGGGTGGGGGGGGGGGAGGAATTGGAAGGAGGAGGGGGGGGGGGGAGGGGGGGGGGGGGGGGGGGACATGGGTGGGGGTGGGGGGGGCCACGGTGCTTGTTGAACATGAGACTAAAGGCCTGGACACATGCCAGCGCTGGCCTGGAGCTAAATTCCATCTGGTAAACGTTTATTAGCTTAAGGAAAACAGCCCTGCTGAAGTTACTGGCAGCAAATGGGCTGGAATTTTACCTGGGAATGCAAACTTGTCTGCACACTCAGGATCTCTCGGAGATCTAGCCTGCCTTTCACCTCTTGAGGAGCTGGCTGTTGCTCAGTGACGGCCACACAGAGGCTGGCAGCCACCGCCGCCACTAATAGCAACTTGCAAATTGTTCAGCAGACTTTAATGTTTAAAACGAACAGCGCGCGGAACTTTATGGAGCAGCAATCGACGAGACAGAAGGCCGGAGCGAGGCAGAGGGTGACCGAGTCTCAGGGCAAAACAAAAAAGATGTGTTTCCAGAAAGTGGAAGACTTGCATTTGTGTAGCGCCTTTCGCGACCTCAGGCTGTCCCAGAAGTACTCCACAGCCAATTAAATGCTTTTGTGTTGTCGATACTGCCGGAAGCCAAGAGGTGCAAAGCAAGCTCCCACAAACAGCAATGAGACCAACGACCTGGCCCCGTGTTGTAGTGTGCTGGTTGCGAGATAGCTACTGGCCCAGGTTTCCGGGGTGAACTCCACCCACCACCACCAAACCTTCGACACTCTTGGACAGGACCAACAAAACCATCTTCCTCTGGCGTCTCTTCACTGTCCAGCTGAGTTGGACAGCCCTCGCTCTGCTCTCTCTTTATCCATCCAAAGGGCAGCACGGTAGAGTGTGGATAGCACAAATGTTTCACAGCTCCAGGGTCCCAGGTTCGATTCCCGGCTTGGGTCACTGTCTGTGTGGAGTTCTCCCCGTGTGTGCGTGGGTTTCCTCCGGGAGCTCCAATTTCCTCCCACAGTCCAAAGATGTGCAGGTTAGGTGGATTGGCCACGATAAATTGCCCTTAGTGTCTGAAATTGCCCTTAGTGTTGGGTGGGGTTACTGTGTTATGGGGATAGGGTGGAGACATGGGCCTGGGTAGGGTGCTCTTTCCAAGAGCCGGTGCAGTCTCGATGGGCCAATTGGCCTCCTTCTGTACTGTAAATTCGATGACTGCCTTGTCCACACCCAGGGCCTTGCAGAAGGGTATTTTCCCTTTGCGCATCCTCCTCTACAATGCTGCCCCCCCCCTCGCGAGGCATCCGCTTTGCACTAAAACAGCACTCCGCCTGCACCCCTCAACCCCGCCACTACTTCACTGCCGTCTGACAGTCAGTATTACATCAGCCACAATTGCATCCAGCTCTCAAACTTGGCCGCACAATCAAGTGACCCACTGACCCACCGATGCCATCCCACCCATTGCCTCAGGCTAATCCCGGCCGCCTATTTGACATTGAGCTGGGCTTCCGACGTCATATTCCTCTCCGTCACAGCGAACGGGCAGTGACATCTCCGTCACGCATCTTCAACCTGAATGATGCTGCTGCACATATCCATGCATTTGTCACCTCTGACTCCGCCGTTTCCACAAGTATCTGGACAGCCTCCCACCTTCTACCCTCTGTAAACTTTAACTTACCATGTGGATTGTACCACACTGCATCAAGCACTGCCCGAACATTGCTCCCTCGCTGACTGGCATGGCCACCATCAAGAACTCAAATCTGATAAATTTAAGGGCGCGGTTCAACGGACTTGGAACTAAGTCCGTTTTCGGGCGCGTTTGGCGGGGTGTTCCTCAGCGGCTGTACTGCTGAGTTTCACCCCACAATTCACCAGGTCTTGGCCATTTTTTGGGGCCTTGGTGGGTTTCTCCCTGCCAAAACCACACTTTAGTTGGTGCCCTGCCCTGGTGAGCTGAGCTCGCCAGCAGGACCGGCTCCTCGCAGAATGACCATTTTGACCGGCTGCCCCAGTCTCTGGAAGCCCCCCCCCCCCCCCCCCCCCCCCCCAACTCCCCCCGCCCCTTCAGCCCCCAGACGCCTTCCCTGGCTTTCTGGGTGCCCCCAGCCTTCTAGGAGCCCCTGGAATCCCCCTCCCCCACCATGGTCAAGGACACCCCCCTCCGCCAACACCCTGGGCCTGACCCCGTACAATGTCAACCTGGCACCTGAGCACCTCGAGATCGCCAGCCTGGCATATTGGCGTGGCCAGCCTGGTCGCCCTGGCTGTGCCCCTGGTTACTGGCAGTGCCACGGTGCCCAGGAGGCACTGTAAGGATGCCAGGCTGGCAGTGCCAATGTGCCCAGGTGCCGGTGGGGGGGGGGGTGCCAGGGTATCACCCTTCCCTGTCCCCAATCACCCGGGGATCTCTAATGGCCTACGAGACCTCCCGAGGTGCCGTTATGCCTGCCCTACATTGGTGGAGGGTGCGGCCATTGGCTCCCCAGGCGCCAGGTGAAAGCGGGCCGAATGGCTCATTTAAATATCCAATGAGGGCATGATCGTGACCATGCCAGGTGGAGAGAGTCGGGCGACTTACGATCGGCCCTGCGCCCGGCGTGGAGCCTGGTTTAGGATTCTTGCGGGATTCATCCGTTGCGCCCGGCTCTGCGCCGATAAATCTTTTTCAGGCCTCACCTTTTCCGAACTCTATAATCTCCCCAGCCTTACAACTCTACCCTAACCTCAACTCTCTTCCTTTGCTCTTATTATTTGCAACCCTGCGCCGCCACGACCAACCCCAGAGCCCCCACCACCTTTCCCCCACCATTGGCGATCATGATTTCAACCATCAAGGCCCCAGATCCTGGAATTTACTCCCTAAACGCCTGTCGCTTCTTATCATTCAGTAAGGAACTCTGCAAATCCCACTTCTGGACTGCCAGGGAACAGAACCAGAAGAAAATAAGACCAGGGATGAAGAGGTGAAATATGAAGATTAGAATTAAACGGCACAGGAGCGTTCAGGAGCCACCAGATGTGAACCCTGAGGCCCTGGTTGTGGCAAGACTGATGTTTCTTTACTATTAACCCATAGGTAAAGGGCCAAGGCTTGTAGTAGACTCCCTGTCTACTAGCTTTAGGATAGAATTGGGATGGTTACCATTCACGGCCAGCAACCAATAGCAGCCATGCCTTCAGACATTTAGATTCCATCTCTGAAATTCCCTCCTTAAATCCCTCCACCCTCCTTTAAGACTTTCGTTGATCCAGCTTTTGTCTCGGCTATATCCCCCGTGAAGTGGGTCGGGATTTTCTTTGTTCTGTTAAAGGCGTTACACAAATGCAGGTCAATGTTGTTGGGCACTGGCATGAACTTAAGCCAGATGAGAAGAAGAGGGTCCACACTTTCTTCACAAGGCATTACCCAACCCCCCCACCCCACTAATAATAACAATAATCTTCATTGTCACAAGTAGGCTCACATTAACACTGCAATGAAGTTATTGCGAAAATGCCCTAGTCGCCACACTCCAGCGCCTGTTCGGGTACACAGAGCGAGAATTCAGAATGTCCAAATTACCTAACAGCACGTCTTTCGGGACTTGTGGGAGGAAACCGAAGCGTCCGGAGGAAACCCACGCAGGCACGGTGAGAAAGTGCAGACTCCACACCAGACAGTGACCCAAACTGGGAATCGACCCTGGAGCTGTGAAGCAACAGTGCTAACCACTGTGCTACCGTGCTGCCCAATGATCCAAGTCACAATTTGTCAATGGTTTTGGACATTTCCAAATTATTGCCAATTACCAGAGTTAATAAACAGAGATGCCAGATTATTGTGCTATTGGAAGTTATCACCAGCAAAAGGCAAAGGTGAACCAGCGATCCATTTCCCATCGTGGATTGGTATTGGTGATTGAGGGATAAATATTGGCCATGTCAATGGGGATGGATAACTCCCCTGCCCTTCTTCAATGTGTTGCCGTGGGATCTTTTGCATTAGTCTGACAGGGGTGACAGGTTTAACACCTTAACTGAGAGACTGTGCCTATGACATGGCAGCATTCTGTCAGTGCTGCACCGCAGTTCCGGCCTAGATTTTGTGCTCCGGTCAGGGAGCGGGCCTTGATCTCACGACCTTTCCACTCGGCAGCCAGTGCACTGGTTGCTGAGCCTCAGTTGAAGCAGTGATTCTTCAGTCACTTGCCTGGTTTGACTTTTCAAGCAGAGTTTAGGGAAGCCAGAGAGATCATAGATCATAGAGATCATAGAATTTACAGTGCAGAAGGAGGCCATTCGGCCCATCGAGTCTGCACCAGCTCTTGGAAAGAGCACCCTACCCAAGGTCAACACCTCCACCTTATCCCCATAACCCAGTAACCCCACCCAACACTAAGGGCAATTTTGGACACTAAGGGCAATTTATTATGGCCAATCCACCTAACCTGCACATCTTTGGACTGTGGGAGGAAACCGGAGCACCCGGAGGAAACCCACGCGGACACGGGGAGGATGTGCAGACTCGACACAGACAGTGACCCAAGCCGGAATCAAACCTGGGACCCTGGGATCCTGCATTCTGAAGGCCCCAAACAAACTCAAATCAACCTTCCCAAATGTGAGGCGGGCAATTATTATCACCACAATTAGCTTTCCAACACATGACTTCACTGATGAAGCACTCAACTGAGAGTAAAGTAGGAAACTCGAGTTCAATTCTGGCCTCGGGTAACTGTGTGGAGTCTGCATGTTCTCCCCGTGTGTGCGTGGGTTTCCTCCGGGTGCTCCGGTTTCCTCCCACATTCCAAAGATGTGCAGGTTAGGTAGGCTGGCCATGATCAATGTGCAGAGTTGCGGGTTAGGGTGGGGGAGTGGGCCGAGGTGCTCTTCCAGCAGGTCGATGCAGACTCGATGGACCAAATGGCCTCCTTCTTCTACGTAGGGATTCTGTGGATTCTATGGACATTAATTTGACAGTCCACTTGGGTTTGATTCTACCGATGAAGTCACCCGTGGAATCTCAGCAGAGCTAATCACCTCTTGCCTCATGATGCAGTCCGCTAGTGACATCAATGCAAATTGAGGGGAGGCCATAAAATAAGAGGTCCGTTTCTGTATTTTGATGGTCAAATGTGAAGGCTGTATTGAGGGGACTCATCAGATGCCAGAACAGAGGTACGCAATTAACAGCTTTGTGCTGAAATTAATGGTTAAGGCAGTGTCTAGTGATGATCGGATTGAGCTCATCCAATCTGAAATAAGACCACAAGACCAGAAGGTGCAGGAGTAGAAGTCGGCCATTTAGCACTTCTGCTCCGCCATTTAATGAGATTATGACAGATCTGATGTGATAATCCTCACCCTCCACTTTGCCGCCTTATTCCCATTAACCTCAATTCCATCGCTGATTGAAAATCTGTCATCTCAGCCTTGAACATAATCAATGACCCAGCCTCTACTGCCCTCTGTGGTAAAGAATTCCACCGATTCACTCCCTTCTGAGAGAAGAAATTCCTCCTCATCTCTGCCTTAAATGGGTGACTCTTTACTCTGAGATTGTGCCCTCTGGTCCTAGACTCACCTCTTAGCGTCTACCCTGTCAGACCCCCTGAGAATTCTAGGGGCTGAATTCTCCGGCCGCCGACGCCGAAATCGCGTTCGGCGATCGGCTGGAGAATCCTTGTTTCCGACCAGATTATGGCGTGCGCCGTACAGACGGCCTCAGGACGTTGCCTGAGGCCCGGCCCTCCGATGCTCCGCTGCCGACCGGCTGAGTTCCCGACTGTGCGGTTGCGTGTGCCGTCATCCGTCAGGAACTCGGCGTGGCGGCTACGGAGTCAGTCCAGTGCAGCCACTGTCGGGGGAGGGCCGATCCGTGGGCAGGGGGGACTTGAAGGTGTGGGGGGGGGGGGGTCCGGGTCTCACAAGCTGGCCAAAGGGCGGGGCACTATTTTGCGAGCCGGGTCCGCAAGCAGCCGGCGTCATGTTGCACGGCACAGCCGTTGCAGGTCGCCGCCATGCGCCTGCACGGCTACGGACCTGACAATTCTCCGGCCGCATCAGCTGCCGTCCTGCTCACCCCCAGCCAAGTGGAGGATCGGTGGCCATTTTACGCCGAATTTTCGGTCATAAAACACCTCCGTTCCCACGCCGGCGTGGGGACATAGCCTCAAAATCGTAGAATCCAGCCCTATATGTCTCAATAAGGTTACATCTCATTCTTCTAAACTCTAATGGGTATAGGCCCAACCTATTCAACCGCTCTTCATAAGGATCAACTTGATCCTATTCTGGACTGCCTCCAACGCCAGTATATTTTCAATAATAATAATAATCTTTATTGTCACAAGTAGGCTTACATTGACACTGCAATGAAGTTACTGTGAAAAGACCCCAGTCGCCACATTCCGGCGCCTGTTCGGGTACACTGAGGGAGAATTCAGAATGTCCAAATTACCTAACAGCACGTCTTTTGGGACTTGTGGGAGGAAACCGGAGCACCCGGAGGAAACCCACGCAGACACGGGGAGAATGTGCAGACTCCACACAGACAGTGACCCAAGCCGGGAATCGAACCTGGGACCCTGGCGCTGTGCTACCGTGCTGCCCACGGGTACCAAAACAGATGTGGTCTCACTAATGTCTAGTATAGATTTGGCAAGACATCCCCACTTTTATATTCCATTCGCTTTGAAATGAAGACCAACATTCCATTTGCCTTCCCGATGAGCTGCTGAACGTGCAGGCCAGCTTTCTGTGATTTATGCATGAGGATCCTGAAACTGCAGCTTTCTGCAATATTTCCCCATTTAAATACTATTCAGCTCCTTCATTCTTCCGACCAAAGTGCATAACTTCGCTTTTACCTACATTACATTCCATCTGCCACCAAGCTTTTTCACTCAACCTGTCAAAATCCCTCTGGAGACTCATTGCGTCATGTTCACCACTTTGCCTTCCCCCATCCCTATGTTTGTGACATCTGCAAACTTGGCAATAGTACATTCACTCCCCTCCTCCAGGTCTGAATTGAGGACAGTGTTGAGATTCAGTCTCAGCTGGGATGGCATTGAGGGAACCATAGTTGGCCACATTTGACCGTTGGATTATAAGGGGAAAATAGAAAGGTCGCCAACTTTAACCCAGGTTCCATTTGCAAAATAGACTGATATTGGCAGCGCCCTGGAGTGCTGCCTCTTTGTCAGCTGTCGTTCAGGGAAGAGCATTCTTGCGAAAGAGAAAATGCTGGAAAATCTCAGCAAGTCTGGCAGCATCTGTAGGGAGAGAAAAGAGCTAACGTTTCGAGTCCGATGACTCTTTGTCAAAGCTAACAGACAGAGAAAGTGGGAAATATTTATACTGTGGAGTGAGAATGAAAGATGAGTCATAGCCACAGAAACCCAGGGAAACCGGGTGCTAATGGCCACATATACCGAGTGCTAATGGCCACAGAAACCAAGGGGAAGGAGTGTTAATGGCAGTCCCCAGAGAGGACAAAAGATGTGAAAGGTCAAACAGCAGGGAAACTAACATCAGAGGATGAACTGTAGGTGTGGGGGGAGGGGAAGGGGGAAGCAAAGAGGAGAAAGGTGCAGGAAAGGTGGATAAGATTTGGGGGGGGGGGGGGGGAATTAAATGTATATTAAGAAAGAAAGAAATGGTAAAAGACAGTTATATGAAATGAAAACAAATGGGTCGAGGTGGGGTAGAGCTAATCATCTGAAGTTGTTGAATTCGATGTTCAGGCCGGAAGGCTGTAGTGTGCCTAACCGGAAGATGAGATGTTGTTCCTCCAGTTTGCATTGAGCTTCACTGGAACATTGCAGCAGGCCAAGAACAGACATGTGGGCATGGGAGCAGGGTCTTGTGTTAAAATGGCAAGCAACGGGAAGGTCAGGGTCCTGAATGCGCACAGACCGAAGATGCTCAGCAAAGCGATCACACAGTCTGCGTTTGGTCTCTCCGATATAGAGGAGACCACATTGGGAGCAGCGAATGCAGTGGAACAAATTGGAAGAGATGCAAGTGAAACGCTGCTTAACCTGGAATGAGTGTTTTGGGCCTGGGATGTTAAGCAGGTAAAGAGGTAAAGGGGCAGGTGTTACACCCTCTGCGATTGCATGGGAAGGTGACAGATTGCGAGTTCAAAGGCCCATTCCAGAGACTTGAGCACGTAATGTATTCTGGGCTGACATTCCCAGGACAGGAGTGAGGGAGTGTTGCCCTGCCAGAGTTGCCAACTTTCTGATTGAAGCGAGGCCCCTGTCTGCCCTTCCATATCCCCTGGTACTGCTTTGAAGGAGAGCAGGTGTTTTCTTCCTTCGTGTCCTGGCCAACGTTAATCTCTCCACCAAGCATGACAAAAATCAGATTATCTGATCATTATCATACTGCTGTTTGTGGAACCTTGTGCACAAAATGCGCTGCCAAGTTTCATACATTGCAACAGTGATCACTTGAAGAAAGCATTTAATTGCCTGTAAAGCACTTTGGGAGATGCTGAGGTTGTGGAAGGTGCAATATAAATGTCAGGTTCTTTCTATTTCTTTCTGCCGCAGTTTACCTCTGCCAGTGCCAGCTTCAACTGGGTGCCAGTGCCAGCTTCAACTGGGTGCCAGTGCCAGCTTCAACTGGGTGCCAGTGCCAGCTTCAACTGGGTGCCAGTGCCAGCTTCAACTGGGAGTAAGGAGGCATGTGTTGCCAGTCAGAATCGGCTGCCCTTGTCTCACCCACGGCCCCAAACCATACACTTCCGAAATCAACAGTGTCGGCTCGCTGTGTGTCTTGGTACAGAACGCACATTCTCCCCCTGCAGGGACACAGGGGGAGAATGTACCAATCATACTTCCACACCACCCCCTGCCTCCTGGCTCACCACCCGAGGGGCCAGTAAAATCTCCCCCCGAGTGTCAGCAGCCTAATCGACTGTGAAAATGTCCCATCCTCACCTGAGAGATCCAGCCATGAGGATCGAACAGGTAATTGGGTGGTAATGGGGAATAGGAATCTGGCCAGTTGTATTTTTTTTCCTCCCCTAACACAAAGCACTGAGCCGCCTTGTGTCACCACAGTTTGGGCCTTCACTGAGAAATAAAGCAACTCAATGCAAAGTGGAGTTGAGAACTTCCTAGTGACTGCCTGGGACATTGTACAATGTGCAAGATGTCAGACACTCACACACTTGGTTCTGTAGTATGAACATGCTGTGCATGAGACATTGTGCTGAATTGTCCCCGCTTTGGTGACTCAGAAAGGTGCTGGAGATACAACTGCACTCTTTAAAGGGACCCAAGAGTTTCTCCCATTGGCCTGAGGTCGACATTCCTCCCTCAACAGCTCCATTCTTTCCATATTGGGAGTGTACTCCATATCAGTCCAAAGAGTTATTACGATCCCAGACCAGACCCCAACAGTGACTAAGATACGGGACAGAAGCCCCAATATTTTATTTTAATTTTGTAAGACTGTGAGGAAAGGATGCTTCGCTCCAGAAGTGATTTCAGGCAAAATAAAGATATGGGCCGGGATTCTCCCCTATCCGGCGGGGCAGGGGGTTCCGGCATGATGGAGTGGCGTGAACCACTCCGGCGTCGGGCCGCCCCAAAGATGCGGAAGTCTCCGCACCTTTAGGGGCCAAGCCCTCACCTTGAGGGGCTAGGCCCGCGCCGGAGTGGTTCCCACTCCGCCGGCTGGCGCGAACAGCCTTTGGCGCCATGCCAGCGGAGGCCGAAAGGACTTCGCCGGCTGGCGTAAGTCCGCGCATGCGCCGGAACGTCAGCTGCTGCTGAAGTCATCCCGGCGCATGCACAAGGGAGGGGGTCACTTCCGCCTTCGCCATGGTGAAGACAGTGGGCCCCGATCGCGGACCAGGCCACCGTGGGTGCACCCCCCGTGGTCAGATCGCCCCATGCCCCCCCAGGACCCCGGCGCCCACCCGCACTGCCTGCTCCTGCCGGTCAGGTAGGTGGTTTAATCCACGCCGGTGGGAGAGGCGGGATTGACGCCGGCCCCAGGCGATTCTCCGACGCGGCAGGGGGTTGGAAAATCCCGCCCATGGTATATTAAAACAAACATTATTATTAACACAGTATTAAAAGATCTTTAATGTCGCACAAAAAACAACTTACAATTACCCCTTAAACAATGCTAATCAGTACAATGACACAATAACCCTTAACTGCTATCTTTACTCCCACTCAAACAACAAAACCGTCTCAGTTCTCATTCCACTATTAATTACAGTTTGCTGTGTGGCAATGTCTTGAACACTCCACTTTGAAAAAGAAAGATCTTTTGAGTCTGTTTTAAAGAAAGATCTGACCCTGTCAGAACAATGCAGGACCTCCAGCTGAAGTCTTCAGAAACTGCCTTCATAGTTTGACTTCCATCTCCCAATTGCACCACTTGCTTTTCTGGAAAATGCCTGGGACTCGAGCTCCTCCTATTAGTTACAACATTTTACAGAGCTGAAACACAATGTCTCCAACTATCTACTCCCCAGGGAACCCTCTTAATCCAAACAAAACTCCATCAGCCCAAGCTTTTATGATGCTTTAATTGCACCCCCGGCTCCCAAAAAGCTTAGCTGCCTTGCAAACCAGGATCTTTAAAAAACATTACTGCGGCAGTCATACACACACGAACCCAGCCTTTTAACGCTTACTGCAGCAAACACATAAAATACAATATATATGAAATTCCTACATTGATCACAGGGTCAACATGTTCCTTAAATGGTGTTTGTTCTAGTTCAATTGCTGTTTTACCTGTTTTTGCGAGTTGCTGCTTGTTGGCAGAATGTTGGAGTTAACATGAGGGTGCGATGCAATTTTATGAATCGGTGCTGAGCGATACTTGTGAATTATTCTCCATCTCTCGGTCATGAAAGGAAGTCTGCATGCTGAAGAGTATTTTAATTGTTCAATATTTATTATTTTATTCTTCCGGTGCAGGAAGGAACATGTTGAATCAAATACTTGGAAATTCTTGCAAGTTGGCTGTCTTTGCACTCCACTATGACACGTTGGAAAAGTGAACTCGTCCACTTGAGCACGGTAGCACAGTGATTAGCACTGTTGCTTCATAGCTCCAAGGTCCCAGGTTCGATTCGCGACTTGGGTCAATAGCTGTGCGGAGTTTACACTTCCTCCCCGTGTCTGTGTGCGTTTCCTCCGGGTGCTCTGGTTTCCTCCCACAGTCCAAAGATGCAGGTTAGGTGTACGGGACTTACTAAAGTGCCCCCCCCTTAGTGCCCAAAAACGTTAGGTGGGGTCACTGGGTTAGGGGGATAGGGTGGAGGTGTGGTAAGGTGTAGACTTGATGGGCCGAATGGCTTCCTTCTGTATTGTACATTATAGAATTCATAGAATTTACAGTGCAGAAGGAGGCCATTCAGCCCATCGAGTCTGCACCGGCTCTTGGAAAGAGCACCCTATCCGGGGTCAACACCTCCACCCTGTTCCCATAACCCAGTAACCCCACCCAACACTAAGGGCAATCTTGGACACTAAGGGCAATTTATCATGGCCAATCCACCTAACCTGCACATCTTTGGACCGTGGGAGGAAACCGGAGCACCCGGAGGAAACCCACACACACACGGGGAGGATGTGCAGACTCCGCACAGATAGTGACCCAAGCCGGAATCGAACCTGGGACCCTGGAGCTGCGAAGCAATTGTGCTAACCACAATGCTACCGTGCTGCCCCCCGGCATTTACATTCTAGCATTTACATTCTATGTAAATGTGTCACTTAACTATGCCCGATCAGGAAGGTGCCAAGACCAATAAATTCAAGACATTAAATTTACCGATCTCAGCTGGAATAGCAGCTGAGATTCTAATTCGGTCTCAGCACCCAGTGATGCAGGGGGTGAAATACAAATCAGCCAGGGTTCCTGCTCCTGATCATTATCACCATGAGCGATGCCTTGGTCATCTTTTTTAGCCAAGGGCAGGTAGCTCTGGCCAGGCAGAATCTTTTTTTCCAAGGCCGAAAGGTACCAATTCTATTTGAAGAAGAACATGGGACATTTTACTGCTGTCCTGGCCAACAGTCCTCGCTCACTTAGCACATTAAACCAGTCATTTGGCTCGCTCAGACTTCAAGGCGTCATGTTGTACGCAATATGGCTGCCAGATTTATCCACATGGCAACACTTCATAGTGCGTCATCGTACGTCAGGGGCTAAGAGCCCCTCAAGCATGCGACACTGTTCTTTCGAAGCGCAAGATCTTCTTGTGAAATGTTCACAGATTTCATCTCTCCTCTTCCCAGCTGTCGGTGCTGGGCAGAGTTTCTGGAATGTTGGGTGGGATGCAATGAACAAGTTGTCCGCACCGATTCTTGACTGCGACTGTTTTCTTTCAACAGCCTCAGCGAACACAGCAGGAAGAGGAACAAACGGCTCAGGTAGGGCAATTACAGTGATACCCTTGCAAAGCAGCGCTCAATATCCATGACATACAGTGACATTCTTTGCAGAAGGTACGAAACTTGGAAGCATTGTGAACTGTGAGGAGGTTTGTTTGGAACTTCAAAAGGACATAGAAAAATTGATGGAGTGGACAGACGTGGCAGATGAAGATCAACGTAGAGAAATGTGAAGTGATTCATTTTGGTAGGAGGAATATGGAGACCATGGGCGGGATTCTCCCCTACCCGGCGGGGCGGGGGGTCGGAGAATTTCGTCCCATATAAAATAAAGGTGTGCAGGAGAACAGGGACAATGGGTAAACATTGAAGGTAGCAGGACAGGTTGAGACCAGGGTTAATAAAACGGACAGTATTCTTGGCTTTATGAATAAAGGAATAGATTACAAGAGTATGGAGGTTACGTTGAACTATTATAAGACACAAGTTCAACCTCAGTGTCCGTTCTGGGCACCGCAATTAAGGAAAGATGTGAAGACATTGGAGAGAGTGCAGATTAAATTCATATGAATAGTTCCAGGGATGAGGAACTTCAGTTATGAAGATAAATTGGAGGATTTGTGATTGTTTTCCTCAGAGGAGAAAAGGCTGAGAGGCAATGAAATGAAAAAAATGAAATGAAAATCGCTTATTGTCACGAGTAGGCTTCAATGAAGTTACTGTGAAAAGCCCCTAGTCGCCACATTCCGGCGCCTGTCCGAGGAGGCTGGTACGGGAATTGAACCGTGCTGCTGGCCTGCTTGGTCTGCTTTAAAAGCCAGCGGTTTAGCCTGGTGAGCTAAACCAGCCCCCCCGGGGATGGGGATTTTCAAGATGGTGAGGAGCATGGGCAGAGTAGACGGGGAGAAACTGCTCCCACTGGCGTCTCAAGGTGACCGGGATGGGCACAGACTTAAATTAATTGACAAAAGAAACTAAAGTGACACGAGGGAAATTTATTTCACGCGGTGAGTGGTTGCGTTTCAGAATGAGCTACCTGTGAGTGTGCGGGAGGCAGGTTCAGTTCAAGCATTCAAAAGAGAATTAGACTGTCATCTGGAGAGGAAGAATTTGCCGGGTTATGGGGAGGGCGGGAGAGTGGCACTAAATGAGTCGCTCATTCGGGGAGCTTGTTCAGTCCCGATGGGCTGAAAGGTCTCCGTCTGCAGGCAGGCTGTAACAATTCTGTGATTCTTTGCGATTAGTACTAATTTCAGGTTATATTTGTTTTCTTCCTTAACCGTTCTACATTAAAGGGTTCTAAGATCATTAACTTGTGCACTGAAGGAATTAATATAACATCCTTAAAGAGACAGATTACCCTGAACAATGGCAAGATAGTACCTATGTGTGCTGCTGCCTTTGGCAAAAAGTCGCTCCCGACAAAGGGGGCTGGTAGCTCAGTTAGCTGGACGGCTGGTTTGTGATGCAGAGCAAGGCCAGGAGCACGGGTTCAATTCCCCGTACTAACTGAGGTTATTCATGAAGGCCCCGCCTTCTCAGCCTTGCCCCTGTGGTGATCCTCAGGTTAAATCACCATCAGCCAGCTCTCCCCCCTCAAAGGAGAAAGCGGCCTATGGTCATCTGGCATTATGGCCAATTTTCTTTACTACAACAGTGAAGGGAGAGAGGAGGAGGAGGGAAAATTCAACCGTTAAAAATCCCTTCAAAATATACTGCAACAATTTGTGAAGGTTTTATCTTAACGGTCGCCAGTACAGATTTTCCATCATATTACTGAGATGGAGAATCAAAGAAAGTTTTTCCTTCTCATTCCCATTTTGGTCACCCATACTTTCCTCCATTCCCCAGCTGTAGACTTTATCTGTTGTTTGTTCTGCTGCATATTAATAAGGGTATTAAGAAGGGCCCCAATCGCTGCATGATAATCTCACGTACCCAGCTCCTGGTAACAGGACCAGAATAGGCATATTGCATGACAGTAGTGGGAGGGGGCCCATTCCAAGATGGTCTGGATGTGTACACGCCACTCGAAATGGGAGAGCTGCATGATGGCTTCAATCTGCTGTGTCCCTGGAACCAGGAGAGTAAGAATGGACGGAGACCTTAATCGAAGCAGAGGGAGAAATAGGGAGAGCAGAGTTGTGCCTTTAGTTTGCAATTTGCGTTAACAAAACGCCAGCACAGCTTTAATGGGCCGATTGGCTGCCTCCTGCACAATAATCCTCTCTGAATCAGAAATTCTACATCTCTATATCTAGTTCAAAAATTATAATAAATGTTGTTTCCTCATAGGCAAAGCAACTTCAAATCTTTCTTGGGTCCCTGCAAAGTATGGGACATCCCATCTGGAGACAGTTTAAAATGGGAGACAATGAATTTAAGAATAAACTTTATTGTTGTTACATTAACACCGCAATGATGTTACGTGAAAATCCCCTGGTCGCCACACTCTGGTGCCTGTTCGGGTACACTGAGGGAGAATTCAGAATGTCCAATTCACCTAACAAGCACGTCTTTCGGGACGTAATAATAATAACAATCGCTTATTGTCACAAGTAGGCTTCAATTAAGTTACTGTGAAAAGCCCCTAGTCACCACATTCCGGCGCCTGTTCGGGGAGACCGGTACGGGAATTGAACCCACGCTGCTGGCCTTGTTTTGCATTACAAGCCAGCTGTTTAGCCCACTTGTGCTAAACCAGCCCCTTGTGGGAGGAAACTGGAGGAAACCCACGCAGACACGGGGAGAATGTGTAGGTTGGAGAAGTAGGCTACAAGGGTTGGGCACACTGGATATGTGGAGCTTGTTCAAGGAACAGCTATTGCGTGTTCTTGATAAGTACGTACCAGTCAGGCAGGGAGGAAGGGGTAGAGCAAGGGAACCGTGGTTTACCAAAGAAGTGGAATCTCTTGTTAAGAGGAAGAAGGAGGCCTATGTGAAGATGAGGCGTGAAGTTTCAGTTGGGGCGCTTGATAGTTACAAGGAGGCGAGGAAGGATCTAAAGAGAGAACTAAGACGAGCAAGGAGGGGACATGAGAAGTCTTTAGCAGGTAGGATCAAGGAAAACCCAAAGCTTTCTATAGGTATGTCAGGAATAAAAGAATGACTAGGGTAAGAGTAGGGCCAGTCAAGGACAGTGGTGGGAAGTTGTGTGTGGAGGCTGAGGAGATAAGCGAGATACTAAATGAATACTTTTCGTCAGTATTCACTCAGGAAAATGATAATGTTGTGGAGGAGAATGCTGAGACCCAGGCTATTAGAATAGATGGCATTGAGGTGCGTAGGGAAGAAGTGTTGGCAATTCTGGACAAGGTGAAAATAGATAAGTCCCCGGGGCCTGATGGGATTTATCCTAGGATTCTCTGGGAAGCCAGGGAAGAGATTGCTGAGCCTTTGGCTTTGATTTTTATGTCATCATTGGCTACAGGAATAGTGCCAGAGGACTGGAGGGTAGCAAATGTGGTCCCTTTGTTCAAGAAGGGGAGTAGAGATACCCGGTAACTATAGGCCGGTGAACCTCACATCTGTTGTGGGTAAAGTCTTGGAGAGGATTATAAGAGATACGATTTATAATCATCTAGATAGGAATAATATGATTAGGGATAGTCAGCATGGTTTTGTGAAGGGTAGGTCATGCCTCACAAACCTTATCGAGTTCTTTGAGAAGGTGACTGAACAGGTAGACGAGGGTAGAGCAGTTGATGTGGTGTATATGGAGTTCAGTAAAGCGTTTGATAAGGTTCCCCACGGTCGGCTATTGCAGAAAATACAGAGGCTGGGGATTGAGGGTGAGTTAGAGATGTGGATCAGTAATTGGCTAGTTGAAAGAAGACAGAGGGTGGTGGTTGATGGCAAATGTTCAGAATGGAGTTCAGTTACGAGTGGCGTACCACAAGGATCTGTTCTGGGGCCGTTGCTGTTTGTCATTTTTATAAATGACCTAGAGGAGGGCACAGAAGGTTGGGTGAGTAAATTTGCAGATGACACTAAAGTCGGTGGAGTTGTAGACAGTGTGGAAGGATGTTGCAGGTTACAGAGGGACATAGATAAGCTGCAGAGCTGGGTTGAGAGGTGGCAAATGGAGTTTAATGTAGAGACGTGTGAGGTGATTCACTTTGGAAAGAATAACAGGAATGCGGAATATTTGGCTAATGGTAAAATTCTTGGCAGTGTGGATGAGCAGAGTGATCTCGGTGTCCATGTACATAGATTCCTGAAAGTTGCCACCCAGGTTGATAGGGTTGTGAAGAAGGCCTATGGTGTGTTGGCCTTTATTGGTAGAGGGATTGAGTTCCGGAGCCATGAGGTCATGTTGCAGCTGTACAAAACTCTGGTATGGCCGCATTTGGAGTATTGCGTACAGTTCTGGTCGCCTCATTATAGGAAGGACGTGGAAGCTTTGGAACGGGTGCAGAGGAGATTTACCAGGATGTTGCCTGGTATGGAGGGAAAATCTTATGAGGAAAGGCTGATGGACTTGAGGTTGTTTTCGTTAGAGAAAAGAAGGTTAAGAGGTGACTTAATAGAGGCATACAAAATGATCAGAGGGTTAGATAGGGTGGACAGTGAGAGCCTTCTCCCGCGGATGGAGGTGGCTAGCACGAGGGGACATAGCCATAAATTGAGGGGTAATAGATATAGGACAGAGGTCAGAAGTAGGTTTTTTACGCAAAGAGTGGTGAGGCCGTGGAATGCCCTACCTGCAACAGTAGTGAACTCGCTAACATTGAGGGCATTTAAAAGTTTATTGGATAAGCATATGGATGATAATGGCATAGTGTAGGTTAGATGGCCTTTAGTTTTTGACTTCCCATGTCGGTGCAACATCGTGGGCCGAAGGGCCTGTACTGCGCTGTATCGTTCTATGTTCTATGTTCTACTCCGCACAGACAGTGACCCAAGCCGGGAATCGAACCTGGGACACTGGCGCTGTGAAGCAACAGTACTAACCACTGTGCGACCGCGCCACCCGGTAACAGAGATGCAAAGTGGGAGGTTGACTTATCCGTCACCTTTAGGGCCCAGCCACAATCTCCATTGCCCTCGTTTCCTCTGGAGTCCAATTGGCAGTAAGTTAGATTTGTGGAATATTCTGGCCTGTTGGTCCTTCCTCCCCCTCTCCCTCACCTCCAGAGAAAGCCTAAATGGGAATAAACCACGAGAGGGGGAGGGGGAGACAGTTAAAAAAAAAACAGACTCCATGAAGATACTTCGAGAATCGAGCCCATAGCCTTTAAAAAACACTTTGGTTTTCTGAATGACCTCTTTTTTTAATAAATCATTCCCGTGAAGGCTTCGTTGAACTCTGTATCTGTTTCATGTGGTCTTCATTTAGATTAATTCAACACAGATGGAAAATGCTATTGACTGTACAAAGAAAGGTTGAGGGGAGGTATCACCATTCAAAGCCAGCGACTCCCGCCTCCCCGGCCCACGCCACCCCCCCCCCCTCCCGCCACCACCCTCCACACTCCAAATAATTTATGCGTTGCAGTCATCAAGGAAACTGTTGGCAACCTTGGTGTCATTCAAGGAGTGGTCACGGGGGGGGGTTAGAAATTCTCTCCCGATTCCGTCTCCACTCGCTGTATAAGGTTGTGGAGTTACATATTTCTTTTGAAATGCATACATTTATCTTTTTATCGTGTTGTCCAGACTGATTTCCTCCCCGTCCGCCCAATCTATGAGTCTGGGAAGCGGATGTTTAGGCTGATTGAGAGGACAGCAGGTTGACTTGGCGGTCACTGGGGCCAATGTACTTGCCCACAGTGCGTGAAGGTTGTCAAACCTCCTCACTGATTTCTGGTCAGTAAATTGGAGGTGCAAAAATCATTTTTTTTAGTTGAGCGGGACTCCAAATCAATCTGGAAAAGAGAAAGTTGAAGGGGTGGTGAAAGATTTTAAACTTTTGGAAGGATTTAATGGAAAGAGTGAAGCTTTCCACCTGCCGGGGAGACCAGAACAAGGGCGCATGGATTTAAGGTAGTGACAATTAAATCCAGTGGAGAGATTAAGTAAGAATTCTTTTACCGATGTAGCCAATAACACAGGGAATAGTTGAGGCGAGTCGTATAGATGCATTTAAGGAGAAGCTATGTAGGTCCATGAGAGAATAAAGAATTGAACGATATGTTGATAGAGTTATATGAAGAAAGGTAGGAAGGAACATATAATAATAATCTTTATTGTCACTAGCAGACTTACATTGACGCTGCAATGAAGTTACTGTGAAAAGCCCCAAGTCGCCACACTGTTCGGGTACGCTGAGAGAGAATTCAGAATGCCCAAATTACCGAACATCTTTTGGGACTAGTGGGAGGAAACTGGAGCACCCGGAGGAAACCCATGCAGACACGGGGAGAACGTGCAGACTACGCACAGACAGTGACCCAGCCGGGAATAGAACCTGGGACCCCGACGCTGTGAAGCAACAGTGCTAACTACTGTGCTCCATACTCCATAGTGCACACAACCCAGATTGATATCTGAGAGCAGGACAAGGTGCGGCAGTAACTGGACAAAGCATGACTGCCTAAAGTCAACCCATATCTTGACATCTCCAATGCCAAGGTTGAAGCAAGGTTATCTTGTTATTATATCAAAGTATATGTGATAAGGGTAGATGGCGACATAGTGGTAATGCCCCTGGACTTAATTTAGAGGCCCAGGCAAACATTCTGGGGGAGAGTTCAAATCCTACCATGGCGAATGGTGGAATTTATGGTTGACAATTCTGGAATTAAAAGGTAGTATCAGTAACAGGTACGATGAAACTATCGTTAATTGTTGTTTAAAGGAAAAAAAACATACCTCCCATTTCAACTTCAACTTGTCTGGCATTATCATTCTCTTTCTGTCTCTCGGTTGACGTCGCTCTGATGGTCCTTCAATTACCCCCTTCAGCAAGTTCTCACCACACTCATGCCCTAAAAAAAAAGGCCAAACCAACCCTGTTGTCTTCTCCTGATGATATTAACTCACCAACTTTCCTCCTCCTCCTCCTTCCTGAGATCTCAGATTTGCAATTCGTCCCCGCGGGCCAGGTAAGGGTCCCATGCTCAGGGTTATGAGCTGTGGCCAGAACCACAACCAGCCATTCGCCAGTGGTGACGTTGGAAGAGCTAGAATCCCGAGGGGCAGCGGCTCTTTCCAGGTGGACGATCCTTCAGGACAGGAACATGGGTTGGAAGCAGAGAAGGTTTACAAGACTAATACCTGGAATGAGAGGGTTGGCTTGTAAGCAAAGGTTGAATCGGCTAGACTTGTTTGGCTGGAGTTTAGAAGAGTAAGAAGCGACTTGATTGAAGCATAGAGGATCCTGAGGAGTCTTGACACATCACCTTATTTACAGAAGGATGTAAATGCATCTCAAACAGTTCAAAGAAGATTTATTAGACCTGGAATGGGATTGTTGTCTTATGAGGAAAGGTTGGAGAGGCTTGGCTTGTATCCACTGGAGTTTCGATGAATAAGAGGTGATCTGATGGACATATTAGATCCTGAGAGGTCATTACAGGGTCGCCCTTTTAAGACAGAGATGAGGGTCAAAGGTTTGTGGGTCTTTGGAACACTTTCCTCAAAAGGCCGTGTGAGGAGAGTCTTTGAATATTTTTAAGGTGGAGGTAGATAAATTATTGATAAACAAGGGGGTGAAAGGTCATTGGGGACAGGCAGGAATGTGATGTCAGATTAGCCGTGACTTCATTGAATGGCTGAGCAGGCTCGAGTGGCCGGGTGGCCGACTCCTGCACCGAATTTGCATGTTCATATCTTTGCGTTTCCATTAAGTACACACGGAGAGCGGAGAATCCCGCTGCTGGTGGGGGTGCGCCCCGCCGGAAAACAGGGCTGGCTGGGTCAGAGAATCCCATCCCAGTATTTTCATAGAATTTACAGTGCAGAAGGAGGCCATTCAGCCCATCGAGTCTGCACCGGCTCTTGGAAAGAGCACCCTACCCAAGGTCAACAACTCCACCCTATCCCCATAACCCCATAACCCAGTAACCCCACCCAACACTAAGGGTAATTTTGGACTCTAAGGGCAATTTATCATGGCCAATCCACCTAACCTGCACATCTTTGGACTGTGGGAGGAAACCGGAGCACCCGGAGGAAACCCACGCACACACGGGGAGGATGTGCAGGCTCTGCACAGACAGTGACCCAAGCCGGAATCGAACCTGGGACCCTGGAGCTGTGAAGCGATTGTGCTAACCACAATGCTACCATGCTGTGTTACTAACTGGGACTCCCAGTGTTTTCCATGTGTTACTAACTGGGACTCCCAGTGTTTTCCTACAGTTAGTAACTGGGACTTCCAGTGTTTTCCTACAGTTAGTAACTGGGACTCCCAGTGTTTTCCGACAGTTAGTAACTGGGACTCCCAGTGTTTTCCTACAGTTACTAACTGGGACTCCCAGTGTTTTCCTACAGTTAGTAACTGGGACATCCAGTGTTTTCCTACAGTTAGTAACTGGGACATCCAGTGTTTTCCTACAGTTAGTAACTGGGACTCCCAGTGTTTTCCTACAGTTAGTAACTGGGACTCCCAGTGTTTTCCTTGTGTTACTAACTGGGACTCCCAGTGTTTTCCTACAGTTAGTAACTGGGACTCCCAGTGTTTTCCGACAGTTAGTAACTGGGATTCCCAGTGTTTTCCGACAGTTACTAACTGGGATTCCCAGTGTTTTCCTACAGTTAGTAACTGGGACTCCCAGTGTTTTCCGACAGTTAGTAACTGGGACTCCCAGTGTTTTCCTACAGTTAGTAACTGGGATTCCCAGTGTTTTCCTTGTGTTACTAACTGGGACTCCCAGTGTTTTCCTACAGTTAGTAACTGGGATTCCCAGTGTTTTCCTACAGTTAGTAACTGGGACTCCCAGTGTTTTCCGACAGTTAGTAACTGGGATTCCCAGTGTTTTCCGACAGTTAGTAACTGGGATTCCCAGTGTTTTCCGACAGTTAGTAACTGGGACTCCCAGTGTTTTCCGACAGTTACTAACTGGGATTCCCAGTGTTTTCCTACAGTTAGTAACTGGGACTCCCAGTGTTTTCCGACAGTTAGTAACTGGGACACCCAGTGTTTTCCGACAGTTAGTAACTGGAACTCCCAGTGTTTTCCGACAGTTAGTAACTGGAACTCCCAGTGTTTTCCGACAGTTAGTAACTGGGACTCCCAGTGTTTTCCGACAGTTAGTAACTGGGACACCCAGTGTTTTCCGACAGTTAGTAACTGGGATTCCCAGTGTTTTCCTACAGTTAGTAACTGGGTCATCCAGTGTTTTCCTTGTGTTACTAACTGGGATTCCCAGTGTTTTCCTACAGTTAGTAACTGGGATTCCCAGTGTTTTCCGACAGTTAGTAACTGGGACAACAAGTGTTTTCCGACAGTTAGTAACTGGGACTCCCAGTGTTTTCCGACAGTTAGTAACTGGGACTCCCAGTGTTTTCCTACAGTTACTAACTGGGACTCCCAGTGTTTTCCGACAGTTAGTAACTGGGACTCCCAGTGTTTTCCTTGTGTTACTAACTGGGATTCCCAGTGTTTTCCTACAGTTAGTAACTGGGATTCCCAGTGTTTTCCGACAGTTAGTAACTGGGACAACAAGTGTTTTCCGACAGTTAGTAACTGGGATTCCCAGTGTTTTCCGACAGTTAGTAACTGGGACAACAAGTGTTTTCCGACAGTTAGTAACTGGAACTCCCAGTGTTTTCCTACAGTTAGTAACTGGGACAACAAGTGTTTTCCGACAGTTAGTAACTGGAACTCCCAGTGTTTTTCGACAGTTAGTAACTGGGACATCCAGTGTTTTCCATGTGTTACTAACTGGGATTCCCAGTGTTTTCCTACAGTTAGTAACTGGGACTCCCAGTGTTTTCCTACAGTTAGTAACTGGGACACCCAGTGTTTTCATACAGTTAGTAACTGGGACTCCCAGTGTTTTCCTACAGTTAGTAACTGGGATTCCCAGTGTTTTCCGACAGTTAGTAACTGGGACACCCAGTGTTTTCCTACAGTTAGTAACTGGGACTCCCAGTGTTTTCCGACAGTTAGTAACTGGGACTCCCAGTGTTTTCCGACAGTTAGTAACTGGGATTCCCAGTGTTTTCCGACAGTTAGTAACTGGGACACCCAGTGTTTTCCGACAGTTAGTAACTGGGACTCCCAGTGTTTTCCGACAGTTAGTAACTGGGATTCCCAGTGTTTTCCTACAGTTAGTAACTGGGATTCCCAGTGTTTTCCGACAGTTAGTAACTGGGACACCCAGTGTTTTCCGACAGTTAGTAACTGGGGCTCCCAGTGTTTTCCTACAGTTAGTAACTGGGACTCCCAGTGTTTTCCTTGTGTTACTAACTGGGACTCCCAGTGTTTTCCGACAGTTAGTAACTGGGATTCCCAGTGTTTTCCTTGTGTTACTAACTGGGATTCCCAGTGTTTTCCTACAGTTAGTAACTGGGACTCCCAGTGTTTTCCGACAGTTAGTAACTGAGACTCCCAGTGTTTTCCTTGTGTTACTAACTGGGACTCCCAGTGTTTTCCTACAGTTACTAACTGGGACTCCCAGTGTTTTCCGACAGTTAGTAACTGGGATTCCCAGTGTTTTCCTACAGTTAGTAACTGGGACTCCCAGTGTTTTCCTACAGTTAGTAACTGGGACTCCCAGTGTTTTCCTACAGTTAGTAACTGGGACTCCCAGTGTTTTCCGACAGTTAGTAACTGGGATTCCCAGTGTTTTCCTACAGTTAGTAACTGGGACTCCCAGTGTTTTCCTACAGTTAGTAACTGGGACTCCCAGTGTTTTCCTACAGTTAGTAACTGGGACTCCCAGTGTTTTCCGACAGTTAGTAACTGGGATTCCCAGTGTTTTCCTACAGTTAGTAACTGGGACATCCAGTGTTTTCCGACAGTTAGTAACTGGGACTCCCGGTGTTTTCCTACAGTTAGTAACTGGGATTCCCAGTGTTTTCCTACAGTTAGTAACTGGGACTCCCAGTGTTTTCCCTACAGTTAGTAACTGGGATTCCCAGTGTTTTCCTACAGATAGTAACTGGGACTCCCAGTGTTTTCCTACAGTTAGTAACTGGGACTCCCAGTGTTTTCCGACAGTTAGTAACTGGGACTCCCAGTGTTTTCCGACAGTTAGTAACTGGGATTCCCAGTGTTTTCCGACAGTTAGTAACTGGGACTCCCAGTGTTTTCCTACAGTTAGTAACTGGGACTCCCAGTGTTTTCCTTGCGTTACTAACTGGGACTCCCAGTGTTTTCCTACAGTTAGTAACTGGGATTCCCAGTGTTTTCCGACAGTTAGTAACTGGGATTCCCAGTGTTTTCCTACAGTTAGTAACTGGGACACCCAGTGTTTTCCGACAGTTAGTAACTGGGACACCCAGTGTTTTCCTACAGTTAGTAACTGGGATTCCCAGTGTTTTCCGACAGTTAGTAACTGGGACACCCAGTGTTTTCCTACAGTTAGTAACTGGGATTCCCAGTGTTTTCCGACAGTTAGTAACTGGGATTCCCAGTGTTTTCCTACAGTTAGTAACTGGGACATCCAGTGTTTTCCTTGTGTTACTAACTGGGATTCCCAGTGTTTTCCTACAGTTAGTAACTGGGACACCCAGTGTTTTCCGACAGTTAGTAACTGGGACAACAAGTGTTTTCCGACAGTTAGTAACTGGGACTCCCAGTGTTTTCCGACAGTTAGTAACTGGGACTCCCAGTGTTTTCCTACAGTTACTAACTGGGACACCCAGTGTTTTCCGACAGTTAGTAACTGGGACTCCCAGTGTTTTCCTTGTGTTACTAACTGGGACTCCCAGTGTTTTCCTACAGTTAGTAACTGGGATTCCCAGTGTTTTCCGACAGTTAGTAACTGGGATTCCCAGTGTTTTCCTACAGTTAGTAACTGGGATTCCCAGTGTTTTCCTACAGTTAGTAACTGGGATTCCCAGTGTTTTCCTACAGTTAGTAACTGGGACATCCAGTGTTTTCCGACAGTTAGTAACTGGGACTCCCAGTGTTTTCCTTGTGTTACTAACTGGGACTCCCAGTGTTTTCCGACAGTTAGTAACTGGGATTCCCAGTGTTTTCCTTGTGTTACTAACTGGGATTCCCAGTGTTTTCCTACAGTTAGTAACTGGGACTCCCAGTGTTTTCCGACAGTTAGTAACTGAGACTCCCAGTGTTTTCCTTGTGTTACTAACTGGGACTCCCAGTGTTTTCCTACAGTTAGTAACTGGGACTCCCAGTGTTTTCCTACAGTTACTAACTGGGACTCCCAGTGTTTTCCGACAGTTAGTAACTGGGATTCCCAGTGTTTTCCTACAGTTAGTAACTGGGACTCCCAGTGTTTTCCTACAGTTAGTAACTGGGACTCCCAGTGTTTTCCTACAGTTAGTAACTGGGACTCCCAGTGTTTTCCGACAGTTAGTAACTGGGATTCCCAGTGTTTTCCTACAGTTAGTAACTGGGACATCCAGTGTTTTCCGACAGTTAGTAACTGGGATTCCCAGTGTTTTCCTACAGTTAGTAACTGGGATTCCCAGTGTTTTCCGACAGTTAGTAACTGGGACTCCCAGTGTTTTCCTACAGTTAGTAACTGGGACTCCCAGTGTTTTCCTACAGTTAGTAACTGGGACTCCCAGTGTTTTCCGACAGTTAGTAACTGGGATTCCCAGTGTTTTCCTACAGTTAGTAACTGGGACATCCAGTGTTTTCCGACAGTTAGTAACTGGGACTCCCGGTGTTTTCCTACAGTTAGTAACTGGGATTCCCAGTGTTTTCCTACAGTTAGTAACTGGGACTCCCAGTGTTTTCCCTACAGTTAGTAACTGGGATTCCCAGTGTTTTCCTACAGATAGTAACTGGGATTCCCAGTGTTTTCCGACAGTTAGTAACTGGGACTCCCAGTGTTTTCCTACAGTTAGTAACTGGGACTCCCAGTGTTTTCCGACAGTTAGTAACTGGGACTCCCAGTGTTTTCCGACAGTTAGTAACTGGGATTCCCAGTGTTTTCCGACAGTTAGTAACTGGGACTCCCAGTGTTTTCCTACAGTTAGTAACTGGGACTCCCAGTGTTTTCCTTGCGTTACTAACTGGGACTCCCAGTGTTTTCCTACAGTTAGTAACTGGGATTCCCAGTGTTTTCCGACAGTTAGTAACTGGGATTCCCAGTGTTTTCCTACAGTTAGTAACTGGGACACCCAGTGTTTTCCGACAGTTAGTAACTGGGACACCCAGTGTTTTCCTACAGTTAGTAACTGGGATTCCCAGTGTTTTCCGACAGTTAGTAACTGGGACACCCAGTGTTTTCCTACAGTTAGTAACTGGGATTCCCAGTGTTTTCCGACAGTTAGTAACTGGGATTCCCAGTGTTTTCCTACAGTTAGTAACTGGGACATCCAGTGTTTTCCTTGTGTTACTAACTGGGATTCCCAGTGTTTTCCTACAGTTAGTAACTGGGACACCCAGTGTTTTCCGACAGTTAGTAACTGGGACAACAAGTGTTTTCCGACAGTTAGTAACTGGGACTCCCAGTGTTTTCCGACAGTTAGTAACTGGGACTCCCAGTGTTTTCCTACAGTTACTAACTGGGACACCCAGTGTTTTCCGACAGTTAGTAACTGGGACTCCCAGTGTTTTCCTTGTGTTACTAACTGGGACTCCCAGTGTTTTCCTACAGTTAGTAACTGGGATTCCCAGTGTTTTCCGACAGTTAGTAACTGGGATTCCCAGTGTTTTCCTACAGTTAGTAACTGGGATTCCCAGTGTTTTCCTACAGTTAGTAACTGGGATTCCCAGTGTTTTCCTACAGTTAGTAACTGGGACATCCAGTGTTTTCCGACAGTTAGTAACTGGGACTCCCAGTGTTTTCCTACAGTTAGTAACTGGGACTCCCAGTGTTTTCCGACAGTTAGTAACTGGGACTCCCAGTGTTTTCCTACAGTTACTAACTGGGACTCCCAGTGTTTTCCGACAGTTAGTAACTGGGACTCCCAGTGTTTTCCTTGTGTTACTAACTGGGATTCCCAGTGTTTTCCTACAGTTAGTAACTGGGATTCCCAGTGTTTTCCGACAGTTAGTAACTGGGACAACAAGTGTTTTCCGACAGTTAGTAACTGGGATTCCCAGTGTTTTCCGACAGTTAGTAACTGGGACAACAAGTGTTTTCCGACAGTTAGTAACTGGAACTCCCAGTGTTTTCCTACAGTTAGTAACTGGGACAACAAGTGTTTTCCGACAGTTAGTAACTGGAACTCCCAGTGTTTTCCGACAGTTAGTAACTGGGACATCCAGTGTTTTCCATGTGTTACTAACTGGGATTCCCAGTGTTTTCCTACAGTTAGTAACTGGGACTCCCAGTGTTTTCCTACAGTTAGTAACTGGGACACCCAGTGTTTTCATACAGTTAGTAACTGGGACTCCCAGTGTTTTCCTACAGTTAGTAACTGGGATTCCCAGTGTTTTCCGACAGTTAGTAACTGGGACACCCAGTGTTTTCCTACAGTTAGTAACTGGGACTCCCAGTGTTTTCCGACAGTTAGTAACTGGGACTCCCAGTGTTTTCCGACAGTTAGTAACTGGGATTCCCAGTGTTTTCCGACAGTTAGTAACTGGGACACCCAGTGTTTTCCGACAGTTAGTAACTGGGACTCCCAGTGTTTTCCGACAGTTAGTAACTGGGATTCCCAGTGTTTTCCTACAGTTAGTAACTGGGATTCCCAGTGTTTTCCGACAGTTAGTAACTGGGACACCCAGTGTTTTCCGACAGTTAGTAACTGGGGCTCCCAGTGTTTTCCTACAGTTAGTAACTGGGACTCCCAGTGTTTTCCTTGTGTTACTAACTGGGACTCCCAGTGTTTTCCGACAGTTAGTAACTGGGATTCCCAGTGTTTTCCTTGTGTTACTAACTGGGATTCCCAGTGTTTTCCTACAGTTAGTAACTGGGACTCCCAGTGTTTTCCGACAGTTAGTAACTGAGACTCCCAGTGTTTTCCTTGTGTTACTAACTGGGACTCCCAGTGTTTTCCTACAGTTACTAACTGGGACTCCCAGTGTTTTCCGACAGTTAGTAACTGGGATTCCCAGTGTTTTCCTACAGTTAGTAACTGGGACTCCCAGTGTTTTCCTACAGTTAGTAACTGGGACTCCCAGTGTTTTCCTACAGTTAGTAACTGGGACTCCCAGTGTTTTCCGACAGTTAGTAACTGGGATTCCCAGTGTTTTCCTACAGTTAGTAACTGGGACATCCAGTGTTTTCCGACAGTTAGTAACTGGGATTCCCAGTGTTTTCCTACAGTTAGTAACTGGGACTCCCAGTGTTTTCCTACAGTTAGTAACTGGGACTCCCAGTGTTTTCCTACAGTTAGTAACTGGGACTCCCAGTGTTTTCCGACAGTTAGTAACTGGGATTCCCAGTGTTTTCCTACAGTTAGTAACTGGGACATCCAGTGTTTTCCGACAGTTAGTAACTGGGACTCCCGGTGTTTTCCTACAGTTAGTAACTGGGATTCCCAGTGTTTTCCTACAGTTAGTAACTGGGACTCCCAGTGTTTTCCCTACAGTTAGTAACTGGGATTCCCAGTGTTTTCCTACAGATAGTAACTGGGACTCCCAGTGTTTTCCTACAGTTAGTAACTGGGACTCCCAGTGTTTTCCGACAGTTAGTAACTGGGACTCCCAGTGTTTTTCCGACAGTTAGTAACTGGGATTCCCAGTGTTTTCCGACAGTTAGTAACTGGGACTCCCAGTGTTTTCCTACAGTTAGTAACTGGGACTCCCAGTGTTTTCCTTGCGTTACTAACTGGGACTCCCAGTGTTTTCCTACAGTTAGTAACTGGGATTCCCAGTGTTTTCCGACAGTTAGTAACTGGGATTCCCAGTGTTTTCCTACAGTTAGTAACTGGGACACCCAGTGTTTTCCGACAGTTAGTAACTGGGACACCCAGTGTTTTCCTACAGTTAGTAACTGGGATTCCCAGTGTTTTCCGACAGTTAGTAACTGGGACACCCAGTGTTTTCCTACAGTTAGTAACTGGGATTCCCAGTGTTTTCCGACAGTTAGTAACTGGGATTCCCAGTGTTTTCCTACAGTTAGTAACTGGGACATCCAGTGTTTTCCTTGTGTTACTAACTGGGATTCCCAGTGTTTTCCTACAGTTAGTAACTGGGACACCCAGTGTTTTCCGACAGTTAGTAACTGGGACAACAAGTGTTTTCCGACAGTTAGTAACTGGGACTCCCAGTGTTTTCCGACAGTTAGTAACTGGGACTCCCAGTGTTTTCCTACAGTTACTAACTGGGACACCCAGTGTTTTCCGACAGTTAGTAACTGGGACTCCCAGTGTTTTCCTTGTGTTACTAACTGGGACTCCCAGTGTTTTCCTACAGTTAGTAACTGGGATTCCCAGTGTTTTCCGACAGTTAGTAACTGGGATTCCCAGTGTTTTCCTACAGTTAGTAACTGGGATTCCCAGTGTTTTCCTACAGTTAGTAACTGGGATTCCCAGTGTTTTCCTACAGTTAGTAACTGGGACATCCAGTGTTTTCCGACAGTTAGTAACTGGGACTCCCAGTGTTTTCCTACAGTTAGTAACTGGGACTCCCAGTGTTTTCCGACAGTTAGTAACTGGGACTCCCAGTGTTTTCCGACAGTTAGTAACTGGGATTCCCAGTGTTTTCCTACAGTTAGTAACTGGAACTCCCAGTGTTTTCCGACAGTTAGTAACTGGGATTCCCAGTGTTTTCCTACAGTTAGTAACTGGGACTCCCAGTGTTTTCCGACAGTTAGTAACTGGGATTCCCAGTGTTTTCCGACAGTTAGTAACTGGGACACCCAGTGTTTTCCGACAGTTAGTAACTGGGACTCCCAGTGTTTTCCGACAGTTAGTAACTGGGACTCCCAGTGTTTTCCTACAGTTAGTAACTGGGACTCCCAGTGTTTTCCTTGTGTTACTAACTGGGACTCCCAGTGTTTTCCTACAGTTAGTAACTGGGATTCCCAGTGTTTTCATACAGTTAGTAACTGGGATTCCCAGTGTTTTCCGACAGTTAGTAACTGGGACACCCAGTGTTTTCCTACAGTTAGTAACTGGGATTCCCAGTGTTTTCCGACAGTTAGTAACTGGGACTCCCGGTGTTTTCCTACAGTTAGTAACTGGGATTCCCAGTGTTTTCCTACAGTTAGTAACTGGGACATCCAGTGTTTTCCTACAGTTAGTAACTGGGACACCCAGTGTTTTCCGACAGTTAGTAACTGGGATTCCCAGTGTTTTCCTACAGTTAGTAACTGGGACTCCCAGTGTTTTCCGACAGTTAGTAACTGGGATTCCCAGTGTTTTCCTACAGTTAGTAACTGGGACATCCAGTGTTTTCCTTGTGTTACTAACTGGGACACCCAGTGTTTTCCTACAGTTAGTAACTGGGATTCCCAGTGTTTTCCGACAGTTAGTAACTGGGACACCCAGTGTTTTCCGACAGTTAGTAACTGGGACTCCCAGTGTTTTCCGACAGTTAGTAACTGGGACTCCCAGTGTTTTCCTACAGTTACTAACTGGGACTCCCAGTGTTTTCCGACAGTTAGTAACTGGGACTCCCAGTGTTTTCCTTATGTTACTAACTGGGATTCCCAGTGTTTTCCTACAGTTAGTAACTGTGACACCCAGTGTTTTCCTACAGTTAGTAACTGGGATTCCCAGTGTTTTCCTACAGTTAGTAACTGGGACACCCAGTGTTTTCCTACAGTTAGTAACTGGGATTCCCAGTGTTTTCCTACAGTTAGTAACTGGGATTCCCAGTGTTTTCCGACAGTTAGTAACTGGGACTCCCAGTGTTTTCCTACAGTTAGTAACTGGGACTCCCAGTGTTTTCCTACAGTTAGTAACTGGGATTCCCAGTGTTTTCCTACAGTTAGTAACTGGGACACCCAGTGTTTTCCTACAGTTAGTAACTGGGGCTCCCAGTGTTTTCCTACAGTTAGTAACTGGGACTCCCAGTGTTTTCCTACAGTTAGTAACTGGGACTCCCAGTGTTTTCCTACAGTTAGTAACTGGGACTCCCGGTGTTTTCCTACAGTTTTTTTTCAGTTTTGCCATTTTATTTGACAACGACTGTACATGAAGGCACAGCACCACAACGGATCAATGTACAGGATCTTCTCGTGACCTGCATCCAAGGTGCCTCTCTATCGTTGGGTCTTAGAAAAAGATGCAAAAACAGAGGTTCAATGTCCATTTGCCATGCAAGATTCAACAAAGCCTGGTCAGTACTGCATCTTCAGCAGGTGTTCACCTCAACCTCTGCTCATCTTTTACTCTTCAACCTGCGCATATGCTTCTTCCGCCATTTAACTCTCATGTTGACAAGGATCTCAAGATCCTAGAACCGAAACGTGTTTTCCTATAGTTAGTAACTGGAACTCCCAGTGATGTCCGACAATTAGTACCTGGGACTCTCAGTGTTTTCCTACATTTACTAAGTGGAGCTCCCAGTGATAGCCAACAGTTAATAACTGTGGATTCCAGTGTTTTCCTGTAGTTAATAACTGGAACTCCCAGTGATATTCTGCAGTTAATAACTGGAACTTCTAGTGATTTGCTGCAGTTAATAACTGAGACTCCCAGTGAATTTCTATAATTAACAACTGGAATTCCCAGTGCTTTTGTTTTGTTAATAATGGTGAATTCCCGGTGAAATCCTATAGTCACTAACTGGGGCTCCCAGTGATATCCTACAGTTAATAACTGGATCTCCTAGCATTTTACTACAGTTAATAACTGGATCTCCTAGCGTTTTACTACAGTTAATAACTGGATCTCCTAGCGTTTTACTACAGTTAATAACTGGATCTCCTAGCGTTTTACTACAGTTAATAACTGGATCTCCTAGCGTTTTACTACAGTTATTAACTGGATCTCCTAGCATTTTACTACAGTTAATAACTGGATCTCCTAGCGTTTTACTACAGTTAATAACTGGATCTCCTAGCGTTTTACTACAGTTAATAACTGGATCTCCTAGCGTTTTACTACAATTAATAACTGGATCTCCTAGCGTTTTACTACAGTTAATAACTGGATCTCCTAGCGTTTTACTACAGTTAATAACTGGATCTCCTAGCGTTTTACTACAGTTAATAACTGGATCTCCTAGCGTTTTACTACAGTTAATAACTGGATCTCCTAGCATTTTACTACAGTTAATAACTGGATCTCCTAGCGTTTTACTACAGTTAATAACTGGATCTCCTAGCGTTTTACTACAGTTAATAACTGGATCTCCTAGCATTTTACTACAGTTAATAACTGGATCTCCTAGCGTTTTACTACAGTTAATAACTGGATCTCCTAGCATTTTACTACAGTTAATAACTGGATCTCCTAGCGTTTTACTACAGTTAATAACTGGGACTACCACTGTTTTCCTATAGTTAAAAACTAGCACTCCCAGTGTTTTCCTACAGGTAATAACTGGAACTCCCAAAGTTTTCCTACAGTTAATAACTGGAACACCCAGTGTTTTCCGATCGTTAATAACACAAACACACACATGCATGTGCACACACAGACGTGCACACACACATGCACAGACACACACGCACACGTGTAGATACACAAACACACACACTCACACACCGTAAAGGGAAGATAGAGAAAACGAGCTTCACAGTGTAAGAACCACGGAAATTAATATTAATTCTTATGATTTCCCGAGTCCAAAGTGAGAATCCAAAGAGGAATTATTTTGAATAGACCTTCACATTCCGCTGGCTGAAGAGCAGAATTGTAGTATTCGTTTTTCCATTTGGGGCTCACGACAAGATGAATTTGGTGTGCAGCGATTGGGTTGCTTCTGCCGGCGGTGGTACAAACTCTTTCAATAGAGACAGGTTTCGAGGTTCAGGTTGTTGCTGTGTTTGGAGGGGGGGGGGGGGTCTCCTTCTTGGTAGTTCCCCAGCTGGAAGTTAGAGCAGGCTGACTGATCCTCAATTCTCAAAGGCATGCAGAGACATCAGCATGGTCAGTTGGGGCATGTGGCCTGACTTTCCCACAGTGGCTTCAAAAGGAATGTTTATCCAGCTTCTGCAATTGTCTTTGATTTCAGGGCTTACAATGTCCCAGTCATTGGATGGTATCTCTTTCGACAACTATGTGGAGAGTCTAATGCTTCGGAAGACATTGTCGAGGCAGACCCACTGACTCTGCTCGCAAGGTGAGCTTATCAGAAGCAAGTGACATCCCTCTTGTTCCCTTGGGAGTGGGTCTACACAACCCCAGGTGTGACATGAGTCTGCCAGCTGCTCACTAGGCATACTAAGGATTGATGTGCAAGCCTCCTGGTCTTTTTTGATTGCAAGGGGTACATACAATGAGGTTCCAAAAGCTGAACAAATACTTTTTTTGTTCCTGTAACTTCTGGAGATCACTCGCAAAGTGCCAACCATGTGGTCAGGTGACTCGTGGCAGCCATCTTTTCAGTTCAGCAGGAAAATTATTTTTAAAATATTAATAGGGACAACGTTTTGAATACAGGGTGTTACAGTTCTTCACGTGTTATAGGAACCCAACAGTATATAGCAATTGTCATCAACACCCTCCTGTACTGCAGTTACTCGTGGACTGTGTATGAGCAGCAGATAAGAGCGCTAGAGAAATTCAATCAACAGTGCCTCAGCGCATCCTAAATATTGAACAAACGCTAGTGTCCTTGAAGCCAGCCACAGCAGCAAAACAGCTGCAAAATCAATTATAGTGGACGGGGCAGGCATCAACATAAGCAGCAGCAAGAAAAACCCATTCGACATCCATCAAATTAATGAATCATAATTACAAAGATTCACCAGCTCCAGGCAGCGCAGTGGTTAGCACTGCTGCCTCACAGCGGCAGAGACCCGGGTTCAGTACCAACCTCGGGTGAATGTCCGGGTGGAGTTTGCATGTTCTCCCCGTGTCTGAGTGGACTTCCTCCGGGTGCTCCATTTTCCTCCCACAATCCAAGGTTATGCAAGTTAGGTGTATTGGCCACATAAATTGCCCCTAGCTGGGGTTCTGGGATAGGGTGGGGCATTGGGCCTCGGTAGGGTAACTCTTTCAGAGGGTCAGTGCTTGATGGGTTGAATGTCCTCCTTCTGCACTGTAGGGTTTCTATGATTCTAACTATTTCCAATGCTTGCACACTCAGGCCAACAGAACGAACTGAGGAATTTCTTAATTTTTCTTCCCCGACCATTGTGTCCAGGGTCTTCTCCAACATCCACAGCAGGGGTGGAGGCAGCCTGCTGGCCACTATGTCCTGTTGTCTCTGACATGTTTGGCGGGCATTCCCTGGAAGGTTGAGGCCAGGGAGGGCTCCTGCTCTGGGACAGTTGGACCCTCAATGGTTCCCAAGCCTGGGGTTGATGGGGCCACAGGCAGAAGGGACTCAGAACACCTCTCACATAGGAATGCTCTTTCATGGCTACAATGATGGGATGCAGGTTTGAGCACTTCTCCGACAGAAGCTGGGATGTCTGCTGGACCAGAGTCTCCATGGCGCCTGCCCTCCACCCCATGGAAGCCACATGTCATTGCCACGACCTCAGAAAGCAGGCGACAGACTCCTCCGTCCTGCCTGCACTCTGTTGCCGGGCCTCCAGCTCCTCTGCCTGATGTTCCCCCGCATATCGCTGCATCTCCAGCATCTTGTCCACAACCACACCCAGAGGCTCTCTATCAGTCTCAGCCATAGGCGAGGCCTCTTCAGCAGCAGTCCATCGAGTGCCAGAGACCTGAGGCACAGCCTAAATAAGGGCGGGATTCTCCAGTCCCCCAGTCGCATGATTCTCGGTCGCTTGTCAATCAGACTCCCCATTGTAACAGCTCCACACTGCCGGGGCTGACCTGTTGGCCAGAAATATTAACCCCAACGACTGGTCAAATCCAGGGAGAGTGAGTGACTGAGAGAGTGAGTGACTGGGAGAGTGAGTGACTGGGAGAGTGAGTGACTGGGAGAGTGAGTGACTGGGAGAGTGAGTGACTGAGAGAGTGAGTGACTGGGAGAGTGAGTGACTGGGAGAGTGAGTGACTGGGAGAGTGAGTGACTGGGAGAGTGAGTGACTGGGAGAGTGAGTGACTGGGAGAGTGAGTGACTGGGAGAGTGAGTGACTGAGAGAGTGAGTGGCTAAGGAAGTGAGTGACTGGGAGAGTGAGTGACTGGGAGAGTGAGTGACTGAGGGAGTGAGTGACTGAGAGAGTGAGTGACTGAGGGAGTGAGTGACTGGGAGGGTAAATGACTGAAGGAGTGAGAGAATGTGGGCTTCCTTCTACGTTGCACAGATCCTCACCCTTGGTTTTGAATTGGAGGGGTTAAGCATGCTTCATCAGTGGATGGCTGGAAGAGGTCAGCCTCGCCATTGCCACAAACATTGTATAGCACAACATTAAGCACTCCAGCATTGACATTGGTGACTGGGAGGAACTTGCCAGCAATCATTCATAATAGAGACAATTTGTTCATCGAGCTGCCTCACGCTCTGAGTTTGGGCGCGATTCTCCGCAAATGCGGCGAGTCGTAAAGGCTGCCGTGAAACTGGCCGTGTTTCACGGCAGCCTCCGCGCCCCCTCCCGGGACCCGATTCTCCCCCCCCCCCCGGGCGGGGCCAGCAGCGGGGCCCCATGAAGCACGGCATCGCGGCCTTAGCGACCGTTGCTAAGTCCGCGCGCCAAGCGTCACGACGGCTGACGCGCACAATGACGTCAGCCGCGCATGTGCGGGTTGGACGGCTCCAACCCGCGCATGCGCGGATGACGTCATCACGCAGGCGCGTCAAACCCGCGCATGCGTGGGCCGTTATGCCCCTCAGCCGCCCCGCGGACTGATCCTGCGGGGCAGCGGAAGAACAAATAGTGCGCGGGTATCGGACCCGCTGCCCGCGATCGGTGCCCACCGATCGCAGGCCCATGCCACCCTTGGCACGGCCGCACCACAATCGGTGCCACGGTTGTCCGGGACGGGCACTTTGCAGCCGTTTTCACGAACGCTGAAAGCAGGTGTGATCGCGGCCGTGAAAATGGCCATAAACTCCGCGGTATTCAGCCCATCGCCCTGCGGAGAATCGCTATTCGCCGTAAAAAACGGCGAGCAGCGATTCGTGTCGGGCGGCGGCCGGAGGGGGGGGGGGAGAATAGCGGGAGGTCGTGAAAATTGTCGGGAAGGCCCTCCCGCTATTCTCCGACCCGTCGTGGGCAGCAGAGAATCGTGCCCAAAGTCTTAATGATGAGACAAAGTGGCAAGAGAGAAGAAAGAAAAGGGTTTAACCCTGCACTCCGCACCCATTTTACTCCCATTTTGAGGGTTTATTCCTCACCCATGGGCCCAAAGATCTGCGGGTGTGGAATTGGCCTCTTCACTTCCATGAAGACACATGGCAGTAAAACACGATCTTGAGTAGTCGTCATCCTCGAATCGAGGGACAGCCAACAATGACTAGGGGTCCACAACCTGTGGCTCTGGAGCGGAATGTGCATATGAATTAAGAGCAGGAGTACTTGGCATGTCATAACATTCAAGGCTATGGGCCAAGTGCTGGCAAATGGGAATAACTGGGCCAGCCAGGTGTTCTTCATGTGTCGGTACAGACTAGATGGATCAAAGGGCCTCTTGTGCAATGTATTATTCTGTGATTCTGTGATTTACCCAGTCGTCCCCTTGAACCTACTCCACCATTCAATAAGATTGTGGAATATCTGACTTTAAACTCAACCTTGCATTACTATTTAGGCCCTAGATGCCATGAGTGTCCATGGCCTGGGCTCCACGGGCCGACATAGCAATGTGAAATGGGTGCGCCAAAGACAGAGTTCCTCTGACACGCATATGAAGAATGGTCTGGACCGTTAAGTACAGGTCTTGCAATAAGGGCGGGCACATACATAACATGGGGGACAGGCACAGCAATCTTTTTTTTGTTCTTCTGAAATTTGTTCTTTATTCTGCTGAGATCTATACCCAGAGGAATTCACATTCAGCCCAGTTTAGTGGCTCTAAGTGAAATTGAAACCAGAGGCAGAAACGGGCGGTGAGATTTCTCAACTCGGCGGTCATTTAGATTTCCATTCTCTTTCCCACACCTAGTGTGAACTAAAATAGGCTTTCATCTGTTTCCACAGCTAATAATTCCCAGAACAAGCTGCTAATCTCTTAGCAGGGGCTTATTGTTTAAAAGGTGCCACTCCACCTTAAGTACAGCTGACCAGGAGTCTCTACCGCTCTGACCACCAGCCACTGGCATGTTTAGAAGGATTTACAGGTTGGCACTCAACCTGTTTTGGCCGCGCTATGAGCACGTCCTTGACCATCACGTCCTGGGGTGGGACGCTAACCCAGAATTTCTCGCTCAGAGGCAGCGATCCTACCCACTGAGTCATTGAGATTACTGTCATGTAAGTAAACAATAATTAAAATACTTTCTTAAGCCCAAAAAGGCATGTTAAAAATAAGATTGACGCAATTAACTGAAAGCTTGAAGACTTCCCAGAAACATCCTGACCGATGAAGCCACACGGAAACATGGCTGTGTTTTTTTCGAAGGTGGAGACGGGTAAAAGATTCTGAGTCAGAAGGTTGTGGGTTCGATTCCCGCTCCAGCGGCTCGAGCACAAATGTTCCCGCTGACCCTCCGGCTCCCAATGTGACAACAACAACAACAACTTGAACTTATGTGGCACCTTTCAAATGTAGTGGAAATTGTAGGCGCATCACAGGAGGACTATCGAGCAAACCTTTCCATCAGCTGACTGGTACACTTAGACTGGTGGGGGAGGCATGGTTGGAGGAACAGGACGTGGGGTTGGGGGTGGGAGGTGGAGGTGGGGGCGCTGTGCGGTGAGATTGGCTGCCGTAGTTTACTTGTCACTGATTGCAGATTTGTACACCCACGTTTCCAAGGACCAATTAGGCGGCCCCATATTGTTTACACGAAGGACGGCAGCTCTGATGGCGAGAGAACAGTGGGGTCTTACCACGTCTCCGTGGCAATGCAAAAGGCCTTGCCATTGTTTAGATTTGTGGCTGAGGTGTTTAAAAGCTGAGGGGAGCGATGGCGGGGCTCAGTAAAGGAGATAGCTTTCCTACTCGCTTTCTTGTCGACATTTCGTTGCCACTTCCTTCTGTCAAGTCCCCACCCCCCCACCCCTTACCCCAGTCACACTAAGGAAATCACTTAAAGGTTCCTGTACTCAAACTGCGCTGGCTAGTTGGCAGATAGAATTCCTCACCAGAAGACCTCCAACTCCTAGATTAAACAAGTAATAACAGTGTGGGGCCTCTGGTTTCAATCATTCTGCTATAAAATGAATACAATTTCCTCCAGGCTTCATGGCTTTTGAATTGCTTCCCATACTGACAGGAAGTTAATTGTTTGGTGGGGATAAGACAGGGAACAAGAGCCTCCTGTTACTAATAGACGACTTCAGTGTGTACAAGGGCACTTGGTCTTGCCTGTGGCTCTGCTTCATTGATGAAGCCAACACGGTGGGCTCTTTTCGCCATTATTTTCCGATTATCATTCATTGCCGTTACTTGGGAAGACTGAGAGGGAGGGAGCAAGGAATAAAAAGCCAATGATTTTGTAACCAGAAGTCTATCAATACTATTTATTTTTAGAAGTTGGGAAAGATTAAGGTGACACAAACAACCCTTTGACCTTCAGACGGCGGGGTCAACCCACATCCAGACAGACTGTCAAAGATCATTATTTTTGAGGGCAGGCGGCAGGGGAGGCTCCTCAGTGTCATTTTTCCACCTACCCCTTCACTTTTTCAGCTCTATTTTCAACATTTTTCCCTTTCCTATTGCAGCGGCTTCTTTCAAGGGCAGCCTGAATTTTGAGGGTTCCGCCCCAGTCCTCTCCCCCACCCCCCCCCCATTGAGTTTGATAATATACCAGTGGGTCGTTCTGCCCCGAGAATTTGTCCCCCGTCACTTGGCTTATCCATCCTGACATCTTGACACAGCCCCTCCAGGCATAGGTCTCAAAAGGTTGCCCCACACAGTTGCCAGCGGACAGGAACGGCCTTACCTCGTGGGCCTGGCAGAACACGGGGTCAAGCCTTCAGCTCTCTCTAACTCACCGAGTGGCAGCAGGCTGCAATACAGGTCTGTACAAAGTAGACAGATCCCCTCAGAAGAAGCACAGCTAAGACTCATTCTGAGGGAAACAATTTGATCCATCCAGCTTGTCACGAAGAAGGCCAGCGTTTGTTGCCCACCCCTAATTGCCCTTTGAACTGAGAGGCTTGCTGGGACATTTCAGAGGGCACTTATAGAGTCAACCACATTGCTGCGGATCTGGAGTCACACGTCGGCCAGACCAGGTAAGGGGTGGCACCGCTGCCTCACCGCGCCAGGGACCCGGGTTCAATTCCATCCTTGGGTGACTGCCTGCGTGGAGTTTGCACTTTCTCCCCGTGTCTGCGTGGGTTTTCTCCGGGTGCTCCAGTTTCTTCCCACAGTCCAAAGATGTGCAGGTTAGGTGGATTGGCCATGCTAAATTGCCCTTAGAGCCCAAAGGTTAGGTGGGATTACGGGGATAGGGCAAGGGAGCTGGCCTAGGTGGAGTGCTCTTTCAGAGGATTGGTGCAGACAAGATGGGCCGAATGGCCTCCTTCTGCACTGTAGGGATTCTATGATTTTCCAAAGGACATTATTCCCACGGAATAATCGGAAGAGCCTCAGGCACAGAATGATCGTTTTTTTTTTGCCAACGTATTGGGAGGGCACAACTTCAGAAAATGCCCTCTGGAGCTGACCATGCCCAACACATGAAATCGAGTAACATTTATACAGTGCAGGTTACGTGGCTTTAGATGTCGTTTACATTTGAGCATTATCTGATTCAAACTTTGCATTAAACAAGTGACATATATGCACCCAGGCAGAGTGAGTGTTATCTACTTTTACCTACCCTTCAACTTTCTATGGATTCCTCCCCAACCTCCCTACTTTGTGCTGGACCCAACAGATGTATCTGGTCCTTCGGTTGAGTTAGGAAAACATGTTAACTTTAATCCTGACTACTTATAGATTACTTCTCAAGAACAAGCTGTTCAGGTCACTGAGAACCAGTTAAACTGGAAACATGTTGCTTGACTCTTATTCTGAATACTGCACATGCTGCCACATCAGCTTTTAGTTGACATCTTTGCACAATTATCCTCTACTGCTTTGGTCTACTTTACCTCACGGTATAAATTCAAAAATCCCTAAGAATAAATGTTGATTGCCCAGTAGATTGTTGTTGATAAATCCTATCATCTGTCTCCTCACAACAGTCCTAACTGTCCTCGGAGATCAAGCTCAGACCCCATTGCCTTTTCAACTTTGCCTGTCTCCAGCTCTGCCTCAGCCCTTAAGCTGCTGAAACCCTCGACAATGCACAACTATTCCATTGCTTTTCTGGTCAACCTCACAGGTTGGACCATTCTATATCTTAGCTCATCCAATGCTCTGCTGCTGCCCATGTTCCCAACTCGCACCAAGCCTTGATCCTCCATTCTGTCTATACCCGCGGGCCTACTGGCTCCCGGTCCAGCAACACCTCAAATTTAGAATGCTTGTTTTTAAAATCCCTCGGTGGTCTTTTCCCCCCATCTCGCTCAGCAACGTCTTCCAGCCCCAGAACCCTCTGAGAGCACTGCCTTCTCCCAATTCTGGCCTCTTGAGAATCCCATCAGCCGTGCCCTCGGCTGCCTTCCCTCTCTAACACCGCCCCCCCCCCCCCACCCCCGTCTCACACACGCCCACTTTAATGGGTCCGCCCCCAAAAATTCGAGGCGGGATTCTCCATCCCTCTGCACCCGTTTTCCGGTACGCGCGCCCCTGCCGGCAACGGGATTCTCCATCCCGGCTGGCGGCCAATGGGGTTTCTTATTATGGGCACTCCCACGCCGTCAGGAAATCCGCGGGCGTGAGAGCACTGCCGGCGAAAAGGAGGATCCCGCCGACGGAGAATCCGGCCCTACCTCTTTGGCCAAACGTTTGGTTACCCTGTCCGAAATCCGCCTGATGTGCCTTGGTGCTCAACTTTGTCCCTTTAACTCACATTTCCCCGCATGAAATATGGTCAAAAAGTGCAAGTTATTGTTGTCCCGTTTGTAACATGCTCCACACCCTGTACATTATTCTGTGTGTGACACACTCCAGCTTGTTGTGTGGTCTTTGGGTGACAGACTTCACCTCTAAAAGTTCAATAATTGTGAATGAGTAATTTCAGAACTTGGCTGGTTTTGACAAGCAAGGGGCCCTGTCTTCAGGGTAATGTGTCAGAGGCACACGTGTTACATGAAAGAATTTGCCATTGTGGAAGGAACTGTAAGCAATCAGTACTCACGGTTCTGGCACGTCACCGGGAGTTATAATGGTAGTTTAATTCGGGATCACATTTTTTTTCCGCCCCCGCTCCCTTTTGGGATGCTTCACACTGCGATTGTTTCAATCCCTTTCTGAAAGAACCTGGTCAGATTCTGATCTCTGTTTCCTCTTGTGACTCACGTTCTGACTCACCATCACCACCATTCCCCCCCCCCGCCTCCCCAATCCCCCACCGTGTTGGAATGCTGACTCACGACGCTGCTATCTAGTGTTTTTAAAGAGTGCAGTGTGCTTTTGTTTAAAGTTGACACAATTCCCATTAAAAGCAATAAATAACCAAAGACTTGAAAGGAACTTCGAAAGCACCAGGCGATGAAGGCTGATATCTCCTGGGCAATACTGAGGGAGTGTTACACTCTGAGGTGCCATCTCTTGGGCCAGGCATTAAACCGAGGTGCTGTCTGCCCTGCCGGGTCGATGCAAAGGATTGCCCGACAAGTTTACAAAATAAAGCAGGGAACATTCTTGCCATGTCCCAACACGGTAGCACAGTGGTTAGCACCGTTGCATCACAGCTCCAGGGTCCCAGGTTCGATTCCCGACTTGGGTCACTATCTGTGCGGAGTCTGCACGTTCTTCCCGTGGGTTTCCTCCGGGCGCTCCGGTTTCCTCCCACAGTCCAAAAATGGGCAGGTTAAGTGGATTGGCCGTGATAAATTGCCCCTTTGCGTCCAAAAAAAAAAAGGTTAGGTGGGGTTACTGAGTTACGGGGATAGGGTGGGAGACGCGGGCTTATGTCGGCTGCTCTTTCAAAGAGCCGGTGCAGGCTCGATGGGCCGAATGGCCTCCTTCTGCACTGTAAATTCTATTCTATGATTCTAATATTTTCTCTTAATCAGCTTTATTAAGAGCAGATTATTTGGTCAATGTCACATTGTTGTTTGTGAAGGCTTGATGTGCACAAATGGGTGACTGCATTTCGAACACTGATTACCCTTTCAAAGTGCTTAATTAGTTGTACATACGAAAGATAAATTAGGAGCAGGAGAAGGCTATTCGGTCGCTCCGCAATTCAATAAGATCATGGTTGATCTGATTGTAACCTCAACCCCATATTCCAGCCGACCCCCCCCCCCCCACCCCCCTGTGACCTTTCACCCCATTGTTGATCATTAATCCATCTAGCTCTGCCTTAAAAATATTCAAAGACTGCTTCCACTGCATTTTGAGGAAGAGAGTTCCAGGGAAACTCTGTCCGAAATGGGCGATGCCTTATTTTTAAACAGTGACCTGGGGTAATACCACTGTATATATATGTGCGTGCCTCTATTAGGGGATGTACAATAGAACCGGCTATTACAGATTTGTCGGTAAGCCCCTGCATAGTTTGTCGGTAAGCCCCTGCCGGCTAGCTCCGCTCACAGGAGCAGCATAAATATCCATGAGGTCTCCTGAGCTGCCATTTTACAGCTCTACTTGAGGTAATAACATCTCACGGTAATAAAGCCTCTTTTGTACCATTTCGTGTTTCTGTGTGCAATTGTTAGCGCAACACCCTAGTTCCAAATTCTCCCACAAGGGGAAACATCCTCTCCAGGTCCGCCTTGTGAAAACCCCTCAGGATCTTAAAGGTTTTGATCAAGCCACTTCTTATTCGCCGAAACTCTGGTTGATACAAACCTTTCCTCATCCAACAACCCGTCCATTCCTGGAATTAGTCCAGTAACCCTTTAAACCCTCTCTGGAATGCGTTTCAGGACATAGAATTTAAGTGCCGCATTGTTTGTAAAACATAGATCTGACGAGGCAGAAAGCAACATCAAAGTCATGAACCGGCTTTTTGTCACCGCTTGGATTGGTGGTAGATCATGGATTGTGGTTAACAGGAATGTTCCAGTCAGACTGCAAGCCTCTATGTCAGTGGCAGAGCAGCAGCCTGGTGGTAGACCGGTCTAAGGCCAGTGCTCCAGTTGACCTTAACGCCACCCACCGCCCTCCCCGCCTAGCCTGCCACAGCGACTGATGCATAACTTCCTGTGGCAGTGTTTGCGCCTCCGCAATGGTGGGCTCGGCAGCTGTGGCCATTTTTCAAAATTCGGCATGGCAACAAAAAAAGAGAGATGCTGTCGAAGCTTTTCACCTTGAACCCATCAGGGCAGACGCAAGAGTACCAGATTTCAAGGGGAGAAACAAAGAATAATATAATAATCACTTATTGTCATAAGTAGGCTTCAATCACGTTACTGTGAAAAGCCCCTAGTCGCCACATTCCGGCGCCTGTTCGGGGAGGCCAGTACGGGAATTGAACCCGCGCTGCTATCCTTGTTTTGCATTACAAGCCAGCTGTTTAGCCCACTGTGCTAAATCAGTCCCAGCTAAACAGCGCTGCATGAGAAAAGGATGCTGATTGGCTGGCAAGCCAGCTCCGAATGATCAAGGGGAATGCACCAGGGATCTATTCAATCCCCCCTGTTTTGTTTAATTCAGAATAGGGTTTTTAATATCAGGCTTATATAGTTGCTGAGAGAGTGCCTTTGGACAGAGGTGCCTCTCACTCTCTTACCTCCAATGGCAGTCTGCAGCTCCCTCCATGCTGAATAGCCGCCGACTACCCGCCTCGAGAGGCTGCTCGTCCGCCACTTTGAAAGAGTCGACCAATTCCAGCAAAATCACTGTCGAGCAATTGTCCCGATATGGGGCACCTTCGGAACGCTGGCATCCCGACCCAAAACCCAGAATCCCGCCCAAGACGTGTCGAGAATCAAACAGGATGGTTTGGCTCATTCCGGTGTCGGTGTTTTTGATGTGTTCTGGGCCATGATTTAGTCAGGCGGTTCGGAAAGCAGGTAATGGAGTCGGGAACGGCTAAAGGTTTTGTGACATGGAAGCTTGCACCAACATGAGGGAGCGTCAGGAAAGCTGAAGACGGACACAGAAAACCAGGGCCAGCGCTCGTGACCATGGATGATGCAAAGTTACTGAACGTGCCCTCCACCTCTTCGATATTGAATCCTGTGGCGCACACACACCCAGCTATTCCGGACCTCCACATGTGCGAAACCTGCTGAAGAATTTCCTCTTTGGGCCCAATCAGTTTAGTTTTGCAAAATCTATTTTTAGCTCAGGTTTCCACCTCACTCACATGAAAAATGAAATGAAAATGGCTTATTGTCACGAGTAGGCTTCAAATGAAGTTACTGTGAAAAGCCGCTAGTCGCCACATTCCGGCACCTGTTCGGGGAGGCTGGTACGGGAATTGAACCCGCGCTGCTGGCCTGCCTTGGTCTGCTTTAAAAGCCAGTTATTTAGCCCAGTGTGCTGAACCAGCCCCTACATGTGTATCAGATCACATAAAATCTTCCAGTTTCTGTGATCTTTAAAAATGCTATTTTCAAAACAGACTTCCAGTCACGCCATTTAGAGTAAGCGCACATGCTGCTTATTCTGAGATTCTTTTTACAGGTTCTTCCTTAATACGGTGGAATATTATTATCTGCCACCGCAAAATCACCCAGGTAAAAAGTTTTTTTTTAATATGCCCAAGAATTTAAAACATACATGCTGGAAAATATTAAATGATAAAGATGCCCCAGCCGAGGTGACTACAGCTAAGATGGCGGCCGCCTCCCCCGTGCTTCTAATAACCAGAACTCTGAGCGAAATCCTGGTTACTGAGCTCAACAAGCCCCGACGAAGATCAAAGAACAAGGAAAAGTACAGCACAGGAACAGGCCCTTCGGCCCTCCAAGCCCGTGCCGGCCCTGCTGCCCGTCTAAACTAAAATCTTCTACACTTCCTGGGTCCGTATCCCTCTATTCTCATCCTATTCATGTATTTGTCAAGATGCCCCTTAAACGTCACTATCGTCCCTGCTTCCACCACCTCCTCCGGCAGCGAGTTCCAGGCACCCACTACCCTCTGTGTAAAAAAAACTTGCCTTGTACATCCTCTAAACCTTGCCTCTTGCACCTTAAAGCTATGCCCCTCGGAATTGACCCCTCTACCCTGGGGAAAAGCCTCTGACTATCCACTCTGTCTATGCCCCTCATAATTTTGTAGAAGGTTGGCTCTGGAGCTGGAAAATCCATTGGCAGGATCGCTGGGTCCTATTCCGTCCTCGCTTGGCACCATCTGTTTCACTGCCAACTCTTACGCCAGCACCCTGACTTGGAAATATATCGCTGCTCCTTCACTGTCGCTGGGGCAACATCCTGGAACTCCCTCCCTATCAGCACAATGGGTGTACCTACACCTCAAGGACTGCAGCGGCTCAAGAAGGCAACTCACCACCACCTTCTGAAGGGCAACTTGGGATGGGCAATAAATGCTGGCCTAACCAGCGACGCCCACATCCCGTAAATTCATTTTTCAAAAATCACTGAGCAAAATCGAGGCAGTCCTCTCCGACCATAGTGGCAGGCGGCTGGATTCTCCGTCGCTTCATCCTCCGTTTCGCCGGCAGTGCACACACGCCCACAGATTTCCTGATGGCGTAGGGAAACCCCATTGGCCGGCTGCCAGGACGGAGAATCCTGCTGCCGGTAAATGGGTGTGGCAGGGCGGAGAATCCCACCCAGGGTCTATACACTGGAGTCCAGACTGACTGCGCCGATTAAGGAGTGTCATTGTGGGGCAACCTCGATGACCTGGAAAAGACGCCAAAACTTACACATTTTTACCCTTCGGCCGAAAGCGCGCCCTGGCAAACCCCCACCGCCGGCCATTGTAATCCAGTCCCACTGTACAAAGAAAGGAGCGTGTTTCTCGGTGGGCAATGGAGCACCGCGATGTTACTTACCAGGGCCACTCAGTCAGGATCTACTTCGACACGAGTGCAGACCTGGCAAGGAGTCATGCAGCGTTCAAACAACATCAACGCTGTACAAGAAAGGAATTAGATTCTGGCCGATTTACCCTGCCCGGCTCCGCATCACATTTAATGGAAAAGATCATGGGCGGGATTCTCCGGCCCTCCGCACCAGGGGCGCAATTCTCCGCACTTACGACGGTGCGGAGAATAGCGGGGGCCATAAATTTTTACGTCCACGCTAGTCCGACGCCCTCCCGCTATTCTCCCCCCCCCCCCCCCCACGCCCGACTCCCGACACGAATCGCTGCCACCGTTTTTTTACGGCCAGCAGCGATTCACAGCTGGCCGATGGGCCGAATTCCAAGCCCTTTACGGCCGTTTTTACGAACGGCAAACACACCTGGTCTGGCCGTTCATAAAAACGGCCGTAAAGTCCCGATCTTGGCAACCATGGCACCGATTGGCACGGCAGTACCACGGCCGTGCCAAGGGTGCCATGGGCCCGCGATCGGTGGGCACCGATCGCGGGCAGCGGGTCCGATTCCCGCGCACTCTTTGTCCTTCCGCCGCCCCGCTGTATCACTTCGCGGGGCGGCTGAGGGGCATTCCGGCCCACGCATGCGCGGGTTTCGCGCAAATGTGCGATGACGTCTTCCGCGCATGCGCGGGTTGGAGTCTTCCAATCCGCGCATGCGCGGCTGACGTCATGTGACCCATCAGCCATCGCAAACTCTGGCAAGCGGGCTTAACGAAATTCGTTAAGCCCGCGATGCCGGAGTTCACGGCCGCGGCATACTAGCCCCGACCGGGGACCAGAATCGGTTTCCGGTCGGGGAGGGGGAGGCTGGCGTCAAACCCACCCGGTTTTGACGCCAGCCTTACGATTTCTCCCTGTCTGGGAGAATCGCGCCCCAGATTTCTGGTGTGACTCGCCCCCGGGATTCTCCGTCTGCCAGCCGGCCAATGGGGTTTCCCATTGTGGGCAGCCCCACGCTGTCGGGAGATCCCCAGGCTGCCGGCAAAATGGACAATCCCGACAGCGGGGAATCCAGCCCCATTTCATTGATGTGCCAGACGAGGAAGATTCTTTCCTGAAGTGGGGCACACTTACATCTTGATGGGCTCACGGACTTTTTGGCCGGGATTCTCCTGCAATTGGCGGGATGGCCGGACGCCGAGAGCGGCGCAAACCACTCCAGCGTCGGGCCGCCTGGAAGTCGCGGAATCCTGGTGCCGCAGTGCCGCCGTGGGCTGGCGCGAGTTGGCGCATGCGCAGAACCACCAGCGTGTTTTCTGCGCATGCGCAGGGGGTTTCCTCTCTGCGACGGCCATGGAGGAGCCCTACAGAGGCCGGCGCGGAGAGAAAGAGTGCCCCTCTGGCACAGGCCCGCCCGCAGATCGTTGCCCCCTCCCCCCGGGGCAGATCACCCCGCGCCCCCACCCCTCCCCTCCCCCCCGAGGACTCCGCTAGCTGTCCTCCAAGCCAGGTCCCGCTGGGATGGACCATGTCCATTTCACGCTGGCGGGACTGGCCGAAAACGGGCAGCTACTCGGCCCATCGGGGCCCGGAGAATTGCCGGGGGGCGCTGCCAACGGCCGCTGACCAGCGCGGCGCAATCCCCGCCCCCGCCCGAAAACTGGCGCTGGAGAATTCGGCAGCCGCCGTCGGAGCGCTGGGGCAGGATTCACGCCACCACACCCCGGCGATTCTCCGACCCGGCCGGGGGGGGGGGGGGGGGGGGGGGGGGGGTCGGAGAATCCTGCACCATGGCTTCGTTGTTTTGGGTATATGAATGCATGTATTGCCCTTTTACTATGCTGAAAATTAAGGGAATGTTCGATTGTTTGTTTATACTGGAGCTCTTACTAGGTGGTTAGAACAAGGAACTTTCCAATGGAGTATTATATACCACAGCTCATATGTCGGGGTATGCCCCATTTAACAAGGTTGGTTAGTTAACAGATGTCATATAAAACGGAATACCTGCTGCTCATCTTGCTTATAATAGCGAGTTTAGGATTTAATTCATGGTTTTATTTAGTTAAAGGTTTATTATCACACTGTTAGGTTTTTATTCCAGTGGTTTGGGAGTGTGATGATTGTTCTGGGATTTGAGTGGGGTGGGAGGGATTTCCTGCATTGACAGTAATCAAAGGCCTTTTTGTGTTTGGCAATTTTCATTATGTGTTGGATCCTCTTGGCTTTGTTTCCTTTTCCAGTCAATTTACTGACCCTTTTATAAAGTCTTCCTATATGTTTGACTGGCCCAGGCGATCAGGGTGGTATGCAGCTCCCGATCTGGTTCGTCACATGGAATGTTAGGGGGTGGAATGGCCCAGTAAAACGTTCCAAAGTGCTTCCACATCTCAAGAGCCTTAACATGAATGTTTTTTTTTTTTATAAATTTAGATTACCCAATTATTTTTTCCAATTAAGGGGCAATTTAGCGTGGCCAATCCACCTACTCTGCACATTTTTGGGTTGTGGGGGCGAAACCCACGCAGACACGGGGAGAACGTGCAAACTCCACACGGACAGTGACCCAGAGCCGGGATCGAACCTGGGACCTCAGCGCCGTGAGGCGGTTGTGCTAACCACTAGGCCACCGTGCTGCCCCTTAACATGAATGTTGAGCTCCTTCAAGAAACACATCTTCAACTTAAAGATCATGCAAAGGTGTTTCACTCCAGCTTTTTTTTTTCTGTTGAAGCCATTATGAGTTTAATCTGGGCGGACAGCAATTTTAATTAACAGAAGAAAACCGTTCTTCCCCCGACTGGGGGATGGTTTAGCACAGTGGGCTAAACAGCTGCTTGCCATGCAGAACAAGGCCAGCAGCGCGGGTTCAATTCCCGTACCGGCCTCCCCGAACAGGCGGCGGATTGTGGCGACTAGGGGCTTTTCACAGTAACTTCATTGAAGCCTACTTGTGACAATAAGTCATTAATATACTCTTAAATGTAGTCTCAGACCCTGGGAGATGTTATACAATAGTGGCACTCTTTATCAAGCCTCTGTAGTTTTGGGAAACATCAATGCCCCTAACTGGGAGGTATGAAGTTTATGACTTTGCATTTTTTAACCCTTCCTAATCTAGATGCCCACCATCTTTTTTTTGGACGGGTTCTAATCTGTGTTACAGATCCAAAGCTGGACGTCTCCAGTCCTTGGACTCCCGCCCTCTCTGTGTTTCCAAGGCTCTCTCCACCTTTGAGACTCAAATGGTTGTGTTGACCCTTAGCGTTTCCCCCACCCTGTCGCAAGGGACTTTACCTACTTCTTTCATGGCCACTATGCTCATTCACACATTGACGATATACTTTTGGACAGAGCTGTTCTCCCCCACAGTTAAAACTGCCGAGGATTCTGCCATTGCTCTATCAGACCACGTGTCCCACTCCCTGAACCTGGCTCTGACATCCAAAGTTTTTTTAAAATAATTTTTATTCAAATTTTCACAAAATATCAATAACAGAAAATACTAAGAACAGAAAGAACAAAACCCCCCACCCCCATGTATACAAAAAAAAGAAGAAATAAATTAACGCCCGTCATTAGCAAAGAACAAATATACATGTCCCTTCAGCCCAAAGCAAAGAGGCGCCCCACCCCCCTGCCGCCCCCCCGCCCCCCCCCCCCCCCCCCCCCCCCCCCCCCCGCCGCCCCCCGCCCCCCCCCCCCCCCCCAGGTTGCTGCTGCTGCCAGCCTTTTTCTACCGTTCTGCCAGGAAATCTAGGAATGGCTGCCACCTCCTGAAGAACCCCTGCACTGATCCCCTTAGGGCAAATTTCACCCTCTCCAATTTAATAACCCCGCCATATCGTTGATCCAGGCCTTCACGCTTGGTGGCCTCGCATCCTTCCACCGAAGAAGAATCCTCCGCCGGGCTACCAGGGACGCAAAGGCCAGAATGCCGGCCTCTTTCGCCTCCTGCACTCCCGGCTCCTCTGCAACCCCAAATACTGCGAGCCCCCAGCCCGGTTTGACTCTGGATCCTACTACCCTCGACACCGTCTTTGCTACCCCCTTCCAAAATTCCCCCAGCGCTGGGCATGCCCAGAACATATGGGCATGGTTTGCTGGGCTCCCTGAGCACCTAATATACCTGTCCTCGGTCCCAAAAAACCGGCTCATCCTTGTCCCGGTCATGTGAGCCCTATGCAGCACCTTAAACTGTATGAGGCTAAGCCTTGCACACGAAGAGGAGGAGTTCACCCTTCCTAGGGCGTCCGCCCACGTCCTCTCCTCAATCTCCTCACCTAGCTCTTCCTCCCATTTACCCTTCAGCTCCTCCACCGAGGCCTCATCTACCTCCTGCATCACTTGGTGCGTTGCCGAGATCCTCCCTTCTCCAACCCACACCCCCGAGAGCACCCTGTCCTGGACCCCATGCGGCGGCAACAGAGGAAACACCGCCACCTGCCGCCTGACAAACGCCCTTACCTGCACATACCTAAAGGTGTTCCCGGGGTGAGCCTGAACTTCCCTTCCAGCTCACCCAGGCTCGCAAACTTCCCGTCTACAAACAAGTCCCTCAATCTCCTAACACCTGCCCTGTGCCAACTCAGGAACCCGCCATCAATTCTCCATCGAGACCCCCACCTCCCCCCTGTGCCGTCTCCATTGCCCCCAAATTTTGAGGGTAGCCGCCATCACCGGGCTCGTGGTATACCTCATTGGAGGGAGCGGCAGCGGCGCCGTTACCAGCGCTTCCAGGCTCGTACCCACACAGGATGCCATCTCCAACCTCTTCCATGCTGCCCCTTCCCCGTCCATTACCCACTTATGCACCATCGCTGCGTTGGGCAGCGCCAGCCACCCTCCCCCCCCCCATCCCTGCCCCGCACCAAGAGCACTCTTCTCACCCTCGGGGTCCCATGCGCCCACTCAAACCCCGTAATGCTCCTGTTAACCCGCCTGAAAAAGGCCTTAGGGATAAGGATGGGGAGGCACTGGAACAGGAACATAAATCTCGGGAGCACCGTCATCTTGACTGACTGCACCCTACCCACCAGAGACAGCGGCAACATGTCCCACCTCTTAAACTCCTCCTGCATTTGCTCCACCAGCCTTGTGAGGTTTAGCTTATGCAAGGCCCCCAGCTCCTGGCCACCTGGACCCCCAAGTACCTGAAGCTCCTCTCCGCCCTTTTTAGTGGGAGCCTACCAATCCCCCCCTCCTGGTCCCCCGGGTGTACAACGAACAGCTCGCTCTTCCCCAAGTTGAGCTTGTACCCCGAGAAATCCCCAAATTCCCGGAGAATCCTCATCACCTCCGGCATTCCCCCCACCGGGTCCGCCACATACAACAATAGGTCATCCGCATAGAGCGACACTCGGTGTTCCTCCCCACCCCGCACCAGCCCCCTCCAGTTCCTCAACTCCCTCAGCGCCATGGCCAGAGGTTCAATTGCCAGCGCAAAAAGCAGGGGGGACAAGGGACACTCCTACCTCGTCCCTCGGTATAACCAAAAATAACCGAAAATACTCCGACCTCCTCCTAGTCGTGGCCACGCTCGCCATCGGGGCCTCATATAGCAGCCTCACCCAACTGAAAAACCCCTCCCCAAACCCGAATCTTTCCAGCACCTCCCACAAGTACCCCCACTCAACCCTATCAATGGCCTTCTCCGCGTCTAGCGCCACCACTATCTCCGCCTCCCCCTCTACCGCCGGCATCATTATAACATTCCTGAGCCTCTGTATGTTAGTGTTCAGCTGCCTCCCCTTCACAAACCCCGTTTGATCCTCGTGGATAACCTGCGGCACACAGTCCTCTATCCTCGTGGCTAAAATCTTCGCCAACAGCTTGGCGTCTACATTTAAGAGTGAGATTAGCCTGTATGACCCACACTGCAGGGGATCCTTGTCCCGCTTAAGGATGAAGGAAATCAGCGCCTGAGACATCGTCGGAGGCAGGGGCCCCCCTTCCCTTGCCTCGTTGAAGGTCCTAACCAACAGGGGGCCCAACAGGTCTGCATACATCTTATAGAATTCGACCGGGAACCCATCCGGCCCTGGCGCCTTCCCCGACTGCATGCTCCCTATCCCTTTGACCAGCTCCTCCAGCTCAACCGGCGCCCTCAGTCCCTCCACCTGTCCCTTCTCCACCCTCGGGAATCTCAGCCGGTCCAAAAAGTGCCCCCACCCCCTCCTCCGCTGGGAGTTCGGACCGATACAGTTCCTCATAAAAGTCCCTGAAGACCCCATTAATGTCTACCCCCCTGCGCACCACATTTCCTCCCCTATCCTTAACTCCACCAATCTCCCTGGCCGCATCCCGCTTACGGAGCTGGAGCCCCAGCATCCTGCTCGCCTTCTCCCCATATTCATACACCGCTCCCTGTGCCTTCCTCCACTGAGCTTCCGCCTTTCTGGTGGTCAACAAGTCGAACTCAGCCTGGGAGACTACGCCGCTCCCTCGGCAATCCCTCCTCCCGGAGCCTCCGCGTATCTCCTGTCCACTCTCACCATCTCCCCCACCAGTCTCTCCCTCTCTCTCTGCTCTGTCCTCTCCCCCTGTGGGCTCGAATGGAGATCAACTCCCCCCTAACCACCGCCTTCAGCGCCTCCCACTCTGACATCCAAAGTTAAAGGTCAGCCTCCATTTAGATGAAAACACAACCTTACTATCTGACAAGGATTTTTGCCAATTTATATCCGCCAGTATAGATGTTTTTATTAAAACAAACAAATCTGATTCCACCACCCCATCACTATTACGGGAGATCTTCAAGGCAGTTCTTTGGGGACACGTAATTTCTTACAATGCACATATTATCAAAACAAAGAAAATGAAAATAACAGGAATTGGTGGATTCAGTTTTAGAAATAGATTGTCGATATTCCATTAGCTCCATTCTTGAGTTATATGTACACACACTAAAGCTTCAGACTTAATTTGATTTACTTTCCATAAATAAAGCACACTTGTTCCAGCGTTCAAGGGGGGAATTTTGATGAATATGGGGACAAAGCTGGCCGCCTACTCGCCCACCAGCTCAGTGCCAGTCTGCTTCACGGTTTACCTCCCAGGTCTATCACTCCTCCCATAATCTTACTCCTGATCCCTCTGATATTAATTTGATCTTCATTTCCATTTTTTGTAACCCCTGTCTCCTGTCAGATAGAATGGCAGTGGCTTACTTCCTAAATAATTTGGACATCCCGGGGGCGATTTAAGTGGATGGGGGTCAAAGACCCATACCGAGCACGTTTAGCCAATGTATCCCGGCACTCGCAGCACCGAGAAACACAACATTATCAAACGGCTCTCAGGTTAGATAGGGAGTCTCAGCGGGGAACGGGCGGCCAAGGCCACACATAGCCCCGTTCTCAGCACCGAGGAGCTCCTCTCGATGGACCTACTCAGTGTAGCGAGAGATCGGGACATTATTTTTAAGTCCCTGAAGCCCCCAAAGCGACCCCCGACTCCCCCAAGCCCCAACTTACTATGAGGGGTTTCATCGTTGTTGCTACCGCATAGAAAATGCCAGCTTGGCACCTTGGCAGTGCCAACCTGATATCCTGGCAATAGCCCTGCCAGCTGGCATTATCACCTGGGCACCTTGGCAGTGCCAACATGGTATCCTGGCAATAGCCCTGCCAGCTGGCATTATCACCTGGGCACCTTGGCAGTGCCAACCTGGTATCCTCGCAATAGCCCTGCCAGCTGGCATTATCACCTGGGCACCTTGGCAGTGCCAACCTGGTATCCTGGCAATAGCCCTGCCAGCTGGCATTATCACCTGGGCACCTTGGCAGTGCCAACCTGGTATCCTCGCAATAGCCCTGCCAGCTGGCATTATCACCTGGGCACCTTGGCAGTGCCAACCTGGTATCCTGGCAATAGCCCTGCCAGCTGGCATTATCACCTGGGCACCTTGGCAGTGCCAACCTGGTATCCTGGCAATAGCCCTGCCAGCTGGTATTATCACCTGAGCACCTTGGCAGTGCCAACCTGGTATCCTCGCAATAGCCCTGCCAGCTGGCATTATCACCTGGGCACCTTGGCAGTGCCAACCTGATATCCTGGCAATAGCCCTGCCAGCTGGCATTATCACCTGGGCACCTTGGCCGTGCCAACCTGATATCTTGGCAATAGCCCTGCCAGCTGGCATTATCACCTGGGCACCTTGGCAGTGCCAACCTGATATCCTCGCAATAGCCCTGCCAGCTGGCATTATCACCTGGGCACCTTGGCCATGCCAACCTGATATCTTGGCAATAGCCCTGCCAGCTGGCATTATCACCTGGGCACCTTGGCAGTGCCAACCTGGTATCCTGGCAATAGCCCTGCCAGCTGGCATTATCACCTGGGCACCTTGGCAGTGCCAACCTGGTATCCTGGCAATAGCCCTGCCAGCTGGCATTATCACCTGGGCACCTTGGCAGTGCCAACCTGGTATCCTGGCAATAGCCCTACCAGCTGGCATTATCACCTGGGCACCTTGGCAGTGCCAAGCTGGCACCTATGTGGCACTGTCAGGCACTGGCACTTGCTCAAAAGGCATGCACCTGGGGGCTCCGATCCCCTGGGAGACCCCCACGAATGCCGTTCCATCCGGTCCCCGTTTGTGGAGACCAGTACTGAACGGCGCTCGCCCCAGATCTCCGAGGCGACGGGAATTGATCCCAACGCCTCGGTTAACTCAGGAATCTGAACATTACACTGAGACTAGCTGTCTCGCTCTAATATGCTGAATAGCCAAAAAGTGATCCCACCCGCGATGGGCGGGATTTACATCGCAACGTCTCGTGGGATCGCCTTAGATCTCGCAAGGCATTGCGAGCCGGGTAGACCCCGGGGGGGGGGGGGGGGGGTCTCCCCACCCAGCACTGGGGCAGCACCTCCAGTGCCCTTGAGCTGCAACTCCCGTGAGGCCGTTGGATTCGATTTCAATCTTGCTAATAAGATGGAAATTAATGCGAATGAGGATGAATGATAAGTTCGCCATTTTCTGGCGTGATCCGGAACTATCCATTGGGAGCAGGCCGGCTAGATAGCAAACTGATTCACACCCAGCACAGACCTGGGCACGCTGGTTAAATAGTGGAAAAGGCCGAAATCGAGGTTGGTGGTGGTTGAATCGTGTCCCTCATGGAGAAGTGTTTTGGTGAATTTCGCCCAATGTCTTTTCTAAGTTGGAAAAGCTGGGTCTGTCATAAGAGGATCCACTGAACAGTTTTTCTATCGCTGGCAGCCATTTCTCTCTTCCTTGAAGGAGTTAATTGCTGTTGACCGTTAATTTCATTGTTTTGTGTGTATAATTTTTGTTCGTCTGTTTATTGGGCAGGGGGGAGCTGAATTATGGTACTGTATTGTACCTTCTTCATCTGCTCCTCTCCTCTCTTGGAAAATAAACAAAAAGCATTTACAAACCAAAAATGCTATTTTTTTAAAAATTGCTTTAAAATTATTCCTTGGTATATTGAATTGTGAACACCCTGGTGTAGTTGATTAATCCAACTGAAAATAGGTTTATCACTAAATGCAAACACTGCCGGTGAATAACCTGGTCCAGCAAACCAAAAACAACTTTAAAAATGTCGACAGAAGCATTTGATAGTTAAAAGCAAATTACTGCGGATGCTGGAATCTGAAACGAAAACAGAAAATGCTGGACAATCTCAGCAGGTCTGACAGCATCTGTGGGGAGAGAAGGGAGCTAACTTTTCGAGTCTGGATCACTCTTTAGTCATCAGACTCGAAACGTTAACTCCCTTCCAATTTGTGAAAACTCTATCGTAATTTATTTGTTCAGAGGATATATCTTTATTATTGTCACAAGTAGCCTTACATTAAAACTGCAATGAAGTTACTGTGAAAATCCCCTAGTCGCCACACTCTGGCACCTGTTCGGGTACTGTGGTGAATGTATTCACCATAGTATAAACTGTCTGTTTAGTACTGTGGCCTATGGCCAGGAAATAGTAATACGATCTACCACCATATATTGTACAGAAGCCCCGGTGGGCTCCGCCTCTGGCTCCCCCCCCCCCCCCCCCCCCCCCCCCCCCGCGGGGGCTGTATGTGGACCTGGCCACCTGTGGACGGCACTCATTGTTACTGAACTCACAGGCAGGCAAGTTCTCGGTTAATAAAGCCTTTTTTCACTCGTTCTCATCGTCTTGCAGTGAATTGATGGTACAACAGGTACACAGAGGGAGAATTCAGAATGTCCAATTCACCTCACAAGCACGCCTTTCGGGACTTGTGGGAGGAAACCGGAGCACCCGGAGGAAACCCACGCAGACACGAGGAGAACGTGCTGACTCCGCACAGTGACCCAAGCCGGGAAACGAACCTGGGACCCTGGACCTGTGAAGCAACAGTGCTAACCACTGTGCTACCGTGCCGCCCTAGTGTTGTGGCCATGGCCAGCTTCTGGGGCAACATTTGCCCAAAACGTAATTTGCGCTTAAGATCTTGTGGCACAGTGGGCCGTGTCGCTACCTCTGGCCCAGGCACTCCAGGTTCAAGCCCCACTGCAGGACCTGTTGGCAACGGCAGGTGAATTCACGGTGCAGCTCAATGGGACTGGCAATCAGCTGGGAATCTATTATAACCTGCATGAGACTTACAGGGTGGAAGCAATCACTATCCCCGTCAGTCTCGTTGAATGCGAGCTCCCCCGCTAAGTGGCGGGGTGCCGAGATTGGTCATGGTATTGTTCTGTATAAAGTCGGCCAAGTATGGAATCGACAGGACATACCCGTCTGGGATCTGATGTATCATGTAAATACCTGTAAATTACAATGAACCAAAATTGATTTTTACTGAACTCATTTTGGTCTCCTTGTAGTCTACAAAAGAATCCTTCCACCCCCTCCTCCCTATTCCCCAAAGTCAGGGGGGGAAAACATAGGGCTTTTAAAGAAGATTTCGGGGGAGGGGGCAGGGTATAAATTGGAGTTGTAGCCACAATCAGATCAGCCATGATCTTGTTGAATGGTGGAGCAGGTTCAAGGGGCTGAATGACCTACTTCTCAGTTCCTTTGTTACAATTTGTTGATCATTTGCGTTGAGTTGGCTGATTTTGGGTGACAGGCCTTCCTCTTGAAAGTATTGCGCTATTGCGGTCACCACAAAGCCATGTGAAGAACAACAATAAGCCACTTCCATTCGTCCAGCACCTTGAACATTGCCAAAAGGTCCCAAGGGACTCGAGCTAATTTTGACTCCAACGCACATCAGGAGTTATGAGGAGAGGTGGGGAAAACGCTTTCGTCAAAGAGGTCGCCGTTAATGAGGAAGGAGAAGGGAGAGGTGGCATCACTACTTCCAACATGTGGGTGGGATGTCGAACAGAGGGGAGAGAGGGAAAGTGACATCGCTGCCCTCTACAGGCCGGTTCCGCTCCCATCACCCCCTCCTCTGGCCTGGTTGCCACAATTCACATTTCAATGCCGAGGAGTTTGGCGGAAACCATCTTACATTTTGCCGCTGGAAGCAGAGAGACAGAAGGAGATTTCCCCATTCCCACAGAGTCAGGGACATAGCTACATTTACAACACAATGGAAATGGTCCCTCCTCGCGTTTTCTTCAGGCTTGGCATGGAGCAAGGGGGTTTAAAAGAAATGTTGTCCGAATTAGCTGGTACAGAAAGCTTCTCTCCCCTTCATTACTCATCTGTCTCTCCTGCTTTTAAATCCTTCATAACCCCTTGATGCCCCAGTCGGAGCTCCTAATGGAGATGGGGTGGACATAGTTCCTGTGACCTTTAACCCAGCCTTGTGATTGCCGACTCTGCTTTGATCAGTCAGTGGAACGGGTCGTGGCCCCTGAGCCGGCCACCACCAATCAAATCCGCCTACGGCCTTGGCAACCCTGGCTCACCCCTGTCATTTTCCGTTTGTTTTATAACTTGAAAGGGGGGGCTGGGACGGAGGAGGGGAGGCAAGGGCTTGGAGGGTGGGGGAGGAGCGGGAGGGAGATCACTAATGTTCTATGTTTTATGTCGAATGAACGTAATTTATGTTCAATTCTTGCCTTCGGGAATAAAATTCTTTCATCTCAGTTTATTTAACCAAGTGAAAGGGAGTTCCCCCCCCCCCTCCCCCCATCCCCCCCCCCCCCCCCCCACCCCGCTCTCCCCCTCCCCCCTCCACCAAAAATAAACCAAGGGCCTGATTGTGAATGAATTTGAGTAACAATCGGAAGTTGTAAAAGTCAGGAAGCAAAGGGACGTTTTTATGAGGTCTGCACAAAAAAAAGAGGAGAAAATAGAGGAACCGTAAGTCTTTAATAATCTTCAGTTCTTGTGGAGTCTTGGCCCTGGATGGGAAATCTCTCCCTCGTTGGAACAGACACCTCTCCCACAGTTACCTCGCCATTTCAGTGGGCAGTTTCTGTTGTTGTTAAGATGGCTGAATGACTGTGGCTTTTTAACTGGGTGTCAAATGGGTTAGCAACCAAGGGGAAGATTGTCACAACACACCCGACTTGTCTATAAACGGGGTTAAGCACTGAACCACGAGCCTGGTGACACTGCTGGGGAATTGCGTGTGATGCGTTAGGGCTGGTGTGAAACAGAGAGAATGGGGGAGGGGGGGGTAAGGAGGTGCACAGTGGGGTGGAGGTGTAGGGTTGGGGTGGGGGGGGGGGAACGGCGACATCACCCCAGATGATATGAAGAGTCTGCGGACATCCAAGTTGGCGTTGCGGCCCATGTTAAGCCCGGGATTCCATCTTGTTACCAAGGGGCGACACGATAGCACATTGGGTAGCACTGTTGCTTCACGGCTCCAGGGTCCCAGATCCGATTCCCGGCTTGTGTCACTGTATGTGCGGAGTCTGCACATTCTCCCTGTGTCTGCGTGGGTTTCCTCCGGGTGCTCCAGTTTCCTCCCACAGTCCAAAGATGTGCAGGTTAGGTGGATTGGCCATGATAAATTGCCCTTAGTGTCCAAAAGGGTTAGGTGGGGTTACTGGGTTATGGGGATAGGGCGGAGGTGTGGGCTTTAAGTTGGGTGCTCTTTCCAAGGACTGGTGCCGACTCGATGGGCCAAATGGCCTCCTTCTGCATTGTAAATTCTATGAGAAACTGTCCGTGGCTACCTCGAGGGATAAATTATTGCAAAGCAATTACATTTGTAAATTTATTCATTCATTCAATATTAATGTTTTGATCAGACCTTGTGGCACAATGGTAGCCCCTACCTCTGGACCAGAAGCATTTAGATGTGCATTTGAAATGCCCGAGCATACAAACCTACAGACCACGTGCTGGAAAATGGGATGAGAATAGTTAAGTGCTTGATGGCCGGCACAGACACGATGGACTGAAGGGCCTCCTTCTGTGCTATAAAAACTCCGGGTTTGATTCCAATGCCAGAAGCTGTTGGGCATGGAAGGAGCTTTCACAATAGTTTTCAACGGGCTGATAATCAGCTTGGAAATCCTTCCACCACTTGCCCCCCCCCCCCCACCCACTATTCCCCCCAAAGGGAAAAAAAAGTGTGGGTATGAGGATACATAGAACATAGAACAGTACAGCACAGAACAGGCCCTTCGGCCCTCGGTGTTGTGCCGAGCATTGTCCGAAGCCAAGATCAAGCTATCCCACTCCCTGTCATTCTGGTGTGCTCCATGTGCCTATCCAATAACCACTTGAAGGTTCCTAAAGTGTCCGACTCCACTATCACAGCAGGCAGTCCATCCCACACCCTAACCACTCTCTGAGTAAATAACCTACCTTGGACACCCCTCCTATATCTCCCACCCCGAACCTTATAGTTATGCCTCCTTGTAACAGCTACATCCACCCAAGGATATAGTCTCTGAATGTCAACTCTATCTATCCCCCTCATCATCTTATAAACCTCTATTAAGTCGCCTCTCATCCTCCTCCGCTCCAAAGAGAAAAGCCCTAGCTCCCTCAACCTTTCCTCATAAGACCTACCCTCCAATCCAGGCAGCATCCTGGTATATACACAAAAAAAATGTTTTAACCCAGTTGATGGAGTCAGCAGTGAATAGAGAGAGCTCGCAGTTCACTGCATTTTCCACTATTCACAGGCCTTCCGTGGACTTTTGATTAGCAATGTGCTGTCAGCAGGAATTTGAAACAGCACGGTGCCCTCTACAGGCGCAAATGGGGCAAACAACACCGTGTCACTTCAACCAATCAGATTGATGAATCTTTACAGAGCAGGGAAGTGTCAGTTAGAATATTTAATTTAACATAAAATCATGTTCGGAAAGCAAACTCGAGTGGAAAAGAACGATTGGATCGCGTGAGAAAGAGATTTGAGAAAAATCTCAAATGCAAAGTAACAATAAATATTGTAGTTTTTGAATCTCCAGTAATAATTCTAACAGGAATGGATGAACCCCTACACTTGTAAAACACAATTTTCAATGCCCGAGAAATGGTCTGGCAGCAATTGATTTTGCCTACACTTGTACAGACAAGCTCTAATTCTCTCTGGGGAGGGCTCACTGACCCAGTTGGCTGTATGGTTAGGATTTGTTTCAGAATAATGCTGGCAAACAGTGGGTCTGACTCCTGTTCCAGTTGAGGTGGACTTGGAGCATGCCTCCTTCCCCTGCTCCTGGAAGTGGAAGGTGATATGCCAAACTACCACTGACAAAACAGCTCGGGATGAAGCATCAGTAGACAAGAAGTCAAGGGTAGAGAATGAAATTAGATTTCTCTGACATGTTCAATGGTATCTAATGGTTAAGGACTTCACAGCCTTGCGTGTAATTGTGTATGAGTTGGTGAGGTAACATTATAGAGTGGTTTGTGAAGGAACAGGGCAACTCCTGATTTTCACACACTATCCCGACTTGGAAATATATCGGCCATTCCCTCACTGCCGCTGGTTCAAAGTTCTGGGACTCCGTCACTGGCAGCGTTGTGGGCACCTACACCACATGGACTGCAGCGGCTCAAAAAGACAACACACCACCACTTTTTCCAAACCAATTAAAAGTCAGCATTAAATGCTGGACTTTCCAGGGATGTCCAAATTCCCAAAACTTTTTTTTTTAAATCTGCATTTAACTGTGCAAGAGGGGACACCAGAAGTTGATTTGTCTGAATGTTAGAAATACGCATCAGGTCAGGCATCATAGGTAGATAGAGAACGAGAGTTCACATTTCAGGTTGAAGGCCTTTTAGATGTTGAATATTGCTGAAAAGAGAGACAGATTGCCAAAGCTTTTCATCTTGCACTCGTCAGGACAAATGCAGGAATGTCAAATTTCAAACAATCACAACAATTTATATTACAGGAGAAAAGATGGGGCTTGTAGGTCAACTCTGTTTGGTCAAGGCGATGCCATGAAAAAAGCAATGGGAAACCAGAGGCAGGCCAAGGAAATTTTAAAAAGGCACAGGCTTGAACGTATTCCTTTTCTTTGCAGAGAATGGGTCCCTGTGAATGAACGTGCTTTGCTTTTCGCAAGTGTAAATGAATTGTTACGAGCTTGACTGATCAGCTAAAACTGGTTATTTGCGTAGCTATTAGCGCACTCAGGGTTGTTCGTCAAGAGCTGCTCAATTATGGAATCACATCTATGAGTGGACATTTTGGGCGGGATTCTCCATTCCGCCGCACCCGTGTTCCGGTGCGGTGCACTCCGTCCCTCCGGCCAGCCAATGGGTTTTCCCATTGTGGGGTGAGAAAGCCTGCGGTGACAGCCACAGCCACAGAGCTGAGAGGCAGGGAAAGGGGATCCTCGAGAGGGTGACAGATTGTGATAAAGGGCAGCTTGATGTGTCCGGGTGAGGCACCTCCCAGCCCACAAGCAGTGGCGAAAAGATGGTTACCTGCTGGATTCGGCCTTTCCTGCCTCCCTTCAACCATTGTATTATTCCTGACCCCTAAAAACTTGATAACATAGCCTGATTAACATGTTTAAATGACTGCCCCACCTCACTTGAGCAGTATAGCCGCCCTCCCTCTCATTACAAATGCAAGTGGGCGCGCTCGATGTGCATTTGCTGGGTGTATGGCGGATGGCTGACAGATTTTTAAACCCCCCCCCTGCTCCCGGACTGGCCAATTAAATTGGTTTGCTGGATGGCTAGGGTGTGACACCAAAAGTTCAGGGTCGTTTCCCATTCCCACTGAGGTTGACTTGGGATCGACCCTTGCTTGATGTGGAGCGATGCTCCTCAAGCTTTGTAACCAATTGTCCCTCTCTGATAGAGGGAGATGCCAATGTCCCCCCTGGATTATGGTGCATTACCTACCTGTCGGCCGCCCTCCCATATTATAGTTCCCCTCAAAGCATCTATTTGATCTCCTATTGGTGTGGGGAGGCAGTGCCCTACTGGGCTGACCCTGTCAGGCATGGGTGGGTATATGGGGGTGGGGCAGTTGGTGCAAGGAGGTCCCATGACTAAATCTCCAGGAACACCTTCAACCAGAGTTAGCAACTACGAATGCCTCACACCAGCCTCACCAGCTGCACCACCCCCCCAGCTCACTGGCCAGCAGCTCACCACCTCATGTTGCAAAGCAGCATCTTATTCTTCTCCCACATGCCAATTCCATCCAAAATGCTTACCAGAAGAATCAACATGGGCCAGTTGTGCCCCCACAGGTTTTTCCAATTGTGCTACCCCACTTGCCTGGGTCCCTGCAATAACCCAGATTTAGTACAGACAGTCATTTCCCAAAATTAACAAAATAACACTGAATATTGCCAAAGGGGTAAACATGTTGCTGAAGCTTTTTATTCTGCACTCATCAGAACAAACACTTGGGCGGGATTCTCCGGCCCCCGCCGGGTCAGAGAATCGTCAGGGGTCGGCGTGAATCCTGCCCCCGCCGTCCTCTGAATTCTCCGACCCCCCAAAAGTCGCAGCGGCGTTAATCGCGCTGCCCGCCTCGGAGGATGGCGGGGACCGGCGTGACACAATGGGCCCCGGGGCCGCCCGAATTCTCCGGGCCGCTATGGGCCGAAGTCCCGCCCGTTTAACGAGGGTCCCGACGGCGTAAATCAAGGTAGGTCCCTACCGACGGGACCCAGCTCCGTGGGCGGCTTCCGGGGTCCTCGGGGGGGGGGGGGGGCACGGCGCGATCTGGCCCCGGGGGTTGCCCCCATGGTGGCCTGGCCCGCGGTCAGGGCCCACCGATTCTATTCCTGCCGGCCGTGTAGGCCTCCGCAATGTCCGGCACAAAGTTAAAACCCGCCTGCGCATGTGCAGGGATGACGTCAGCAGACGCTGAAGCTCCCGCGCAAGCGCGGACCCGCGCCGGCCGGCGGAGTCCCTTCAGCCCCAGCTGGCACGGCGCCAAAGGCCTTCCACACAGGCCAGCGGAGGATTCCGCACCTTTGGGGAGGCCCGATGCCAGAGTGGTTCACGCCACTCCACTGCACCCTTTCTGCCCGCCCTGCCAATTCCCGGAGAATCCCGCCCCAATTCCAAATTTCAAACAATCACAACAAGTTGACTCTGATTGGCCAAGGTGGTGCCATAGAGGAAGCAACGGGAAACTATAGGTTCCCCAAGCTCCTGCGTAATTCAAAGAAGACTCGAGGCTTGAACGTAATTATTTTGTTTTCAGAGAAAGGGTCACTGTGTATGTGGCTTCTAGCAAAGGTAACTGAGCCACGTTATGAGCTTGACTGATTATCTTAAACTGGTTGTTCATGTTGTTGATAGCACACTCAGGATTGTGCAGCAAGTGCTTCCTAATCGCTGATTAATATCCAGCAGTAGACGTTTTGTTCTGGGTTTTGCAAGCATAAGGCTGGTTGAATATGATCTGAACTCTGCCAATTACGAGCAATCGAAGGTGTATGTTGCTTGATTTGATCAGCCAATCTTTGGGACACACCCGGCCGGATTCTCTCTTCCTGAGACTAAGTGTTGACGCCGGGGTAGGATTTGTGGACTTCCACGACAGCAAAACCAGCGCCGCATCTGGACCGATTCAGTGACCGTTGTGGGGCCAGCACCAGCACTATGTAACACAATCGATTCCAATGGAAACAGGTGTTGGATTCACCGGGGTCAGGATTGGCACTCGAGAGGCTGACAAGCTACAGCCTCATATTAGCACTTCACTCCCCACACACCCACACCATCCCAGCCAACAAGGTGGCACTGATTGCGCTGGAGTGCGTCCATCCCGTTGATGGGTTGGCTGGGGCCAGAGGATACCTAGGAGGGGAGGTCTGGTGGGGGGTGGACCCTTTGTGACCCGTGGCACTAAGTGGGCAGTCAGCGGCGTGCGCCGCTGCATGTGCCTTGCCGGCTGCGGCAATGGTGTTCCGTGCCCGTCCACCCCACAGCCCACCTCCTGGCCACGCCACTGCCATGCCCCCCCCCCCCCCCCCCCAGCCCTGGCAGAAGCCCCCCGGCCAGTGTCACAACTGTCAGCACACTATGGCAATGTCAGACACTTTCCGTATCCCCTCTCTCTCCCTCAGCAGCCGCGGCACCTGTTTCACGACGTTTGAAAGCACAAGTGAGCCCCGCCGTTGGGAATTCGCCCCGGTGGAGGCGGAGAATCGCAGAGGCCCCGGAAAATACCAGTTCAGGCCCGCTAACGATTTCAGCGTCAAAACCGATTCGCCGCCCAATCGCCTATCCCGATTTTGGCGGCGGCCAACGGAATATCTCGCCCACTGACGACGGACCTGGCATTGCATCGGCGCTGAAATCCACACACAATGTTGCGTGTTAAGGCAGAACCTCTTTCTGGCCTGATGGCAACATCCTGTTAGTGACAAGACTACTCGTGCAGCACTCCATAGCAGCATGAAACGGCTCACTTGACCTGTTGTTCAAATGAACCTGTTGCCCCAAAACAACACTGGGGCTTTTCATCGCCTGAGCGAGGTTCGATTTTCAAAAATATATATGTGGGATCTGGATCACACAGAACCTCTGTTTGTAAACGCTGTGAGCATGCAGCTGGCTCCAGCCACTGGCTGGGAGTTCTCCCATGTTGACCTGGCAGCTAGCGTGGGAATTCCGACTGAAGTATTACAGAAATGCTGGGCTCCCGCACTTGCGCTGCTTTGTCACAAGTGCTGATACAGAGGGAGCTTGGGGCTGCTGCCAGGGACACAGCATTGGTGGGAAGGCAGTGTTCTCAGTTAAATAGGTTGTAAATGACTTGGCTCCTGCTCCATTCCACTTCCATTCCTTCACTTTGAATGCAACTCAGGTCTGTGAAAGGATGGGAACACAAGGCAAGGACTAATCGGTACTTCAGTGACTGATAAGTGGCGATGTTATCTTAACACCCTCGAGGCTGTGTCGCACTAAGTCTTTAGCCTTTTATCGGTCCCTGAAGGTTGAAATGATTGTGGCTGATGTTAGTTCCTGACTACTTAATGTGCCAGTTTTGTCAAGTCCCTCTCTCCCTGTAATTGTTTTATTGGCATCGACCTAACTGATTCTTTAGTTTCTTTAGCTGTTTTTTTTTGCACCATTCATTCTTGGGATATGGGCATCACTGGGTAGACGAGTGTTTATTATCCATCCCTGATTGCCCTTGAGAAGGTAGTGGCGAGCTGCTCTCTTAAACCGCTGCTCTGTGGGGTGTAGGTAGGTACATCCACAGTGCTGTTAGGGAGGGAACGCCAGGATTTGGACCCAACGACAGTGGGAAAAAATGTTGTATTTCCAAGCCAGGCTGGTGAGCAGTTTGAGGGGGAACCTGGGGCGCGATTCGTCGAAATGGATAGAGTGTTCGCGCCGTTGTGAACGCCGGCGCATTTCACGACAGCGCGAAACTGGCACGGGCACTACCAATTCTGGCCCCCAGAGGGGGCCAGCGCGGTGCTGGAGCGGTTCTCGCCGCTCCAGCCTCCGTTTCTGGCGTCAAATTGGTGCCGCGCCAACCCGCGCATGCGCAGATGGGCCGCGCCAACCAGCGCATGCGCAGATGGGCCGCGCCAACCCGCAAATGCGCGGGGGACTTCCTCAGCGCGCCAGCCCCGACGCAACATGGCACGGGGGTTCAGGGGCCGGTCGCGTAGTAAAATAGGGTCGGGACTGGAGAGGCCGACCCGCCGATCGGTGGGCCCCGATCGCGGGCCAGACCGCATCGGAGGCCCCCCCCCTCCCCCCCCAGTGAAGGAGCGCTTTTCCCCGCCCCACAGGCCACCCCCGACCCTACGCGCAGAGTTCCCGCCAGCTGCGACGCCTCACCAAACGCAGCGGCGCAAATGCCGCCGATTCTCCACTCCTCGGAGAATCGCCTGCCAGTGTCAGACCTGCGCCGCGGGAAAAAATGGCGGGAACGGCGATTCTCCCATACATTCTCCCGTATGGGAGAATCGTGCCCCAGGTGTCTGCGACCCTTGGCTCTCCAGGTTGTGGATGTCACAGGTTTAGAAGGTGTTATCAAAGGAGTGTTGGTGAGCTGTCGCATTGCAGTCAGTACCTGCCTTGACTTCAAACAATTGAAAAGATCTTAAGGAAGGCTGTAGGTTGATTGTTATTGTAAATATTAGAGATCTTACTTGTTAATCATGAGGTTTAGAAGAGAAATATGGCCGATGTTGTGTACAACCTCTGTTAAGTGTCACCTTGACTCTGTTTTTAGCATTTTTATTCTTGAATTTGCAGGCTTTGTTTCCAACATTGAACCCAGCCCAACACCCGGTGCAGCTTTTAGGGGGTGAAACATTGTCAGAGATTTCCCCCCTCAGTTGGGGCATTAACCCACAATTTGTGCTGTTTGTTTAAAAAAAAAAGAAAACATAAAACACCCCTCCAGCCCTCAGCCCTCACCCTTCCCCCACACACTGTCCATTTCCCATCCATGCCTACTCAAGCACTCCACCCACCCTAAGACACCTCATCCCCTCAATGCCATCTCATGCCCATCCCAATGGACCTTGATAGTCCCTATGCCAATTTATGACAACCCATTTCCCTACCATCCCTCTTACACCTACCACGCCCACTCACCATGGGCAGACCTCAGAAGCCATTCTGAAATAAAGTCCTGAGATTTTATTGCAGACTTTATTCTTTTTAAAAAGTGCTCTCATTCATGAGAACAAATTTACTATGTTTACATTCCTTCAACTACATAATCCCTCATAAGAAGAAATATTTAATTCAAGTGCATAATCCCTTATAGAATGAAGCATTGGAATTCATAGTCCCACTTCAGCATGACAGTAACCCCTTGGGGCTTTCAATCACACTATGAAATGGCAGGCACCTTACTGTAATATTGAAAGATTGTCAAATCAGTCAAATAGCACTAATCCAGTAATGCTAACCCTACGGTTTATGTCAATAGAGTCAAATAGCAGGTAATGATTTTTTAAAAAATTGCAGGCATATTTTTCAAAGATTTAAATGGCAGGAATTTTATATTCCTTGACAGTTTCACGGTTGACAGTGACAGTTCATTTGGACACCTTTGACAGCCCCAATGAGTTTGATATTGAATGCATTTATGCACTCTCTTGTGCACATTCATGACTACTTTTAACAATCCCAAGCTTCCGACTTCTCCCAAGGAGCACCTAACGTACCTCAAAGACCGCCTGACCTCACCCAAAGGTGCCCCAGGACAATATCCAAAAGGGTGCCCTACCCTTCCATAAGGTTAACCCATCTCTCCAAAGGATTGCACAACGTTCATGCCTGTTCCTACCAGACCGTACCAGCGCACATCGGTTTGCATACCTGGGTTCACCAAAATTAAACATGAGTGGAGGAAGCTGCTGAGTTATAAGGGAAGCTCCCTCCTCGAAACATGCACGTGCGCAATGTGGCCTGTTCCTATTCCCATTTCTACGGTAGGTTCCATGTTCAAGGGTAGGACTTCAGATTTTTAGGCCTCATTGTCACTTTCACAATAATAGGGAGACTCTCCTTCATTGCAAAAAGCTAGGCCTATGTTTCAAAGGGGAATTGGAAGGTTACTTGAGGGGAAAGAATCACAGAGATAAAGGGGAAAAATAGGGCCGGGACTCTCTGAAATTCCGGCCAAGTGTTGACGTCGGAGTTGAGGCCTCCAGGCCCAGTTATTCTCCCCGTTCTCAGGGGTTAGAATGGTGCCGGGGTGCTGTGCGCAGCTCCGGCGCCAAAAGCCAGCCTGCCACGGCCGGTGCGGGTACGCACAAGCGCGCCACAGTTGGCGCGGGTCCGCGCATGCGCTGCGGCTGTCTCCGCACTGGCCCGTGGGCAACATGGCGGAGCCCGACAGGGGCCCGGCACGGAAGAACATTGAGTCGCCCCAGAATTAGCGCACCCGCTGATCGGTTACCCCCAATCGTGGGCCTGGCCACCATGGAGGCCCCCCCCCCCGGAGTCGGCTCGCCCCACACGCCCCCCCCCCACCCCCCCCCAAATCAGGACGGCCCCAGCAGCCAGAACGGCGAGGTCCCGCCGGGTAGGACCATACGCAAACGATGCCGGGGGACTCGGCGGAACTCGGATGTCGAGCGAGCAGAATCGGCGCGGGGGCTGCCGTCAATGGCCCCCCCACCGGCGCTGTGGCGACCGCGCCGGCATGATCGGAGAATCGGCGGCCCGGCGTCAGAACAGCGTGGCGGTATTCGCGCCCCCCCCCCCCCCCCCCCCCCCCCCCGGCAATTCTCCGACCCGACGCGGGCTCGGAGAATCCCGGCCAGATTAGATGGATAGCCGTACCAAATGGAGTACAATGTGGGAAAATGTGAACTTTGGCAGCGAGAAAAGCAGCAAATTATTGAAACGGAGAGAGATTGCAGAACTCTGAGGTACAGAGCGATCCGGTTGTCATGGTACATGAATCACAAAAGGTTGGTATGCAGGTACAGCGAGTGATTAGGAAAGCAAATGGAATGTTGCCGTTGATTACAAGGGAAATGGAATATAAAAGTAGGGATGTATTGTTAGAGTTGTAAAGGGCCCTGGTGAGGCCACAACTGGAGAGCTGTGTACAGTCTTGGTCTCCTTATTTAGGAAGGGATGCAAATGCTTTAAAAGCAGTGCAGGGAAGGTTCACTCAACGGAAACCTGGAAATGGGGGTTATCTCATGAGGAGGGGCTGTGCAGGTCTGTACCCATTGGAGTTTAGAAGAGTGAGAAATAAGAGGCCGTTTCCCCATGTGGGAGAGATTGAACTCGGGGGCATGGTTTACAAATAAGGGGCAGGACCTTCTGCTCAATCCGCCGCGTGTTTTGTGGCGGCAGGGGAGGCCCGGCCATTGGCTTCTTGGTCCTGCCGTTGTCAGGGAGTTTTCCATTGAATGCCCCCTCCCCACCGGGCTACCCGCGGCGGGGTGGGGGGGGGGGGGTACACACCAGAAGACCCCGCCATCATGATCAGCCAGGAAATTCCAACCAAGGAGTCCCCCATTTTAGACGGAGATGAGAAGAGATGTTTTCTCTGAGGGGGGGGGAGGGAGGTCGTGAATCTTTGGAACTTTCTTCCCCAGAGAGCGGTTGAGGCAGGGTCATTGAAAATTTGAAGGCAGAGTGGGATAGATTCTTGATTAATAAGAGAGTCACGGGCTATCAGGAGTGTGGAGTTGAGGCCACAATCAGGTTAGCTGTGATCTTGTCGAATGGCGGAGCAGGTTTGAGGGGCCGAATGGCCTACTCCTGCCCCTAATTGGTGCGATTGTGTGTAGGCCTCGCGTTCAAGCAGTGGTCTTGACTTTCAAATTATCATCCTTGTTCCAAAATCCCTGCATGGTTGGGGCCCTGTGCCTCAGCACGATATGTTTCATTGTAAATCCGCCTCTGTGTAAGACCTTGCTGTGACTGCTTCTGCCCGGTTGTAATTCCTTCACCTGGCCAATGATATTGAGGTCCTTGGCAAAGGATTCAGCGGAGTTTCACAGATCGGCGCATGGCACAGGGTACGTGTTTCACGGGAGAATTGAATGTTTCAAGGGGTTCTGGTTCTATAAAAGGTACGAATCAAGCGCAAGAGGACCAGGGAACATCAGCACAAAAGACAGAAATGTGGAATTAGGTCAGATACCAGGCAGAATTCCTTCTTGCAGAGTACCGTCCTCCTGCACGGATTTCCAGAATATATGGGTGAGCGGGCCTCTATAACATGGTCGCTACAGGTGGGAGACACCACAAGCTGTAGATGGGATGTGGGGCCAGATGTCACTCTTGCTTTCAGTCTCTGAATTCTCTGGAATTTGCCCCAAAATTGCCCTGAGGTATTTTTTATGCTGGCTGATATTGAACCCCCCCCCCGCACCACCCAATCGATGTCATTAAAAAGAAGTCTTGGACAGATTGTCTGTTGCTATTTCTGGGAGTTTGAATGGTGACGACAAATCCAAATGTTTTCCAAAAGAATGTGTGACAGGGGCCGGGTGGAGGAGGGATCACGAAGATGGAGCTGATTGTGTCTATGGGACACACCTAGTCTAAAAGCAGCAGACACAATGAACGAGTTGTTCGTTCCCTTGTACTCTGTGGTATTGCCTGTGATATCTCACCTAGCCACGCTGCGGGTGCGGCACTCCCCTGGGTTTTGGGGGACTGGTACCTAACTGGATTATAAAATGAGGAAGTACACAGGGGGAACCCCACACCTCCCCCTCTTTCCCCAATCCCCCCCCCCCCCCACCCCTCCCCAACCAGAAGAACCAGTCTTGCACCAGTGACCGAGAACATCATCTGCCACGGAAATGGACGAAAGGGGAAGTTGACAACGATAACTCTCATTTCAACGACCAAAAAAAGAACTGAGTTATCTCACCTTCTTCTCCAAAAGGAGGTTTCCTGCCTCGGCAGCGGATGTTTCGAGAAATTTGATTGTTATACCAGAAACTTGGTCAAAGGGTGTGTCCCTCAAGAGAACTTCCTGGTGGGCGAACCAATATCGCCCGGGGAGCCCCTTACTAGAGCTGCTCAGTTGGAGGTTTCTTTCCATCGCATATTCCAGTCTGAGGTATCTCCACTCTTTTGAGGCTTGGACATTGATTGATGATCCCCGTTTAACCTCAGTTTGTAATGCATCCACCCTACCAGAAGGTCATGGGTTTGTAGCCCCAACACGATAGTGCTATGTTGCATTGCTCGCGTTGCTCATTCAACAAGGGCCATTAGCATAAATATACGAATCAGTGATATTCGAAGGACTCGACTTCTGATATGTCCTGGCCCAAGATGGCTTTCAGATAATGTTCCAGAAAGGGAAGATGTTTGTCGCAGGTTGTGCAACTTTACTAGGTGCAAAATGACTGATGTGTTTGCTTTGACAGAACCATGTCATATGCAACATCTAGAAATGCTTCTGCATGATGTGATAGGCACTATCTCAATAGATGCCACGTGTAAGTTTGCTGTATGTCTCCACACATCTGAGTCCTGCTCACAAAGCCTGTTTAGGATGTGGAGCAAGTCGGTCAATATCAACTTGCATTTCTTCGCGTGGAACAATGACTCACAGCACGTCACGGGAGTGTAATCAGCCGAAATCTGTCACCACACCAACATGGGCTGATATTGGAGCAGGTGGGCAGCACGGTAACACAGCTGTTAGCACTGTCGCTTCACAGCTCCAGGGTCCCGGGTTCGATTCCCGGCTTGGGTCACTGCCTGTGCGGAGTCTGCCCGTTCTCCCCGTGTCTGCGTGGGTTTGCTCCGGGTGCTCCGGTTTCCTCCCACAAGTCCCGAAAGACGTGCCTGTTAGGTGGATTGGACATTCTGAATTCTCCCTCTGTGTACCCGAACAGACGACGGAGTGTGGCGATTCGGGGCTTTTCACAGTAACTTCATTGCAGTGTTAATGTAAGCCTACTTGTGGCACTAATAAAAGATTATTATTATTATTAAAGCTTGCTCAAAGAGTTAGAGGAGAGAAAGAGAGAGAGGAGAAGAGGTTTAAGGAGGCAGTTCCGGAACTTAGTGCCCAGGCAGCTGAAGACAAGGCTGCCAATCGTGGAGCAGTGAAAACCGGAGATGCTTAAGAGGCCAGAATTATTGGAACACAGAAATCTCTGGAGTTGTAGGGTGGGAGGGGGTTGGGGTTACAGATAAGGAGGGGCAAGAGTGGCAATTGTACAATTGCTGGACTGGGAGCCAACATGGGTGACCGAGCACAAGGTTGATAGATGAATGGGATTTGGTGCAAGTAAGTGTACAGGCAGCAGGGTTTCAAATGCCTCACGTTCTCAGGGGACACAAAATGGGAGGTTGGCTCAGAGATGCATTGAAATAGCCATCTCGAGAGGTGGCAGAGGTATGGACGAGGGTTTCAGCGGCAGGTGAGCTGAGGTTGGCGTGGAGGTGGGTGATGGTAACCTGTTTTCTTTCTGTTTCTTTAACCAGCAGGAGGGGACTGTGGAGGGACCAGAGAGAGCATCGACTTCAGGAGGCAACTGAGCACCTCGCAATAAAATTCTACCTCGTTGGCTGGGCAGCTGCTGTCGAGCAAGCCATGAAGATTGCAACAACAAAAAAATGTTTTTCTAAAATATTTTTTTGTTTTTATTTTTTCATTTTTTTTTTAATTATAAATTTCCTTCTGCCACAACTGTGCCACTGCCATGTTGGACAGCAACCTCAAAAACCAGCATAAATCCTTTACCAAGTGCCAACATGGGCACTGTGGAAAAGGAAATAAGTGGGTTTCATATTCTTAAGAAAATTATTAAGCATCAGTTTACATCTTCTGGAATGTGGGCACTTGGGTTTACGCTTCCTTTAAGAAAATATATATTTAAGATGGTTACTGTACAATCTTAGTCAGCAGTGTTGACAGGTGTCATTGGAATGTCTTTGTTGGCTTTGGGAGTTAATGTGCCTTCACAAGAAAAATTCTAGTTATATTGCTGAGAAGAGAGACATGTTGCTGAAGTTTACACTCATCATAGCAAATAAGAGAATGCCAAATTTCAAATGATCACAACAAGGCTCCTTTACGCTGGCTGGAAGCAACATACTCCGCAAACAAAAGGAATATGATCAAGCCTTGCCCTTTTATGGAGTCACCCCGGAGGTTGGGGAACCTGGAGCTCCCCATTGCTTTCTCCATTGGCAACGCCTTGACCAATCAGAGTTGACTTTCCAACCAATCAGCATCCTTTTCTCTTGTAGTATAAAGCGTTGCGATTGTTTGAAATTTGGTACTCTTTTGTGTTTGTCCTGATGAGTGCAAGTAGGGAAGCTTCGACCACATGTCCTTTTCAGCAATACTCAAGGTTTCCACTGCCAAGTGACAATTCTGGTTATGTTTTTTTACGATGCAATTGGGAAGTGCTTAACTGAGGCAGATGCCTACTCTTGCTCTTTATTAGTTGACAAAGCAAGTCTAATGGCAGAGTAATCAGGGAGGAGTGAGAATGAGGCTATTGTTAGGTTCCAAACCCCACTTGAATAATCTGGGATAAATTTGACAGCCATCGGCACAAGCAGAGATCAAATCCAGCAAACGGCATCAATTTGAATCCTCAGAAAGAGCCTTGGATTAGGGCGGAACTTCCCAGCAGCCCCGTCACCTCCACCTGGTCAGAGGTGAGCACTTTCTCGAACCAATGACCTTAAGGACTTCCAATGGATTAAAGTCGGGTTCCTCAGTTCCTCTGTTGCAGGCATGTGGCAAAAGGATGAGTTTGAGTTTTCATCAAAGTCCAAGCAGAGTGAAGGCCATTCTTGACGGCTGCGGGTCTGGCTTTATTCTCATCCAGCCCCAGGCCTCCTGGCCCACCCCACAATGTGCCAACACCAGCAGAGCGAGAGAGTCACTGGGGTAACTAATTCCCCGAGGTGAGCGGTTAGTCATCAGCTCTAACCATCTCTCCGTTGACATAGCACATTCAAACTACAAAAAGCCTTCTGGGAGTGAGTGAAGCCAGGTTTAACGTGGGCCCCCATGACAGCATCCTTTGCAGGACTCCCCCCTGCAGCTCCTCCAGTCACCACTAACTTAGATCTCGGTGAGTGTGTAAGAAGAACTCTGCCGGGTTCACGATCAGAATTAGCTGCGATCTCCCGCTCGACTTCCCATTGCCAAAAACTGTCTTTGAGTACCTCATCTGGTCAAGGGTGTTCGCAGCTGTGTGTTCAACTTATCTCATCCCCGCTCCCCACAGACAGACAGGGGAAGGTCGGGAGGGATCAGCAGGGGGGAATGCAACATCAGGTGCCAGCATGTTGACCCCATTTGCAGCCGCCATAATCTCTACACCAGAGATTCCGGCGCTAGAAGCAAGCAGTCTTCAGCAGGGAGCAGCCTATGCTCTACGTGCGTGAAGGGAGACTCACCGCACTCTGTCGCCTGGCAACAACAAGTGGAGGGGTGCAATAAGCTCCAGACCAGGTTGTAGATCTGCCAGCTGTCAGGTGGGAGTCTCCAGTGAGTGATGAGGCCCTTGTGTTAAGAGTAGCAAGGCGTCAGCTGTGTCTCTGGCCTTGAAGGGTTTATCTCCATGATAAGCGAGCTCTCCCATACCCTCCCTGACTCACTCAATCAGGGTCTGAAGTAAAAGCCCACAGTCAGGCATTATTCTATGAGTGCTGAAGCCATCAAGAAGTCTTTGTCTTCCGCATGGCAGCAAGAAAATGGGGCTCTCCCGGACTTCAAATCAATCTGCCTTGACACTCAACTGAAATTCAAATTCATATCAAATTCTGTCATTGGCAATCGACTTTATTAACATCCTTCCTTTCCAAACACTCTAGTCACAATCTGGACCAATGGTGTTCACCAGGAGAATTGAATTCAATCTGGTCCTGAGGAGGAGCAGTTACAGGAACCTGACTACCCATAGATCAAAGTGTTGTTCAAAACTGACAACTCAGAGAGGATATCAGTCATATCCACCCCCCCCCCCCCCCCCCCCCCGCCCTACCAGCCTCACACCCCGCCCTGGCAGCTAAACAGATGATGGGGGGGGGGTGGGGATCAGACCTGAGGAAATGCCCAATCAGCGTGGCCCAGGGGCAGCAAGCTCGCCCGCAGCACAATGGGTGCCCACTCCATCCTGTTTGCCCGCCGTACGTGCTCTCTACGAGTCCCCGATTGTGCCCAAGATAAAATCGCACAGAGAAGCAGGTTTGCTCCCTTTTCGCCCAAACCGTACCTTTCCCTACTATCAGTGCCACCTTAACTCACGATGTAACTGGGCAGGGGGAGTGAAAGCTTCTTCTTCAAAAAAAAACTGTGCGGCATAATTGTGCTGAGTGGAGAAGAGTACCGGTGGGAGAACGCCTTCTGAAGTTTTTTAAAAAAAAGATGCAATGGTTAAATCGTGATGTTAATCCAGAGGAGGCACCTCTTTAAAACTTTTCCAGCAGATATATTTAAATAACTAGGTTGCGATATTTTACATGGAAATGACACCTGTCAAACTAGCTGAGAGTTGGATTGTAACTCGCTAACTGCATTGTTTGTGCATTTGAACGCTTTTGAATAACTTCTTTTAAAAAGAGATTAATTTGCCCCTTCCCCTCATGTTTTGATTTGGGAAGGACGTGGTATATATTTTTGTTCTGATTTAATCAGTTGCGTGTGACGGTGTGCCTCACAGCGATGCAGTTGTGAAGCGTGTATTCAATCCAAACTATGGACAATCTGTCTCTTGACCATAAGTTCTGCAGGCGTTGTGCCTCGGTTTAGGCCAGAAAATAATCCCATGAGCCTTCTAAACTAGTTCCGGGTGGTTTACTTGGCGGCTTAAGTGTAAGGCACCCCCTCCTTGAAGAGGAAATAAAAGTGCCCCCCCCCCCCCCGGTGCTCCCTCGCCACCTCCCCCCCCCCCAAACCCCGCAACTTGGCAGTGAAGAGAAGGAGGAAGGCTTTGCTCTGCGTTGGGGAGGTGGCCATTTTTGCTGCCATGACAACAAGTGCTTATTACTGTCAGTACTGGCAAGCAAATGTCACAAAACCGTCACTAGTGTGAGAGGGCACTGCCAAATTTTGCCACGTTTTTGCCTCTTATGGGGCAACCAGCAGGTTGGCATCAACCACTCAATTGAGGCAATGGGCAAAAATCTGGGGATCCATAATCTAGGTAAGGCGAGGCCTGCATTTGGAAGATTTCACTCTTTGGAGACTCTAGTACCCTTGTGCCCACTTCTAATTCCTATCATACAGCAGACTGTTTAAGCTTTACCTGTTTTAAAATAAGGTTGTCATTTTCTGTGTGAGCGTGTCTCTGTGCTTGAGTGTAGGGTACCTTGCTAAAAAAGTAGTGACAAGGCCTCATTCTCTTTCTATATTATAACCACACAAATTAGCTACTGCATACTGTAACAGGTTCAGCAATCCTAGATAAGTACCAGAAACTTATGGGAAACCAAAGATGGGGGGTTTGAGATGAGGCGTAGTCGGTAGATGTATCATTATGTTATATAAATGGCCAACTGGGTGTGGCCTTTTGGAAAATTTGATACCATCGCTTACTGCAGTTTACCACTGAGGCCTTCATTGACAAAGGATTAACATTCAGCAGAGGGGAGAGGCTAGTAGACGACTGAGGACCCGTTCATAAATTGCGCAATGTTCAAGTGATGGGGTTGAAGAGGTTTAGCAGAACCTCAGAGTATAAAATGGCCAGCAAACCACTGACTTGCTTTCATTATAATGTGATGGGGGAACCCGGGTAACCAAAAGAAACAATTTCAATTCATCGCTCAGAGGGGAAAAATCACCATCACAAGAACTGCTTGAAGAGGGGGTGGGGGGGGGGGGGGGGGGAACGAGCAATTGCAAGAATTGGCATCAACGTCAGCATTCATTTTATTCATTCTCCTTACTGAGGGCTGAATGCTGATGACATCATCATGGGGTTGCCTTGGTGTCACCAAAGCTTAAAAGTATAAAGAAACGGACTTAAGACAGTCGGAGCTGAGGCAACCTGCCTTTCATATTCTTTATTTTATTGAGTGACATGAGTGAAGGGTTAAAAGCCCACGGTGCATGACAATTCCAGGCAGAATAGGAACTAGGAGAGACCAGCACTGAGGTCAGAATGGCTAAATGCTTTCTGCCTGCCCCTCTTGATGAAGTCATCAGGATGTGCCGCTGAAACAGTAAGGAGCAAATGTTTGCCAGATTTTCAAAATGGCAGCCCTGATTGGGGGGGGGGGGGGGGGGGGGGTAAGGGAGGCTGTCTTTATTCACCTCACACGAACCCTGTCCCTTTCTATCCGTCGCTCAGCTGACAGACTGCAGCAAGCAGGAAGTTAGACGTGGTAGAGGGATCCAGCACTTTTTTAAATTCAGGTGTGTCGGGGTGGGGGGGGGGGGGGTGCAGGGAGGTGGGAAGAACTGGGGCTGATTTCCCATCCAGGTGGTGCCGGCAATCTGTCCCCTCTCGCGGAGAGGGCCATCGGAGCAATGCCGGGCCCCAGAACCCCCCCGGCTTGATTTTCCTCCGCCTGCCCCTCGCCTGCGGCACCTGAGTGGGAAACCAGCGAGCCTCCGGAGTAGGCCTCGAATTGGACTGCAAGCAGTATTTAGAGATGGTGAAAAGGTATTTTCACCTTTGTTGTTTTGTCAGAGAGCATTTTTTTTTCAGGTAACTCAAACAATTCAGGAACATCAAACTCTTGAAAACTGTGTTATATTTTTCATGGTCAGGTTTTACATACTTCACTTGTGCACTTTTGTTTTTTTTTGTATAGTTGAACTGATTATGGCCACAATCCACAACTACCTCAGTGTGTATTTCAAAAGTGCAGCATCTGAGATAAAAGGAACAAGAAAGCAAGACTTACAAACTGTACTGTATATCAACATATATATATTATATATATTAGTTGTCATGGACGTCAGAGTCCCTCTCAGCCCATATCGTTGCTTTATGTTCATTTTGTATCTCTCACGAAACAACAGTTCAGGACCGGTCGGACTGCAGTCTCTCAGTCAATGCTTGATACTCAGTTGTTAAAACCCCTCCAAAGGAAGCGACCACAAGTCGTACCTTGGTAAACTGGAGCAACGTCTAACGTGGCGATCAATGATGTGAAGTAGATCGTCAGTTTGGCACCTCCAACAGTGGTTGCCACAGAGCTGCAAGGAACCCCATTGTTTTAGCATCGACCACTGCCTGGGAAGTAGGAACAGGCTTCAGGCCTTTCAGGCTCCCTCCGATCTGCTCCGCCGTTCAATGGGGAGGCAGCTGCTCTGTATCTCAGCCCCATTTACCCTCCCGCGTACCGTACCCCTGAAAAACCCTTGCCCAACAAAAACCTCTCTCTGACAGGTTTGCACTGTTACACAATCCCCATAACCTCACTCCTCACCAATCCGCACATCTTAAGTTAGGCAGACAGTGATCAAATCTCAGGGTTCAGATGATGATGATAAACTGTGCTAGCTCGGTTGCTTCAGTTTATGATGTCAGGTGAGCTTCTGCCTTGTTCTCCTCTCCCAGGAACCCGTTAGCCTCCTTTGCCACTGACAGAAGTGGATAAAGTAATTCAACCCACACACGTCAAACCTAGCTCACCGCAAACCCTTACTTGAACTTTAACCAGAGGAAGGGAAAACTCACAAAGATGGGTTCAAGTGAAGAGATAGGAATTGGGAGTCGGGGCGGGGGGGGGGGGGGGAATGCGGGGTGGAGGGGCAAGTGCTGTGACAGGGAGTGAAGGGGACACATGAAGCCAGTCAAACGTAACCAAGGCCTGCTTGGGGTGCCCTTGAGACTGCGTTGAGTTCAGTTACTGCCAGACTCAATCCATTATTCATCACGTGTTCCAAAATTGGCAAGTGGCAAATGGTGAGGCCCGGACTGCACACCTAGCCCTCAGCTACCAAGGCACGGGGAGTGGGCTGCTAAATTTCAAAGCCGCTTGGTTACCTCAATAAGATGGCACTTGGTCTGCACCCATCGCTTTGCCATGTGGAAGAAACACATGATAGAGAGCTGCAAACTCTAATACCGGGAGATATTGGTCTGCACAGCTGCAGAAATTGCAAGCTTCCTTCGTGCCAGTCATGATTCCACCCCTCCCTCTGTACACTCTCCAGCATACCACCCTATCCCCCTCCACCACACCCTCCCCCCCCCCTCAGAAAAAAAACTTACTGCACATACGGAACCAACTAAACTAACTAATGGGACATGAAACCAATGACCACCTTTCACGCTCTGTGTGGCATAGCGGGCATTAAAAAAATATTTCTTTTTTGTTTTCTTTAAATTATTTTGTCTATTATCATTTGGCAGTCTTGGAATTGATGCAGAATGGCTGCTTATTGCTCGGGGAGTTTGGAAACAGGGGGGGTCACATAATGATACCTCCAGAAATACACCCAGTCAGGGTTGGCTACTGGAGATTGTGGTAAATTCTCATGGCAGTGCAGGAGCAGTTATATTCTGCATCAAAACTCGACTGTACATTTTGAAGGGAGTACCTGATGACAGGACAAGGTAGAAATGGTGGAAAATGCTCCATTCTCTGCCCCTTCTCCCTATCCCGAGATAAGGATTTTCCAGCCCAGACCATTGCTGGGATCATCCACTCCTGCTGAAAGTCAATGGACTTTTGGCTGGGTCATCGAATCTCCTGTGGCGGGTCACACTGCGTAGGGCCATAGAGTCCCGCTTCGTCCCACTAAATACCGAACCTTTGGCGTTCTTCCTGCAGTCAGTTAGGAGCATCCAGTCTCTTGGCAGCAGGTCACACAGAAACCTCGGAGGCGGGTATTGCCAGATGGTTGGCGGGCGGTGATCATCGCACGCCCAGTCCCGATCCTCTCCTCACGCCTGGCACAATGCCCTCTCCAGCAAGCACCATTAATGCAGTGGTCGGCAGCAGGGACACTAACTGCAGTACAGCGAACCCAAGGGCACTGAGCTCAAATGTGATATGTCCCAGCTCAGCTCAGCAACTTCAATGCAATTCAGGGATGGAGTTTGGAACCCTTGTTGTCTGTGTGGCTCAGGGCACACCTGGCAGTGCACTTACCAACTAAGCCGGGAAGGGGGTTGGGGGGGGGGGGGGAGAAAAGGGCGCTCCTTTCAATTCGATGCATGGGACAAAAACCATTGACCAGAGAACCTCTTGAGATATAGCCCTGACCAAAAAATAAAATGCCACTCCTTCCTCCATGACACAATTGAATGGTTTTCCTTTCATGTGTCACCTGAAACCGCACAAGAGCAGGAGCTTGGGTTTTGTATCCCACTTTGAAACGTCGGCGGAGGGTGAAAGTTTTTAGCCGTTACTTGTTGCTTCACGACAGGAAGTAAGCAAGAACGCACCGGAAGCCCACCCCAGGTGAACTAGCAAGAAATAAAATAAACCATTAACCTCATCCGTTATCGTAAAAAACAAATCAGTAAAACAAATGGCATGGTTATTATTGATCCTCACTCACTTGTACCTACCTCAAGAATGCCAAGTCTATGTGTACCGATTCATCAAATGGTGCCACCTGAAAACCCATGTATGTCTTAAGAGTTCCCCAGACTGTACTGTGGAAAGTGGAAAGTCCCATCTCACCATATCTAACCAATACTCTGAAAATTCATTGCCACCATTCTGGCACATTGTATCCTCAGTTGGAGTCTCCTATTGGCCTTGTTTGGGAGGTTGACCTTCCCAATTGTACTAGGTTTATTGTGCCATTGTTAATTCGTGTTATAGAGATGTGTGCCCTTCTAACTCCACCCCTGGCCATCCCCCATCTGAACAGAATACTCCACTTGGGCCACATTATGCAAGACTGTTGCTTGCAAAAGTTCGGAAGGTGTTTGAAAATTAAATAACCAAATGAGAGGTGTAGAATTTGAGAAGATACGGAGATTTTTTTTTTTCTGAACAGTCCCTGGACTTGCACAACAACCTGAACACTTGTTCCGAGTTTTGATGCCTCTTATTTCAAAAATGCGTTATTGCTGCACCTCTGGGTTGACCCACGACAACCCTGTCAGACTCTCTGTTCGACAGGAGCCATTTACGCTGGTTATATAAAAGCAAATTAGTGCGGATGCTGGAATCTGAAAAAAAAACAGAAAATGCTGGACAATCTCAGCAGACCTGGCAGCATCTGTGGAGAAATCTGTGGAGCTAATGTTTCCGATCTGGATGACTCAACAAGCTTTGACAAAGAGAATCAAACTGTCACTTCCCTTTGACCTGGACTTTTTCAAATGAAGTCATGGAGTTTAATTCTTGATCAATTGGTTTCCATTCTCAAAAATAAGAAATGAGTCCCATTGTAGTTTAAGCTTTCTATCACTTGGAGGCAAAGGGTGAGACCCAAAATCCCAGGCTTATCCAAAATGAAGATGGCTTGATGCTTCAGCCAGTTGGATATGCCTCCTTCTGTGAATAAACACAGCTCACCTCAGCTAAATAACTTTGCCATGGATCCATTTACCGTGCTCATAAAACCCAAATACTAATAAAGGTCCACCCCATCAAAGTCTTTAGGCGAAGCCAAGGCCCCAGTACTGAGGTGAAGATGAAGGAGGACAATGATAAATGCATGACACACATTCCACGTACAGTCTGGTGGCCCCTTTAAGACAAGGTTCTTTTTTTTAAATAAAACTCGTTTTTCCCCTCATTAGCGTAACAGTGAGGGACCTCATGCATAAACCTTTCCTCATATCGAACTGGCTGAAATCAAGGACTAGGCGAGCTTGTTTTTAACTCTGTAGGGATGACTGAATTAAGGAACCATTTTGCCGCCATTTTAAATGGAAAGTTTATCATAAGGTCAGGAGTCTTCAGTTACAGATGGCGGGGTGGGGGGGGGGGGGGGGTGTGGGGAAGATCTGATTGAGTGCCTTTAAAGCTTAGTTTATGACTTGTAACCTGTTATTTTTTTTCTCTTTGAATATTTTTCACATATACTGGACAATTGTGACTGTGCTTTAATGAATTGAAGCCTATAGCGGTCAATTATTCTGTATGGTTCATATACGGCAGAACACTGCAAACATATCAGTAAATGCAAGTGGTTTTGTCAATTTTATGCTTGAAAGAGGGGACAATTGTGAAACCACATCTTGACTTTAAGTTGGTGGATGCTCCTCCCTCCAAAGGCTACATTTCCTAAGTAGTTATATTTGTTCACACAGTTAGAAAGTGGCTGTAGTTTTAAGGAACTGGGTGTTGCAGAAGTGACTTTTCACTTCTTGGGGAAACTGAGGGGGTTGGTGCGGGATGTGGGGGGGAAGATGCATTTAGAACTTGATGAACCTTCTCGAAGGACTTGCCCCGATTGTTGTCAGTTATGTGAAAATATTTCTGGCAATCTGACCTCCAGTTGAGTATTTGCAAAGTCCTCGACACAGCACAGTTCTCCAAAACACTGCAAGGTGCCAGATTTTCCGGAAGGAATGAGAAAAGGAAAATCAATTAGACATCCAGTCCATGTACTGAGGCTAGATCTGATTATTGACACCAATCACTCCCTTCTTGCTGCCAAACCCAGTATCCACTCCTGTCTGTTCACTAATAGAATAGATGCCCCATGTTATACTCAACCTTACAGGCCAGACGATCATCCCTGGTTAACAGATCCCAGCTGATCCAACATTGAGGATGTTGCAATTGATCTCGGCACCCCAGGCGAAGGAAAGGATTACTTGGCCAGAATTCCAACTTCCTGGTCGTCATCCAGAGGTTCCTCTGGGAAGTGCACTCCGCTCTTGGTGCCTCGGTCGTCATTGAGTAGCTCACTGGCATTGCTGTGAGGTATCAGCGACACGAGGGTGCCAGAGAAAGGGAGAAGGCTGGAAGAGAAACTAATGGAAGACATCACTGAGAGGAACAGTCACCCACACTGCTGGATGATGTGAACTTGAGAGTGTGAAAGATGTGAGGTAAACTCTGCTTGAGCGAGGTACTGGGGAACATAGCGAAGAAACTTCCCTTTCTTTGAAAAGTGAGCTGTAAGCCGACGCAGACATCAGTGAGGATGAATGTAAATAGAGAATTTTGCCCTTAATGACTACTAAAGCTTTTCGGTGTGGTGAAGTTATCCTTGAGTCATTGGAAAGAGTCTCCAACATTGACAAAGCTGTTGTGGGGCAATTCCAACGAGACACTGGTTTGATTTGTATGGGGGACCCAGTGGAAAGATTCATCAACAGTAGCTTGTCAGGAAGAAATTAGAAATTGTTTTGCTGCCTTCCCCCGATGACTCTGTTAGCTTTGCTACCGAGTGACTTCCCCCCAGACTAGGAATAGCAACTGATTTGATCCCTCGCCTGTGCTGTTCATTGTCATCAGCCAGGGTGGTGGAATTAAAGATTTGGTTTCATCCTCTCTGGGGTAAGATAGGGGAAAGTGGGCAAGGCTTCCATTGCGGATCACTGTCCAGTAATCCCTGTGGGGTCTGTGCTTCAGTGGAAGCTGGGTCTTGGGGAAAGAAGGGGGCTTGACTTTGATAATGGCTTTCAGAGAGCCAAACAAAACCAAGGGGTGACTATGGGCAAGAAAGTTGCTCAATAAAAGCTCTTGCGGGATTCCTGATGCTGGGTGTCACAGACTAATTTCATCACTGAGGCTCGTTATTAGTAATGGATGGTGGAGAACATAGGAACTGCAGTGGACCATTCGGCCCCTCCAGCCTGTTACTGAGATCAAGGCTGATCTGTGTCTCAAATCCATCCACCTGCCTTGGTCCCATAAGTGCCCATGGATGCTGCATTTAGAGAGTCACCAGCTTCAGGAGGAGGGAGAAAGGCATTTGTTTTATGTTTGACTTGAGCAGGCAGCACAATATTTTTATTTAAATTTATTTTTTACAAATTTAGAGTACCCAATTCGTTTATTCCAATTAAGGGGCAATTTAGCGTGGCCAATCACCCACCCTGCATATCTTTGGGTTGACACGGGGAGAACGTGCAAACTCCACACGGACAGTGACCCAGAGCCGGGTATCGAACCTGGGACCTCGGTGCCGCGAGGCTGCAGTGCTAACCACTGTGCCACCTGGCAGCACAATATTTTTAACTTAATTAGGAAGCCAAGATCACAGAGCAAGGAATACTTTAGGAATACCAAGTCGATCCCCCGCCTCTCACGCAGGGAAACTGAGACTAGTTGTACTCCATCAACTAGGCAGAAAATAGAAAGACCTGTCAGTGAAGCCCAAACAGGTTTTGGAAGCCCGTGCATTTGGAAAGGGAGGTTTGGGGAGAGAGAAGACAAACCTCTCCCACATTCCGAGTTGAAAATGATGGAAATCTCACAATTTCATGGGGTGACTGCAGACAGCGTTCGAATTGGCGAACGGTCTTCTGTACGTGCTCAGTGCTGTGAACATTCAGGACTTTGCAAAGAAAGGGTCACCCTGTCAGCTGCACTCAGCCCCCTCTTGGACAGGTTGTGCATCAGGCTAGCCACCCAGACATCCTTTGCCTTTTTTCAATAAAACAGAACCCTCCTGTCAGCAATGCATCAAATGCCACGATGAATCTCCAAAAAGGGCAACCATGGCTCATCATAGAAATTGTCATAGCACCCTGAAATGTACAAGGAGGCCATTTGGCCCATGGTTCTTGTGCTACCCCATTAGAAGAACTTTTCGAACAGCCCCACCAGCTTCCCAACACCACCCCGCCCAGCCAACCCTTTCCCCATTTCTTTCGTAGAAGTGTATTCTATCACATGACATTGAATGGTAGTTAGTGGAAACACTATATGCTAAATTTGGAAGAAAATAAATATTACCTCCCCCCCCACCCCTCCAAATCCCGTCCTTAAATTCCCCTCTTGTGCTTGAAAAATGTTGTTGATTGAAAATGAAATGAAAATCGCTTATTGTCATGAGTAGGCTTCAAATGAAGTTACTGTGAAAAGCCCCTAGTCGCCACATTCCGGCGCCTGTTTGGGGAGGCTGGTACGGGAAGGCTGTCCTTGTCCACAGGACGATTAATTGGGTTCGGCGGGGCCTTCGCTGTTATCAGTCAGTCTCGTGCACTGGGTCAACACGGCAAGGGTTTAGCGAAGGAGAGCACAATAGTCTGTGTGAACAGATAGAACTCGTCATTGACTGGGAGGTAAAACACCAGCTTAAAGAATCCAGCTGTGGTTGCGTCTCCTTCTGTCTAACCGTTGAATTGTGTTTTTATTTGTTGGAATCTCTTTATTTGCCTGGAGCTGTTTTTATACGACAAAAAACTTGAGTCAAACCAAAGCTTGATGGGAAGGATACTTGCTTGTCTTTGACATAACACTGCATTTATGTTTTTTTTTGCCGCTACTGTTGTGTTTTTTTTTCTTTTGATCAGAAACCAAAGTGGCAACGTCTAAGAAAGCACATTGAAGGCACGGCTACTTACTGGAAAATACTACTGCCTTTACTACTGCCTGCACCTCATCAGAATTCTGTATTTGTGTTACCGTTACAAAAAAAGAAACAGAGCAGCACCCCCAAGATGGGTTGTATTTTGTCACTGATGCCCTGTGAGGAGTGTTTCATTTACTGTCTCCGCCGTTTATCTTTGCTCGGCCATGGCGGGTTCTCTGTTGGAAATTGTCTTGCCTCTCTACCACTTCGATTTGAGTTTGCTGGTGGCGGAGTGGATTAGAAATGATCCTCTCACTCTGGGTTGCATTCCAGTCCAGACTGATGCAATGACCATCTTCTCCGTCTCTTACGTTGAAATGGTTCCTCATTCCACCCCAAGGGTGGGTTTGGTGCAGTCTCAAAGGGTTCCTGTTGCGCAACGTCACAGCAGAAACCCAGCTGGGATTTGCCACTAAATCTAATGAGGCTACGGGCATTCCAAGTGCAAGAATTGGGAAGACCACACTGCAGAGTGCTCTTCTAAGATTGTGGTTGAAGTACATTGTAGACGAGTCCTTATGCTTGTGCTTTATCTGACCTTGGAGCACTTTCGACTGAGCCGGGATGCTAAAAGTGTCCACGTACTGGGATTCCGTAACCTGAATAAGTCCCTTCGGTAAAAGAAAGAATTGTTTGGCCTTGCCTGTGTCTCCTCTGGCCATATTTCGGTTGTGCCAAGAGAACTCAAGTTGGTTGAACCATCGGCAGCACGGTGGCACAGTGGTTAGCATTGCTGCCTACGGCGCTGAGGACCCGGGTTCGATTCCCGGCCCTGGGTCACTGTCCGTGAGGAGTTTGCACATTCTCCCCGTGTCTGCGTGGGTTTCACCCCCACAACCCAAAAGATGTGCAGGATAGGTGGATTGGCCACGCTAAATTGCCCCTTAATTGGAAAAAGTAATTGGGTACTCTAAATTTATTTTTTTTTTAAAAGGAAAAAAGTTGGTTGAACCAACTTGGGAAAGTCCGAACCCAGATATTGTCATCACCTCCTGGATGATGAGGTGTAAACCTTAATTCGGCACCCCTGCTCTCATCCACAGGCCCAATCAGTTTGCCATCAGTATTTGCTTGCTTTTCATGCACAGAAACTAAATTTGCCAAGTTGGCCCCGTTTGGTTCAACAGGTACTGGATTGAAATGGAAGCTCATTGGCCTGAGCATACCTCAGATAAGTAGAAATAAACCCAGTCGCCAGTCGTAGTAATGATTCCTTGCTTTGAGAAGCTTGAAAAACAGGCACACGTGAACAGTGGTCAGCCACAATACTAGAAATTGACGGTGAGAAATGGTCTCAAATCGCCTCACTCCACTTGCTAGTTATGTTGAAGTGTTCATGGCCGAGCTGAGATAGAGCACAGGAGTATTATTCTCGATTTGTGTCAAAATAGCAAGCTAGCACACAACCACCACATTTTACTGGGATGGGATGGTTCGAGGGTTGGCATGGAGGCCGGTCGGTCCTTCTACGCATCAGGCTTTTCCCATAGGAGGACTAGCTGGGCACTGCTTAGCCATTCCCTACCTTACCAGGATATGTGGAACCCCAGCTGGGTCTCCAGCAGATTGTTGAGAAGCAGTGCCATGCTTATGTACAGTCAACATGTCTGCAGGCTGATAAGAATTGACCGAAAATCCCAACGCAATAGTTGAGGCCTGAGGTTTCCTTTTCTTCGGGTCGAATGAAAGGAACTGGGGAGAATTTAGCCCTCCTGCACCGAGAAGATTGACGGAAAATTCCCTGTAGCAGGGAAGGCTTTCCCACCTTGCGGACAGCAGGAAGCTGAGGTTTGTCTCACTTCCAGTCATCACCGCTGTTTCTTTCTTGTCTGCTCACATGAGAATGTGGAAATAGCAGCACATTATTCTTCAGCCTTCACTTCCTGGAGCTATGTTTGAGTGCAGTACAGGTGCTCCGATCAGTGGTGACCGCAGACAGTTAGTGAGCGAACAAGAAACGCTAACTGATGTCAGCCATGGACAGTGCGGAGGATGGAAGTCCCACCACTGCTGGGTTCCCCAACGTTTATTAATACTGCCACAAGTCGTGTGCTAGCTTTGTGATTTTATTTAAAAGGGCGATGCTCAGCCTACGTATGGGAATATTATGTATGCTTTGTTTCCTCTGACTGGACAGCAAGTGTGCGTTCGACGCTTTAAGAAATGTACAATTTTGCATGCGTTTTCCTCTCAGTCAGATCTTGAGCCGGGAATTGACTTTAAAGCCATTGCATGCCATGATCAGCTTTGACCCTCAACCCTTTCTTCCTTCGGGCCTGGCGGCACAGTGGCACAACGGTTAGCACTACTGCCTCACAATGCCAGAGACCGGCTTCAATTCCAGTCTTGGGTGACTGTCTGTGTGGAGTCTGCACGTTCTCCCCGTGTGTCTGCGTGGGTTTCCTCCGGGTGCTCCGGTTTCCTCCCACAGCCCAAAGATGTGCAGGTTCCGTGGATTGGCCATGCTGAATTGCCCCTTAGTATCTAAGGATGTGTAGGTTATGTGGGGTTACGGGGATAGAGCAGGAGGGGGAGTGCGCCGAGGTAGGGTGCTCGTTCAGAGGGTTGGTGCAGTCTCAATGGGCCGAATGGCCTCCTTCTGCACATTAGAAATTCTATCCGCCTCCTGCTTGGAAAGAATGTGAGCTGGTCTCTTCATTTCCTACTCACTGCCGCATGGACTTTATTGGGGTTTGGGTCAGTCCCCCAATGCAAGTCCTGTCTTGAGGTTGAAAAAAGGGCTTTTTAATTCTGCAATGATTTTATTTTGTATTTCAATGATCCTTTTCTGGGTGTGTGCAGACGATGGGCCTGTAAGACGGGGATGAGCGAGAGGAGAGGGGTGGAAAGGGGCAGGAGTGAGGAGAGTCCCTCTTAGGCTTCATCCTTCTAGACCCTTGACATTCACACCCGGCCCCCCACTACTAACTCTGAGGATGAGGGAATCATGTCTGTGTCACTGGCAAACTCAGAAGTAAAACCCATTATCTGTAAAGAAAAGTGGACACATTTAGAAAACTGCAGGATAAAGAGCTTCTTCCGATCTTGTACAACAGATTTTGTTTGGCTGCCAAAATGGAAAACCCAGATCAAAATGGCCAAATCCCAATCAATAAACTCAGTAATACTGACACCGGTAAGGCTGGAGTTCCATTTTAAAGGTCAAGGCCCAGTTGGACCTTCGGGCAGGATTTCCCAGCCCTTCACGCCAGCGGGATCTCTTGGTCAGGCCAAAATCGACCCCCTACCACGGGTTGCCGGGCAACGGAATGGCCAAGCCATGCAAGATCGCCATAGGCTCTGGCCGGGCTGAAAGATCCCGCCAGCCGGCCAATGGTGAGCCGCCTCTGCCTTGGGAACTCCCGCCACGGTGAGGGGGGGGGGGGGGGGGTTGGAATTCTGGCCTTCATTTCCAAATCTTGACGTAGGTAAATGTGGAACAGAGGGAGCAATTGTACTTGGATCTACCTGAAAGTTGGGGACCCAGGGATTACATGGAACTGTGTTTTTTGTAACCTGCCCAGTATTACTGTTCATTAACTTGAATGGAGAGTAAAATCTAGGACGGTGTAAAAACAGCGTTACATGTAGCAATTCCAGGTTTCCCAATGGGAATTCGCTTAAAATTGCCTGCCGAGTGGGCCACATCGGGAAAGAGACCGACATGGGTCAATCGCTTTATTTTGGTGCCTGCTCCACCCTCTAGGCCCCGTGCGCTATATGCCACCTCTGAAACCCCTGTCCCACCTCACTTCTAACCATCGTAAATTGAGGACATTCAAAGTTCTGCTGCGCGTGTTCTAGACTCCAAGTTAAACAATGCCCTGATTTCAAAGTCCTCGCCCATGTTTTGAAATCTCTCCAGCACCTCGGCCTCTCCCCATCTCTGTAATCTCCTCCAACCCCAAAACTCCAACCACCGGCGCATGCGGGCTGGGAGACTCTCTTCCGCCTCCGCCATGGTGGAGGCCGTGGCGGCGGCGGAAGAAAAAGAGTGCCCCCACGGCACTGGCCCGCCCGCCGATCGGTGGGCCCCGATCGTGTGCCTGGCCACCGTGGGGGCAACCCCCGGGGTCCGATTGCCCCGCGCCCCCCACCAGGACCCCGGGGGCCCTCTCGCGCCGCCGATCCCGCCGCCACCAGAGGTGGTTCAAACCACGGCGACGGGATTGGCCTCTCAGCGGCGGGACTTCGGCCCATCGCGGGCCGGAGAATCACCGCGGAGGGCACGCCGATCGGCGGGGCGTGATTCCCGCCCCCGCCAATTCCCGGGTGGCGGAGAATTTCTGCCACGGCGGGGGCGGGATTTTTGGCGACCCCGGGCGATTCTCCGACCCTGCGGGGGGGTCGGAGAATTTCACCTACCCGGTCTCTTACGCATTTCCAATTTCAGCCGCACCATCGATGGTCGCCATGCTTTCAGCTGGGCGGGCACTGAACGGTGAGATTACCTCCCTTAACCTCTTGACCTCTCTCCCCTCGTTTTAAGATACTCCGTAAAACCTACCTCTTTGAACGATCTCTCGGTTTCAAATTTTACCTGATCACATTTCTGTGAAATGCACTGGGAGGCTTCGCTGCATCAGGAACGCTGCATAAAAACAGGATGTTGTATGACCACAGTGCGCAGTAAGTTCCAACAGCATGCAGAGAGGGGTGTCGAGCATGGCAGACTCAACCAGCTTAGATTGGGGCTTGGGCCCTAAATTGGCGACTGTGGAGAGGAAAGATTAGCAAGAGTGAAACTAATGGGAAGATGTACGTGCGTTGGGTGGCAACATGTTAAATGCAGGAGACAATCCCCCCACCTCGCCCCCATCCACATAAAACCCCTGCTCCCCTGGCCGGTACGGTAGCACAGTGGTTAGCACTGTTGCTTCACATCTCCAAGGTCCCAGGTTCAATTCCAGGCTTGGGTCACTGTCTGCGCGGAATCTGCACATTCTCCCCGTGTCTGCCTGGGTTTCCTCCGGGTGCTCCAGTTTCCTCCCACAAAGTCCCGAAAGACGTGCTCGTTAGGTGAATCGAACATTCTGAATTCTCCCTCAGTGTACCCGAACAGGCGCCGGAATGCGGCGACTGGGGGATTTTCACAGTAACTTCATTGCGGTGTTAATCCAAGTCTACTTGTGACAATAATAAAGATAATGGCTTTCCCGGTTCTGGAAACCTGACGAGAGAGGAACCAGGGTTTTAATAAACTGGACGCACTCTCTTCAGAGTGAAACTATTTAGGTTTTGGCTGAAACAGCTCACAGTCTACCCGCTCGGAACAAGCTCAAACTTGAAATTCCTGCAACCTGGGTTGAGCGTCGCCTTTCACTCTCTCTGTCTGAAAATGGGCCTCCTTCATAACCCACTCTTGCAATCATGTGCAGTATCTGTTTACTACCTCCGAGGTGACGCTTTTGTTTTTTTTTTGTTACCAGTCCTTGAATTACCTCAACAATCACATGTGTCAGAAGTAAACAATGGAATAATTACGAAATGCACTGAATGAGACGGAACAACATTAGAATTGAGATATATATATTGGGAGATAATTTTGTATGTCTGTTCCTCTGCAGTGTATGATTTTAGAAGTTATGTTTTTTTAAGTCTTTTTTTCCCCCCCTGATTTTATCTATACATAGTCTAATAAAACTATATTTCTCCGTATTGTAGAGCATCCTCTGTTGTTTTTATTTCTTCAACTCATAGGGTCTGAACCTTTGCGAAACGTTGGAGATTTTTACCTCTAAACAATGGAAGAAGTAGTTGTGTCAATGTGAGATCGATGTTTGATTTTTTTTCTCTCCATTAAACGTGTAACTTAAAGCAATTGCCTGAACCTGTTTCATTTCGCCTCAGTCTCTGGGTTAGTTATCAAGCAGTCAGCAGTGGTTCGCCGGCTGTGTCGGCGGGTTATAAAACCATGGTGCACCTCCAGCTGGGGTCGTGCGGCTGGTTTTCTTACTTTGGGAGGAGTGGGTCAAGGCTCCAGGGAGGGTGAGCGAAAGGTTCACCAGAATGGTATCGGGGCCGGCCACACTTCAGTTGTATGGGGAGGCTCCAGGCGCCACACTTACTCTCTCTCCTCAGAACAGAGAAGCTTCAGGGGGAAAATCGATGAGGTATTTGGATTTATGGAGGATTTTGATGGGCGTACCCAAGGCCAGGCGGTAATCAGAGGAAACCCCACTTTTTGAAAAAAGGGGCCAGAGACGACACGAGAAGAAATGTCTTTTGCACGGCGAGTTAGTGCAACCAGATGGCAGCCGGTGACTAGTGGTGTGCCTCAGGGGTCGGTGCTGGGACCACAACTTTTCACAATATACGTTAATGATCTGGAGGAAGGAACTGAAGGCACTGTTGCTAAGTTTGCAGATGATATAAAGATCGGTCGAGGGACAGGTCGTATTGAGCAAGCCGGGGGGTGGCGGGGGGGGGGGGGGGGGGGGGGGGGGGGGCAACAAAGTGGCAAATGAAATACAATGTGGAAAAGTGTGAGGTTCTGCACTTTGGAACGAAGAATGGAGGTGTAGACTATTTTCTAAATGGGGAAATGCTTTGGAAACCAGAAGCACAAAGGGACTTGAGAGTCCTTGTTCAAGATTCTCTTAAGGTTACATGCAGGTTCAGTGGGCGGTTAGGAAGGCAAATGCAGTGTTAGCATTCATGTCAAGAGGGCTAGAATACAAGAGCAGGGATGTACTTCTGAGGCCGAATAAGACTCTGGGCAGACCCCATTTGGAGCATTGTGAGCAGTTTCAGGCCCCGTATCTAAGGAAGGATGTGCTGGCCTTGGAAAGGGTCCAAAGGATGTTCACAAGAATGATCCCTGGAATGAAGAGCTTGTCGTATGAGGAACGGTTAAGGATTCTGGGTCTGTACTTGTTGGAGTTTAGAAGGATGATGGGGAATCTTATTGAAACGTACAGGCCTGGATAGAGTGGACGTGGAGAGGATGTTTCGAATTGGAGGAAAAACTAGAATCAGAGGACACCATCTCAGGTTAAAGGGACGATCTTTCAAAACAGAGATGAGGAGGAATTTCTTCAGCCATAGGGTGGTGAATCTGTGGAACTCTTTGCCGCAGAAGGCTGTGGAGACCAAATCACAGGGATAGATCAGGGGCTAAGGGGAGAATGCAGGAGAATGGGAAAGAGAAAACTATCAGCCATGATTGAATGGCGGAGCAGACTCGATGGGCCGATTCTGCTCCTAAGTCTTATGGCTTTATGGAGTGCAGTGTCTGAAAAGATGATCAAGCTGCTTCAGTGTACCTACACAAGGAAAAAACATTTTCCCGTTTTGCTGTTTTTCTATTCTGGGTATATACTTTAGTGTATTACTTTCAAAAGGGAATTAGATACTTTATAAAGAAAAATTTGCAGAGCATAAGAGCAGAAGACCATAAGACATATGTGCAGAAGTAGGCCATTAAGCTCATCGCATCGCACCCAAAGGGTTGTGAATTATGGAATTCCTTGCCCAGTGAAGCAGTTGAGGCTCCTTCATTAAATGTTTTTAAGATAAAGATAGATAGTTTTTTGAAGAATAAAGGGATTGAGGGTTATGGTGTTCAGGCCGAAAAGTGGAGCGGAGTCCACAAAAGATCAGCCATGATCTCATTGAATGGCGGAGCAGGCTCGAGGGGCCAGATGGCCTACTCCTGCTCCTAGTTCTTATGTTCTTATTTGCTCTTCCATTCAACAAGATCACAACTGATGGGGAAAGAGAAGAAACGCAAGACTGACTGGGAGGTTGTTTCAAAGAGCTGGCATACACAAAATGGGCTAAATGGCCTGCTTCTGTGTTGTAAACGGATTCCAGCTGTTCAAAGTCACCAACAATCTCTGTGATTACAACTCTGGTGCATTATCCATCCTCATCCTCCATGCCCTCACTGTCCAGCATTTGCCACCAGTAACTACACCATCCCCCTCCAACACCTCTCCTTTATTGTTGTTTGGGTAAGACTGCCTCCGCTTAGTTCCCATCCAATCGCAGACAGAGCATCACTTCCCTCTTAAACCCCCCCGCCCTCAACTACCCCACACGCCCCTGCCATTGCTGTGGTCCCATTTCACAGTCCCAAAGGCACTCTTCTGTTCCTGTTCCCAATCTTATTCCCTTTCAGCTTCCTGCTCCTTCACAAAGCTATTTGCAGGCACGTGGGCAGGTTCCAAACATCACAGAAAACTCCCAACACTGCACCTCTACCATCCATCTCAACCTTCCTCAATTCACTCAGACTCCCCCCTCCCCTTCCTCATTGCTTTCACACTCTCCTCCACTCCCTCAGATCCCCCTGCTCAAATCCTCCCTGAACCTCCCACCCATCTCCTTGAACTTGTGTGCCCACATATACGACCCTTCAACTAAAGGGAACAGCTGTCCCTACCCTGTCCATGCCCCTCATAATCTTGATGTGGAGATGCCGGCGTTGGACTGGGGTGAGCACAGTAAGAAGTCTACAACACCAGGTTAAAGTCCAACAGGTTTGTTTCAAATCAATAGCTTTCGGAGCACTGCTCCTTCCTCAGACAGTGTGACTTGAAACAAACCTGTTGGACTTTAACCTGGTGTAAGACGTCTTACTGTCCTCATAATCTTGCACATCTCAATCAGGTCGCCCGTCTGCACAAGCGGAATCAACCCAAGCTTATCCAACCTCTCTTCATAACTAAAATGTTCCATCCCAGGCAACATCCTGGTGAATCTTCTCTCCACCCCCTCCAGTGCAATCACATCCTTCCTATAATGTGGCGACCAGATTGCACACAGTACTCCAGCTCTGGCCTCACCCAAGCACAACTCCAACATGACTTCCTTGCTTTAGTAATCTGTGCCTCAACTGTTAAAGGCAAGTGTCCCATATGCCTTTATCACCACCCTATGTTCCTCGGAACTTCCCAGTGTCAGGCTATTCATTGAATACTTCCTTGTCAAGTTACTCCTTGTCAAGTTACTCCTTCCAAAGTGTTTCACCTCACACGTTTCAGGATTAAATTCCATCTGCCACTTTTCTGCCAATTTGACCATCCCGCCTCTATCTTCCTGTAACCCAAGACTCTCAACCTCATTGTTAACCACACGGCCAATCTTTGTGCCATCTGCAAACCTACTGATCGTACTCCCCACATAATCATCGGAGACTCAGCACAGATCCCTGTGGTACACCACTGGACGCTGGCTTCCAGTCACTAAAGCAGCTGTCTGTCATCAGCTAAGCCAATTTTGAATGTGCCTCAGGTCGAGTTACCAAGCTGAGCATTTTCCTGGCGGTTTCATCAGATTATCTCCTTTTTCTAACATGCCCATCCACACTTCTGCCATTGGCCGCCCAACATGTCCACCCTCATGGTGCACTCTCTTCAGCGCCAATTGCAAAGTCAACATTTTTTCTTCACCAATTGGGCGTCTCTCAAGACTCAGTCAGAAGGTTTTGTTCCCTCCCTCTCTAAAATATGTGCGACTAATTGGCAGAAAATGAAAGAAGGAATTTTTTTAAAGCTCCGATGGCTTTGTTTCAGGGTTTGCTCACCACAGCCGACCTGGAAGTGAATCTTCAATTCCTGGAGACTGCAGGACAAGACTGGAGAGTTGGCAACCCAGTTCTGCCGTCCACATTACCGGATGGGCCTCCCATGATGCAAAGTATTATAAATGGACGTGAATTCAGTGGGTTTAATGACCTCCTTCTCTGACTCTCGAAATTGATTTTCGTTTGCAGTCGTCGCTGGAAAAGCCAGCATTTGCTGCCCATTCCTAATTGCCCCTTGAATTGAGTAGCCAGTTCAGAGTCAACCACGTTGCTGTGGATCGGGAGTCACATGTAGACCGGACCAGGTTAAAGACTTTCTTTCCCTGAAAGGGGCATTAGTGAACCAGATGGGTTTTCATGACAATCGGTGATAGTTGTCATGGTCACCATTACTGAGACTAGCTCCCATTTCCAGACTCTTTTATTAATTGAATTTAAATTCAATCATTCATTATGGTGGGATTTGAACCCATGTCCCCAGAGAATTCGCCTGGGCCTCTGGGTGACTCGTCCAGTGACATTACCATCCCTCCGATAACTTGTGTAATTGTATCACGTGCATCTTGAATAAAATGATTCCACTGGAGGATTGTGCGCAGAAGAACTGCCTTGAATGCAGCAGAATTTAGCTCTTGTTGAACCAAGATGTGACTTTGCGATCAAGAAAGCAATTGGTGTCACGAAATGAAAGAGTAGCACACGACACACATGGAAACACGACAATGGGTTACCATCATTGGGTTTATTTCAGTTTTTAATACTGAGAAATACTTTGACCTAACTGTACTGTGGGTAAATAAAATGGACAAACAGAGAGAAAGCTGAGGTGCTTGAAGCCGAATTGTGTTCTGCATTGTCTCTACATCACCTGATAGACTCAGAAACTGGATTGATCCAAATATCCATAGAGAACAGAAAGACTTACAGGCTCTGACATCCAGTACACTATCCAGGTTTCATGGGATGGGTTTCTCCGGCCGTTGGGATTCGCTTTTCCCGCCGGCAGCGCACCCGTGCCTGCGGTTTTCCCGGCGGCATTAGGCGGCTTCAATGGGAAATCCCCTTGACAAGCGCTGGGAAGAGAGAATCCCGTTGCCAGCGAACTGCACGCTGCCGAGCAACTCGCATCTGGGGGACCGGAGAATCCCGCCCATCATGTCCAAGTTTGGTAGGCCAGGAAATTTGCATAGCCATCCCAATATTGCCCTCCCGTCGCCACCAGCCACCTGCTCTGCAGGGTCTTGGGTCCTCAACCAGGGGTCTCCAACGCAGATTGGATGCACTTGAGGACTAGAAAGGTTTGCAGCTGCGAAACTGACCAGTCACTTGGGAGCCCTTTCGCTTTCTCGTAGTAACAAAGCAATTAGAAGACCTCCAGACCTGAAGATTTGGAGAGAGGCTGTAACAGTCCGCAGCCTCCCCTTGCCTTGCTGATGGTCTGGCCCAGCCCCTCTGACGTGAAACGGCCAGTGCACGGGGCCCACTAACAGCTTCTTCAGGCACCCCAGTGCCTGACCATATGCTGCCAGCAAAGGTGGAGGAAAGTGAGGTGGGAGAGTCAGCCAATCGCTCCTCCTTGCCCCATTGCCATGGATACCCTTGTCCAGTACCTGCTGGTGGTGAAACCCGAGGCTGTAAATCCTGAGGGGGCAATAAACAAACCCAGGTTCCTCTGTAAAGCCTGCAATTAACTGAGGACTCCAGAGATGCTTTGGGGGAGACATTAAAGGCATCAAACTATTTTTCCAACAGCCATAGAATCCAGAAATTGCATGTTTCAAAACCCCACATTGTAACATCTGAGTGTGATCACTGATACAGCACTTAACAAACTCCAACAACTCCTCAGCACCAGATACGTAGTTGGGAGACCATTCAGCATTTGCACAGCTTCAAGTAAATCTTCCAATCGTTAACTAGTGTGAAGCTCACAGGCGGTTACAAAGCAACAACCAGTTTCGCTCTCTCACAGTCAGGGAATGGATGTAAGGGGCTGATTACACGATCTGGCAATCTTCACCAATCAATCTAGATCTTTCAGTTTTAGCCCCGCCACTTTAATGGTGAGGGGTTAGTTCATGAATATTACCCCCCCCCGCCCCCAATTTCAGGAACACGTAAGATAATAGGGAAACGTTGCCACAGTTGAAACATGATAACACACAAGGCTATGGACCAAGTTCTGGAAAATGCGATTGGAATAGATAGGTGCATGATGGCCGTCACAGACACGATGGGCTGAAGGGCCTCTTTCTGTGCTGTAAAACCCAATGCCACTATGACATTCCAATCCTTCTAAAGACTTTGCACTTCATCCCACTCATTTACTTGTCTGAATACAATAATATAATCAATGCAATATCATAAGGCCATGAGACATAGGAGCAGATTTAGGCCACTCGGCCCATCGAGTCTGCTCCGCCATTCAATCATGGCTGATATTTTTCTCATCCCCATTCTCCTGCCTTCCCCCCATAACCCCGGATCCCCATATTGATAAAGAACTTACCTATCCCTGTCTCAAAGACACTCGGTGATTTGACCTCCACAGCCTTCCGCGGCAAAGAGTTCCACAGATTCACCACCCTCAGGCTGAAGAAATTCCTCCTCATCTCAGTTTTAAAGGATCGTCCCTTTAGTCTGAGATGGTGTCCTGTGGTTCTAGGTTTTCCTGCAAGTGGAAACATCCTCTCCACATCCACTCGATCCAGGCCTTGCATATCCTCCAAGCCCATCCTCAACCAACACTACCATTTCCACCTCAGGGATGAATGGGTAAATAGAGAAGGGGGTGTGAGGAAGAAAATACATTTGATCAAAAGAACCAACATCAACCTCTGAAAGTATGTCTTTGGTATTTTAATGTAGCGACTGTTCTATTATATTAGGAGTTATTGCACATAATCAGCGGAAGGGAATGTTATTCCAATTAGGATAACTGGCTGATCCTATTGATGTAATTGATACTATTGATTTTCTACTCTTCTGAATGTGATCATTGAGCTCCACTCTGCTTCAATGGTGGAGCTCAACACTCCCCTGGCAATGGGCACGGGGCCTTGTTTCTGTGCAGCCGATGAGCGAATCGCAGTTGAAGATTTGATGGCTGTGATGATAACTGGTCCTCAGGTACGTGAATCAGTACCGAGAATGTAAGAAATAGGAGTGGTGTAGACCATTCAGCCCGTCGGGCCTGCTCCACCATTCAATACGAGCATGCCCGATTTTCAGCTTCAAATTCGTTTTCCAAACTGCTCCCCACATCCCTTGATTCCCTGAGAGAACAAACATCTGTCTATCTCAGCCTTAATTATAGTCAACATCCGCAAACCCTTGGGGTAGACAATTCCAAAGATTCACAATCCTTAGAGTGACAAAATTTCTCCTCACCTCAGTTCCAAATGATCAATCCCCTATCCTGAACCTGTGCTCCCATGTTCTAGATTCCCTATCCAGTAGATTCTTCGAAACTCGCAAAAGTATAAGCTCAATGTCCTCTCATCATAGGACAACTTTCTTTGTCACAAGGATCAGTCGAGCGAACCTTTGCTATCCTGCCTTCAATCCTTCCATAAAACTGGAGGCTTAAACTGCACATAGTACTCCAGATGTGGCCTCACCAATGTCTTGTACAATTACCCCAAGATTCTTTATTCTCGTACTCCTGTCCTCTTTCAGTGAAGGCCAACATGTCAGGTTGCTGCACCTGCGTGCTAGCTTTCTGTGTTCCTTGTACGAACACAGCCAAGTCTCTCTGAGCATCAACAGTAACAAGTTTCAGCCCTTTTTAAAAACATTCTGCTTTTCTATGCTTACGACAAAAGTGATTAACCTCACACATTGCCACATTATACTCCATCTGCTATCTTGTTGCCCACTCATTGAATCTTTGTCTCTGTGTACCCCTCACAGCTTACATTTCCACCTAGCTCTGCATCGTCAGTAAACTTAGATACATTTATCTTTTAAGTCATGAATATAGACTGTAAATAGCTGAGGTCCCTTGTGTCACGGCATCAGTCACAAACTGCCACCTTGACAATGTCCCATTCATGCCCACTCTTTGCTTCCTATCTGTTAACCATGCTCTCTCCATGCTCATATGTCACCCCAACTACGTGAGCCCTTAACTTGCCTTTCAACCTTTCATGTGACACCTTTTTAACTATCTTCTGGAAATCCAGGTGTAGGGCATCTGCTGGTTCCTCTTTACCTACCCTATTAGTTACATCCTCAGAAAACTCTAATAAATTTGTCAAACATAATTTCCCGTTCGTAAAACCATGTTGCCTTGATCTGATCATGCACGATTATAGAGTTATAGAACAGTACAGCACAGAACAGGCCCTTCGGCCCTCGATGTTGTGCCGAGCAATGATCACCCTACTCAAACCCATGTATCCACCTTATACCCATAACTCAACAACCCCCCCCTTTAACCTTACTTTTTTTTTAGGACACTAAGGGCAATTTAGCATGGCCAATCCACCTAACCCCGCACATCTTTGGACTGTGGGAGGAAACCGGAGCACCCGGAGGAAACCCACGCACACACGGGGAGGACGTGCAGACTCCGCACAGACAGTGACCCAGCCGGGAATCGAACCTGGGACCCTGGAGCTGTGAAGCATTTATGCTAACCACCATGCTACCGTGCTGCCCTAAATCTACGCGCATTGTTAAGACTTTCTAAGAAAATAGATTCCAGCACTGTCTTGATGACCAATGTCCTGTTAACTGGTGTGTAGAGTCGTTTTGCATTTCCCTCCTTTCTTGAAAAGCAATGTCGCATTTGCTAACTTTCCATCTGCTGGGACCGTTGCAGAATCATGGGAATTTTGGATGTAGCCCAGAAGGCTCTGGGGAATTGTCGGATTTTAGTCCCTTGACTTTCTCCAGTAGCTTTTCTCGGCTGATAGCAATTTCCTGAATTTCCTCGCTCTTTTGCCTCACCTCGGTTACCCTCCATTTCTGGTATGTAACTAGTGTCTTGTACCATGAAACAGACACAAAATATTTATTCAATGTATCCACCATTTCCTCATTCCCCATAATAGTTTCCCTCGTCCCTGCTCCTAATGGACCAATGTTTACTTTAGCTACTCTCTTCCTTTCTATATACTTGTAAAAGCCCTGACAATCTGTTTTCTTATATTCCAGCTAGTTTGCTCTCATATCCTATTCATTCCCTTTTTATCAACTTTTTGATGGTCCTTTGCTGGTTTCTAAGACGCTCCCAATCCTCAGGCTCACTACTTTTCTTTATAACCTTAAAAGCCTGGGCCGGGATTCTCCCCTACCCGGCAGGGCGGGGGGTCCCGGCGGGATGGAGTGGCGTGAACCACTGCGGCGCGGGCCGCCCCAAAGGTACGGAATTCTCCGCACCTTTAGGGGCCAAGCCCTAACCTTGAGGGGATAGGACCGCGCCGGAGTGGTTGGGGCCACGCCGGCAGGCGGGAACGACCTTTGGCGCCATGCCAGCCGGGGCCGAAGGGACTTCGCCAGCCAGTGGAAGTCCGCACATGCGCCGGAGCGTCAGCATCCCCACGCATGCGCAGGGGAGGGGGTCTTTTCCGTGTCCGCCATCGGGAAGACTATGGCGAACGCGGAAGGAAAAGAGTGCCCCCACGGCACAGGCCCGCCCGCCGATCGGTGGGCCCCGATCGCGGGCCAGGCCTCCGTGGGGGGCACCCCCCTGTTCTTTAAAGCTAATACTAGCCTTAACTTCTTGAGTAAGCCATAGGTGGATCTTTCTTGCCGAGTATTTCTTTTTCTATGGAAAGCATTTTGATTGAATATTTTGAATATATCTTTAACCGTGCCCCACTCGGCCATAGTTTCAGTTTATTTACCCAACCAACAGTAACCAGTTCTCCCCTCATACTGATGTGATTGTCCTTGCTTGAGTATCAAAGGGTGGAGGAGTTAGCATTGGTCAGGAACGTTAGGACGGTTGGAAATCAGGGGTAATTGAAACAGGCATGTCAACAACTAATCTGTGCCCTGTGGTCTTCATAATTCATGGTTAATTTGGAAATAGATTGCACTGAAATAGCTACATTTGTCCGCTCCTTCATGGATTGTGGGCGTCACTGGCTGGGACAGCAGTTATTGTCCATCCCTAATTGCCCTTGAACTGAGTGGCTTGCCATTTAAGAGTCAACCACATTGCTGGGATCTGGACTCACACGTAGCCCAGACAGAGAACCAGATGTTTTTTTACGACAATGGTTTTATAATCATCCTTAGACTTTTCATTCCAGATTTTACCATTTACTGTGGTGGGATTTGAACTTGGATCATCAGAGCATTACGCTGGGTCTCTGGGTTACTAGGCTACTGAAAAATACCACGACACCATAGGCTCTTCCTCCTCCTCATTCACAATGAGATACTAATAACAGGGGTTAGGGATCTAAATGGGCAGGAATGGCGGAGTCACTTGATGTAGTCCTTCTTTGGTATTTCAACATGGTTTCTCAGTTAACCTTCACGGCAGCATGGTAGCACAGTGGTTAGCACCGTGGCTTCACAGCTCCAGGGTCTCAGGTTCGATTCCCGGCTTGGGTCACTGTCTGTGCGGAGTCTGCACGTTCTCCCCGTGTCTGCGTGGGTTTGCTCCGGGTGCTCAGGTTTCCTCCCACAGTCCAATAATGTGCAGGTTAGGTGGATGGCCATGATAAATTACCCTTAGTGTCCAAAAGAGGTTAGGAGCGGTTACGGGGATAGTGTAGAAGTGTGGGCTTAAGTGGGGTGGTCTTTGCAAGGGTCCGTGCAGATTCGATGGGCCGAATGGCCTCCTTGCGCACTGTAAAATCTATGTTCTATGCTCACATTTCTTTACATTTATTTTAATCAAGTTTCCATCAGTTTTGGAGAGACACCGTGAAATGTAGCTCAGCAACTCAACCTACGGCAAAGAACAGGTTCTTATATCGCAAAGAAATAACTTCCATTGGAAAAAAAACACATAAAATAACCTCAGAACATCCCAAAGTGCTTTGAAATGGCGTCACCATTGTATTGTAGCAATTGTATTGCAGCGGCCACACATCGAGCTCCCAAACACAGCAATACGATAATAACCAGATAATGTTTTAGTGCTGTTGGTTGAGGGATAAGGATCAGGGCAAATTCCCCTGTCATCTTCTAAATAGTGTTACGGGGCATTTTACGTCCACCTGTGCAAGCGGACAGGTCTTTGGTTTAATGCCTCATCCACAAGGCAGAACCTCCGACAGCTCTCAGCTCTCACTTGGTCAGGGCAGCACGGTGGCCTAGTGGTTAGCACAACCGCCTCACAGCGCTGAGGTCCCAGGTTCGATCCCGGCTCTGGGTCACTGTCCCTGTGGAGTTTGCACATTCTCCCCGTGTCTGCGTGGGTTTCGCCCCCACAACCCAAAAATGTGCAGAGTAGGTGGATTGGCCACGCTAAATTGCCCCTTAATTGGAAAAAATAATTGGGTAATCTAAATTTAATAAAAAAAAGCTCTCACTTGGTCTAGATTTTGAGCTCAAGTCATGGGGCGGGATTCGAACCCCTGATCTTTTGACTCAAGAGGCGAGAGTGCTACTTACACTGTGCCCACAGTATCCCGATACATGTATGACTGGCCCCTTACGTTTAACGTTCCGCGGTAAAATTGGCCAATACAAAATGGCAGCGAAATGACAAATGGAGTTAGCTTGGCACAAAAAAGATGCAGTTTTCACTTTGAGGGCTGACCTGCTGGCAGCAGTGAGAGTCCTGCATTGCCCCATCCCACCGCTCCCCCAAATCCACTGACCCGTCCCTCTGGGCAACCCAGGGCAGAGTGCGGAGAGGGAGGGAAAGGCAGGAGCCCTCACTATTCCTGTGGTGCCTGCAGAAACCTCCAAAGAAGAATGTGAAATTGCCATCTTTAAATGGTTATTTGGAACGCGGCATGGTGGAGCAGTGGTCATCACTGCTGCCTCACGGCGCCAAGGACCCGGGTTCGATCCCAGCCCTGGGTCACAATCCAAGTAGAGTTTGCACATTCTCTCTCTATTTGCTTGGGTCTCACCCTCACAACCCAAAACGATGTGCAGTGTAGGTGGATTGGCCACACTAAATTGCCCCTTCACTGGGGGAAAAAAAAGAATTGGGTACCCTAAATTTTTTAAAAATAAAATAAATGGTTATTTGCGTCTGAATAAGTATAATCCTCTGCTGTTCGTACGTCTGTCTTAGGGCGCCCTGTTTGCATTTCAAATGGACCGTAGCGAGACATTCCATCCGACCAGGTCAGATGGGGGATGGGAAGATTGCCAGATGCAGAGTGGAAGGGAGAATAACACTTTCTTTGGGGCGGAGGCCGAAATGGCGACCACCTCTTTTCCGCCGAGCGAGAGCACTCAAGATCCAGCGCAGTATTTCAGAAGGAAATTAATGGGATTCACAAAAATAAAGGAATTCAGTAACAGACTAATAAGCGCGATTCACTGTTCCGTTGACCCTCATTGTAAAGCACGAGCCAGCCCAACATTTTCCACCTGCCCTCTCACTGCCTGCCCAGAACAAACCTTTCTTTCGCCTTGTGCATTTGGCGGTTACCCAAAGTGACTCAGAACGACCAACAACTTGGAGATCTGGAGGGAACAGGCCATATATAGGAATGTATATATGATTGGAAGTACATCACACGACCATGCACATATCGTCCCTCTCTGTTGGAGCTTCCAGCCAAATTCAGTAATGTTCAGGCATGAATGGCATTGGCCACATCAGTGAATACAAGTCTGCTGGGCCTCTGTAAGGATCCTTGACTCGGCATCAGAATCTAGGAGAACGAAACATGGAAATGAGTCACTTAGCAACGAGTCAGAATTCGCCCCTCCGCCGGATTTTCTGATTGATAGTCATCCTGGCAGACTCCTAGCATGTCTTGTTAACTCTTAAGACATATGGGAAGTTTGACATTCCTCATCTTCCACCTTTTCCAATGTTGAGGAAGTGGTGAAGTGGCCATTTTAAATGTAATCAGTCGTGCTCCCATTTCAAGTTCTTTTACCTTCCAATTCACCATAAAATCCAACCTGTACAGTGCCCACCTCAGCAAGCTGAGAGCCAGAATGTTCCCTGCTCCATGGCCAGCCAAGATGCAGAGATTGCACCTTAGTTACCCCAGAAATATAAACTCATTGGGGTAGATTTTATCTTTGGTAACAAAGGAACAATGCCATGTTATTCAGCCCCTCATCTCTAAATCTCACTGATCCTGCATTTCCCCGATTTCACGCCATTGTAAAAATATTCGTATCTATCTTTACTATACGTCTAAAATGAATGACTTCACCCTTCCCATGACAGTAACATCAGTCTGTGAATAGTCTTCCTGCTTTAACATCTCTCTCCATTGACCTCACTCAATATCAGGAGGGATTAAAAGGGGGGGTGATTCTCTATAACTTATTTTAACCGATCAAGCAAAGACAAGATATACCCCACCACAGTTTGATCAAAACAAAGTGTCTCAGCCAATTGGATTATGGATTTGACTATGGCACATCTCACTAACTGTTAATGCTCACTACCAATTCTCATTATTAACCCTCACTGGCAATCCTCACTGTTAACACGCATTGCCAACCCTCACTGTCAACCTAAATTGCTAACCTACACTGACAATCCACATGCCAAACATCACTGCCAACCCTCACTGCTAACCTTCACCGCCAACCCTCAGAACCAACCCTCACTGCCAACCCTCACTGCCAACCCACACTGCCAACCCTCACCGCCAACCCTCAGAACCAACCCTCACTGCCAACCCTCACCGCCAACCCTCACTGCCAACCCTCCCTGCCAACCCTCACTGCCAACCTTCACCGCCAACCCTCACCGCCAACCCTCACTGTCAACCTAAATTGCTAACCTACACTGACAATCCACATGCCAAACATCACCGCCAACCCTCACTGCTAACCTTCACCGCCAACCCTCAGAACCAACCCTCACTGCCAACCCTCACTGCCAACCCACACTGCCAACCCTCACCGCCAACCCTCAGAACCAACCCTCACTGCCAACCCTCACCGCCAACCCTCACTGCCAACCCTCACTGCCAACCCTCACTGCCAACCTTCACCGCCAACCCTCACCGCCAACCCTCACTGCCAACCCTCACTGCCAACCCTCACTGCCAACCCTCACTGCCAACCCTCAATGCCAACCCTCACTGCCAACCCTCACTGCCAACCCTCAATGCCAACCCTCACTGCTAACCCTCACTGCCAACCCTCACTGCCAACCCTCACTGCCAACCCTCACTGCCAACCCTCACTGCTAACCTTCACCGCCAACCCTCACCGCCAACCCTCACCACCAACCCTCACTGCTAACCCTCACTGCCAACCCTCACTGCCAACCCTCACTGCTAACCCTCACTGCCAACCCTCACTGCCAACCCTCACTGCCAACCCTCAATGCCAACCCTCACTGCCAACCCTCACTGCTAACCCTCACTGCCAACCCTCAATGCTAACCCTCACTGCTAACCCTCACTGCTAACCCTCACTGCTAACCCTCACTGCCAACCCTCACTGCTAACCTTCACCGCCAACCCTCAGAACCAACCCTCACTGCCAACCCTCACTGCCAACCCTCACTGCCAACCCTCACTGCCAACCCTCACTGCCAAGCCTCACCGCCAACCCTCACCGCCAGCCCTCACCGCCAACCCTCACCGCTAACCCTCACCGCCAACCCTCACTGCCAACCCTCACTGGCAACCCTCACTGCTAACCCTCACTGCCAACCCTCACTGCCAAGCCTCACCGCCAACCCTCACCGCCAACCCTCACCGCCAACCCTCACCGCCAACCCTCACCGCCAAGCCTCACTGCCAACCCTCACTGCCAACCCTCACTGCCAACCCTCACTGCCAACCCTCACTGCCAACCCTCACTGCTAACCCTCACTGCCAACCCTCACTGCCAACCCTCACTGCCAACCCTCAATGCCAACCCTCACTGCCAACCCTCACTGCTAACCCTCACTGCCAACCCTCAATGCTAACCCTCACTGCTAACCCTCACTGCTAACCCTCACTGCTAACCCTCACTGCCAACCCTCACTGCTAACCTTCACCGCCAACCCTCAGAACCAACCCTCACTGCCAACCCTCACTGCCAACCCTCACTGCCAACCCTCACTGCCAACCCTCACTGCCAAGCCTCACCGCCAACCCTCACCGCCAGCCCTCACCGCCAACCCTCACCGCTAACCCTCACCGCCAACCCTCACTGCCAACCCTCACTGGCAACCCTCACTGCTAACCCTCACTGCCAACCCTCACTGCCAAGCCTCACCGCCAACCCTCACCGCCAACCCTCACCGCCAACCCTCACCGCCAACCCTCACCGCCAAGCCTCACTGCCAACCCTCACTGCCAACCCTCACTGCCAACCCTCACTGCCAACCCTCACTGCTAACCCTCACCGCCAAACCTCACCGCTAACCCTCACTGCTAACCCTCACTGCCAACCCTCACTGCCAACCCTCACTGCCAACCCTCACTGCCAACCCTCAATGCCAACCCTCACTGCTAACCCTCACTGACAACCCTCACTGCCAACCCTCACTGCCAACCCTCACTGCCGACCCTCACTGCTAACCTTCACCGCCAACCCTCAGAACCAACCCTCACTGCCAACCCTCACTGCCAACCCTCACTGCCAACCCTCACTGCCAACCCTCACTGCCAACCCTCACTGCCAACCATCACTGCCAACCATCACTGCCAACCCTCACCGCCAACCCTCACCGCCAGCCCTCACCGCCAGCCCTCACCGCTAACCCTCACCGCCAACCCTCACCGCCAACCCTCACTGCCAACCCTCACTGCTAACCCTCACTGCCAACCCTCACTGCCAAGCCTCACCGCCAACCCTCACCGCCAACCCTCACCGCCAACCCTCACCGCCAACCCTCACCGCCAAGCCTCACCGCCAACCCTCACCGCCAACCCTCACCGCCAACCCTCACCGCCAACCCTCACCGCCAAGCCTCACCGCCAACCCTCACCGCCAACCCTCACCGCCAACCCTCACCGCCAACCCTCACCGCCAACCCTCACCGCCAACCATCACTGCCAACCCTCACTGCCAACCCTCACTGCCAACCCTCACTGCCAACCCTCACTGCCAACCCTCACTGCTAACCCTCACTGCTAACCCTCACTGCCAACCCTCACTGCTAACCCTCACCGACAAACCTCACCGCTAACCCTCACCGCTAACCCTCACTGCCAACCCTCACTGCCAACCCTCACTGCCAACCCTCAATGCCAACCCTCACTGCTAACCCTCACTGACAACCCTCACTGCCAACCCTCACTGCCAAGCCTCACTGCCAACCCTCACTGCCAACCCTCACTGCTAACCTTCACCGCCAACCCTCAGAACCCTCACTGCCAACCCTCACTGCCAACCCTCACTGCCAAGCCTCACCGCCAACCCTCACCGCCAGCCCTCACCGCCAACCCTCACCGCTAACCCTCACCGCCCACCCTCACCGCCAACCCTCACCGCCAACCCTCACTGCTAACCCTCACTGCCAACCCTCACTGCCAACCCTCACTGCCAACCCTCACTGCTAACCCTCACTGCTAACCCTCACTGCCAACCCTCACTGCTAACCCTCACCGACAAACCTCACCGCTAACTCTCACCGCTAACCCTCACTGCCAACCCTCACTGCCAACCCTCACTGCCAACCCTCACTGCCAACCCTCACTGCCAACCCTCAATGCCAACCCTCACTGCTAACCCTCACTGACAACCCTCACTGCCAACCCTCACTGCCAAGCCTCACTGCCAACCCTCACTGCCAACCCTCACTGCCAACCCTCACTGCTAACCCTCACTGCTAACCCTCACTGCCAACCCTCACCGCCAGCCCTCACCGCCAACCCTCACCGCTAACCCTCACCGCCCACCCTCACCGCCAACCCTCACCGCCAACCCTCACCGCTAACCCTCACTGCCAACCCTCACTGCCAAGCCTCACCGCCAACCCTCACCGCCAACCCTCACCGCCAACCCTCACCGCCAACCCTCACCGCCAAGCCTCACCGCCAACCCTCACCGCCAATCCTCACCGCCAACCCTCACTGCCAACCCTCACCGCCAACCCTCACCGCCAACCCTCACTGCCAACCCTCACTGCCAACCCTCACTGCCAACCCTCACTGCCAAACCTCACTGCCAACCCTCACTGCCAACCCTCACTGCCAAACCTCACTGCCAACCCTCACTGCCAACCCTCACTGCCAACCCTCACTGCTAACCCTCACTGCTAACCCTCACTGCCAACCCTCACTGCCAACCCTCACTGACAACCCTCACTGCCAACACTCACTGCCAACCCTCACTGCTAACCCTCACCGCCAAACCTCACTGCTAACCCTCACCGCCAACCCTCACTGCCAACCCTCACTGCCAACCCTCACTGCTAACCCTCACTGCCAATCCTCACTGCCAACCCTCACTGCCAATGCACACTGCCAACTCTCACTGCCAACCATCACTGCCAACTCGCACTTCCATCCTCCCTGCCTACCCTCACTGCCAACCCTCACTGCTCAGCATTGTTGCCAACTCTCACTGCCAACCTCACTGCTAATTCACACAGCCATCCTCCCTGCCTACCCTCACTACCAACCCACACTGCCAACTCTCACTGCCAACCCCCACTGCCAACCACCACTGCCAATTCACACAGCCATCCTCTCTGGCTACCCTCACTGCCAACCCTCACTGCCAACCCTCATTGCCGACTCTCACTGCCAACCCTCACTGCCAACCCTCACTGCCAACTCGCACTTCCATCCTCCCTGCCTACCCTCACTGCCAACCCTCACTGCTTAGCATTGTTGCCAACTCTCACTGCCAACCATCACTGCCAATTCACACAGCCATCCTCCATGCCTACCCTCACTGCCAACCCTCACTGTCAACCCTCACTGCCAACCCCCACTTCCAACTCTCACTGCCAACCCTCACTGCCAACTCTCACTGCCAACCATCATTGCCAATTCACACAGCCATCCTCCCTGCCAACCCTCACTGCCAACCCTCACTGCCAACCCTCACTGCCTACCCTCACTGCCTACCCTCACTGCCTACCCTCACTGCCAACTCTCACTGCCAACCCTCACTGCCAACCATCACTGCCAACTCGCACGACCATCCTCCCTGCCTAACCTCACTGCCAGCCCTTACTGCCAACTCCTTACTGCCAACACCACTGCCAACCTTCACTGCTTAGCTATGCTGCCCTCACTGCCAACTCGCACTGCCATCTTCCCTGCCTACCCTCAATGTCAGCCTCACTACCAACTCTTCCTGTTAAACCTCGCACACATGGAAAATGTCCACTGCGACAGGCTTCCAGGTTGCAGCCACCCGTTAGGCCTAAGCAGCCAGGGGCATCTTCAGAATCGGTCATCTGATGAATATAAAGAGCTGTTGCCAGAGTGGTGCCCCCAGTGACTGATAAATGCTGCGAAAAGGGTGTTTGGGATGGATGCCACCTTACCTTGCTCTGGGATGCTTGCGAAGCTGATTCACGGCCATGATCAAGCAGCTCCTGCTCCAGCTCATCCTGCTCTTCGCCAGGGTCAAAGTTGTACATGGGCATCAGCTGATGACGTAGTTTTTCCAGCCTATCAGGTGGGTAAAAAGCAACGGAAAAGCAACATTTAAAGACAGTTTTTCAGCAGCTGAATGTCCCTCGAGTGTCACAAAGAAATCTGAAGAATCACACGCACCATTTGAATGGTTAGCCTTTCAAAGGGTGCCTGTATTTTTGTATAAGTGTCAACCTCAGGCCCCTCGTCAGTTATTAAGCACAAGACTCTCAGGTGAACTCTACAGTCTGGTTCATCTGCCGATTTATGCTCCATTATCCAATCGAGCCTCTGGGTCACAGAGGCACCACAGTTGGCAATCCCCCAGCCAGCGAGTGGAAAGCAGGCAGGTTAGCACTGTTGCTTCACAGCACCAGGGTCCCAGGTTCGATTCCTGTCTGTGCGGAGTCTGCACGTCCCCCTCCCCCCCCCCCCCCCCCCCCCCCCCCCGTGTCTGCGTGGGCTTCCTCCTGGTGCTCCGGATTCCTCCCACAAGTCCCGAAAGACGTGCTATTAGGTAATTTGGATATTCTGAATTCCCCCTCTGTTTACCCGAACAGGCGGCGGAATGTGGTGACTAGGGGATTGTCACAGTAACTTCATTGCAGTGTTAATGTTAGCCGACTTGTGACACTAATGAAGATTATTATTATGTAATCAGACTGGCAGCCGGGCCAATAAGGGAAGAGAAAATGGGAGGAGAATATTGTTGACTTTTTAATTTCTAAATTCCAGGTTTCTTTTTACAAGCTGCTTAGCAATCACACCACCACTAAAATTAGGATGATTCAAACTCCATCAGCTTCTGTCCTTGCTGAGTTACACTAAGCCATGAAGTAAGCAGCTCTCATGGAGTTGTGACTACATTGAGGAATTGACTACACTTTATCAGAAGAGAAAAAACACTTCAGGACATCTAAAGGCGCTATAATCAGTGCAAGCTTTGTTTTTCTTTCCTTCTCTTTTCTTCCATCTTTCTATTTCTTTTTCTCTCTTTCTTCCTTCCTTACTTTCATTTTTGTTTTCAATCATTTTCTTTCATTCTTTTTCCTTTTCCCTGCATAGTTGACTGCATAACCAGCATGGTGGCATAGTGGTTAGCACTTTTGCCTCACACCACCAATGACCTGGGCAGCACGGTAGCATAGTGGTTAGCACAATTGTTTCACAGCTCCAGGGTCCCAGGTTCGATCGCCCGGCTTGGGTCACTGTCTGTGCGGAGTCTGCACGTTCTCCTCGTGTGTGCGTGGGTTTCCTCCGGGTGCTCTGGTTTCCTCCCACAGTCCAAAGATGTGCAGGTTTGGTGGATTGGCCATGCTAAATTGCCCTTAGAGTCCAAAATTACCCTTAGTGTTGGGTGGGGTTACTGGGTTATGGGGTTATGGGGATAGGGTGGAGGTGTAGGCTGGGGTAGGGTGCTCTTTCCAGGAGCTGGTGCAAACTCAATTGGCTGAATGGCCTCCTTCTGCACTGTAAATTCTGTGAAATCTATGAATTGTGGCCTTGGGTGGAATTTCCACTTCTCCCCGTGTCTGTGTGGGTTTCCTCCGGTTTTCTCACAGTCCAAAGATGTGCAGATTTGGTGGATTTGCCATGATCAATGGGTTACGGGGGTAGAGAGAGGGAGTGGGCCGAGGTAGAGTGGGCCTGTCATGTTCTGTAGACTGGCCAATATGAATGATGTCCTCCAGAACATCTAGTTTAAATAATTTATTATGAAACAACTGCGTGCTGAAGATAACTCGGATAAATAAAATGATAAACTACTAACACTAATTAACTATTGTAGAGTTACTGCGAAATATGTCAATCCTCCAACACGGCCTACTCTCAACTCCCCAGCCACAGGTGGGTTTACACTGCCACCTAGTGGTCAGAGGTCGTGTGTGACATTATGTACTGAATTGCTTTATGCATAGCATTACAGGGCCCAGGTAGGGTGCTTTTCCGGAGGGTCGGTACAGACTCGATGGGCCAAATGGCCTCCTTCTGCACTGGAGGGATTCTCTATATTCTGTGAGACTACACCTCAATTGTCATGCACAGTCAAGCAGCCCTTTGAGTCACTGGTTTCCTGGGTTCAAGCACCTCTTTGGACTTGGGCGCAAAAATCAAAACTAACAGTGCAGCATCGAGGGAGTGCTGTGCTGTCGGGAGTGTTAACGTTTGAATGAGGCCTGTTGGATATAAAAGATCCCATGGCACTATTTTGAAGAAGAGCCCTGGTTTTCCCTGGTGCCCTGGACAATGTTTATCCCTCAATTAACATCACAAAAACAGATGAACTGATCATTGTCACATTGCTGTTTGTGGATCGAGCTGTGAACAGATTGGCTGCTGCGCTTTGTTCGAAGCACGGTGCTACCAAGGCACCACATAAATGCCAGTTGTGTAGCACTCCATCCAGTGGTCTGAGTGGGTACTGCCCCAGCTGAATGTAAGTGGCTGGCAGACGGTTTCAGAGGAAGCTCCTGAGAGTTAAACCCGTGACCTTGGACGGGGTATGGGTTGGGGAGGTAGCCACAGCGACGACCAGGGCTCTTGAGGCTGGTCCAAAGCATCTTTGAATTTTGAGTCATGGATTTGTTGCTCAAAACAGACAAGAGGTTCCTGCTACTCACCTTCCAATCTTCAGAAAGCCCTTCAGCGTGTCCCAAGTGAAATCCTCAATCCCACTCGTGCCAGGGCTTCCGACTGACCCAACACCCAATAACAGCATGTGTGCATAGCCCACCCCTCTTCGTCACTGGGTGACAAATGGGTAAAGGATTGGCAACATTAACACTAAAAGGTACGGATTGAGGGCCCCCATGGAAAATCCCGTCTGTTTGTCTTTTTAACAAAAACGTTAATCTGTTTAAGCACAAATTGCCCGAGATTGTGAACTTGAGTCCTGCATTTGGACCTGGAACCTACAACACGAGCGTCAATTGCATTCTACACACACAGGCATAATAGCTAAGGCAGTCCCAGGGCTAATCCCTGGTCTGTGTCGGATTTCCATGGTGTTCCCATGGTGTTCCCATGGTGTTCCCCATGGTGTTGCCCATGGTGTTCCCATGGTGTTGCCCATGGTGTTCCCATGGTGTTCCCATGGTGTTCCCCATGGTGTTGCCCATGGTGTTCCCATGGTGTTGCCCATGGTGTTCCCATGGTGTTCCCATGGTGTTCCCATGGTGTTGCCCATGGTGTTCCCATGGTGTTCCCATGGTGTTGCCCATGGTGTTGCCCATGGTGTTTCCATGGTGTTGCCCATGGTGTTCCCATGGTGTCCCCATGGTGTTCCCATGGTGTTGCCCATGGTGTTCCCATGGTGTTCCCATGGTGTTGCCCATGGTGTTCCCATGGTGTTCCCATGGTGTTGCCCATGGTGTTCCCATGGTGTTGCCCATGGTGTTCCCATGGTGTCCCCATGGTGTTCCCATGGTGTTGCCCATGGTGTTCCCATGGTGTTCCCATGGTGTCCCCATGGTGTTCCCATGGTGTTGCCCATGGTGTTCCCATGGTGTTGCCCATGGTGTTCCCATGGTGTCCCCATGGTGTTCCCATGGTGTTGCCCATGGTGTTCCCATGGTGTTCCCATGGTGTTGCCCATGGTGTTCCCATGGTGTTGCCCATGGTGTTCCCATGGTGTTGCCCATGGTGTCCCCATGGTATTGCCCATGGTGTTCCCATGGTATTGCCCATGGTGTTGCACGAGTGGGATAGTTAATGGACGTGTGATTATACAATGTGCCATCTTGTGGATTAGAAGTCAGGGTCTCTCCCTTATCTTGCTTGCCATTTTTATGTTGCTATTTCTCTCGCGGTTTCCTTCTTCAAGCTGCTTCTCTTTCTTCCTCTCCCTGATTCTCTCGCCCTCCTCTTCTGCCTTTCTCGCTCTTTCATCCTTCTGCCCAACTGGTCGTTTATTGACAATGGGCGAACTGGCGGAACGTTCAACCGCCAGCAGGAGTGCGAGGGGAGCGGAGCTGGCAAATCGAGCGAGCTGCCCCCTCCCCACCCAACAGCCAGCAGGGGTGCGAGGAGAGAGGAGCTGGCAAATCGAGAGAGCTGCCCCCTCCCCACCCAACAGCCAGCAGGAGTGCGAGGGGAGAGGAGCTGGCAAATCGAGAGAGCTGCCCCCTCCCCACCCAACAGCCAGCAGGGGTGCGAGGGGAGCGGAGCTGGCAAATCGAGCGAGCTGCCCCCTCCACCCCAAGCCCCGCAGGGGTGCGAGGGGAGCGGAGCTGGCAAATCGAGAGAGCTGCCCCGCCCTCCCCCCAAGCTCCGCAGGGATATTAAATAGAGCAGGAGGATGCTGAGCCTGCAGCATGCCATCTTCACGCCAGTCTCCCAATTTATGGAAGGCGAGTTGCAAAGCGGTGACCCAGCCGCCATTCTGAAATCACTAATTAACAAACTATCAAGCCGGTTAACGACCCGATCCTCCCCAAATTTTGTGTTGAATTTTTCAAGAGTTGGGCACGGACAGGATGGGAATGTCTGATGGCAGCTGTGGACGATGTGGCAGGTGGGTGGTAAAGAAGGCCTGACGCCGAGGACCATGGTTGAATGTAGCAGCGGATTTGGTGGGTGAAGGTGACAGGGTCCGGGCTGTTTTTTAAAATCACACCTTTAACCTTTTTTGAGCTTTCAATAACAACAAAGGTTAATTCTGAGAGCTGGTGGTCTTTACAATTCTAGCCGTGAGCGAGTTTCTGTTTGTGGTCCCACCACATAGGTGGGACTGGGCCCCGAGCCTCCCTGCTCCTCTAATTAGCCATCTTCTCGCTGGGCGCCCACTAACTGGCCATCCCAATGCTTGATTGGCTGCACTGAGACGGTGTGAGTGGGAGTGAGACGAGCTCTCAGGATGCAATTCTCCGCTCTCACGAAAATTCGGAGAATAGCGGGCGGCGTAAATTTATACGGACACGCTGGTCCGACGCCCTCCCGCTATTCTCCCCCCCCCCCCACGCCCGCCTCCCGACACGAATCGCTGCCCGCCCTTTTTTTACGGCGAGCAGCCATTCACTCCTGGCCGATGGGCCGATTTCCAAGGCCCTTTACGGCCGTTTTTACAAGCGTAAAACACACCTGCTCTGGCCGTTCGTAAAAACGGCCGTAAAGTCCCGTTCTCGGGAACCATGGCACCGATTGGCACGGCAGTACCACGGCCGTGCCAAGGGTGCCATGGGCCCGCGATCGGTGGGCACCGATCGCGGGCAGCGCGTATTTACCCCGCGCACTCTTTCTCCCTCCGCCGCCCCGATGGATCCATCCACGGGGCTTCTGGGGGGCATAACGGCCCGCGCATGCGCAGGTTTCACGCACAAGCGCGATGACGTCATCCGCGCATACGCGGGTTGGAGTCGTCCAATCCGCGCATGGGCGGCTGACGTCATCTGACGCGCCAGCCGTCGCTAACTCTGGCTAGCGGGCTTAACGAAATTCGTTAAGCCCGCGATGCCGGAGTTCATGGCCGCGCGATACTAGCCCCGACCGGGGAGATGAATCGGTTCCCGGTCGGGGGGGCGGAGGCTGGTGTCAAACGTGCCCGTTTTTGACGCCAGCTTCCCGAGTTTTCGTAACTCGGGAGAATCGCGCCCTCAGTTTCCATTCCACCTCCCTTCACCTCGCCGAGCCGGCCCACAAAACTGGCGGGGGCCGATTGGCTGCACGTTATGTACCCCTGCCCTATTCCCTATTCCAATGATGCAGGGGTGCCGCCGTTGGACAGGGGTGGGCACGGTTAGAAGCCTGACGACACCGGGTTAAAGTCCAACAGGTTTATTTGGAATCACTAGCTTTCGGAGCGCAGCTCCTTCATCAGGTGAGTCAATCAATCTGGTGTTGTAATACTTCTTACTTTTCCAACTGCACTCTGGGGCCTGACTGGAATTTTAACCTACAACCTGGGTAGGGGAACTTTTAAAGAAAACCTCCCGTGCATCACGAGGCGGAGGTTCTCTCCGCTGGATCTCCACCCTCTTGCCACCCACCCCTGCACAACCCCGTTAATCCCCTCAGGCATCACCCGCAGTTAAAATTGGGGATTAAAGTGTTAAGAAATGAGAATGATCTTTAAACGATCCCACATTTGTTTTTTTATTTTGAAGTCTTGACTTCCAGCCCTAATTTTAGCAGCAGGAACGTTTAGAGCTTCTCCTTTCATCTAGAATGATGTATGTTCATGAATGGAGGGTGACAGAGGGGGGTTGGCACTCAGCTCGGGCCTGAGGATGTGTAGGAGGCCACGCCCTCTCGCTCTCTTATCTTGGCCAGCACTCGCCTGCAGCTTAATGAATGGAGTCACAGGGGAGGGAGGGAAGGAGGAACCGAGGGCCGGCCACAAGTCACAGCGGTTTCTGCGGTCGATGGTCCCCTGGAAGCAAGTGTCACCTCGGGCCAAGCAAACTCGGCAAACCGCAGGACGCCAGGGACGAGGATGTGTCATTCAGCGAGGCCTCTGCCTGTCGCGGGCCGTAAGAGGAACCGAGAGCCAGCTGCACTATTTCAGTTGGAGGCGAGCCGGCCTCGAAGCCCTGAGGATATCCTGCCAGTACAGTTTGTGAATGAGACGTTAACAGCCAGAGCCTGGCCAACCCTAAATCCATCTTTAACCACAACGTCAGGGAAATAAATATCTCAGCAAGAGATCTGGTTTTAATAAAGGGCCTCACCATTCATTCGAACTACCTTACAAAAGACATTTATTTTTTTGCGCAGCAACAGATGGAGAGAATAGTGGGTGGAAATGCAATACCGATGAGAGCATGGGTTTTACTTTCAGATCCTTGGGACAACCTCATCAAAAGGCTGGAGTTCTAATCCCAGCATCAGCTGCCAGATGAACTCAGCTGGCCATGTAGGGGTTCTCAGTTTGGCTACAAGGGAGTTGATTTTCCTTTGCTACTCCAGGGCCATGTACCCAATTCCCTGGGCATCAGTATTGCCAGGAGAGGGAGGCGCCCCTTTCTTTTCTCAATCTCCATGCCCGTACGCAGTAAGACCCGGCTTGGGCTGATTCACTGCAAGTGACATTTGCAGGTGCCAGGCAACGCCCATCTCCAACAAAAGAGAATCTAACTACCTCCCCTTGATGTTCAACAGTATTGCAATCACTGATTCGCCCACGCTCAACACCCGAGGGTGGGGGCTATCATTGACCAGAAACTGGCTCCCCAAAGCCTACCCGCCATCTACAAGGCACAAGCCAGGAGTGTGATAGAATACCCTCCACTTGCCTAGATGGGTGCAGCTCCAACGACACTCAAGAAGCTCCACACCATCCAGGACACAGCAGCCCCGCTTGATTGGCATCCCATCCACCATCATAAATATTAACTCCCTCAACCTGGGCAAGAGCGAGTTGTTCGTGGTGCACCCGGGGGATCAGGAGGAGGTGATTGGTAGGCTCCCACTGAAGCAGGCAGGGAAGAGCTTCAGGTACCTAGGGGTCCAGGTGGCGGGGAGTTGGGGAGCCCTGCACAAGCTCAACCTCACAAGGCCGGTGGAGCAGATGGAGGAGGAGTTCAAGAGGTGGGATATGTTGCCGCTGTCGCTGGCGGGTAGGGTGCAGTCCGTTAAGATGACGGTGCTCCTGAGGTTTTTGTTCCTGTTCCAGTGCCTCCCCATCCTTATCCCGAAGGCCGTTTTTAGGAGGGTCAACAGGAGTATCACGGGAGTTGTGTGGGCGCATGGGACTCCGAGGGTGAGAAGAGTGTTCCTGGAATGGGGCAGGGATGGGGGGGGGGGGGGGGGGCTGGCGTTGTCCAACCTCTGTGGGTACTATTGGGCTGGCAACGCAGCGATGGTGCGTAAGTGGGTAATGGACGAGGAGGGGGCAGCATGGAAGAGGATGGAGGTGGCGTCATATGTGGGCACGAGCCTGGAGGCGCTGGTAACGGCGCCGTTGCTGCTCCCTCCAACGAGGTATACCACGAGCCCGGTGGTGGCGGCTAACTTCAAAATTTGGGGGCAATTGAGACGGCATAGGGGAGAAGTGGGGGGCTCGATGGAGACCCCGATACGGGGGAACCATCGGTTTGTCCCAGGGAGCATTGATGGCGGATTTCTGGGCTGGCACAGGGTAGTGGTTAGGAGGTTGAGGGACCTGTTTGTGGAGGGGAGGTTCGCGAATTTGGGGGAGTTAGAGGGGAAGTTTGGGCTCCCCCCGGGGAACATGTTTAGGTACATGCAGGTGAGGGTGTTTGCCAGGCAGCAGGTGGAGGGGTTCCCCTTGCAGCCCCCACGCGGGGTGCGGGACAGGGTGCTCTCGAGGGTGTGGGTTGGAGGAGGGAGGATTTTGGACATATACCGGGTAATGCAGGAGGTAGAGGAGGCCTCGGTGGAGGAACTGAAGGGGAAATGGGAAGAGGAGCTGGGTGAGGAGATTGAGGAGGGGACGTGGGCAGATGCCCTGGAGAGAGTGAATTTCTCCTCTTCCTGTGCGAGGCTTAGCCTCATATAGTTCAAGGTGCTGCATAGGGCCCACATGACTGGGACGAGGATGAGTAGGTTTTTCGGGGGCGAAGACAGGTGTGCTAAGTGCTCGGAGCCCAATAAACCATGCCCATAATTTTTGGGCGTGTCGAGGGTGGTGGGATCCAGGGTCAAGCCAGGCTGGGGACTCGCAATTTTTGGGGTTGCAGTGGAGCCGGGAGTGCAGGAGGCGAAAGAGGCCGGTGTTCTGGCCTTTGCGTCCCTAGTAGCCCGGCGGAGGATCTTGCTCCAATGGAAGGATGTGAGGCCCCCAAGCGTGGAGGCCTGGATCAATGATATGGCGGGGTTCATTAAATTGGAGAAGGTGAAATTTGCCCTGAGGGGATCAGTACAGGGGTTCTTTAGGCGGTGGCAGCCTTTCCTGGCGGAACGGTAGGGAAATAGGCCGGCAGCAGCAGCAACCGGGGGGGGGGGGGGGGGGGGGGGGGGGGTTTGGTTCGGTGGGAGGGGGAACTGTGTACATGGGTTTGTAGGATGTGGCGGGTGTTATCTCTTTCCCTTTTGTTGTTTGGGTGTTCTTTTGTTTTTTATTTTGTTTGCAGTTGCTTTTGAAGTTGGGGGGGTGTTGTTCTTGGGTTTTTGCCGTGGTTGTTTTGTTAATATTGTTGTGATGTTTATATTTTGTAAAAATCTTAATAAAAATTATTTTTTTTAAATAAATAAATATTAACTCCCTCACAACGCAAACTGGCAGGAGTCTGTACGAGCTACAAGATGAACATCAGCAACTTGGCAAAGATCCTCCAATAGCATCAACCAAACCTGCAACCTCTTCACCAAGAAAGACGAGAGCAACAGATGCAGTAGAACTCTACCATCTGCATGATCCCCTTCCAAGTCACACGCCATCCTGACTTGGGAACGTATCACCGTTCCTTCACTGTCGCTGGGTCAGAATTCTCCCTCCGTCCCAAACAGTACCGTACATGTTCCTACACCACATGAACTGTAGCAGTACAAGAGGGCAACTCACCACCCCCTTCTCATGGGCAATTAGGAATGGGCAATAAATGCTGGCCCAGCCAATGTCATCCACATCCCATGAATGAATTTTAAAGAAATCACCATCTATTGTGGATTAGAGTTTTCAACTCTGCTTGAAGGCATTCCTGGAGGTTTTAATTACATGACCTCCCCTGCCTCAAGTAGCCCCCACCCCCACACTCTTCTGCCAATGGTCATCCGACTTGTCCAACCGCACAGCCTTCCCATGGTTAATTGGTAAGTAAACAGACTCCTCCTTACCTGATTGGATGGTTCTTGACCATCAGCCAAACAGCCACTTTCCCATCTCCAGTCATGGAGGGTTGGCAACCCTGCAGTTCATTGTCCTGGGCTTTCCCGGGGAGGATGGAGTTTGGGCTGTGCTGGAGACGGAAGGAAAGCCCTATTCTACCTGGCCCTGCAGGATTCCTGCTTCGCAATCGAGGCCTTCAAACAACTGCCCTCCTTCAGCAGAGAGAGGGCCACAATCTGAGGGACCCTATGGATGGGCCAACAGCCATTCATGTGCTCCCTCCCCTGGATGGTCTTGAGAAGGAAACGTGGTGGCTTTTTGGCCTGAATACTGTTCAAATGTATTGCACCTCAAAGACATACCAAAGCGTTTTACAGCTGATCAATGTACTTTAGAAGTAGATACTGTTGAACTGCAGGAAGCAGGGCAGCCAATTTATGCTTAGGAAACTCCCACTGCCATCAAAGTAATAATGACCCGATAAACTGCTTTGGAGTTATTTGGCCCAGGTCGCTGGGAGAATTACCTTCCTCTTCTTTGCCTGGGGATCATTTACGGCCATTGAGAAGATAGATAGGGTCTTGGTTCAACATCTCATGCGAAAGGCAGCACCTCCAGAATTGTAGCGCTCGCTCTGTACGGCACTGGGAGTGTCAACTTTGTGCCCAGTCTGCCCAGTGGAACTTAAACCCACAACCTTCTGATTCAGAGGCGAGAGGGTCACTCAGCGTGCCACAGCTGGCACATTTTAGCGATGGAAAGACAAGCATTCGTCCCAACAACCTGATCGCCTTTCCATAGATCATCCTCCCCGTTTTTCCACCGTTATCTCCTAACGCATTCCCGTCTGGAACCTATGTCTGCTGTGTTCTTCAGTGTTCCTGCTGGCCAATCCTGCAGCTGTATTAGATTCTGGGTGAAGAAAGTTTCAATTTGTTTCCTTCCTTACTCCGAACCTTTTTGATTTGAGTTGCAACGCCTGGTGTTGGAACCTCACTGATTGTACCCTCCTGGACCAACTTGATCAACTCCCTTCCTAATCTAGAAGGTTTCTACCAGGAGAACTTGCATTCGTGTCAAATAACGAAAAATGGTCAGAACTGCATTATCCGACCGTTTCACGCCGGCGCCAACCACACCTGGTCGCTGCCGGCGTGAACAGCGCGCGAACGCTGCGTGTGTGGCCTGTGGGAGGGGGAGAGGATCGAGCACCAGGGGGGTGCTCAGGAGGGGTCTGGCCCGCGATCGGTGCCCACTGATCGGCGGACCGGCGTCTCTAAAGGACGCACTCTTTTTCCTCCACCGCCACGCAAGATCAATCCTCCATGTCTTGCGGGCGCCCGCGGGGAGGACGGCAACCGCGCATGCGCGGGTTACATCATTTAGGCGCCGCTTTGACCCGGGCACCAAGGCCCGGCGCGCAAAATTGACGCGGCGCCGCTCCTAGCCCCCTGGGGGTGGGAGAATAGGGGGCGAGGAGCGACCTCCGACGTCGGAGTGAAACACTCCAATTTTCACTCCAGCATCGGCACTTAGGGCGCGATTCTCCCGACTTACGAAAAATTGGAGAATAGCGGGCGGCGTAAATTTTTATGGACACGCTGGTCCGACGCCCTCCCGCTATTCTCCCCCCTCCCCAACCCCTGCCTCCCGACACGAATCGCTGGCTACCGTTTTTTTACGGCGAGCACGATCGGGGCCCACCGACCGGCGGGCCGGCCTCTCTGGCTGGGGGCCTCCTTTCTTCCGCGCCGGCCCCTATAGCCATGCGCCATGTTGCGTCGGGTCTGGCAGGTTGAAGGAAGCCACTGCGCATGCGCAGATCCCGCGGCGCCCAGTTCACGACAGGATCAGCCGCTGGAGCGGTGTGAACCGCTCCAGCGCCGTGCTGGCCCCCTGTCGGGGCCAGAATTGCTGATCCTGAGGCCGTGTCGATGCCGTCGAGAAATGCGACGCCGTTTCCGACGGTGTCAACACTTAGCCTCAGGATCACAGAATCCCACCCGGGATTCTGGTGAAGGAACTTATTACAAAGATAAACAGACTCTTAATCAGCAAGGGATCAAGGGTCATGAGGATAAGGCGGGAGAGTGGAGTTGAGGATGATATCAGATCAGTAAATGGTGGGGCAAACTCAATGGGCTGAATGGCTGAAGAGGCTCCTGCCTCTTTTGATATTATGGCATGTTTCCAGCCTTTCATCTCCAATTAGATGGCAGGAACCCCGGATGCAAGGCCCATGGGGCTGGTTTAGCTCACTCGGCTAAATCGCAGGCTTTTAAAGCAGACCAAGGCAGGCCAGCAGCACGGTTCGATTCCCGTACCAGCCTCCCCGGACAGGCGCCGGAATGTGGCAACTAGGGGCTTTTCACAGTAACTTAATTGAAGCCTACTCGTGACAATAAGCGATTTTCATTTCATGATACAGAAGTGCCTATTTAATGCAATGTAGCTGATACTGGGCCATAGAATTTTGAATATTCCATATTATCAAATGCGTCACACGTATCTCATGTGAATTTTCTATGCTTTCCTATTCTTACTGCCGTCTTAAAGATCAGGAATGAAACTCAAGGATTAATTCACACCCAAAATCGCCACTCTATATCAAACTGCTGGATGTGTAATGCTCCACAATGAGGATAAAAAGTCGAAAATATTGCTGTGCTTTCCTGAAGCAGGCACAATGCAACATTTGGAAAGCAACAGCTCTGGTTCCTGCTCTTGATTGCTGTTGGTAAGTCTTGCTGCTCAGCGGATGTGGAATGGAATTGGTTGTCGACAGGGTCAGCTGATCTTTCTATTCCTCCATCTTTCATCCCTGTGACGCTCTCGCAGTCAAACCTGGACTCCCCTGGCTGAAAAATATCTACTACTGAAGCAGAGGGAGCGGGGATTGAGAAGTAGTCTGGTATCGGTGTAGCGGCTGGGGTTATTCTTCTCAACCTTGCCCCTCGCCTGAGGTGTGGTGATCCTCGGGTTAAATCACCACCAGCCAGCTCTCCCCCCCCCCCCCCCCCCCCCCCCCCCCCCTCAAAGGAGAAAGCAGCCTGTGGTCATCTGGAACAATGCCAACTTTACCTTCCCAGTATCAGTGGAGGGTGTTGTGCTTTTACAATGACACAAAGGCACTATTCACTCATCAGGGATTGGGTAAACGCATTATGGCTTCATTTATTAAGACAAGGCATGTGCAGAAATGTATCCAGAGGTAAGAAGCCTAAAGGCCGCAGAGCTGTGTATCTGTGCTCTGTTCTAAAGCAAAGGTGAAACTAAACCTGGATCGCATGACACACTTCCTTTCTAGTGATGTCATGTGGCAATCCCTTCAAGACATATTGCGATAGAAGGAGTGGGGAATGAGGGGTAATCCAGTGTTTGTGGAGTGGGGGAATATAAGAACATGGAAAAGAAGAGTCCACTTGGCCCAGTGACCCTGCTCAGTAGGATCATTGCTGACCTGAGCTTGACCATAACTCCACTTTCCTACCTGACCCCGTAGCCTTTGCCTCCCTTGTAGTTCAATAATCTGTCTCACTCAGCCTCGAGTACATTCTGAGCTAGGGCATTCCAAAGAGTAACCGATGGATCCCACCCTCTACCCCTCCCTTCAGTTGCCAGCGCGCCTTAAGGCTCAGAAAGCCCAGTCTGCAAGTGGCAAACAGTAAAAATTATGTTAAAATGAAGGCATGCAGCCCCCCCCCCCTCCCCCCGCCCCCCCCCCCCCCCCCCCCCTCCCCACCCCCTTGAATTATTCCCGAGCGCGCCCAGGCGGCAAATGGCTGGTTTGGAGTGGCCTTGCCTTATTTTAAAATTTCCCCCCCACGGGAGTTAAAATTCCTCCCCAAGCAATTTCATTGGACCAGTGAGCAGTCCAAGGGTTAATACCATGCTGTTCTCCAGCTAGTCACTGAACAGCGCGGAGACTGCTGACCAGCTGTGGAACCTAAACCCCCGCCCCCGCTCTCGAACTGCTCGCTCCACAGAGAAAGTTCTGATAACCAGGAGGACTTGGGCCAAACTTTCAACAGCAACAAAAAAAAAAAATAGGCACACTCACCTTTTCCTTTTCCTGATGTACAGGACCTGAATTCAAGGAGAGATTACTCATTAGTGTCAATGTAGCAGCTGCAATAAAAAAAAAGGGCAAATTTCAAAGCAGAGCTGATAAGGAAACTGTGACCGCAGAAACAGAGAGGGTATCGGAAGCCAGAGCTAAACAGTGGAAATCTGAAATAAGAAGAGAAAACGGTGGGAAATCTCGCCAGGTGGGTCACTGTCTGCAAAGGCAGGCTCGTGGTTCGGGGGGGGAGCTGTCATTAAACTCTCAATTAAACATTGTGTGCCCAATTTAAGGACATAAAACAGGCATAACTATGATCAAGGAAGTTAGAGTCATCACTGCACAAAAGAAGGCTATTCGGCCCTTTGACTCTGTGATGATATGCAGACATGCAGATGATATACAGAGAGGCAGCTAATAAACACAGAGAACAGGACATGACTAATGAGCAGACAGGGAACTCAGGGGTGGTATCTCACTATAAAAAGCACGAGGCACTCACACTCCGGCTCTTTCCACTGATGAACATCTACAGAGTGAGTCAGGGTGTATGTACAGTGTCACACCTCCAGCATGTGGCTAAGAGCTAGTCTGGTTCAGTCAGACAGAGTAACCACACTTAGGTTAGCAGAGAGTCGAACTCATAGAGAACTGTGCTAACTGTGCTACTGGTTCAATAAATCAGATTGAACTAACTTCAAGGTCTGGAGTATCTTTTGGTTAAAGCTGCATCCAGTTGCAGCCTGTGTTATCCCAGAGTATATAGCACGTCAGACTCCACGCTAGCTCTCTGTAAAACAATCCTGTCAGTCCCGCTCTCCTGGTGCCCTGATTACTTATTTCCCTGAAATGCCCATCCAATTTCCCTTTGAAATCATTTATTATCTCCACTTCCACCACCACTGTCGAGAGATTTTCAGGTTGTTGCCACTCGCTGTATAACTATGTTCTTCCTCACAATCCCTTCAATCTGTGTTCCCCAATCTTTGCACCATCAGCTGATGGGAACAGCTTTTCATCGTCTCCTTTATCCAAAGCTGTCATAATCTTGTAAACCTCGATCAAACCTCCCCTCAAACCCCTTTGCTTCACGGAGAACAATCCCAGCTCCTTCAACCTCACCGGATAACTAAAATCCCTCCATCGTGGCACCATACTGGGAGATCTCCACTGCTCCCTCCCAAGGACCCTCATATCCTTCTTGAGGCATGGTGTCCAGAACTGGCCTCAATTCTCTACTTCTCGCCTGACCAGAGATTTATGAAGGTTCCGCATAACATTCCCACATTTTTACTCAAGGCCTGTAATTATGAATCCTAAGATCTCATATGTTTTGCTCCCTATTCTTTCTGTCCTGAAACCATCAACGGTCTGTGCACATGGACCACCAGGGGTAGGGGCTGGTTTAGCACAGTGGGCTAAACAGCTGTCTTGTAAAGCAGAACAAGGCCAGCAGCGCGGGTTCAATTCCCGTACCGGCCTCCCCGAACAGGTGCCGGAATGTGGCGACTAGGGGCTCTTCACAGTAACTTCATTTGAAGCCTACTTGTGACAATAAGTGATTTTCATTTCATTTCATACACTTTAGAACTGAGGAGTGGATTCTCCGCCCCGCGATGTCGGAAATTGCGATCGGGCAGAGAATCGGGCCTTCGGCGAAAATCGAGGTTGTCGCCGGGCGGCAAACTGTACACCATGCGCCAAGGCCTCGCCGGTGGCAACACGCGCCCCACACCCCGCACTGGTGTCGGCACGCAAACCGGTATTTGCATGCTTTAACATATCATTACCGGGTGCAGCTCAGTATTCTCCGGGCCTCCGCCATGCTCCGCCCCCGCCAGGCAGAAATGATGCAGGCACGGTTTGCCACATACAGGTATTTAAAAACGGGCACCGGGCTCCATGGCTGCTGAGGGAGAGAGAGCGGGTAAGAAAAGTTTCCAAATTCGCAGTAGTGGGCTGGCAGCTGAGTCGCTGGCTGGGGCGGCCCCCGGGGGGTTGTCTGCCATGTCAGGGGGAGTAACGAGAGGTAACCCGGAGACTGGCCGTGAGTTCAGAGTGTTGCCCCCCCCAGGATCGGGGTAGCCGAGTCCGGCCCGTCATTGCCGCAAGGCTGCGCACTCCACTGACTGTCCACTGTGTCCTGTAAATGTGCAGAGAGCATCTGGTCGTTTGGGTGCCCCCCCCCAGGTTACTCCCGTTTGACTCCAACTGACCCATCATGGGATGGGCGTGATCAAGCGCAACCAGTGGCCCACCAGGTGTTGGCACACCTCCAGAAGCGCTGCCCCACAGCAGGGGAATCAGCAGAGGTGCAGAGCACACCCCGAACAGAGTATGTCTGCACCATGGACTTTGGCACCCTCCCTGGCACATTGACCCTCTCGGGGCAGAGGCCTCACCAGTCACACTCTCATCGCAGGAGCACCAGCTGTCTCCAAGCCCTGCCTGCCCGCCACGGCCCGGCTCCCATCCATCCTGCCTCGGGCTGAGTGTCGCAGCCTGTGTGCCCACACCCAGGACCCAGAGCACACCACTGCTACAACCCCAACAGGTGCCCAACCACCCTCGCCCAGTCCCAACCACCGGCCCTGCCAGCACGCATGCCGCCAAGCGTGGGGGCGGTCGGGGGCACTTTGGTGACCATCCCAAATCTCACACCCTGTGCCACCATGCTGGTGGGGTAGCACACGGGCTACCCAAGGAGGTGACCCACAGTAGACTCCATTGGAGGGAGCAGGACAGGGGCCGCAGAGCGTACTGCTAGCATGGGTTGCGTCGGCCGCTGGTACCCCTGCCGACAGGGATGGGTGGTGGAATTGGAGGCCTTCCCACCCCAGGGCCGGTCACTGATGGGGCCAGGGGTGTGGTGAGGAAGGCACGGTGTCAGGGGGGAACGGCTGAGGGGTGGGGGTGGGACTGGGAGGGGGGGACATGCCTGATGGACCTGGATGGCAACAGGGGTACTCACCATGCTAACATGTCTGTCCTGTTCCCCCTGGAGAGTGGACTTTGGATCAGCCATGAATACTTGCATTCTGCCTGGCCGCAGCAGCCCTCGCAGATCCACTGAGACTGCAGACATGGGCGCTGCTCGGGAAGAACCCCGTACAACAGGAGCCTGCCCCAGAGGAGCAGGGGCCAGCCAGTGAGGGTGGAGAGCCGGCCGTCCAACAGGCCAGCAGGGAGGAGCAAAGTAGGTGTCGCATTAGGGCACGTGTCTACCATCGGCGCCTGTCCTTCAAGGAAATGCTGAAACGAACATGTTGCCAAAGATTTCAGCCAAGCAGATAGTGCAACGTCTGTGCCAGATGATGGCGCACCTGGCACTCTGGGGGTAGGGGGGGGGGGGGGGGGGGGGTGGGGGGGGAGACACCTTCTCCCGGTGGCCATCAAAGTGACGGTCGGCCTGAACGTTTTTGCCATTGGGTCCTTCCAGGCGCTGAGTGGGGACCTGTCAGGGATATCGCAGACATCCGCACACAGGTGCATCTGCACTGTCACGGAAACATTATATTAACAGTAACTTCATTGCAGCGTTAATGTAAGCCTACTTGTGACAATAAAGATTATTATTATTGTTACTGGGCAGTGGATTATATAAACTTCAATGTGGACCGAGCCCACCAGGATGCGCAGGCAACGCTATTTTTTTATTATGCAATTCATTTTTTCCAATTAAGGGGCAATTTAGCATGGCCAATCCGCCTACCCTGTACATCTTTGTGTGGTGGGGGTGAAGCCCACGCAGACAAGGGGAGAATATGCAAACACCACACGGACAATGACCCAGGGCTGGGATCGAACCTGGGACCTCGGCGCTGTGAGGCAGTAGTGCTGACCACTGCACCATCATGCTGCCCTTGGGCAGCGCGATTTGCCACCATGGCTGGCATGCCCAAAGTCCAGGGATTGATAGGGGCAGATGTCCTCCTACGCGCACCAGGGGGTCCCCCCCCCCCCCTAACCCCAGAGTGCCAGGTGCGCCATCATCTGACACAGACGTTGCACTATCTGCTTAGCTGAAATCTTTGGCAACATGCTCATAAATTGGACGGGTTTCACTCCATGAATGTGCAGCGAGTGTGATATCCGGGCGGCGTACACGATGCATATGTCCTGGCACACTCAACTGTGCCCGACCTTCGAAGCATCCCCTTTGGTGAGGGGTTGGCTCTTAGGCAACACTGCAGTCATGACTAATAATGCCTGTTTGGAGGCTCCAGACCGATGCAGAGAACTGATATAACGATGCCCATGCAGCAACCAGGAGCATCATTGCGGTGCATCTGTGTCCCAAGGATGCGGTTCCAATGCCTGGGCCGCACTGGTGGGACGCTCCAATATAACCCCATGACGGTCTCCCACATCGTGCTGGCCTGCTCCTGCTCCTGCTGTGTCCTGCATATCATCACACTGCAGAGTCAGGACATGCTTGAGGAGGAGGAAGAGGAACGCCAGGCCTCATCCGATGAGGAGAATGCGGAGGGTGGCCAGCAAGGACAGGCTATAGGGCCCGGGCAGGCACAGGAGGCCGTGCAATGTGTGCGCCAGGGCCGATGTGCATGGAAGCCCTTCATCATCTCCAGGTTCGCCGACTAAGAGGCTTGGCCACTGGCAGCCCAGCCTCCCTGTCCCTCCTCTCCCCAGCATTCCGCCCCCACACCCCATAACCACCCAACCCCTCCCTGCACCCCCACACCCTCCCAGCTTTCCACTAGCTTCACTACAGGGTGTTGGCTGTTGGCCCTGGGTTGACATGATTAGGTGGTCTGGTCCATTTGTTTGGGGGACGGGGGGGCAATAAGATGATGATGACCCTCTTTGATTTGAGCTCTGGTGCTCCGCATCGTTTGGCAAAGTCCTGGCTTCGGTTCACATTCCGGGTGATCCCTGCTGGACATTCCATCTCACGGACACATAGACCATCTGAGGGGGTGGGCATGAGGATGGGACAGGGGGGCAGTTATCGAGATGGTGAGCGGCGATGGGTCACACACCAGGTGGCCGTACCAAATGGCCGCACCTGTGACCCCATCACCTGACCCCTGGGCAGGTGTTGGGCTGTCCTCTAGGCCCTGCCCATACTTCCTCCAACACCCAACACCCCACACCACCAGCTTCCCGCAACCCCCCACCCGTCACACTCTCTGCACCCAGCCCAGCCCCTCCCTCACACCCTTCGGGCAGAGGACCGAAGCAGTTTGGAACGTCGGTGAACAGGTGTTTAAAAGTGCTATAGACCATAATTGTGGCCAGGCCCTTAACGCTATCCTGCTGCTGCACCGGTGCCAAATTAACTGGTGTCTCACTTTCTAATTTTCCGTGCTCCATTACTGCTTCGACGTGGATCCCCAGGCGGCACTTCAGATGTGGAGGCGGCCTGCTGCATAACTTGTCCTGCGACCTGGGCTTCCTTTGGTCACCTGGACCTGGGTGAGCCTGGCCGTCTTCTGGGTGTCACAGGGTACGCAGTGCCACCCTGTTCTGCTCGTTGTCCATGAGATGCGTCAGTGTCTGGTGGGAGGGATTCAGAGACGCTGCGGTGCTCCAGCAGCCCCCCTGGGGGCGCCACCAGCACGGGCGCCATCACCTCCTCCTCCCTTGGGGTGCCCGGTGGCCCCCGGGCTACACCTTGCGATGGGGGTGCAGCCAGAGTGAGCTCCAGGGGCTCCACCGCCACCTGCCGCTGCCAGTCCTGGAGGCCCGCTCCCGTCTCGACCAGGGTCTTGATGCCCGCGGCCATGGAGCACAAATACTGGGCCATGTCCCTCTGGCCAATGCTCTCGACGCCCTCAGCCAATGCCCGCTGTGACTGGGCCGCGTTTTGAAGTGCCACAGTGGTGTCCATGTGGGCCTGGTACATGGCTGCCTGTGACATGGCGGCTCTGTGCTTCGTCTCCAGCACATGTGCCCACGCCTCAGACATCAGGACCCATGACCGTGACCCTCGCACTCAAGGCTTCCACCACGGACACCACCCATTCGATGTAGGCCTGGGTAGCACACATTGTCGGCACCGCCTCCCGCTCCTGCAGCTGGTTGAACTCCTCCATGTGCAGCTGCAGGTGCTGGATGATTACTGACACCCCCTCCTGGAGCCCCTGGCTCTGCGTCTGCATCTCCAACGTTGATGGGACCGACCTTTCCAGAAGCGCGAGACCCGTCTGAACTGGAGCTAGTCCCTGGGGTAAGGCCGCCCTCCCACTGTCTGCCCCCTCGGGGGTTCCTATTCCCACCTGACGTACCACAGCATGTGTGACGTACGCACCGGATAGTGTCCCAGGAGCCTCTTCACTAAAATGACCCACCGAGGTGAGAGTCTCTGGGATGGTGGAGGGTGCAGCTAACAGCAGCGATGAAAGGTTCGGGCCATCCCCGGACTGGTGTCCAGGGTGTTGCGGCTGGGAGTACACCGGACGGTCCGGCCTCGTGGAACGGTCATCCTGCAAGACAAAAGACAAGACACATGGTGAGATCTCAGGTAGATGTGGTGTGGGGGCGGGGTGGGTGGGGGGGCTGACTCAGTTGCCATAGGGACATTACAACTCATTGGGGACTCACTAAGTTGGCCTATGCAAAACCACCGCCTGGGCGACTGCCCACTCTCACACCTCCCCGATCAGCTCCATCACCCTCCCCTCTCCAGCGGAGAGGACCTGCAGATCCGTCGGGCCCCCTCCGGTCTTCTCCCGCTCCCGGTGGTTGTGGGCCATCTTCTCCTGGGGGGGGGGGGGGGGGCACAGATAATGCACAGTGTGACGCACTCGGATTCAGGCTGCACAGGGGAACCGCGGCGACTAGCCATGTGTGTGCAGGGTACCCAGCCATGGCGGGCGATGCAGATGTCGGCGTGTTGTGCAGGGTGGGATATGAGGGGGCTGCTGGCAGCTAGGTTTCAATCGCCTTGAGGGAGGGGGGGGAAATGTTCGGGGTGTCATGCCTGGGGGGGGGGCAGAGGTGGTGGCGCACCCTGGCTGGCTGGGAGGGTTGCCCATCCTCATGCAGCACTGCCCACCTGTCTGTCTGGTGGAGGCCGTAAGGGGGGTTTGGGAGGGGGGGGTGTTGGCTGTGCTGAGGGGTGAGGCCAGGTGACTCAACCGGGCTGTCCGACCTCGAGCGTTCAGCTTTTTCTTACATTGCAGGCGGTCCTCATTGTGGGGCCCACGGCGCTCCCTGCCTCTGTCACCTCCACCCCGGCCCAGCTGACCTCCGCGGGTGGTAGACTCCTGCCCATCCTGGGGCAGAGGGTATCCACTCCCCCGCAGTATCCAGCAGCATCTCCAGCTCCGCGTGCGCGAACCTGGGTGCCCGCTCGCCTCGGCGTCATCTTCCTGGCCTGACTGGAGTGAGAGCGTGTGGGGAGCTGAGCGTTTATAAGCAGCTCCAGCTTGCCAAGCTCTCCAGCGCCAATTGTGCCCCAGTGAATCCGACGCCGGTGCCTGTGGAATTGCACTGGTTCCACATGGGCAGAGTGTTGGCATGTGCAGAATGGCTCAGGATCTGTCACCCCCCCCCCCCTCAGGACTTGGCACACTCCCAATTCAGTTCCAGCGTCAACACTACTCTCAAACGGAGAATCCCACCCACACTTTTAACTCTCCGTTGCCTCTCTATTCCCCTTCTGGAGAAATACATCGTGCAGGACCTCCAGTTCCCCAGCCGTGTGTTACTAGGTCGCGCCATTCGTTGGCAACGGGATTCTGTCTTCCCGCAGCTTGTCAATTTCCCATTGAAGCCACGCCCCGCCACCCGGAAACTGGGGCTGCACGGCCGGCAGGAACAGACGGCCGGAGAATTCCAGCCACCATCTCTCACTTCTCAGTATTACTTTCCATCTGTCACCGACCCGCCCATTCTGCTGGAATATCAGTCTTTGCCGTGTTGCAGTCGATCGGTACCATCCTCAATGTTTGCCGCTCCTCCAGGCTTGGCGTCATCAGCACATGTTGTGGTTTTATTCTGTGCTCCAATCTCATTATTTGAGAATTCCTTTTGAGAACGGCCGATTGTGGTAACTCTGGGTGCATTACGCCACGTGTCGCGGAACAGCTTGGTAAGATTTCAGCTCGCACAATGAGTTACAAGCGTTCGGCAGAGCTCTGGGGACGTTCATTAAAAAATGCCCGACACCTCCCTGCCTGGAACGGGCATGGTCTCACATGCCTGCCTATGATTCATGAGGAGCATCAAGAGAACCACTCAACTGGGCAATGACACTTGCCGTAAGGAAGCGGGAAGCAGGTGGGGGGGGGGGGGGGGGGGTACAGGGGATGGGTAGGTGGGGGCAAAATAAAAAAAGAAAGATGTAGAATTAGATAGCACTGAAGGAAACCTTTCGGCCCATAGTTCCTATGCTAGCCTTTCTTAGATACATAGAAGCTAGGAGGAGGAGGAGGCCTTTTGGCCCTTCGAACCTGCTCCGCCATTCAGCACGATCGTGGCTGATCATCCAACTCAATAGCCTAATCCTGCTTTCTCCCCATGGCTTTTGACCCCATTCTCCCCAAGTGCTATATCCAGCCGCCTCTTTCGTCACACTCCCTGTTCTTTCTCCTGGTTCTGCACTTTTCTTCCTGTTCAAGTGTTCACCCAAGGGGTTAACATGGGGCAAGATAAACAAACTGACTTACCATAACCACAGTTAAAGCCAGAATAGTGATAATTCCAACTGGTACCAGCACCAGGCCCATACTTGACCTTCCGGTTTCTACATTCGGTGGTGGAATGGCAGTGCCGTTGGTACCATTCGTCACCATGGTTACCATCTGAAAAGCCACTTTGTCTGTTACATTGTCATGCACTGTTTCAGGTGCCAAGCCGAGGAAGGAAGCCGCCATGTTGGATGTGTTGTAGCTGCCGTCGAATATTAGCAGCGACATCCTCCGGAGTTGCTCTGGCCCATTGCCTCTTTGTGCAGCTCAGCCTGAGAGACAGTGAGCCACAATCCCGGCAGTATCATTCTGGCGAGGCGTCCAGCTGATCATCGCACCACTCGCAGCGATACCTGAAACACACGGTTAGAGAGAGGTAATAACTCAGCCGGCCAGAGCAAACATTCCGCGGCTCACATGAATAGCAAGTCAATCCCTTTCCTGCTGATTGGCTGCACCCAGTCTGACCATTGATGCACTATCAATTACGACGAGACGAGAGTAGAGAGTAATCGAGGCTTTATTACGCAGAGATGTGTTACCTCCTGCAGCTGCTGCCAAAATGGCTGCAGCTCGGAGACCCCACACATTTATACTCCGCCTACTGGGCGGAGCCAGCAGGCAGTGATCTACCCCCCATACCTGTAGTACAGGAGCCTTACCGTATTACCTCTCATATACGCATTATACAAACAGTGGTGACTACCACATTCACCCCCCTGTTAAAAAAAATCCAGCAGTGGTGGTGGAAAAACTATTTACATGGTATGTGAGCATTTTTAAAGTGTACAGTTTGGTGAAATTTCACAAATTCAGCCGATCAGGTGCCTTGATCCTCCGTTCTGAGCGCCGCAGTCCCGGTGGTGATGCAGGCGTCGGCTTGGTCGCCTGTGACTCCGGGAGTGTGTTGTCCTCATCCTCATCCCCGGGTGGAACCAATGGGAGGACGGATCGTCCTGGAGCGGGGGCTGTGGTGAGGTGCGCTGGGGGAAGGAAGGGTGGCGCCGGAACAGTTGCCGGGGGCTGAGGGGGGGAGCAGCTGGTGCCAGGTCCCTGAGGGAGACTGTGTCTTGCCGGCTGTCGGGGTGCGCCACGTAGGCGTACTGCGGGTTCACATGCACCAGCTGTACCCTTTTGACCAACGGGTCCGCCTTGTGGAGCCGCACGTGCTTGCGGAGGAGGACGGGTCCTGGAGCTGCCAGCCATGTTGGGAGTGAAACCCCGGAGGTAGAGCTCCTGGGGAAGGCAAGGAGACGTTCATGGGGGGTTGCATTAGTTGCAGTGCAAAGTAGCGATCGGATGGAGTGGAGGGCGTTGGGGAGGACTTCCTGCCAGCGGGAGACCGGGAGATCTTTAGACCGTATGGCCAACAGGACGGCCTTCCAGACCGTCCCATTCTCCCGCTCCACCTGCCCATTTCCCCGGGGGTTGTAGCTGGTCGTCCTGCTCGAGGCGATGCCCTTGCTGAGCAGGAACTGACACAGCTCGTCACTCATAAAGGAGGATCCCCGGTCGCTGTGGGTGTAAGCGGGGAAACTGAACAGGGTGAAGATGCTATTGAGTGTTAGACGTAATCGATGCTGTGGTATGAAGAGACAAAAGTTCTGCTCCTTTTCACAAATACCTTTATTTCACTTTAACAGACTCTGCACTAAACTCTATCATCACATCACCAGCTCCAGAGGCCACCTGAAGCCCCTTTACATATCAGTGTCAATCATTGAACACTTAACATAAATGAGACAATCATTGAACACTTAACATAAATGAGACAACTAATTGCAATGTCTCTTAACCCATTACTTAACATTGAGGGCTTTGATGACTGTGGCAGACGTCATATCGGGGCATCGGATGGCGAAGGGGAATCTGGAGTATTTATCGACCACCTTCAGGAAGTACGTGTTTCGGTCGGAGGAGGGGAGGGGGCCTTTGGAGTCCATGCTGAGGCGTTCAAAGGGGCGGGAGGCCTTCACCAGGTGCGCTTGGTCTGTGGTAGAAGTGCGGCTTGCACTCCGCACAGACCTGGCAGTCTTTGGTGACCGCCCTGACCTCCTCAATGGAGTAGGGCAGGTTGCGGGCCTTTATGAAGTGAAAGAACTGGGTGACCCCTGGGTGACAGAGACCGTCGTGTAGGGCCCGGAGTCGGTCCACTTGTGCGCTGGTACATGTACCTCGGGATAGGGCATCGGGGGGCTCATTGAGCTTCCTGGGGCGATACAAAATCTCGTAATTGTAGGTGGAGAGCTCGATCCTCCACCTCAAGATTTATCATTGTTGATCTTGCCCCGCTGTGTGTTATTGAACATGAAGGCAACCGACGTTGGTCAGTGAGGAAAGTGAATCTCCTGCCGGCCAGGTAATGCCTCCAATGCCGCACAGCTTCTACGATGGCTTGGGCCTCCTTCTTGACAGGGGATTGCCAAATTTCGGAGGCATGGAGGGTGCGGGAAAAGAATGCCTCGGGTCTGCCTACCTGGTTGAGGGTGGCAACCACAGCGACGTCCGATGCATCGCTCTCGACCTGAAAAGGGAGGATCTCGTCGACCGCGTGCATCGTGGCCTTGCCGATGTCGGCCTTGATGTGGTTGAAGGCCTAGCAGGCCTCAACCGTCAGGGGAAAAACTGTGGACTAAATGAGTGGGCGGGCCTTGTCCGCATAGTTAGGGACCCACTGGGCATAATAGGAGAAAAACCCCAGGCATCGTTTCAGGGTCTTGGGACAGTGGGGGAGTGGGAGTTCCATGAGGGGGCACATGCAGGTCGGGGTCGGGCCCTAGAACTCCATTTTGCGCCACATAGCCAAGGATGGCTAAGCGGTTGGTGCTGAACACGCACTTCTCCTTGTTATACGTGAGATTCAGGAGTTTGGCGGTTTGGAGAAATTTGAAAAGGTTAGCGTCGTGGTCCTGCTGGTCGTGGCTGCAGATGGTGACGTTATCTAGGTACGGGAAGGTGGCCCGCAGCCCGTACCGGTCAACCATTCGGTCCATCTCATGTTGAAAGACCAAGTGACGCCAAAGGGGACCCTAAGGAAACGGTAAAGGCGAACATCTGCTTCAAACGCAGTGTATTTGCGGTCCGCCTTGCGGATGGGGAGCTGGTGGTCGGCAGATTTCAGGTCCACTGTCGAAAAGACCCTGTACTGGGCAATCTGATTGACCATATCAGATCTGCATGGGAGGGGGTACGCGTCGAGCTGTGTGTACCGATTGATGGTCTGACTGTAGTCTTTACCACTACCACTTGGGCTCTCCAGGGGCTGTTGCTGGCCTCAATAATGCCTTCCTGCAGAAGCCGCTGGATCTCCGACCTGTTGAAGGTCCTGTCCTGGGCACTGTACCGTCTTCTCCTGGTGGCGACAGGTTTGTACCCGAGAGAACAGACAAATGGGCAGCATGGTGGCAGAGGCCTCTCTGTTCACGTACTCTCTCTCCAATTAGGACGCCCACCACAGTGTAGCAGTGGATACTTGAGATCCGGACAAGCTGTGCTATTGATAGTGGGAGAGATATTCATTTGTTTTGCATTTCAAATATGCGCGACAGCTGGGAAAAGAAATGGTTCACAGCTCCCCTGCAGATCCCAAAGGGCCAGCCGCTCGCTTCAGATTCAGGGGCGCAAAGGGAGGTCAGATGGCATTTTGAACGTCCATAAGGTTGTGGAATTCAAAATGGGCATTTGAAATGGGCTGAAGCCACAATTAGATGGATTTGAGGAGAGAAATAAAACAAAAAAAGACTGAAGGGCATAGTGAACAAGTGGGGATGATCACACAGAAAGGAACGGCCGTCATTTTTTTTCCTGGTTGCGTGGATGGGACCTGACAGCCGTTCCCGTCGGTGCGACCTTCCGGACCCGCTAACAAGACTTTCCGGTCCCTACGAGGGCACGCCCCCCCCCCCCCCCCCCCGCCATGGGTTGCTCAGAGGTGAAGGGTGCAAAAAATGGGAAGCGCTGTTGACAGCACCGGAACCAGAAGGTTCAGCAACTGGCCAATAGTGGGCTGCCTCAGATACCGCACAAAATGCCACGGTGAAGGGGGAGGGGGGAGCGATATCTGCAGGACTATGGACTGAGAACAAGGGGAGCAGCGGGGCTAATTACTTCATTGCAGAGTTAATGTAAGCCTACTTGGGACAGTAATAAAGATTATTATTATTGGGTCTACCTTTCAAAGGGCTGGCGCATGCAGGATGGGCCGAATGGCCTGCTTTTTGCTCTGTGGAATTCCACAATATCCTTAGCTTGTCATCCTGTCTCCACTGCGAAATTCCCAGTGTTAGGAAGCTGAATGGATCCTTCTTCTCAAATCCGTTAATTCCCCATCAAATCCTGAATCTCCGGAGGGAGGCAATAAGAGGGACCGTGTTAACGCAGAGTTGCAGACAGGCCATTGCAGTTTCAACCCCGGTCCTTGTGCCCCCTCTAGGGTGGAGTGAGGGGAGAGGGGGGAGAGCACGGTGCGTCGGGGACGGGGGCGGGGGGGGGGGGGGGTGGAAGCTGTGTCACCCAAAACTCTGAGAGCAGTTAAACCCCGGCGTTGAAACCCTAAACGTGTGAGAAAATCCTGCTGAGCTCACCGCCTAACCCCAGCTGCCGTATGTTTAACAACTGCACTCCTTCAACAGCTCCGGACTATTCCACTTTCTGTCACTGCTGTGTGTGTGTGTGTAATCTTTTTTCATTCCCTCTCTGCTGTGGCGGGGGGGGGGGGGGGGGGGGGGGGGGGGGGGGGGGGGTGGGTGGGGGGGGGGTGGGGGGGGGGGGGGGAACAGCAGCAGCGGCGACGAGGAACTGTCACTGAGTGAAGGAAAGAATTAACCCCTCGTGGTTCGACTCGTCGAAGGTCCACGGCAAAACCTCTGCCCCGTCAGAAATGTGATGGGGTTTGGGAGCTCAAGGTTTGGATGAGGGCATTTAGAGGAGCGGACCCATGGAGTCAAGCTCAGCCATTATCTGAGCGAATGGGCCTGGACAGAGTAGATCGGGCGTTCGCATTGGTGGGAGGATCAGGGGACCAGACGGAACAGATTTAACGTAATTGGCAAAAGAAGCAACGGCGACACGAGGAAAAGCTTCATCACACACGAGTGATTAGGATCTGGAATAGACTGCCTGAGAGTGTGGTGGATTCAATCGAAGCATTCAAGGGGGAATCATGACCTGAAAAGGAAGAATGTGCAGGGTTATGGGGGAAAAGCCAGGCAGGGGCATGAGGTGAATTACCCCTCAGAGAGCCAGCATGAGGCACGAGGGCCAAATGGCCCTTTGGCAAATCCGACCACAAGTCGTTACTCCTACTTCCGGCTTACAAACAGCAACTCAAACACCAGTCAAGAAAACCGTGTAGTGCTGGTCCGAGGCATCAGAGGGCACTCTCTGCGATTGCTTGCAGTCTGTGGACAGTCCATATTCAAGGCTGCGGCAGCTAACCTGGACGAGTACGCAACCACCGTCACAGACTTCATCAGTAACTGTGTCGAGGACTGTGTGCCAAAGAAGACAATACGGGTGTTCCCCAGTCGGAAACCCTGGCTCAACCAAAAGGTCTACTCTGTACTAAAGTGCCGGATGGATGTGTTCAAGACTGACGACTGATATAGGAAATCCAGGTACGACGTATGGAAAGCCATCAGAGACACCAAAAGACAATACCGCATCAAACTAGAGTCCCAGGTCAACGACACAAACCCAAGACGTCTATGGTAGGGCTTACATGAGATCACTGGCTACAAAGCAAGGCCAGGCAGAATCTCTGGGGCTGGAACATCCCCACCCCGATGAACTGAACAAGTTCTATGCCCACTTTGAGCAGTCAGCCAATACATCAGTGCCACCCGCTGCAACAGCCTTGGACACACCCATACCCACTATTACAGCCTCGGAGGTAAGAGCTGCCTTCTTCAACGTAAACTCGCGGAAGGCGACGGGCACTGACGGAGTCCCTGGGCGAGCACTCAGAGCCTGCACAGACCAGCTGGCCAGTGTATTCACAGATATCTTCAACACCTCACTTCTCCGCTCCGAGGTCCCTACCTGCTTCAAGAAGACCACCATAATACCAGTACCAAAGAAGAACAAGGTAGCCTGCTTCAACGACTACTGGCTGGTGGCCCTGACGTCTGTTATCATGAAATGCTTCGAGCAGCTAGTCATGAGCCAGATCACCGGCATCCTCCTAGACAGTCTCGATCCACTGCAGTTTGCCTATCACCGCAACCGGTCCACGGCAGATGTTACTTCTCTGGCCCGACAATCAACTCTTGAACATCCCGACAACAAGGACACCTATGTAAGACTGCTGTTCATAAACTACAGCTCCGCCTTAAACACCATTAGCCCGACAAGACTAATAACCAAAGTCTGCAATCTTGGACTTGACCGCTCCCTGTGCAGCTGGATCCTTGACTTCCTCACCAACAGACCGCAATCTGTCAGGATCGGCAACAGCACCTCCTCCACAATAGTCCTCAACACCGGAACCCTGCAAAGGATGTGTGTTCAGTCCTCTACTGTACTCCCTATACACACACGACTGTGTGGCAAGATTTAACTCCAATTCAATCTCTAAGTTTGCAGATGATACGACTGTGGTGGGTTGTATCTTAAACAACGATGAATCAGATTACAGAAGGACACTTGGCTGCATGGTGTACCGAAAACAACCTCTCTCTAAATGTTGGAAATGACCAAGGGACTGATCATCGACTTCAGGAAGCGTAGCACAACACACATTCCCGTCTGCATCAATGGCTCCGAAGTAGAGATGGTCGATAGCTTTACGTTCCTGTGGGGTCACCATCACCAACAGTCTGTCCTGGTCCACTCACGTTGATGCAACAGTCAAGAAAGCCCAACAACATCTCTACTTCCTACGGAAGCTAAAGAAATTCAGCATGTCTGCTTTGACTCTCAGAAACTGCGATAGAGAGCAGCCTACCCGGCTGCATCACAGCTTGGTACGGCAACTGCTCGGCCCAAGATCGCAAGAAACTGCAGAGTGTGGTGAACTCAGCCCAACGCATCACACAAACTTGCCACCCCCACATTGATTCTGAATACACCTCCCGCTGCCTCAGGAAGGCAGGCAGCATTGTCAGAGACCCCTCCCACCCAGGCATTGCCCTCTTCCAGACCCTTCCTTCAGGCAGAAGGTACAGAAGTCTGAAGACCCGCACATCCAGACATAGGAACAGCTTCTTCCCCACAGCTACTAGACTCCTCAGCGACTCCCCCTCGGACTGATCTGTTCCCTGTAAGAACACTATTCACAATGCCCTGTACTGCTCTCGTTTGGCCCTTGATCCGCACTGTTTGTTGATGTACCATTGTCAATGTACTCTGTTGATTATTCTTTTGTCTATTATGTACATACTGTGTATGTTCCCTTGACCGCAGAAAAATACTTTTCACTGTACTTCGGTACATATGACAATAAATATCAATCAATCAATTGCCTCCGTCTGTGCTGTAGCCACTCTGTGATTCCAATGGTGGGGCAGCCTCAAAGTGCTGAATAGCCAACAACAACTTGCATTTACATAGCACTTTGAGCCAAAGGTGCTTCTTGGCAGCATTACCACTAATTTACCACAGGAGATATCAGGGTGATCCCTGGGCCAGAGAGCTGGATATTAGCAAACGTATCCATGTGCTTAGTTCCTACCCAACAACAACTCCTTGAACAAGGCCAGAAAATGCTGGACAATTTCAGCGGGTCTGGCAGCATCTGCAGAGAGAGAAGGGAGCGAACGTTTCGGGTCTGGATGACTCTTTGACAAAGGTGGAGAGAATGGAAAGAGGCTCAGATTCATACTGTAGTGGGGCGGAAGGGGGTGGGGGTGGCGTGGAGTAGTGGGGCTTGATAGAGGGCCAGCAATAGGTGGAGATTCACAAAGATGCCTTGGACGGAAAGACAGAAAGACAAAGGGACTGTAAATGGTGGTGATCAAGGCTAAGAAGGGGGCTGAAGTAAAGGTCACTGGGTAATGATTAGAAAAAGGAGCCAGGATGATATTAACAACTGGGATTGTGAGGACTGGCCATGAATCCAGTTGTGAGGGGATCTTTCCCTCTGAGGCAGAGATTGCACCTGGTTTGTCTCCTGTTTGAAATTCCTCAGTGCCACACATTCATTCACTGAAACACAGAAATAGAAGAATGATCTTCCCTCTCGTAAAACATTCTCCCTTCCCTCGGTAGCATTGTGGATAGCACAATTGCTTCACAGCTCCAGGATCCCACACGGCTGCCACTGTTCATCGGGAGGGTTTGAATGTTTGTGGAAGGGGGAGCAATCAAGTGGGCTGCACTCATCCTGGCAAGTGGAGAGTATTCCTCACTTGTGCCTTGTATGTGGTGAACAGGCTTTGGGGGGTCAGGAGGTGAGTTACTCACCAGGATTCCTTGCCTTTGACCTGCTCTTGTAGCCACAGTATTTATATGACTGGTCCAGTTCAGTTTCTGGTCAATGTTACCCCCCCCCCCCCCCCCCACTCCGTCCCCGTCCCTGGCAGCACGGTGGCGCAGTGGGTTAGCACTGCGGCCTCATGGCGCCAAGGTCCCAGGTTCGATACCGGCTCTGGGTCACTGTGTGGAGTTTGCACATTCTCCCCGTGTTTGCGTGGGTTTCGCCCCCACAACCCAAAGATGTGCAGGGTAGGTGGATTGGCCATGCAAAATGACCCCTTAATTGGGAAAAATTAATTGGGTACACTAAATTTAAAAAGACAATAGTACCCCCCCTCCTCCCCCACACAAATACACACACACCTGCTCACAGATGTTGCTAGTAGGGGATTCAATGATGATAATGCCATTGAATGTCAACAGGTGATGGTTAGATCCTCTTTTGATAGAACTGGTCATTGCCTAGCAAATGTAACTTGTGACTTGTCAGCCCAAACCTGGATATTGTCCAGGTCTTGCTGCATTTGGACATGGACTGTTTCATTATCTGAGGAGCCGTGAACGACACTGAACATTGTGCAGTCATCCGCAAACATCCCCACTTCTGACCTTATGATGGAGGGAAGGTCATCGATAAGGCAACTGAGGATGGTTGGTCCCTGAGGAACTCTTACACTGATGTCGTGGATTGACCTCCAACCACCACCACAACCATCTTTCCTTATGCCAGGCATGACTCTATCTAGAAGAGGGTTTCCCCCGATTCCCATTGACTCCAGTTTTGCTCGGGTTCCTTGGTCCATATTCTGTCAAAAAGGACAGTCACTCCCATCTCACCTCTGAAGTTCAGCTCTTTTGTCGATGTTTGAACTCAGGCTGTAATGAGGTCAGGAGCTTAGTGAGTTGACACCCAATATGAGTGTCAGTGAGCAGGTTATTGCTAAATAAGTGCCACTTGATAGCACTGTCGTTGGCCCCTTCCATCTCTTTACCGATGATGGGAGAGACTGATAGGTAATTGGCCAAATTGGATCTGTCCTGCTTTTTATGTCCAGGACACACCTGGGAAATTTTCCACATTGCGGGGAGATGCCAGTGTTTAAGGTGTACTGGAACAGCTTGGCCGGGGGGGGGGGGGGGGGGGGGGGGGGATATCATGTGGAATGAATCGAGTGAATTGCCTGAAGACTGACATCTGTGATGCTGGAGACCTCTGGAGGAGACCGAGATGGATCATCCACTTGGCACTTCTGGCTGAAGATTGTTGCGAATGCTTCAGCCTTGTCTTTTGCACAGATGAGCTGGGCTCCTCCATCATTGAGGATGGGGATGTTTGTGGAGCCTCCTCCTCCAGTGAGTTGTTTAATTATTCACAACCACTCATGGCTGAAATGTGGCAGGACTACAGAGCTTCGATCTGACCCTTCGATCTGTTGGTTGTGGAATCGCTGAGCTCTGTCTATTACTTGCTGCTTATGCTGTTTGCCACACAAGTAATCCTGTGTTGCAGCTTCACGAGGTTGACACCACATTTTTTCGGTGTGCCTGATGTTGCTTCTGGCATGCTCTCCTGCACTCTTCATCGAAGCAGCATTGATCCCCTGGCTTGGTGGTAATGGTAGAGTGGGGGATATGCTGGGCCATGAGATTACAGACTGTAGTTGAATACAATTCTGCTGCTGCTGATGGCCCACAAGCCTCATGGATGCCCAGTCCTGAATTGCTGTCTGTTCAAAGTCTATCCCATTTAGTACGATGTGCTACAGAATACGTTGGAGGGTATCCTCAATGTGAAGGCGGGACTTTATCTCAACAAGGACCGTGCAGTGGTCACTTCTACCGATACTGTCATGATCAGATACATCTGCAACAGGCAGGTTGGTGAAGATGTCAGAGGATACAGCAGGATTTAGATCATTTGGAGACTTGGGAGGAGAGATGGCAGATGGAGTTCAATCGGGACAAATGTGAGGTAATGCATTTTGGAAGATCTAATGCAGGTAGGGAATATACAGTGAATGGTAGAACCCTCAAGAGTATTGACAGTCAGAGAGATATAGGTGTACAGGTCCACAGGTCACTGAAAGGGGCAACACAGGTGGAGAAGGTAGTCAAGAAGACATATGGCAAGCTTACCTTCATTGGCCGGGGCATTGAGTATAAGAATTGGCAAGTCATGTTACAGCTGTATAGAACTTTAGTTAGGCCACACTTGGAGTATAGAGTTCAATTCTGGTCACCACATTACCAGAAGGATGTGGAGGATTTTTAGAGAGGGTGCAGAAGAGATTTACCAGGATGTTGCCTGGTATGGAGGGCATTAGTTATGAGGAGAGGTTGAATAAACTTGATTTGGTCTCAATGGAACGACGGAGGTTGAGGGGCGACCTGATAGAGGTCTACAAAATTATGAGGGGCATAGACAGAGTGGATAGTCAGAGGTTTTTTCCTGGGTAGAGGGGTCAATTACTAGGGGGCATAGGTTTAAGATGCGAGGGGCAAGGTTTAGAAGAGATGTACGAGGCAAGTTTTTTACACAGAGGGTAGTGGGTACCTGGAACTCGCTGCCGGAGGAGGTGGTGGAAGCAGGTACGATTGTGACGTTTAAGGGGCATCTTAACAAATACATGAATAGGATGGGAATAGAGGGATATGGACCCCGGAAGTGCAGAAGATTTTAGTTTAGACAGGCAGCATAATCGGCATAGGCTTGGAGGGTCGAAGGGCCTGTTCCTGTGCTGTACTTTTCTGTACTGTGCTGAACAGACATCGCGCAACAATCACCAGACAGGAATGTTCCCTTCCAGTCGGAGAACACTTCAGCAGTCAAGGGCATTCAGCCTCTGATCTCCGGGTAAGTATTCTCCAAGGCAGCCTTCAGGACGCGCGACAACGCAGAATCGCCGAGCAGAAACTTATAGCCAAGTTCCGCACACATGAGTGCGGCCTCAACCGGGACCTGGGATTCATGTCGCATTACATTCATCCCCCACCATCTGGCCTGGGCTTGCGAAATCCTACCAACTGTCCTAGTTTGAGACAATTCACACCTCTTTAACCTGGGGTTACCCCTATCTCTGGATCTGTAACGACTTAATCACATGCTAATGCTCGCATTCCAAGCATTGTCTGGCATCTTTGAATTTGTCTATATAGATGTTTCTGGAACATAGCTCTTCATTCACCTGAGGAAGGAGCAGTGCTCCGAAAGCTAGTGTTTGAAACAAACATGTTGGACTTTAACCTGGTGTTGTAAGACTTCTTATTGTACTTTTCTTTGTTCTTTGATGATGTCTGGTATGTTTTTATCTTTTGTTGGTTCCCTCAACACCTGTCGCAGACCAACTCTAGCAGCTATATCCTTTAGGACCCAGCCAGCTCGGTCAATATTGATGCGACCGAGTCACTGTTGGTGGCCGGCACTGAGGTTCGCCACCCAGAATACTTTCTGTGTGCTTGCCACCCTCAGTGCTGATTAATCAGCTGATGATGGCCGCTACGTGCTAATCAGCAGGCGGTTTCCTTGCCATGAAACTTCATGAAGTCCAGAGTCGATGTTGAGGACTCCCAGGGCAACTCCCTCCTGACTGCGTATCACTGCGCTGCCACCTCTGCTGTGACTATCGTGCCAGTGGGACAGGACATGCCCAGGAATGGTGATAACGGTCTCTGGGACATTGTAAGGTCTGATTCTGTGAGTGTGACAATGTCAGGCTGTTGCTTGACGTGTCTGTGAGCTCTCCCAATTTTGGCACAAGCCTCCAGATGTTAGTAAGGAGGACTTTGCAGAGTTGACAGGGCTGGGTTGGCATTGGCATTTTCAAGAGGTCCATCCAGAGTAATTCCTCTGTGTTTTCTTTGTAGCAGTAGAGTACAACTGTGTGGTTTGCTGGGCTATATCAGAGGGAATTTAAGAGTCAACCACCTTGCTGTGGGTCTGGAGTCACATGTAGGCCAGACCGGGTAAGGACGGCAGATTTCCTTCCAAAAATACATGAATGATCCAGATAGCTTTTTTCGACAATTGACATAATCACCAGACTTGTAATTCCAGATGTTTTATTCAATTTGTATTCTATCATTGGGTGGGATGGTGGGATTCGAACCTGGGTTCCCAGAGAATTACCCTGGGATGTTGAATTACTCATCCAGTGACAATACCACTACGCCATTGTAATACTGCAATTGTATCGGGCATTGGTGAGGCCACACCTAGAGTATAGTGTGAAGTTTTGGTGTCCTTATCTGAGGAAGGATGTTCTTGCTATGGAGGGAGTGCAGCAAAGGTTTACCCGGGTCAGTACAAAGGGAGCACCGTACTGTCAGAGAGTCAGTGCTGAGGGAGTGCTGCACTGTCAGAGGGTCAGTACTGAGGGAGTGTCGCACTGTCAGAGGGTCAGTACTGAGGGAGTGCCGCACTGTCAGAGGGTCAGTACTGAGGCAGAGCCGCACTGTCAGAGGGTCAGTACTGAGGCAGTGCCGCACTGTCAGAGGGTCAGTACTGAGGGAGTGCTGCACTGTCAGAGGGTCAGTACTGAGGGAGTGCTGCACTGTCAGAGAGTCAGTACTGAGGGAGTGCCGCACTGTCAGAGGGTCAGTACTGAGGGAGTGCTGCACTGTCAGAGAGTCAGTACTGAGGGAGTGCTGCACTGTCAGAGGGTCAGTACTGAGGGAGTGCTGCACTGTCAGAGGGTCAGTACTGAGGCAGTGCTGCACTGTCAGAGGGTCAGTACTGAGGGAGTGTCGCACTGTCAGAGGGTCAGCACTGAGAGAGTGCTGCACTGTCAGAGGGTCAGTACTGAGGGAGTGCTGCACTGTCAAAGGGTCAGTATTGAGGGAATGCCACACTGTCAGAGGGTGAGTACTGAGGGGGTGCTTCACTGTCAGAGGGTCAGTACTGAGGGAGTGCTGCACTGTCAGAGGGTCAGTACTGAGGGAGTGCTGCACTGTCAGAGGGTCAGTACTGAGGGAGTGCTGCACTGACAGAGGGTCAGTACTGAGGGAGTGCTGCACTGTCAGAGGGTCAGTACTGAGGGAGCGCCGCACTGTCAGAGGGTCAGTACTGAGGGAGTGCTGCACTGTCAGAGGGTCAGTACTGAGGGAGTGCTGCACTGTCAGAGGGTCAGTACTGAGGGAGTGCTGCACTGTCAGAGAGTCAGCACTGAGGGAGTGCTGCACTGTCAGAGAGTCAGCACTGAGGGAGCGCTGCACTGTCAGAGGGTCAGTGCATGAGGGAGTGCTGCACTGTCAGAGGTGCTGTCTCTTGGGCGAGTGATTTTATTTAGAGTACCCAATTATTTTTTTTCAATGAAGTGGCAATTTAGCGTGGCGAATCAACCGAACCTGCATATCTTTGGGTTGTGGGGGTGAATCCCACGCAGATATGGGGAGAATGGGGCGAGTGGTTAAACTGAGGCCCTCCTTTTCAATTCAGATGAATATGAAATGTCCCATGGCAGTGCTTGAAGAGGAGTTTGGCAGTTCTGTTGTCTTGGCAAACATTGCTCTATCGTACCGCGTTGCCAAAACAGATTAACTGGTCAATCACAGTTTGTTAGCTCCTGCTATACATACACTGGCACACACCGGCGGAGGGATTGGCTTTGATGCACTTTTGGACATGCTCAAAATTACCCTTAAATGCAAGTTGTCCTTCAGAAGAGAGAGTGAGCAAGCTTGGAAGAAAATCCTTTCTAAAGGCCCCGTGTCTCTTTAAAACCGCACAGTAGCCTTTTTTTATTTAGTGTTGTGTTTCGATGTACTTCATCCTGGCTTATAGTGCCGCATGTCCTCCTTCAAGCGGGAGAGCAAGCCAGCGATGTGTCTCAACAATCGCCTGACACGAGCTGCATGGATTCTTTCCCCACCCAGGATGCGTCTTGTCCCGATAGTTTTCTTCTCTCTGAGAGAATCCAGCCAGCAAGGCCAGCCAAGAGCGAGCCAAACCTGTCTGCGTAACAGCTGGCCGCTTTACATGTCCTCTGAGTTCGAGGTTTGAACTCATTACTCTCTGGTTTGAAGGGCCCATCATGTGGCTGGTGAGACAGATCCAGGTGGGACCTATCAACCAAACGATGTATGGCACTGAAGGGTCACTTACTGAGCAGAGATAGAAAAAGCACATGGCAGACATCAGCTACTTAAACGCTCCATTAGAGTGGGAGCTGTGAGTTTTTAATGTGTTAACTCAAAGGAGATGGTAGATTAGGGAGTTTATAGATTGGATCTACCATACTTAGCCTTTTGCTTCTCAAAAGAGCAGCGTTATTTATGATTCATTCTACCCAACTCCCAACAGTGTAGAAGCCAACTGTGATGTACTGTATAATGGGGAGGCCAGGCAGACTGAGGAGTGGGGAAATAGGGTGATTTTGGCTTCCTTTCGGCAGGGTAGCCCAGTGGTTAGCACTGTAGCTTCACAGCGCCAGGGGCCTAGGTTCGATTCCCTGCTGGGTCACTGTCTGTGCGGAGTCTGGACGTTCTCCCCGTGTCTGCGCGGGTTTCCTCCAGGGGCTCCGGTTTCCTCCCACAAGCCCTGAAAGACGTGCGTGTTAGGGGAATTGGACATTCTGAATTCTCCCTCAGTGTACCTGAACAGGCGCCGGAACGTGGCGACTGGGGGATTTTCACAGTAACTTCATTGCAGTGTTAATGTAAGCCTACTTGTGACAGTAATAAAGATTATTATTATACGGGACATTACCCGAACTGCTCGTGAAGGCTGCTCGCACTGGTGCGGTCGCCATCTGAATCCGACATGTCAATGTGCGCCTTCGGCCTGTGGGAAAGTTGCATAACGCCACTCCAGAGAGGCCATTGATGTCACCTTACTCAGACTGCATGTCAGATTAGGGGCCAGAATTCTCCGGCTGCGCACTCCCGCCCGCTGGTCTCCCAGCAGCGTGAGGTGGCTTCAATGGGAAATCGTGTTGACAAGAGGCGGGAAGAGAGAATCCCACTGTCAGAGAACGGCATGCCGGCGATAAACACGTGACTGGGAATCTCCGTGCATGGGTACCAAGTTCAATTGTTACATACGGATTTCACAGATCAGGAACAGCCCATTCAGCCCAACACATTTATGCTGGTGTTTCTGCTCCACACAAACTTCCACCCACCTTACTTCATCTCATCCATCTGCTGTTTTCTCCCTCCTGCACTTAATCAGCTTCTACTGAGCTATTTTCTTCAGATACTCTGTGTAGCAGCAAGTCCCCCATTCCTACCACTCTCTGATTGAAGGCATTTTTTCCTGAATTCCCTATTGGATTTATTAGTAACTATGTAAAATGTATAGCCTCAAGCTTCGGACAGAGGGAAGTATCTTCCCTCTCCACACCGTATCAAACACCTTCAGAATTAGGGGGCGTGATTCTCTGATAGCGGGACAGAGTGTCCGCGCCGTCGTAAACGCCGCCGCGTTTCACGACGGCGCGCAGCGGGCGCGGTCAGTCGCAATTCTGTCCCCCACAGGGGGCCAGCACGGTGCTGGAGCGGTTCACGCCTCTCCAGCCTTACTTCCGGGCGCGCACTGGGGGCGGCGGCAACCCGCACATGAGCAGTGGCGATGCACCAACCCGCGCATGAGCAGTGGCCTTTTTGAACGCTCCGGCCCCGACGCAACCCCGGGGGTTCTGGGGCTAGACGCGCAACAAAGTAGGCCCGGGGGGTGGGGAGGCCGGCCCGCCGATGGTGGGCCCCGTGGGCCAGACCCCCCCCCCCCCCCCCCCCCCCGGGGACGGAGCACCCCTCCCCCCCCCCCCACACAGGCTGTCCCCCGACCCTTCACGCAGAGTTCCCGCTGGCAGCGACCAGGAGTGGACAACGCCGGCAGGACTCTGCTTTTTCCACGCGGCCGTTCGGCCCATCCGGGCCGGAGAATCAGCGGCCCCGTGACCAGTGCCGCACCAAACAAGCCGGCACAAATGGCGCCGATTCTCCGCACCTCGGAGAATCGTGCGCCGGCAGCGTGGCGCGGTCCCGGCGATTCTCTGGCCCGGCACGGGGCTGGGAGAATGTATTCCTGGAGGTTTCACCACATGACGTGTCCCCCACACTCCAGCCGTTAATCGGCCAACACATCCATCCTCGTAACGTGTGACCTTCCTGAACCAATTGGAAAACAAAAAGACTCATTGCCAAATTGGATGCTGCGCGACTATTGCCCGAAGAGCCTTTACTTCTCCCATTGACAATATTTTTTGTATCTGGTAAACAGAATTGTTCAAAGAAAATGAAAAAAAAAACCCAATAATTTTCAATGTCAGGATGGGTTTTCTCTAGGGTCACACACAGCAGTGCCCTGGAGACTGGTCTTCAATACCTGGAGACTCCAGGCCGATTCACGAGGGTTGGCAACCCAATTCACAATGTTCAGGACCTCTAGAGAAAAGAGCCTCAGCCTGTTCAGTATTTCCTGATATCTGTACCCTCTCAATTCTGGTATCATCCTTGTAATTCTGTTTTGGAATTGTCCCCAGGTGTGGCGGGATGCAGGGCGGCACAGTGGCGCAGTGGTTAGCACTTCTGCCTGACGGCGCTGAGGACCCGGGTTCGATCCCAGCCCCGGGTCACTGTGCATGTGGGGTTTGCACATTCTCCCCGTGTCTGCGTGTGTCTCACCCTCACAAACCCAAAAAGATGTGCAGCGTAGGTAGATTGGCCACGCTAAATTGCCCCTTAATTGGGGGAGGGAAAAAAAATTGAGTCCTCGAAATTTAAAAAATAGTGTGGCCGGGATTCTCCATCCATTCTCGACAAAGGCACCCTCCAGTCCCACTGCAGTGAACAGGAGATTTGGCTGGGTGGGGAGGGCTCGCAATGGAGAATCTCAGCCTGTGTCTATGGGCTGGATTCACTGTTTTTGAGACTTAGTGCAAAGGAACTGTGGCGTCTTGCGACAACAAAATCGGCGGCGACCCCTCACCCATCCTGTGACCGGTGAGGGGCTAGCAGCCGCGTGGCGTAAAACCCCTCGGTTCCCACATCAAAAACGGCCAGAGAATGTCCATGTCTGTGGCCGCGCCTGCACACCTGCAGCGGTCGCACCTTAAAACATGGCGTCGGCCACGCACGGACCCGACCTGGCAGATAGTGCTCCCCTGTCCACCCATCACCAGTGCCCTGAGCCCTCGCAGAACCCTTCCCCCCCCCCCCCCCCCACCCCCACCCCGCCATCTGCAGAACAGCTCCTGCCTGACCGCTGCAACCACACGTCAACCATGTGGTCGGGAACTCGGCCCATCGGGGGCACAGCATCGGGGGAGGGCCTTCAGGTGACGTGCCAACGCCGTCCCAATGGCGTGCGGCGCGTGATGCCGTGATGCCATTTCGGAAGGGGCCAACAATACAAAACCCGCGTCAAACAGGCACCGTCCCCTATTTCGGAATCAGAAGGGATTCTCCATCCAATCGCCGAATAATATGGAGACCAGAACCGAAAGGATGCATTTTTCCAACAGCGTGTTTGCTTTCAAACAGTCCATTTGAGAATGAGATTGACTCAAGCCTCAAGTGACGAGTTTGATTCAAAGCCAACGATGTGCTATTTGTATCGGTTATTTCTCAATTACTTGGCTCTTTGATAATCTTCGGGCCAAAAAGTATCTGTGTCAGACAAACAGACCAGAAACGGCTGAGAAATGTTATGAGCGTTGTGCTTTTCAGAGGAAGTCACAGCTTTCAAATTTTCATCCTTGTTTTCAAATCTCTCCATGGCCTTACCCTCCCCCACCATCTCTGTAATCTCCTCCCCCACCATCTCTGTAATCTCCTCCCCCACCATCTCTGTAATCTCCTCCCCCACCATCTCTGTAATCTCCTCCCCCACCATCTCTGTAATCTCCTCCCCCCCCATCTCTGTAATCTCCTCCCCCACCATCTCTGTAATCTCCTCCCCCACCATCTCTGTAATCTCCTCCCCCACCATCTCTGTAATCTCCTCCCCCACCATCTCTGTAATCTCCTTCAGTCCCACAGCCCTCCAGGGAACCCGCACTCCTCCAATTCTGGTCCCTTCAACATCCCTACATGCTCCAATATTGGTGGTTGTGCTTTCAGCTGCCTGGGCCAAAAGCTCCGGAAATCAATGCCCTATCCTCTCCCTCTTTCTACCTCTCTTTCCGTTTAAAGTTCTCCTTAAAACCTGTGGTGAATGTATTGCTGTAACAATTCACCATGTGCTTATCTGTATTACGCTGTTGCCCATGTGGGCTCCACCTATGGACCAGTGTATGGTATTACCTATAATGTAGCATGCTGGGGCCTGTGTGGGCTCCGCCCCTGACTCCACCCCTTGAGGGGAGGTATAAAGAGCAGTCGCCCTGTAGGCGGCTCCCACTAACAGACCAGTCGCAGGCAGGCACTGTTCTAGTTGATTAAAGCCACAGTTTACTTCTACTCCTGGTTTTGTGTGAATTGATGGTCGCATCAATTTAATCAACTACAACGCCACTATGGAATCGGCCCTCAAACCTGACCGACTGGAACTCGATCCGCACGCCGCGGAGGCGAAAGAGATTTTTTCGCACTGGCTCCGCTGTTTCAAGGCCTACCTCGCTGCCTCCTCCTTGCCTTCCACCTCCGACGAACAGAAGCTGAGTCTCCTCCACGCATGGGTGAGCCATCGAATCTCTGTTCAACTCGAGGAAGCCTCCACCTACGCAGACGCCCTCGCGATGCTAGAGCGCCTCTACGTCAGGCCCGTGAACGAGGTATTCGCGTGGCATCTCCTCACCACTCGCCGCCAACGTCCCGGGGAATCTCGCTGGAAGACTATCTACGCGACCTCAAAGTCCTTGCACGAAGCTGCAATTACCAAGCCGTTACGGCCATTCAACATATGGACCTCGCCATCCGGGACACCTGCGTGGCTGGAGTCAGGTCCAACTACGTGGGACAGCACCTATTCGAAAAAGGTGCCCTAGACCTGGAAGAGACGGTAAAATTAGCCTCCTCTCTGGAAGAAGCATTCCAAAGCCTTAACGCGTTCCCCGATCATGCAACCCCCTCGTGGACTCCCAACCAAAGAATATCCCAGGCCTGAGCCGCACGGCAGCCCGTCCACCATGGGAGGGCTACCCTGTTATTTCTGCGGACAGCCTCAACACCCCAGGCAGCGCTGCCCGGCCCGGAACGCGAACTGCGGTGACTGCGGGAGAAAAGGACACTTTGCTAAAGTTTGCCTGGCCAGGTCCAAAAACTCTAAATCGCAGGCCCGACCCTCAGACTCACAGACCCGCAGATCCCGCAGTGTGGCAGCCTGTCTGCCGGCTCTGATGCCCCAACCCCGGACGCGTCATCGGCCTCGTGCTGTCCGTGGGGGCAGCCATCTCCAAACCCACACAACACATGCGACTCACGAGGGCCGCCATCTTGGCCATCCTCGCCCACGCGGCTGCCACATGCAATTCATGGGGGGGGGCGCTATCCTGGACGCCATATTCCTCACAGCCCGACATGTGCGACCGACGGGGGCCGCCATCTTGGCCGGCATCTGCAACGCCGCCCGACACGTGCGACTAACGGGGGCAGCCATCTTGGGACCGCCCCAGCACCTTTGACCACTCCGGCTACCCGCAACTCAGCGCAGTCACCCTTAACCAGTCTCGACCCAAACACCTCCGGAACTCTATGATGACCGTCCGGGTAAACGGACACAAAACGCCCTGCCTCTTCGACTCCAGGAGCACAGAGAGCTTCATTCATCCGGACATGGTAAGACGCTGTTCGCTCCCAATCTTCCCGGCGCATCAAACCATCTCCCCCCTCGCCTCCGGGTCGCACTCGGTGCAGGTCCGAGGGTGCACTACCGCAACCCTAGCAATACAGGGCGCCGAGTTCGCCAATTTTAAATTATATGTGCTCCCCGACCTCTGCGCTCCTCTTCTATTGGGACTGGATTTCCAATGTAACCTCAGGAGCCTCACCCTGAAGTTCGGCGGGCCCCTACCCCCACTCACCGTATGTAGCCTCGCGACCCTAAAGGTTGACCCTCCCCCGCTCTTCTCAAACCTCACCATCGACTGCAAACCAGTCGCCACCAGAAGCAGGCGGTACAGCAACCAGGACAGGACTTTTATCAGGTCCGAGGTCCAGCGACTCTTGCGGGAGGGAATCATCGAGGCCAGCAATACCCCCTGGAGAACCCAGGTGGTGGTCGTCAGGACCGGGAAAGGAACTGGATGGTTGTAGATTACAGCCAAACCATAAACCGGTACACGCACCTCAATGCGTACCCACTTCCCCGGGTCACAGACATGGTTAATCAGATTGGATTGCGCACTACCGGGTGTTCTCCACGGTGGATCTGAAGTCTGCTTACCACCAGCTCCCAATCCGCCCGGAGGACCGCCACTACACGGCTTTTGAGGCAGACGGCCGCCTCTTCCACTTCCTCCGGGTCCCCTTTGGCGTCACGAACGGGGTCTCGGTTTTCCAAAGAACAATGGACCGAATGATGGACCAGTACGGGCTGCGGGCCACATTTCTGTACTTGGACATCGTCACCATCTGCGGCTATGATCAGCAGGACCACGATGCCAACCTCCACTGATTTCTCCAAACCGCCCAAACCCTCAATCTCACCTACAACAAGGAGAAATGCATTTTCCGCACAACCAGACTTCCTCAGCATCATCGACGAGTTCTCCCGCTTCCCCTTTGCAATCCCCTGCCCCGACATGACCGCGGCCACCATCATTAAAGCCCTGCATAGTGCCTTCACCCTGTTTGGTTTCCCCATGTACGTCCACAGTGACCGGGCCTCGTCGTTCATGAGCGACGAACTGCGCATCAAACCTACCTCTCTGACCAAGAATTTTGCCATCTGCTCCGGTATCTTCTTATCTGACTGAAGTTTGTTTGATAATGCTCGGGTGAGGGGCTTTGTGGCATGTTACTATGTTAAAGGTGTGGTGAATGTAACTTGGTAATTTACACTGTATCTTTGTAAGCGCATCCTACCACTAGGGGGAGTAGCTCTGAGAATGCTCAGGAGTTTGTACAGGGCTCCACCCTTGGCTCCGCCCACGACTCCTCCCCCTTGTGCTGCTGTATAAATACCCTTGTCCAGAGTCAGCCTGCAGTTCATCGAGAGTTCATCAATGGGTAACAGGCTGGTTCTGTAGTAAGTAGATTAAAACCACTGTTCATATCGGAAAGCACATGTCTGGTGAATTGATGGTTCCATCAAAAGGTACTATATAAATGCACGTTGTTGCTCTTCTTCTTCTTTGAGGGAAATGCCAAACCCTGACTCATATCTTAGAGGTCTATAGCACAGAAAAAGCCCTGTGGCCCATCGCATCAGCCCTAGTCAAAAACTACCACCGAACTGTTCTAATCCCATTTTCCAGCACTTGGCCTTGTTTTGCCTTGGCATCGCAAGCGCACATCTAAATATTTCTTAAATGTTATAACGTTCCCTGCCTTCAACACCCTTTCAGGCAGCGAGTTCCAGACTCCCACCACCCTCTGGGTGAATAGGATTTTCCTCGCATCCCTCAGTGCTGCTGAAGATGCTGCCGTTTATCATGTCTGGCCTTGCCTTCTTTGTCCTGCCCAAGTGCATCACCTCACACTTGTCCTGATTGAATTCCGTTTGCCACTGATCAGCCCATCTGACATGGCGATGGGTGGGCTGTTAATTTTGGCCGAGGTGCGTCTGAGGGTCTCTTGGGGGGGGGGGGGGGGGGGGGGGGAGGGGGGGGGGGAGGGGGGGGGGGGGGGGGGGGTGAAGGTTTCTCCTTTTCACCCAATGGCTGCTTTCACTCAATGGCCAGTGTGGGATGTGGTTGCATTTCTCCCACCAAGACAGGACAGTGATGAAGAGGCTCCAGAAGAGGCACAAAATGTACATTTGGTTTCCTTGTGGAGCCCAAAGCAGCACGAGTGTTTCCCTGGGCTTTGTGGTATATTTTATACTTCAGAACACTGACGTATCTTCACACTGAGGTCTCCATGGGAAGGATGGCAGACGCCGTGGAGAACCTCGTGCAGCAGAATGCCCAGTTTCTGCCAGTGATGGACACAGCCCTGCGCTCCATCATTGTAGCCAAGAGCAAGCTTTGTCAGCGGCTACGCAAGAGGTGGAGTGGGGGGGGGCTCTACCTCCCTCCAGGTGACCCTTTCCCTCAGGAGTCAGGGAGGGGCCCTGGGGCATCCATAGTCAGCAGGAACATCAAGCAAGCATCCCTGGGGCCTCCGCTCAGGCCTCTCCAAGGGTGTTCTGGTGTTTTGCGTCCGCTCTGTGATCCCATCAGCTCCAGCTTCTGGGAATGCTGAGGGTGCACCTTCCTCACAGCAGGAGATCGAAAGAAAGCCAGGGCTCTCCAGAGGACGGTCCGCCAGTCTCATCAAAGACATCCTGGCGTAATGGTAAGCAGGCTGCCTTCACCTATGCTGCGCATGTCAGGGAAGCACCTGGTCACAGAGGTGGGGCTGGCAGCATGGGCGTATAATCATTGTAAATTGTTGCTGCACACTTGTAAATCTATGTAACGTTGCACTTTAAGGAGGTCTACTGAGTTTTCATTGCTTCTGTCGTGTTAATGCTCCTGTGAGCATCCCCCCTACCTCCCCCCCCCCCCCCCCCCCGCCCCGCCCACCCCACCCCACTGAGTCATAGGAGCGAGTCAGGCAGGATCTATGCCTGCATATGGAGGCCCCGATCTTTGTCAGGGCCCTTGCAAACCGTGTGCTGGAAGCTTCCAACACACACTGTGCCCTTGGCCTCCACTGCCTAGTCTACAGAAACACAGTTTATTAGGTTCCCCTTCAGTTGTCCAGTTGAGCCATAGCTCAGTCAGATGCGCCCTGTGCACCACCTTGAATTGAACCAAACTAAGCCGAGCACATGAGGACGTGGAGTTGACCCTATGAAGGTCATACATCGAACACCCCGACGGCCGACAGGATACGGTCTCCGTATTTCATCCAGAATAGGACCCAATTCACACTCCCATTTCACCGTTACCTCAATCAACATGGCCGACTCTGCTGATAGGATCTGTCCGTATATGCATGAACTAATCCCCCACCAGACCCGGCCAAAGACAAAATCCTCTTCAGCAGAGAAGGATGGTGCCAAGGGGAGAAAGAGGGAAAAACCTTCCTTGAAAAATTGTGAATCTGAAAGTATCTGAACAGACTGGAGTCAGGGAGTTAAAATTTCTCCACCAGCTCCTTAAAGCTGGCAAACCTTCCCTCCACGAACAGGTCCCAAATCTCTCCAAACCCTTCCCCTCCCATGACTTAAACGTCGAGTCCAAACCTGCTGGCAGAAAAAGGTGGTTGTTGCAGATGGACACCAGCAAAGATATGGCGCTAAGCTTAAAATGCTGCCTGAACTGCTTCCGGACTCTCAGAGCAGACACCACCTCTGGATTCAGGGAAAAACTTACCGCAGACAAAGTCAACAATGCAGTTATTATTGAACCAAGACTAGAAACCATGCAGGAGTGCACCTCCAATTGTCCCCATGTGGAACCCGGATCACTAAACCACCCCAGTACTTACTCAGTATCAGCTGCCCAAAACTTTTATTTTAAAAAATTTAGAGTACCCAATTTATTTTTTCCAATTAAGGGGCAATTTAGCGTGGCCAATCCACCTACCCTGCACATCTTTGGATTGTGGGGGTGAAACCCACGCAAACACGGGGAGAATGCGCAAACTCCACACGGAGAGTGACCCAGGGCCGGGATTGAACCTGGGATCTCGGCGCCGTGAGGCAGCAGGGCTAACCACTACGCCACTGTGATGCCCTCTGCTGCCCAATACTAAAATAATAAATTTTATTAATAATTATGAATAATTAATAATAATAAAATAAGAGTCAAGCCCCCTGATTACCTATCTTTTTGAAGGAACACCCTACAGATCCTTATCCCAAATAAATGGGGACACTAATTTAGTAACTTTGACAAAGAAGGACTTGGGGAGAAAAATGGGGAGACATTGAAAAATAAAGAAAAATCTCGGAAGCACATTCATTTTAACAGTCTGAACACTGCCCGCCAAGCACATGGGAGGTTACCCCACTTCTGATTTGACACTATTAACCACTAAGACTAGTACAAGTTAATTTACGGAGCAAGGCCCAAATGTGAGCCGCCCAGATACCCAGATAATGGAAGCTAGTTCTGGCGAACATCCCCAGATGGGCTCTACCCCCCGGGATGGGGCTTAACCGGGAAGCATTTGCTCTTATCCAAGTTCTACTTGTACCTAGAGAAGGAGCCAAACTCCCAAGCAGTTTCATTATCTCATCCATAGTGGATACTGGGTCCATACTGTAAAGATGTAGGTCAGCTGCGTACAGGGATACCCTGAGCTCCACCCCTCCCTGATTTAGCCCCTCCACTTAACCGAAGATGTCAGCGCTATGGCGAGTTGTCCTATTGCCAAGGGAAACAGGAGCGGAGACAATGGAAGTTCCTGCTTCGTGCCTCTACTCAGCAACGAGTAGCCAGAATTCAAAGCATTCTTGCAAACACTAGAAGTGGGGGCCCTATCCAGTGAACAAATCCAGGATATAAACTTTTGTCCAAATCCAAACTTCACAATAGTCTCAAAGAGATACTCCCACTCCACCCTATTAAGTGCCTTTTCAGCACCGAGAGAAGCAATCACCTCCGGAGTTCGGGCACCGGAAAGGGACAAAGGACAACGTTCAGCAGACAACATATATTGGCCGACAACTGCCAACCATTAACTAAGTCTGTCTGGTCTTACATAAGAACATAAGAACTAGGAGCAGAAGTAGACCGTCCGGCCCTTCAAGCCTGCTCCGCCATTCTATAAGATCATGGCTGATCTATTCGTGGTCTCAGAACCACTTACCCGCATTCTCGCCATATCCCGTAATTCCTTTACTTTTCAAAAAAGCATCTATCCTATCTTTAAATATATTCAATGAAGTAGCGTCTACTACTCCTTTCGGTAGGGAATTCCATACTTTAACCACCCTCTGAGTGAAGAAATTCCTCCTTGATTCAGTCCTAAATCTGCCCTCACTAATCTTGAGGCTATGCCCTCTTGTCCTACTTTCACCTACCAGTGGAAACATCCTTTCTACTTATCTTATCCATTCCCTTCAAAATTTTATATGTTTGAAATGAAAGGAAACTCGCTTATTGTCACGAGTAGACTTCAATGAAGTTACTGTGAAAAGCCCCTAGTCGCCACATTCCGGCGCCTGTCCAGGGAGGCTGGTACGGGAATCGAACCGTGCTGCTGGCCTGCTTGGTCTGCTTTAAAAGCCAGCGGTTTAGCCTGGTGAGCTAAACCAGCCCCTGGTTTCTATTAGATCCCCCCTCAACCTTCTGAATTCCAGTGAATATAATCCCAATTTACTCAGCCTCTCCTCATACGATAACCCCCTCAACTCCGGAATCAGCCTAGTGAACCTCCTCTGCAGGATATTTCAAAAGCTGCATTGAAGAGAGGTGGGTCACGTATATGTATAATCTCCCGGGAAGCCACCCGTCATCGAAGCTGGTGATCTAAGAGGCGTCTGGTCTTCTCCCCATGTTGATAAAATACTCCCCTTGAGCGTCGCAGCTGGCCCACTGCCTTATCCATTGATCATAATTCAAATTGTGTCTGTAGCTTTTTCCTACTTGCCAACATCTCCAGGGTTTGGGCAAGTGAGTACTGATGGTGCACCTCAAGAATGGAGCCCACCAACCTGTGCAGCTCCCTGCCCTCACTGCCTTTCCCATGTGCACTTTGTAAGAAATTATCTTCCCCTTGAGAACTACCTTCAGGGCTTCCCACTGAGTAGAAGGTGGGATAGACTCACTTTTATTGAATTTCATATATTCCCCAAAGGCGATGGACATGCATTCACAAAATCTCTTGTCCGCTAATAATGCCGTATCCAATCTCCATGGTGGACTCTGGGAGGGACCTGCCTCTCATGCCAGATCAACAAAGTCTGGGACGTGGTCTGAACTCACAATCGCTGAGTAACCCATCCCCTCCACCAAAGGGGGAGAGACTATCCAACAGAAAAAAGTTGATAGGTGGGTATACCTGATGGACATGGAAGAAGAACAAAAAATCTTTATCACCCGGGTGCAAAAAGCACCAGGGGATCTGCGCCGGGTAGAAAAATATTTTCATAATTATTAGAAAAGAACCCCACATAAAAGTCGATCCCAAACTTACCCCCAAACTGTGAAAAATTCAACCCCAAGAACAGGAAACTGGAAACATGAACATGAAATTCCAACAATTTAATAATTCAACATCCCCAACACCCAAAAACTCAATCCAAATGTGCCCAACCCATGTTTCTTTACAAAGGAGTCCTCCTCACTCAGCTCAGCAAATTAATAATCCTTTTCCTTGAAAGTCGCTCACACTCACGCCGGATACAGCACCCAAACCGGACTCCACTTTTGTACAAGGCAGCGTTGGCTTTGCTGAAAGCAGCCCTCTTCTTTGCCAGCTTCCTGGTCGAACCTGATGGTGTGGCCTTCCCATCAGAAATCTGAACAAGAGCAGAAAGTTCTCCCAGTGCCTCGCTCTTAGGTGAATTGTTAGGTGAATTGGACATTCTGAATTCTCCCTCTATCTATCTGAACAGGGTATATGTGGGGCGCGATTCTCCGAGCCCCGCGCCGGGCCGTAAAATCGCCGCAACCGCACCACGCTGCCCCAACGCAGGCGCGTGATTCTCCGAGGTGCGGAGAATCGGCGCCATTTGCGCCGGCGCGCTTGGAGCGGCGCCAGGCGCGGGCTGCCAGTTCTCCGGCCCGGATGGGCCGTGCGGCCACGCAGAAACGGCAGAATCCCGCCGGTGCCGTTCACCCCTGCTCACAGCCGGCTGGAATTCTGTGCGTAGGGTCGGGAGGCCGGCCAATGGGGCGGGGAAAAGCGCTCCTTCGGTGGAGGGGGGCTTCCGATGGGGTCTCTCCTCCCCCCCGGGCCTACATTGTTGCGCGGCCGGCCCCAGAACCTACACGCCATGTTGCGTCGGGGCCGTCGCACTGAAGAAGTCCCCCGCGCATACGTGGGTTGGTGCGGCACAACTGCACATGTGCGGGTTGGCGCATTTGCCGCCGGGAAGTGAGGCTGGAATGGCGTGCACTGCTCCAGCGCTGTGCTGGTCCCCTGTGGGGGCCAGAATCGGTAGTCCATGCACCCGTTTAGCGCCGTCATGAAACGCAACGGCGTTCACGACGGCGCGAACACTTAGTCTCCATTTCGGAGAATCGCGCCCAGGGTGACGGAGAGTGGCAATTTTCTCAGTAACTTCATTGCAGTGTTAATGTAAGCCTACTTGTGACAATAATAAAGGTTATTATTATTCCACCCTCCACCCACCATGAGGACAACTAACTGGTCAATCATCTCATTTCTTTTGTGGAATTTTGTTGCGTTGATGACTGCCATGTTTGCCCGCATAGCACCAGTCACTGTATTAGTTAGTTGCTGGTGAAAAACTCTGGAGTATTTCTAAGATACCTAAAGCTGTTCACTATAACACAGGATGTATCCTTATTTAATGGATACCTTTCCTTTGGAACAGAAGATGTAACGCTGGAGACTTGAGAGACGACCAATCAGATCCTGGGCGGGATTCTCCGGTTACTCAGCCGCGTGTTTCTTGGCAGCGGCGTCCGCTGGCGGCAGGAATCTCTCTTCCCATGGAAGCCATCCCGCATCGTCAGGAATTCCACGAGTGGCGGTACGCTGCCGGCAACGGACGGACAATTCCGTCCCACATATTTTTGATAAAGAATGAATGGAGTTTCCCTTTAAAGTCATGCTCTCCCACACAGCTAAAGTGCTTGCTAAAATAATGTAAGCTCGAAGGCTTTCAGCTCAGAACCCCCGCTGAGCGGTTTGGGATTCTCGCGTGAACCTTGTTGAAACACTCATCTCTGTTCTCAGCTGCCGTTCACTGGCCAGACCCTGACCTATCGCTCACACAGTCAGTGCAGCTGCCTGAAAACGTGCCTTTCCCCTTCCCACCAGCCCCAACCCACAACCCCCCTTCCCCCAGCCCACCCCCCAGCCCATCACCACCACTATCAAAACCCCCTCCCCCAGCCTGCCCCCAGACCACCACCCCAACCCTCCCACCCAACTCCCTCCCCCAGACCACCAACCCCTCCCCCAGCCTGCCCCCAGACCACCACCCCAACCCTCCCCCAGACCACCAACCCCTCCCCAAACCCCTCCCCCAGACCACCCAGCCCACCCACCACTATCCCCAGCCCTCCCCCAGCCTGCCCCCAGACCACCACCCCAACCCTCCCCCAGACCACCAACCCCTCCCCCAGACCACCCCCCAGGCCACCACTATCCCCAACCCTCCCACCCAACTCCCTCCCCCAGACCACCAACCCCTCTCCCCCAGCCCGCCACTTACCGCCGGCCCTCTGCCGCCCACCTCGGCCTTTCCCCAGGCCACCGCCACGGCCCTCCCACACGACACCCCCCCCCCCCCCCCCGGTCAGCCTCCACGCCACCATCATCCCACTGGGACTCTCCTTTATCTTTATTGTCACAAGTAGGCTTACATTAACACTGCAATAAATTCATTGTGAAAATCCCCTAGTCGCCACACTCCGGCGCCTGTTTGGGTACACAGAGGGAGAATTCAGAATGTCCAATTCACCTAACAAGCACGTCTTTCAGGACTTGTGGGAGGAAACAGGAGCACCCGGAGCAAACCCACGCACACACGGGGAGAACGTGCAGATTCCACACAGACGGTGACCCAAGCCGGGAATCGAACCTGGAACGCTGGAGCTGTGAAGCCACAGTGCTCACCACTGTGCTACCATACTGCCCTCCCTCCATTCCACTTTTGGAGGCAGAGCCATCAACTGCTTTGGCCAGACGCTTTGAAGTTTCCACTCACCCCCCCCCCCCCCCCGCCCGCCCGCCCCGCCACAACCGACCTCTCTCCCCAGTTACGAAAACTTTCTCAAAGGAGATTTCTCCAATCAAGCCTTCACACTCTCTGAACCCACCAAGCAAACCCCATTCCCCCTGAACCTGGCTTCTCTTTTTACCTGTGCAACTCGCTATAAACGCAAGTTGTGCTTTGATTGCTTTTCTTTACCGGTACCTAAGTCCGAAAAGAAAATACCAAGGTATGTTAGTATTAGCCGCATCAGGTAAATGCACTTTCGTGGAAACAAAATTTTCAATGCATTCCCTGAACTGCTGTAACATCTGGACTGGAACTCACAGGTAATATTTGATCCCGTCTCTTTCTTCCCCCTCCCAGTTTTATCCCTGTGGATATATAGCCCCAGGATCTGCTTAGTGCTCAAAGTACTTAAGAACATAGGACCGCAAGAAATAGGAGCAGGAGTAGGCCATTCAGCCCCTCGAACCTGCTCCAACTGTCAATAAGATCATGGTTGATTGGCTGTGGCCTCAACACCATTTGCTTGCCCGTCTCCCCTTAACCCTCAACTGGAGAATCCTGCCCCTCCTCTCACTCTTGTAAATATAGACGCAACCAGATCAACTTTTCCTCGTTGGACAACCCTTCATTCCAGTACTTCGATACAGTCGGTCCCTTCATCCAAGTCATCGGTCAGCAGTTGTGGCTCCAGCACTGCGACACTGCACTAGTTACAGTTACATCCCCGCACCCCCCCCCCCCCCCCCCCCCCCCCCTCTCCCCTTACAGTCTATACTCTCATCTTGTGACCTTTTATGTGGGACCCTATCAAATGCCGTTTGGAAATCCAAATACACTGCACTTGAAGTTCATTGGGATGTGCTCATGTCCTTCTGAGTGAACCTGTCAACAATTTGCTATCTCCAAGTGCAGTTGTTTGTACTTTTTTTTGACGTATTCCAGCCCAGGGCCCCCAGGTCACCACGAGGGAGTGAGCTGATCTTCAGAAACAATCCTTTTTAAAAAAACATCCTCACAGTTATTGTCACGTTATTTACATCAACAAGGAAGGGATGCCTTTGAGAGTTTAACTGTAGTTTTACTGATGTGGAGATGCCGGCGTTGGACTGGGGTGAGCACAGTAAGAAGTCTTACAACACCAGGTGAAGGAGGAAGGACCTGAGGAAGGAGCAGTGCTCCGAAAGCTAGTGATTTGAAACAAACCTGTTGGACTTTAACCTGGTGTTATAAGACTTCTTACTGTAGTTTTACTGGTTAGACTTTAGATTTGAGATTGTCCTAATGTACTCTGTGGCCTGGCTTTCTGTATGTCGTATCTAGAGGGAGCACAACAGATAATTGATGTTGCTTCACTGGGGGCAATAGTGGCGCTAAAATAAAGCTCCTATTCGACAGGCGGGGTTCCCCACCCCCTCCGCGTCGCGGCATGCTTTGCATAGGCTGACCGCCATTGGCCAGTGTCCTGCTACTGTCAACGGGTTTCCCCGGGTGTCTGCACCCTCCGCCACCGGGGAACCAGGGATGTGGGATCACCATCAGTGGGACTGAAAGACCCCGCCAGTGGAAACAGCTGGCAGATGTCAACCTACATGTGTACAGAGGACAGAGAACTGAAACAGGCCATTTGGCCCAACTGGACTGTGCTGGAGTTGGGTGCTCCACACGAGCCTCCTCCCATCCCTCTTCACCCAAACCCACCAATTTATCCATTTCATTTTAAGCTGCGTCTCTCCAAAATAGAACAATGCTATTCACCTCAACTACTCCTCATGGTGACACATTGTGCATTCTAATTACTCTCTGTAACAACTATTGAGAGAGTAAGTTCACCCACAATGGGGAGGAAGGGGACAGAATCTTTGTTTCTTTTTCTACCCTGTAGCAGTGTGTATCCTGGCTCCAAAATGCTTTGCTGCTTCACTGCGGCATCATCGCTTCAAGTTCAAAAAGTTACAGGATTGGTAGCACAGAAAATAAATATTGATGGGAAGAGACACATTGCCATGGCTTTTAATACTGCACTCACCAAGGCAAACACATGAATGTCAAATTTCAAACCACCACAATAATTCATACTGACTGGAGGAGGAGTTGCCTTGGAGAAAGCAACAGGAAACTATCGGCTCCCCAAGCTCCTGGGCAATTCAAAAGAGGCGCAAGGCTTGGACATGTTCCTTTTGTTTGCAGAGAATGGGTGACTGCGTGTGAATGTATGTCGCGACTCGCAAGTGTAAATGAGCCACATTACAAGCTCGACTGATTACCTTAAATTGCCGACTTGTCAGTAACCTTGGGCGGAATTCTCCGCTCCCACGCGGCATCGGGAAGGCCGTTGTGAACTCGGCCGAGTTTCACGACGGCCTCGGAGGCCGCTCCTCGCACCTTATTCACCCCCCCCCCCCCCCCCCCCAGGGGGCTAGAAGCGGTGCTCCCTATATCTTGGCCGCCGGGCCTTGACGCTTGCGTCAATGCGGCGTGCCGAGAATGACGCGACGGCGGCGCCTAAGTGACGTCATTCGCGCAAGTGCAGGTTGGCCGGCTCCAACCCGCGCATGCACGGTTACCATCTTCCCCTCCGCTGCCCCGCAAGACATGGCGGCTTGATCTTGCGGGGCGGCGGAGGGGAAAGAGTGCGTCCCTTTGAGACGCCGGCCTGACCAACGATGGGCACCGATCGCGGGCCAGTCCCCTCCCGAGCACGGCCATGGTGCTCACACCCCTCTCCGCCCCCCACAAGCTTCAAACAGAACTTTGGCACCATGTTCACGACGGCAGGGACCAGGTGTGATTCCCACCATCATGAACCGGTCGGGACCGTCAGGCCGCTCGGCCCATCCGGGCCGGAGAATCGCCGGTCGCCGTGAAAAACGGCGAGCCTCGATTCATCCGAGCGGGGGTGGGAGTATCGCAGGGGTGTCAGGGCGGCGTGTCGTGAGTCGCTCGGCCCTCCCGCGATTCTCCCACCCGGCGTGGGGAGCGGAGAATCGCGCCCCTTTTCTCCTGGAGTGTGAATTGGTGTGATTGAAATTTGCGCTTCTGTTGAGTGCAAAATGAAAAGCTTCACCAATGTGCCCCTCTATTCAGCAATATCCCGTTTAGAAGGTCACGGGTTGAAGCTTTAGTCCAGGTCCTCATGTCCTCTCCCATGATGTGGGAGTTCTGTGATATGAAAGAATCGACAAGCACTCCCTCTTTGAAAGACTGTTTTATAGACACAAAAAAATACATTCAACTGTAAAAAACAATTAAAAGCTGTTCCCTGCTTGTGTAGTATAACCACAAGACCATATACTCATTTCATTTAAACCATCAATTAGCTGCTTGTTCGGGGAATCATTCTGCTTTTCTTCAAAGTTCTGGGAAAATCAGAGCCGTGCCCTATATAGGAAATTAGGAAAACAGAATTTCAGATGCTTGACAATTCACCAATTACTCCCATTTAAAGAGGCACTTTCTCCTTTTGTCAGCCTGATATATGATCCCTGGTAGAGATGAAGATTGTTTTTCTTAAACAGTGGCAAAACTGCGCTCTTGTTTCCTCCTGCTGTCACGGTGCACTGGTACCTGATTGTTCTCAATATAGTTCAGGCCCCAAGTCCAGCAACACAGGTGCATTTATTATTTGAATTGATTCGTGGAAATAGATGTTGCCAGAGGCTGTGTGACCGTTCCTCGCTGAAATGTGACTCATTTTCAAAGCGACTCCGATTCTCTTGTTGGAAAAATTGGGAAGCTTAAGAGAAGGAGAACGATGGTGGACGAAGGTGCTCGGATAACTGTCCCGAAAGACAAGGCCATAATGTGCCCTCTCTGCTACAGGTTTATAGGGTTAGAACAGTCCAGAGTAAAATAGTGCAGCGAGGCGCCATTGGGCTACTAGGATGCCATGAGCAGACCGGGTCCCCACAAAAAAACAGACACAAGACTCCAACGGCTACCAGGAGATGGCAGAGAAAGTGCACTCAGGACCACCATGAAAATAATGAGAATAAATTCTACCCCCTCCCCAACTTCGCTCCTCCACTTTTAGTTGTCCTCAGAGGCTTTGATTAATGCTCTGGCCGACAGCCCCACAGGTGTAATATCGGATCAAGAGTTACGGCACAGTAGCACAGTGGTTAGCACCGCTGCCTCACAGCGCCAGGGACCCGGGTTCAATTCCGACCTCGGGTGACTGTCTCTGTGGGGTTTGCACTTTCTCCCCATGTCTGCGTGGGTTTCCTCCCACAGTCCAAAGATGATGTGCAGGTTAGGTGAATTGGCCATGCTAATAAGTCGCCCAAACATAAGGGCAGCACGATGGCGCAGTGGGTTAGCCCTGCAGCCTCACAGTGCCGAGGTCCCAGGTTTGATCCCGGCTCTGGGTCACTGTCCGTGTGGAGTTTGCACATTCTCCCCATGTTTATGTGGGTTTTGCCCCCACAACCCAAAGATGTGCAGGCTAGATGGATTGGCCATGCTAAAATTGACCCTTAATTGGAAAAGATTAATTGGGTACACTAAATTTATTAAACAAAAATTGTCCAAATATGGGTTAGGGGGATAGGAGCGGGATGTGTGCTCAGGTAAAGTGCTCTATTGGAGCAAGGGCCATTGCAGATTCGATGGGCCAAATGGCCTCTTTCTGCACTGTAAGAAGTCTCTGATATGACAATGGAAACATGCCAGTTGATGTCCGTAGCTTCTCACTTCCCCGCAGGGAGCAGCGGGCCACCATCAATAAGGAGACAGGTTTTCTCCTGGCTTTCCCAGCGCTTCTGGGCTCTTTTAACTGATGCCACTGCCAGTTGAGCTGTTTTCAATTGATTGTTTGAGGTGGCACAGGTTGTTATGTTACTGAACTGGTGATACAGGGATACACATTCAAATCTCACCTTGGCAGCTGAGAATATTTAAATTCAGTTCATTGGAACGAAAAAGCTAGCGTTGGTCATGGTGACCGATTGACGTAAAAACTCATCTGGTGGCATCGTGCCCTTTAGGGAAGGAAATCTGCCGTCCTTACCCGGTCTGGCCTACCTTTGACTCCAGACCCATAGCAACGTGGTTGACCCTTAAATGCTCTCTGAAATGGCCGAGCAAGCCACTCAGTTTTGGGGGGGGGGGGGGGGAATCGACAGGCAATAAAAAACTGGCCTTGCCCACTCTACAGGGGCTGGTTTAGCTCACTCGGCTAAATCGCTGGCTTTTAAAGCAGACCAAGCAGGCCAGCAGCACGGTTCGATTCCCGTACCAGCCTCCTCGGACAGGCGCCGGAATGTGGCGACTAGGGGCTTTTCACAGTAACTTCATTGAAGCCTACTCGTGACAATAAGCCATTTTCATTTTCATTTTCATTCCATTTCATCCCCACTCCCACTGCAACTAACAGAGCAGCATGTCCACAATGCAGAAAAACATCTGAACATCCTGAAGTACCAGGAACCATCGTCACTATTTCAGCTAGCGGAGGTGGACAATGTTGTAGAGTAGGAGGTAAATGAGCTTAAGTGGTGACTAGAATATGGGCTCAAACTGAACCGCGTCTTCCATGCCCTCCTGATGTGCTGAAGAGCGTTACAGCCAATGGCGCCCTTTGCAAGTGCAGTCACTGGTGTGATGCAGGAAACACAGCAGCCAATTTACACACAGCAAGATCCCACAACGAGGAATGTGGTAATGACCTGGTACTCCAGTTTGTCTTTTAGTGATGACCGGTTAGTGCAGGTCATGAGTTTCAAAGAATGAGAGGTGATCACATTGAAATCTCAGAAATACTTCAAGGGATAGACAGGTTAGATGTTTCCCTAGGAAAGACCGGTTAGATCTTTCCTAAGCACACGGCAGGCCCAGTGGAATTCATTTCGGAAAATTAATAACCTCGATTCTGATGCTCTTGGCAATGCCAAGGACACTGATGTTAATACGTCTGTCCTACCAGCTGATGCGGAGAATCCATTTCAGACAGCATTGATAATCCCTTTCCAGGGCCTTGAGGTGGCGTCTGAATTTAGTCCAAGTTTCTGAGCCATATAGAACAGTTGCAAGGATGACCACCATGTACACAAGGATATTGATGTCAGCTCAGATGTCGCGGCCGTCAAGACTCTCATCCTTGGGCGTCCGAAGGAGGAGCTCGCAGATTGGAAACAATGTTTAATCTCCACATTGATGTGAGCCTTAGAGAAGAGGAGGTTCCTATGTACTAGAAACGTTCCACGTGTGGCAAGGTTTCTCTGTTGACGCTGACGGAGAGACCGGACCTTGCCCGGGGGCGGGTTGCTAAAGGACTTGAGCCTTCTTGAGGTTGAGGATGAGACCAATTCTTTGGTATGCTTCCACGAAGGTGCCAAGCATGGCTTGAAGATTCTCAGAGAGAGTGGAGATGGCGATGCCATCCACATACTGACGTTCCACGAGTAATGTCAGTGTCATTTTCTTCTTGGATTCCAAGTGACTGAGGTTGAAAGGTTTTCCGTCCATCCTGTAGACTATGTCTCCACTGGAAAGCTTGGGCAGGATTCTCCGACCCCCCCACTGGGTTGGAGTATCACCGGGGGCGGCATGAATCCTGCCCTCGCCCACTGCCGAACTCTCCAGCGCCAGAGATTTTGCAGGAGCGGGAATCGCGCCGTACTAGTCAGACGGCCCCCCCCCCACCCCCCCCCGGCGATTTTCCGGCCCGCGATGGACCGAAGTCCCACCCGTTCTATGCAGGTCCCGCCGGCAGAAATTAGAGTTGGTCCCTTACCAGCGGGACCTGGCGGCGCAGGCGGGCTCCGGGATCCTGGGGGGGGGGGTCTGGCCACGATCGCGGGCCAGGCCACCATGGGGCCCCCTTTTCCTATGCGCCGGCCGAGTAAGCCTCCGCAATGGCCAGCGCGAAGGTGAACGGGCGAATGCGCGGGGATGATGTCGGCAGCCGCTGACGCTCCCGCGCATGCGCAGACCTGCGCCGGCCGGCGGAGTCCCTTCGACCCCGGCTGGTGTGGCGCCAGAGGCCTTCCACGCCGGCCGGCGGGGTGCAAACCACTTCGGCGCCAGCCTAGCCCCTGAAGGTGCGGCGGATTCCGCACCTTTGGGGCGGCCCAACGCCGGAGTGGTTCCCGCCTCTCCGTCTCACCGGGACCCCACGCCCCGCCGGGTATGGAAGAATCCCACCCCTTGTTCTTGACAAAGTGATGGATGGTGGCGATGACGATGGGGAAAAGGGTTGGGTGGGGGGAGCGAGGACACATCCCTGCTTGACTCCAGTCTTGACCTTCAAGGTTTCTGTCTTACTTCCGTCAGTGAGAACTGTTGCCGACATCTTGTCGTGGAGGAGTCGGAGGATGTTAATGAATTTCTCTGGACTGCTGGCCTTTGACAGCACTCCCCAATTGACGAGTTAAAAACCTTGGTCAGAGCGATGAAGACCAGGTAGAGTGGTTGATGCTGCTCCTGGCATTTCTCTTGAAGTCATGTCCTCTGTTCCACGGTTTTGTCGGAAACCAAACTGGCTTTCCAGAAGGATTTCGTTCGGAGACTGGGAGAAGGCGGCTAGCGAGGATTCGGGTGATGATCCTCCCGGCGATGGAGAGTACCGAGATTCCTGGGAATCCCCACAGTCCGCTTTGTCTCCTCTCTTGAAGATGGTGGCGATGACGGCATACTTGAGGTGGGCAGGAGTTTCTTCGCTGTCCCAGATTTTTATCAGCAGCTGGTGGAGACGACGAGTGATAGCTTCTCCCTCCAAGTTTGAAAATCTCCCCTGGGATCCCTTCCACTCCTGCGGATTTTCCATTTTCCATGTGCCTTTACCGCATATTACAATATTGAAAATGGGAAACACTGTTTGGTTGGCAGTCAAACACATCCAATTGGGTAATGCATCGTTTTGCTTCCAGCTGGCAAAGGATCGTCACAAGGATGGACGTTGTTGGAACCAACAATTCTACGGACACGTGCTTGTAGGATTAGAATAGCGGTTTTAATATACTTACAACAGAGCCAGCCTGTTAGCCGTTGAACTTTCGGTGAACTGGCCGGCTGACCCTGTGGCACTGATCTTTATACAGCAGCTCCCAGGGGAGGAGTCCTGGGCGGAGCCAAGGGGGGAGCCCAGTACAACTCTCGAGCATTCCCAGAGCTACTCCCCTGGTGGTCAGGTAGTGCAACTGCACTTACAATATAGACACATATATATACCGATTATAATCCCGTGTGAATCACATTCACCACAGACGTGTTGGCCGACTAATGGCAGGTCATGTGATGAAACCTCCACGAATACATTTTAAAAAATAAATTTAGAATACCCAATTATATTTTTTCCAATTAAGGGGCAATCCACCTACCCTGCACATCTTTGGGTTATGGGGGCGAAACGCACGCAGACACAGAGAATGTGTAATCTCCACACGGACAGTGACCCAGAGCCGGGATCGAACCCGGGTCCTCGGTGCAGTAAGGCAGCAGTGCTAACCACTGCGTCACCGTGCTGCACTACCTCCAGGAATACATTTAATCACAGTTGGGAACCCTCCCAAAAGATAACACCTCTGGCAGTGCAGCATCAGTACTGCACTGAAGTCTCAGCCTTTATTATCATAGAACTTACAGTGCAGAAGGCGGCCATTCAGCCCATCGAGTCTGCACCGGCCCTTGAAAAGGGCACTCGACTTAAGCCCACCTCCACCCTCTCCCCGTAAGCCCACCTAACCTTTTTTGGACACTAAGGGCAATTTAGCCTGGCTAATCCACCTAACCTGCACATCTTTGGACTGATGGAGGAAACTGGAGCACCCGGAGGAAACCCACGCAGACAAGGGAAGAACGTGCAGACTCTACACAGACAGTGACCCAAGCCAGGAATCGAGCTTGGGGACCCTGGAGCTGTGAAGCAACAGTGTTAACCACTGTGCTACCGTATGCTTGAATCACGGAATGGGGCTCGGTCCCACAGCCCTCTGGCCTAAGTGACAGTGTTAACATTATTTCAGGCGCACACAGTGAAAAAGTCAGGGGAAAAATACGCGCCGCCAACACCAGATGTCCAGTCCGGAGATGGACTGCTTGTGGAAGGTACAGCACACTCAAACAAAATAAAACAAAACTCGCAATAAATTTTAGATTAGTGAGTGCCCTCGCTCAGCTGGCCTTTGACAAATTAGCACCATGAACCTGGCCTTTGTGTCAGCTAAATGGGGCAGAAGCCTAACAGCCGAGTGTTGCTGCTAATTTAGAACACGGGCCCCCAAGAGGGCATGCTATCAACAAGAGGCTCGGAGCTCATATGCTGCAGCAGGCAAGATTTCAATCCTGCTACGAAAAGTGACCTCTTCCCACAACTCCCCCACCGCTCCAGAAACGGGAAAAGAAACAAACACGACGAAAAGAGGGAGCCACATGTCAAGCCAAAGTTCACAGCAAAGTCAAGGCCCAGCTGACCTTTGACCTACTCAGGGCCCGTGGACTATTTGACTTCTGTTGGAAAACAAGCAGGTTGGCCTCTGAAGGAGTGAAGTCCGCGAGATTGAAGGAATGAAGCCCGCGAGATTGAAGTGCGCACAAAACTCCCAACTTCCCCTCATGCTTCTTCTTCAGCAGCCTAGCTGCTTCAGAAGGTACCGCTTGCAAACAATGATTTACATTTGTGTGAAAAAGGGAAAACAGACGTCGCCTGCAGTGGACTCTTTTGTATCCTGTTAAAAGTGAAAGGATTTTCTTTCCTTCGGAACAGTAATTATATCCGGTGCACCTTATTATTCTTTTGAGGCCTGCGTCTCCGAAGGAGTCTTTAAAACGCTAGCGCTGGTTCAATCGGACGGTGATGGAAAACCCATGAATACAGACCAGCGACTCATAGTTCTGCATTATTCTCCGAAATCAGCCACCCACTGCGGCCCACACAGAAACAGCAAAACACTGTAAAATACACAAAAGCCGAATTAGGCTCCCCTGATCACTCAATTATTCAAAAGAAAGCTTTTTATTATCCAATCTGCTCCCTGCTTCCAGGTCCTAAAACGTGTGGGGGGAGGGGGGGGGGGGGATTGGAATCCTGGCAGGGTTAGGCTCCATCAGCCTCGGAGATTTTTCGGCCTTCCTCCAGTTCTGGCCGCCTGAGCAGACGCCATTTTAGCTGCTGCTCGGAGAAGCTGCGGATTGAGCCTTCCGGGGCTCCTGAGCGCCGGAATTCTCTCTAGAACCTTGTGCCCTGTCTGCCGCTCTCCCCTCCTTTAAGATGTTCCTTACAGGCTGCCTCCTTGACCAACCATTTGGAAACTGGCCCCGTCGCTTGCCATGTGCAGTCCGGTTCCGGTGAAGAGCTGGGGGATGTTTTAGCATGCCAAAGATTCAACCAAAAAGAAAGATGCTGATGTCGTTACAATTTCCATGCAAATCCCTGACCCCCCCCCCCCCCCCCCCCCACCTCACAGGGAAAGTAAACATTGAAACCATTTAAATGCAGACAGGCCAGGGCGGGAGTTACAACCCAGGCCTTTCCTGGCAGCTTGGGCCTCTTAAACCCCTTTTCCGTGAAGCCCAACCGCAATGCCCCGCCCCACCATGCGCCCCCACCCCCGTTCCCACATCCCAACTCCTCCTTCCCGTTGTGGTAGTATGACTAGGGGTATTACGGGAGGTGTGAGCTGCCATTGGTGCAGAGGACTCGCTGCCCATTGGCCCAGGTATGTCACGTGCCTCTCAGCCGATTGGCTGAGAGGTAGGTAGCTCCGCCTACAAGGCGGGGCATAAGAACCCGTGTCCCTGGCAGTCAGCCATTCTTCTGTACGTCTGCTGCCGGGTACACTTCTTGTGTATTAAAGCCTATCGTTCAGACTTTATCTACGTTTCGTGTCCATTGATTGTGCATCACCCGTTTACTGGACAAACCGTTAACGTCGGCAGATGTGAGATGGTGTCAGAGTGCGTTAGTGAGGGCCATTAATGAGGCAGAGCGATGTTACGTTCTGGTGCTTGGGCGGCAGGAATGGCGTGCAAGTGAACGTTTAGTTCTTGACCAGTTAAAATGTTTTATTATAAAATAAACGGGTGGTTCAGGTGACTATGAGAAATCTATTACAAACTACTAAGTATGTTAAATTATCCTGGAGCTACTACAAGTATGACTATCCTCTAACACGACTAATTCCCAACTCCTCGAGTCACGTGGTCGATTTACACTGCCACCTGCTGGTTGGAGGTTGTTTGCATCACTATTCACATGATTGCTCATGCACATCATCACGAGGGAGACTGAAACAATAGGAGACAAGGTCGCTGTGATGTATAATGGTTTACGATTGCCAATCAATCAATCGTTTTGAAAGTGGAAGTCACCCATTTATCAGAAATTGATCAAAATGAAGACTTGAATGTTCACCCCCTATTTGGCCATGGATGTCATCACAAGGAATCGTAAGTGACGATTCCTCATTTGCAATCCTAGTGGCTGTGGACAGGCACTTTGGCTTTGCTGAGGGGGGATGGATCGAGAAGCCACAATCGAACTCACTGCTGTGCTCTCCGACACAAACTCTGCATATGGCATTGGAATATAAGAATCGTTAAACAAAAAAAGAACAGGAGGAGGCATTACAGCCGCGCCCAGCTATCCCACTTCCATTCCAGCCTTTTTCCCTATTCCTGCAAACCTTTTTCCTTCGTGTTTATCCAATTCCCTTTTGAACGTTTCTTGGATCTGCTTCTGCCACCCTCTGAGGCAGTGTGTTCCAGATCATAACAACTCGCTGCATAAAATTAAATTTGGCTCATCTCTGTGCTTGTTTTGCCAGGAGTAGGAATATTGATTAACTTCCCTCCCTACTAGGTGGTGCCTTAATCTCCATTGGCCCCTCGCTATCAAGTTAGTTTGTCTCCTTGTTGTTAAAATGCTGGGTTGTTCATGGGGATGGGGCGAATGTATATGATTGTTAATATTATTGTTATTTTCGGTATTTTACTAAGGTGCGTTATTGTTGTATAAAATCAAAATTTCTCAATAAAAATTATTTTAAAAAAAAAGTTAGTTTGTCTCCCTTTACTTCCCTCCTGTGGCAAGTGCTGTTCCTCGGTCGATATTCATTGCGATAAAGAATGGTCAATTGGGTGTGGTTGCAATGCCCTCATAAGTCGGATGGAGCACTGAGACTCACTTGCCATGATCATGCCTGGGGTTCGCCACCTTCTTTGCATTGTGACGCATGGCCAATCCACCTAACCCGCACATCTTTGGACTGCGGGAGGAACCCGGAGCACCCGGAGGAAACCCACGCAGACACGGGGTGAACGTGAAAATTCCGGGCAGTCACCCGAGGCTGGAATCGGACCGGGGGTCCCTGCCGCTGTGAGGCAGCGGTGCTAACCACTGTGCCACCCACGTTGTAGGACTGAAGGGTGCTGCAGAGGTGGGGAGGAGAGGCAAAGAGGGATTAGGAAACACGGAGGCTTGTTTGGTGATGAAAGTGTCTTGACCGACGATGTGACCACCCCCAGGAACAGGCGATTGCCTTCTGTCCCACCTTTGTCCAGGCTGCTCACTGAGATTTGGATGAAGCACGTGACGACTGTGAAGATGGGGCGACGTGATAAGAAATACAGGTTAAGAATTAACATCACGGGGGACAGGAACGAGAAAGACTTTCACCAAACAGTTGCCAAAAAGACAATACAAAAAGGGTTGTGCCAAAAATACAACCAAATGTGCCTCTGGTGAGAGAAGGAATGGAGCGATAAATTGGTACGGTGGATGGGGAAGATCGATCCCTTCCAGACAGATGACCTGCTGAGCAAAATTCCAATGTCCCAAGAAGCAATTTTCAACCTTTCTGCTGGGGTTGCCAACTGTGATAAATTGTATTGCTGGAGATTTGATCACATGACTTTCCCACATGACCCAGCCATTCATTGGCCAACAATTCCTGTCCTTGTAACGGACGGCCTTCTGACACCAACGGGAAAGCAATAAGACTCAATTACCCAAGTGGAAGATGCTTGACTGTCAGCCGAACATCCCCCCCACCCCCATTTTTGATATACCTGTAACTAGTAAAGAGAAATGTTCAAAGAAAATTTGAAAAAAAAACAATCTTTTTTAATGTCCCTGTGATCTTTCTCCAGGGTCGCACTCAGCAGTGTCCTGGAGATTGATCTTCCATTCCCGGAGACTCCAGGCCAATCCTGGGGGGTTAGCAATTTTACTTTCATCACACAAAGTCTGGACATTAAAATGGGATCACACTGGGAAACGGTTAGGGAAGCACTGCTCTGAAACAAGCAACTGGCAAAACCCTGGAAACAGGGCACCTGCCCACTACCATGGCTAAAGATGTTGGGATCGACACAAACAAGCATGCCAGCCATTAAATGTACATTAAGCAAACGTTTAATTGTATGGATCTTGACCAGGGTTTCACTTGTGCCCCATTGATAGAAGCAGACGGATAGAGTGTTTGCTGGTATTGGAGATCCATGTTTGTATCTCTGTAAATGAAAGCTTGCAAAGTGCGTGAAGATTGGCTCCAGCTCTATCCTCCGCTGTCTGGCTGGTTTTCTGGCACAGAACACCTGCCAGCTATTATAAACATTGTCCGAGGGACGGCACGGTGGCACAGTGGTTAGCATTGCTGCCTACGGCGCTGAGGACCCGGGTTCGAATCCCGGCCCTGGGTCACTGTCTGTGAGGAGTTTGCACATTCTCCCCGTGTCTGCGTGGGTTTCACCCCCACAACCCAAAGATGTGCAGGTTAAGTGGATTGGCCACGTTAAATTGCCCCTTAATTGGAAAAAATGAATTGGATATTCTAAATTTTAAAAAAAAACAATAAACATTGTCCGCCCAGTTTCAGAGATCGCGTCAACAATCTGTCCACAGCAGACGCAGTTCAGAAGGGGACAATGCCTTTCACAACCTCAGGGTGCTTCACAGCCAAGAAGGGCCTCAAACTGGAGCTACTGTTTGTAGCGTAGGAAAATGTTGTGTTATGCTTCTTCGTGTAGCATAAGCTGCTTCCTTGATGTATGCTTTGACAAAGGAAGGTCCAGACTTTGTAATGAGTTCAATATGTTTATTGAACTATTAACAGTTCTTAAATGAGTTTGACTCCCCTGCTAATCTAGCTGTAGGAACTCAGTCTAACTAAACAGTCTGCTCTAAGCCACGTGCTGGGTGTGATGCTTCTGATCTGCCCCTGTCCTACTCTCTAGATATCTTTGTGGAAAGAGACAGATCATGTGTGCCCTGTCCTTTTATATGGTTTGTGTAAATGCCCCCTTGTGGTAGTGTCACCTCTGGGTGTCTTGACTGCCCATTGGTCATGTCCTATTCTATGTGTTCATTAGCTGTATGTCTGCATGTCATGACGTCTCTGGTGCTCCCTCTAGTGTTTACTTAGTCGTAGTGTATTTACATTAACACTTTGTGTATTTACAGTGATGCATATCACCACAGAAAAGGCAGCGGTCAATCTGCACACAGCAAGATCCCACAGGCAGCGGAATGACCATGTGGCATTCCCTTTCTAGCTTTTGGCATATTGGTCGGGACGCTGGGCAGAACTCTCCGCGCCCTTCTTCAATATAATGCCACGGGATCTATAACAGCCGCCTGAGAGGGTAGGCGGGAACTCAGTTTAACATCTCATCCAAATGCATGCCCGACAGTGCAGGACACCTTCAGTACTGGCCCCTCGCAGTCTCAACCCTGGATTTTCTGCCCCGTTTTCCAGGGTGGGTCTTGAACCCACAACCTCCTGACTATATAAAGACAAACAGGACCAGCATATTTCTGGATAGAAGCCGCCCCGGTAATCCTCTTTGCTGAAGAAGACTTCTTGATACAGGGAGGCCTTGGCCCCCACATGTCCTGTGTTACAGCCATGACTACTACATTGGCTACAAAAGTACTCTGTGACATCCTAAGGTCATAAACGATGCTGCACATACAAATGCAAGTCCTTGCTTTTTACTATTGTGCCAGGTGCTAAAAATGCAACAGAAAGTGGTTCATGTTACTGTGCTGAAATCTTAAAACATGACAGTCATGAAAAAACGGGATGGGTCGTATTGGAGAATATAATGGGAAGCAATGGAATCAGGAATGTGGCTGTGTTTATAATTTAGCTACATTTTGAAATAGTCTCTTTAAAATGGACATTACTGTTTTTGATTTGATTTCAATTTGCTTGTGCAGTGCCATAATGACTGAAGTAGGAGCTGCACTTTAAAGCTCACGTTCTATACATTTAGGAAATGCAATTTATCAACCAGTGCAGTCAGTAGAAGGGACGACTACTATGCAGTTGAGTGGGCTTAAAGTGCCAGTGTGGCGCCTATGGATTCTAAATTCTCTGCGGGAGAGAAGCCCTCGCAGGATTTGGCATTTTTGGGTGCGATGCCTTTCAGCTCATAGAATCCCTACAGTATGGGTGGCACGATGGCGCAGTGGTTAGCACTGCTGCCTCACGGTGCCAAGGACCCGTGTTCGATCCCTGTCCGAGGTCACTGTCCGTATGGAGTTTGCACATTCTCCCCGTGTCTGCGTGGGTCTCACCCCCACAACCCAAAGATGTGCAGGGTCGGTGGATTGGCCAGGCTGAATTGCCCCTCAATTGGAAAAAAAAAACTGGGCACTTTAAATTAAAAATTTTTTAAAACGAATCCCTACAGTGCAAAAGGAGGCCATTTGGCCCATCGTGTCTGCACCTATCCACTGAAAGAGCACCGCACCCAAGCCCACTGCCCCGCCCAATCCAATAACCCCTAAACCAAACCTAGACATCTTTGGACACAAAGGGGCAATTTAGCGCGGCCAATCCACCTAACCTGCGCATCTTTGGACTGTGGGAGGAAACAGGAGCATCCGGAGGAAACCCACGCAGACACAGGGAGAATGTACACACTCCACACAGACAGTGACCCAGGCCAGGAATCGAACCCGGGTCCCTGGTGCTGTAAGGCAGCGGTGTTAGCCACTGTGCCACCATGTGCCCGTTTTTATTGGGAGGTCGCACAGCATTGAAGGTTCCGGCAACTCCCGTGCTCGCAACGCCAGCTAATTTGGCAATTCCACCGAAATCCACCACCCTGTGCCCAAGCCGGTAACTGATCTGCGCCCTTTCGGCAGATTGCTGCTTGGGAATCCCGCTGTGGTGGTCCCGCCATTCTCAACCCAGAAAATAGAAAACCACCCAAAGGTAATGTCCACAACGTATGGTTCCCGACCGCAGAAATACTGAGTGAATCAGGGGGAAATACAAACAGGGTGGCAGCAGCAGAGATAACGATTCACTTCATTGCCCAACAGCTCTCTGGATGCACAGATGTGTGGATCCCCGCTAGTTATCTCGAACATTTTTTGATTGCTGTGTCAATCCGGTGCATTTTCAAGATTGAATCCTGAGGCTCAAACTGGGTTGGTGATCTCAGTCTGTGCCGCAGAACCTTCCCAACACTGCCCTCCAGTGGCGACGCGAGTCTGCACTCGGGAGAAAATAAAGTCCACCACTTTCCCCGAGCCCCGGCTGGCAACATCTCCGAACAAAACTACTTGGGTGTGCCGCCGCTGTGTTGTTAACGCAGGTGAACGAAACCGGCATTTGCAGCACAGCAGGCCAGTTTACTTGTTTTCTGATGGCGTTTGGGTGGGCAAATAAAATCGTAAACTGGGGAGAATTAGGGGCAGCACGGTAGCATGGTGGTTAGCATAAATGCTTCACAGCTCCAGGGTCCCAGGTTCAATTCCCGGCTGGGTCACTGTCTGTGTGGAGTCTGCACGTCCTCCCCGTGTGTGCGTGGGTTTCCTCCGGGTGCTCCGGTTTCCTCCCACAGTCCAAAAGATGTGCGGGTTAGGTGGACTGGCCATGCTAAATTGCCCATAGTGTCCTAAAAAGTAAGGTTAAGGGGGGGTTGTTGGGTTACGGGTATAGGGTGGATACGTGGGTTTGAGTGGGGTGATCATTGCTCGGCACAACATCGAGGGCCGAAGGGCCTGTTCTGTGCTGTACTGTTCTATGTTCTAATTGATTGCCCGCCTCTCTGTAATTAGTGAGACGTCTCTCTAGTGAGAGGCAGCTGGGTCTATTGTTTCGCATCTCATCTGAGGAATGGCCCCTGTCGGCCTTTGTGTGTGCTTAAACCCTGTCCCCAAATTTCTGCCTCAGAAGCAAGGGTGCTGCTCACTGAGCCAGACTGACAGGGGATGGATGAGAGGAATGATTTTGAATTACTGAGTGAACTTTCAGCATCGAGGGCTGAAGGGCCTGTTCTGTGCTGTACTGTTCTATGTTCTATGTTCACCTGGCCATTTCATCACTAGTGCGCTGGCCTGTTTGACTGCGCAAAGTGGGTGCTGGTGCCTGTTGTCCACCTCTCTGAATTTTTATTACATTTAAGTTAAGTGGTTTAAAGTCCCTCTTAAAAGTGCAGAAGATTGTTCGACAAACACTTTAAGCTGCTGCCTGCTGGCTCTTCCAAGTGTAATTTTGAGGGTTTGCTGGCACGTGGGGCTGCATTTTCCCAGATTGGCGATCTGACATCAGAACTGGATCTGGGACCCCCTCCGATCTGGGCCGTCGCCTTGGCCGCTCAGTAGAGAGGGCCAATCCCCGAGGGTGTGGGCGCTCAGCAGCCACACCAGTGGGGGGGGGGGAGTGGGAGTGGGAGTGGGGGGGGAGTGGGAGTGGGGGGGAGTGGGAGTGGGGGGAGTGGGGGGGAGTGTGGGGGGGAGTGGGAGTGGGGGGGGGTGGGAGTGGGGGGGTGGGAGTGGGGGGGGAGTGAGGGGTGGGAGTGGGAGTGGGGGGAGTGGGCGTGGGAGGGGTGGGGGGAGGGGGAGTGGGGGGGAGTGGAGTGGGAGTTGGGGGGTGGGGGAAGTGGGAGTGGGGGGGAGTGGGGGGGGGTAGTGGGAGTGGGGTGGGAGTGGGAGTGGGGGGGAGTGGGAGTGGGGGGGAGTGGGGGGGAGTGGGAGTGCGGGGGGAGGGGGAGTGGGGGGGGAGTGGGAGTGGGGGGGAGTGGGAGTGGGGGGGAGTGGGGGGGAGGGGGAGTGAGGGGGGAGTGGGAGTGGGGGGGAGTGGGAGTGGGGGGGAGTGGGAGTGGGGGGGAGCGGGGGGGAGTGGGAGTGGGGGGCGAGTGGGGGGGGAGTGGGGGGGTGGGGGGGAGTGGGAGTGGGGGGAGTGGGGGGGAGTAGGAGTGGGAGTGGGGGGGCGAGTGGGGGGGAGTGGGGGGGGTGGGGGGGGTGGGAGTGGGAGTGGGGGGGGAGTTGGGGTGGGGGGGAGTGGGGGGGAGTGGGAGTGGGGGGAGTTGGGGTGGGGGGGAGTGGGAGGGGGGGGGTGGGAGTGGGGGGGGAGTGGGGGGGGTGGGGGGAGTGGGAGTGGGAGTGGGGGGGGAGTTGGGGTGGGGGGGTGGGAGTGGGGGGGAGTGGGAATAGGGTGTGGGAGTGGGGGGGGTGGGAGTGGGGGGTGGGAATGGGGGGTGGGAGTGGGGGGTGGGAGTGGGGTGTGGGAATGGGGGGTGGGAGTGGGGGGGGAGTGGGAGTGGGGGGGTGGGAGTGGGGGGGGGGGGAACCGACCGCGGGGGTGCTTCAAAATGGGGGTGCTCTCTCAGCACCTAAGATAGTTTTTAAAATAAGCTTGGCCGCGTCCAGCTGACGGGCTGCCGCTGCAGAGGGGGAGCTGGGGAAGGAGCGGTGAGGGGGGTCTGCGGAGGGGGGGAGCTGTGGGCGGTGGGAGCTGTGGACGGGGGGAGCTGTGGACGGGGGGGAGCTGTGGAAGGGGTCGCCGCCACCACTGGGCTCGTGGTAAACCTCTTAGGGGAGAGCGGCAACGGCACCGTTGCCATGGCACCCAGGCTCGTACCTCTACATGACGCCATCTCCATTCTTTTTCACGCCGCCCCTCCCCCCTCCATCACCCATTTACGCACCATTGACACATTGGCCGCCCAATAGTACCCCAAAAGGATGGGCAGCGCCAGCCCGCCTCTATCCCTCCCTCGCTCCAGGAACACCCTCTTCACTCAATCGGGTTATTAATGGAACTAAGTGATGCCACGATGCTTCCCAGCTGGTCGCCCACCTCCCTCGAGACGGCACCTCCAGAAAAATCACCTGGAAGTGAAAACACGTGGGGTAACCGGCACACTGCGCTCCTGTGCCAAATTTACCAGCATGCCCACCTCCTAACCCGCCTCCCCCTCCACATTCATGGCAAAATCCAGCTCAGGGAGTTCCCCACCATTAGGAAATTAACTGGGGAGGAACTGAAGTATCTCCCCATTGGAGGGTAGTCTTCATGGGAACCCCCCCTCACGCACCCCCTCCTGTTGACAGAAATAACTGGGGTACAGGTGGCCAGGGTACGGGTCACTTGACCACCCTTTAAGACCATAGACTATAAGATGCAGGGGCAGAAGTGGGCCGTTCAGCCCATCGTCAGCTGGGGCAATCGGAGTATCCGAGGTTGTGGGCACCCGGCAGTCCCGCCAGGGGATGTGGGCACTGCCAATGCATGTCGGGGACAGTGAGGGCATCTAAAAATGGGGCCGCTCCCTGAGGAACAAAAATGTTCAAAAGAACAAGTGTGTCCCCGTACAGCTGACAGGTCATCGTTGTGGAGGGGGAGCTCATTCACAGGACACCGTCCTTCTCAATGCGCCTGTGTGGATTTCCTCCGGGTGCTCCGGTTTCCTCCCACAGCCCAAAGATGTGCAGGTTAGGTGGATTGGCGGTGATAAACCTTAGTCCTTAGTGTCCAAAAAAGGTTGGGTGGAGTTACTGGGTTACGTGGATAGGGTTGAAGGATTAAGTGGGGTGCTCTTTCCAAGGGCTGGCACAGACCTGATGGGCCGAATGGCCTACTTCCGCACTGTAAATTCTATGATCCTTTGAAATGCTCCCAGCTCTACATTCCCCACTATAGTGAGTGAAGGGGGAAATATCCCCATTACTGCACTCATTGGCCATTCTACTGGCTTCCACATGTGTCAAAGTTTGAAACTGTACATCAGGAGCCTGACTATGAAAACAGGAATATATTTTAACATAAGTGCATGAGAAATAGAAGCAACGCGGGTTTGCTCCGCCATTCGATACAATCATGGCTGGTCTTGAGTTTCAGTTTCATTTTCCCACCTACTCCCCGTATCCCCGTTTTGTTGGTCCTGATGCTGTTCAGTAATCCTGTGACCCCCAGTACTGCCACTTCTCAGCTTGACCCTGACCTCCCACATCGGCGAAGCCGTCAGCTAGAGGGAGGACCTCTTCCATCTCTTCCTTTTACTGCTGCTTCTTCTGAAATATTCAGCCTGGGGTGTTCAGTTACTAGTGGTGTACCACAAGGATCTGTTTTGGGGCCGTTGCTGTTTGTCATTTTTATTAATGACCTGGAGGAGGGCATAGAAGGATGGGTGAGTAAATTTGCGGATGACACTAAAGTCGGTAGACAGTGTGGAAGGATGTTGCAGGTTACAGAAGGACATAGATAAGCTGCAGAGCTGGGCTAAGAGGTGGCAAATGGAGTTTAATGCAGAAAAGTGTGAGGTGATTCATTTTGGAAGGAATAACAGGAAGACAGAGTACTGGGCTAATGGTAAGATTCTTGGTAGAGTGGATGAGCAGAGAGATCTCGGTGTCCATGTACATAGATCCCTGAAAGTTGCCACCCAGGTTGATAGGGTTGTTAAGAAGGCGTACGGTGTGTTAGCTTTTATTGGTAAAGGGATTGAACTTTGGCGCCATGAGGTCATGTTGCAGCTGTACAAAACTCTAGTGCGGCCGCATTTGGAGTATTGCGTGCAGTTCTGGTCGCCGCATTATAGGAAGGATGTGGAAGCATTGGAAAGGGTGCAGAGGAGATTTACTAGGATGTTGCCTGGTATGGAGGGAAGGTCTTATGAGGAAAGGCTGAGGGACCTGAGGCTATTTTCATCAGAGAGAAGATTAAGAGGTGACTTAATTGAGGCATACAAGATGATCAGAGGGTTAGATAGGGTGGACAGTGAGAGCCTTTTTCCTCGGATGGTGATGGCTAGCACGAGGGGACATAGCTTTAAATTGAGGGGAGATAGATACTCAGAGAGTAGTAAGGGCCTGGAATGCCCTGTCTGCAACAGTTGTGGACTCGCCAACATTAAGGGCATTTAAATAGTTATTGGATAGACATACGGATGATAATGGAATAGTGTAGGTGGGCTTTAGATTGGTTTCACAGGTCGGCGCAACATCGAGGGCCGAAGGGCCTGTACTGCGCTGTAATGTTCTATGTTCTATGCTCTGTGGTGCAGCTCTGTCCCTGTCCTGCAGTAAGTTCCCTCGCTGCTTCTTCCAGTCGGTGGCCTCTTCTCCTGTTGCTCCTTCCATCATGTTTAACTGTTGCAACCGTCAGTTACTGTTGGATTTGCTCTTTGTGATGAATGTAACTTAGTAATTCACACTGTATCTATCAATACCATTGTAAGCGCAGTAGCGTTATCCGACCACTAGGGGGAGTAGCTCTGGGAATGCTCAGGTGTTTGTACAGGGCTCCACCCTTGGCTCCGCCCACGACTCCTCCCCTTGGACTACTGTATAAATACCCTTGTCCAGAGCCAGCCTGAAGTTCATCGAGAGTTCAACGGGTAACAGGCTGGCTCTGTAGTAAGTAGATTAAAACCACTGTTCATATCTTAAAGCACGTGTCTAGTGAATTGATGGTTCCATCACTCTTGTTGGATGTTGTGGTGCTGGATGTACAGATAAGCTGATGGTGATGTTATTAGCAAACACGATACAATGTGACTGGACGCCCGTGTCCAAAGGTGTACCGCAGGGATCTCGTAGACTCCCTGAAGTGCAAAAGGATTCCATTCAGCCCATCGTGTCTGCACCACCCCTCAGAAGAGCACTCTACCTAGGCCCACTCCCCGCCCTTCCCCACAGCCCCACCTAATCTGCACACCTTTGGACACTAAGGAGCAATTTATCATGGCCAATCCACCTAACCTGCATACCTTTGAACTGTTGGAGGAAACCGGAGCACTCGGAGGAAACCCACGCAGGCACTGGGAGAACGTGCAGACTCCGCACAGTCACCCAAGGCCAAATTCGAACCTGGTGTTAACCTCTGCGTCACTGTGCTGTGTCCCTTGCTGCTTGTAGTGTACGTGAAAGATCTGGACCGGAATGTGGAAGGCTTGATCAAGAAGTTCCCAGATGACATGAAAATTGGTGGTGTGGTGTGGAAAGCCATAGATTACAGGGCGATATCGACAGGCATGTTATATGGGCAGAACAGTGGCAAATGGAATTTAACCCTGAAAAGTGTAGGTGATGCATTTTGGGAAGACTAACAAAGCAAGGGAATACATAATGAACAGTAGGATGCTAGGGTGTACAGAGAACAAGAGGGACCTCGAGGTGCATATCCAAATGGCAGCAGGACAGGTAGATAAGGTGGTTAAAAAGGTATGTGGGATACTTGTCTTTATTAGCCAAGACATAGAGGCCGGGATTCTCCCCTACCCGGCGGGGCAGGGGGTCCCGGTGGGATGGAGTGGCGTGAACCACTCCGGCGTCGGGCCGCCCCAAAGGTGCAGATGTCTCCGCACCTTTAGGGGCCAAGCCCTCACATTGAGGGGCTAGGCCCACGCCGGAGTGGTTGGCGCTCCGCCGGCTGGCGTGGACGGCCGAAAGGACTTTGTCAGCCGGCGTAAGTCCGCGCATGCGCAGGGGAGGGGGTCACTTCCGTCTGGAACTTGCTGCCTGGAAGGGAGGTAAAGGCAGGAACTCACAACATTTAAGAAGCATTTAGGCCTGCACTTGAAATGCCACTGCATACAAGGCTGATTTTCTGCCTCGCTTCACCGCACGCGTGAACCGCAATCGGGCGGAGAATCGGGCGTCCGGTCAAACTCGAGGTCCATGCCCAGAACCTATTCGGGTGACGTCCCTCCCTGGTGGCAATAACGAGGTTTGCGGCCCACGCCTGCGGCAGCGTGCAAAACGGGCATTTACATGCACTTAATCCTTGCCGCTTAACCCAGATCCTTGGCGCTGAGCAGCAGCAGTGCTAACCACTGTGTTGCCCTTGTCGACCCATTTATCCATAGTTTTCTTGACATTCCACCGCTGAGCTTGTGACTGAGCATAGGTTACAATGGCGCAATATTCTAGGTTAAATTCATAATTAAAGACAAACGCTGTGCTCCAACTTTTCATAGAAAATTCAGCGTAGAATTTAGTTGTTGGTATTGATTACTTTTATAATTTCATCCACAATTTTTGCTTGCTCTTATAATGTCAATAATCTCTGGACAGTAACTTGTTTACTAAAAATAGGGAAATGTTGATATATGCGGGGCAGCACGGTAGCATGGCGGGGCAGCACGGTAGCATGGTGGGGCAGCATGGTGGGGCAGCACGGTAGCATGGCGGGGCAGCACGGTAGCATGGTGGGGCAGCACGGTAGCATGGCGGGGCAGCACGGTAGCATGGCGGGGCAGCACGGTAGCATGGTGGTTAGCATAAATGCTTCACAGCTCCAGGGTCCCAGGTTCGATTCCCGGCTGGGTCACTGTCTGTGCGGAGTCTGCACATCCTCCCTGTGTCTGCGTGGGTTTCCTCCGGGTGCTCCGGTTTCCTCCCACAGTCCAAAGATGTGCGGGTTAGGTGGATTGGCCATGCTAAATTGCCCGTAGTGTCCTAAAAAGTAAGGTTAAGGGGGGCGTTGTTGGGTTACGGGTATAGGGTGGATACGTGGGTTTGAGTAGGGTGATCATTGCTCGGCACAACATCGAGGGCCGAAGGGCCTGTTCTGTGCTGTACTGTTCTATGTCTATGTCTAAATGTACTTAGCCCGTTTGATCCTCTATGCCCTGGGTCTCCGTCCCTCTCAGGCGGAAGTCACGAGGGCGCGATTTACTACAGGCATTTCAAACGGGGACTGAGCACCATGGCTCCTGAGTGGGGGGGAGAGAAGGTCAGCAAAATTATCAAAACTGTTATTGTACTGCTTGCTGAGGGGTGGCTGCCAGGGCCGGGAGGAGTAGCAGGGAGCGGCTTGGTGGCAGCTCCATGGATTCGGGGTGTCCTCCTCGGGATCGGGTTGGCCTGGCTCAGGCTGCCATTGCTGCAGTGCTTAATAATTATTATTATCCTTATTGTCACAAGTCGGCTTACATGAACACTGCAATGAAGTTACTGTTAAAAGTCCCCAGTCGCCACATTCCGGCGCCTGTTCGGGTACACAGAGGGAGAATTCAGAATGTCCAATTCACCGAACAGCACAAATTTGGGATTCGTGGGAGGAAACCGGAGCACCCGGAGGAAACCCACGCAGACACGGGGAGAACGTGCAGACTCGGCACAGACAGTGACCCAAGCCGGGAATCGAACCCAAGACCCTGGCGCTGTGAAGCAACAGTGCTACTCACTGTGCTGCCGTGTTGTTTTAAACGCACCCATTTGGCACAAGTTACAGGCCCCTGGCTGCTCGTTCTGGCTCACACTGCTGAACGCTCACTGTATCCTGTAAATGTTCACGCTTTTGGCATCCTCCCTGGCACACTGCCACTCTGACGGCCGAGGCATCAACAGTTACACTAACAGCAACCCCCCCGCCCTCTAGACCAACAGCTGTCTCCAAACTCTAGCTGACCACCACGCCCCTGCTTCCACCCATCCTGCCCCCAGTCAGATTGTCACAACCTGTGTGTCACACCCAGGATCCACATCACACTGCAGCTCGGACACATGTTTCCCAGCGGACACATGTTTCCCGGCCTCAGCCCCATCTGTAGGACCTGCCCACACACAAGCCTCTAAGCATGGAGATGATGGATGGCACATTGTGACCCTCTCCATCGCACACCCAGGTGCCACCCTGCTGGTGGGGTAACACACGGCCCACTCAATGAGGACACATACAGTAAACCCCTTTGGGGAGACAGGGCAGGGGTTGCGACAGCCAACGGTATCTCTGTTGATATAGATATAGAATTTACAGTGCAGAAGGAGGCCATTCGGCCCATCGAGTCTGCACCGGCTCTTGGAAAGAGCACCCTACCCAAGATCAACACCTCCACCCTGTCCCCATAACCCAGTAACCCCACCCAACACTAAGGGCAATTTTGGACACTAAGGGCAATTTATCATGGCCAATCCACCTAACCTGCACATCTTTGGACTGTGGGAGGAAACCGGAGTACCCGGAGGAAACCCACACACACACGGGGAGGATGTGCAGACTCCGCACAGACAGTGACCCAAGCCGGAATCGAACCTGGGACCCTAGAGCTGTGAAGCGATTGTGCTATCCACAATGCTACCGTGCTGCCCTTGACTGGGCCGGATGGTAAGGATAGAGGCTCCTCACATCACAGGCCCGGTGCCTCTCACTAATGGGGACAGGGGTGCAGTGTGAGAGGGGTGGAAGTGGGTTTGGGGGGGACCATGTGGAGGGTGAAGCTGATGTGCAACTGAGGGTCACCATGTAGCCAGTTGGATCTGGATGGACAAGGGACCACCCAGAATTTACAGTGCAGAAGGAGGCCATCGGCCCATCGAGTGCACCAGCTCTTGGAAAGAGCACCCTACTAAAACCCACACCTCCACCCTATCCCCGTAACCCAACCTAACCTTCTGGACACTAAGGGCAAATTAGCTTTACCTAACCTGCACATCATTGGACTGTGGGAGTAAACCGGAGCACCCGGAGGAAACCCACGCAGACACGGGGAGGAAGTACAAACTCTCCCCAGACAGTCAGTCACCTGAGGCCGGAATTGAACCTGGGTCACTGGAGCTGCGAGGCAGCAGTGCTAGCCACTATGTCACCATGCCGCCCAAACGTGTCTTCTCTTTTCCCTCCTGCAGAGAATGAATTTCTGAGTAGAGCCAGGAATCCTTGGGTTCTGTCTGGCTGCAGCTGCCGTTACGGACACATGAGGCTGGAGGCACAGGGCCTGCTCTGGGAGGAGCCTGCCCCAGAGGAGCCTGCCCAGAGGATCCCGCCCCAGAGGAGTCTGCCCCAGAGGCGCCTGCCCCAGAGGATCCCGCCCCAGAGGAGCCCGCCCCAGAGGAGCCCGCCCCAGAGGAGTCTGCCCCAGAGGAGCCTGCCCCAGAGGCGCCTGCCCCAGAGGAGCCCGCCCCAGAGGAGCCCGCCCCAGAGGAGCAGGGGCCAGCCAGTGAGGCTCGAGTGCCGGCTGTCCAACAAGCCAAGGAGGAGGTGTGAAGGAGGTGCTGCATCAGGGCACGTGTACACCATCAGCGCCTGGCCTCCGAGGAGCTGCCGGACCGCCTGTGCCGCCAAAGACTTCCGAGTAACCAAGGAGACCAAGCGCCACCTGTGCCAAACGATGGCACACCTGGCATGGCGGGGCTTTGGCGGCAGATACCTGCTCTCAGTGGCTGTCAAGGTGAAGGTCACCCTGAACTTTTCTGTCACTGGGTCTTTCCAGAGGCCGAGCGTGGACCGGTCTGGGATCTCTCAGAGATCTGCCAAGAGGTGCATCCGTGCTGTGATGGATGGCCTATGCACCCGGGCAGCTGACTATGTAAACTTTAATCTGGATCAAGCCCACCAGGTTACCCGGGCAGCAGGGTTTGTCACCATCGCTAGCATGCCCCAGGTCCAGGGGGGTATTTGATGGAACCCTATGAGCTCTGACTCATCAGGAGACGACCTTCATCAATCGGAAAGGCTTCCACTCCCTAAATGTGCAGTTGGAGTGTGACCATCAGGTGCACATCGGTGCCTGATACCCAGGCAGCGCGCACAACGCATACATCCTGGCACACTCATCAGTTCCCTTTGGGGCGCTCCCGTGTGAGGGGTTAGCTCTTAGACGATAAGTGTTGCTCACTGAGGTCTTAGCGAATCACACCAGTCCCGAGGCCCCAGACTGCTGCCCATGCAGTAACCAGGAGTGCATTGAGCGGTGCATCAGCCCCCTTAAGATGCGCTTCCGATGCCTGGCTCGCTCTCGTGGGTGCCCCAATGTACCCCCAGGATGGTCTCAATCATCGTGCTGGCCTGCTGCGACCTGCACAACATCACACAGCAGAGGGGACATGCTGGAGGAGGAAGAAGAACGTCAGGACGTATCTGACAAGGATGAGTAGGATGGCCAGCAAGAACCGGGCATGGAGCACGGACCGGCATGGTGAGCCACCTCACGTCTGCTCCAGGGCTGCCGCACACGGGACAACCTCATCACCTCCAGATTTGCCAACTAAGCGGCCTGGTCACCGGCAGCTGTGCCACCCTGTCCCATCTCTCCATACTCTCTCCCCTCAACCCCTCCCCATAATTGCTCACATCCTCCACTGTCCCACCTCCCGTCACTCCATCCCACCACCCCAGCTCCTCCTCTCCCCTCCGAGGGTCCTACCAGCATCACTACAGGATGTTGGCCCTGGGTAGGCAATATCAGCGGGTCTTGTCCATGGGGCGGAGGATCATGACGACTCGCTGTGAGATGACCTCTGGTGCTCCTCATCATTGACAAAGTCTGACTCCTGCCTTCAGGATCACATTCCACTGTCCGCCTAGGTGATCCCGTGTGTGCTGACCATTCCATCACATGGGCCCATCTATTCTTTGGGATGGTTGGGGATGGGGGCGGAGGCAGGCGGATATGAAAATGGTGAGTGGTGGTGATGGGTCACTCGCTGGATAAGCTGTTCTATAAAACGGCCTCACACTTCTGGCTCCCTTCCCAGCCCATCTCTCACACCCTTCAGATAGAGGATTGAGGCAGGTCGAAATGTTGGTGAAAAGGTATTTAATACTGACTGTATACAATTATTGTAACCACACCCCAACTCTAACCTATGTATTGCACCCGTGCCAACTTAATTGATGTCTAACTAAGGAGCTGTACGCTCCTTCTAGGTGTGACCCCAGGCAGCACATCAGCCACGGAGGCGGCCTGCTGCGTACCTCACCCTCTCTCCTGAGATGCCTTTTGCGGCCGTCCTCTAGGCGGCCTGGACCTGGATAGGCCCGCACAACATTCAGGTGTCACAGATGACGATGAGCCACCCTGCTCTGCTCGCTGCCCATCAGATGCGCCAGTGTCAGGTGGGGAGGTATCAGAAGCACAGAGGTGTTCCAGCACCTCCCCCGTGGGCAGCAAGAGCCCCATGATTTCCTCCTCCCTCAGGATGCTAGATGGCCCCTGGCTACTCAACGGCATGGAGGTGAGGCCTGAGGGAGCTCCGGAGGCTCCACTGTCACCTCGCACTGCCAGTCCTGGAGGTCCACTCTCATCTCAACCAGGGTCTCGAGGCTCTCAACCATGGAGCAAAGAGAGTGCATCATGTCCCTCTGCGCCTTAGTCATATCCCTCTGAGACTGGCCCAAGTCAGTCAGCGCCCGACCAATGATCTTGCACCCTCAGGTATGACCCTTTGTGATGGGGCCAAGCTCTAGAGAATTGCAGCAAAGTCCATGTGGGCCTGGTTCATGGCTGCCTGTGAGTGGACTCCACTGTCCTGAGCCTTAGCCATCCACCCCACATTGAGCTCCAAGACTTGGAGGCATTGACCCATAGCTGTGATTTTTTGACCCAAGAGTTCCACCGATAATACCAACTGTTTAGTGTTGGCCTGGGTATCACGCATAGTCGGAATGATCTCCTGCAACTGCAGGCACTTGTAATTTGCTGGCACCCCCTCCTGTCGATCCTGGATCTGCGTCTCCATCAACACCAGTGATGGGATCATACTTTCCAGATACCTGACGGACTACAGATGTTTCCTGGGATTGGGCAGCCCTCCGATTGTCCGCTCCCTCAGGAGCCCCGACATCCCCCTGAAGGTGACCCAGGAGCCTCTTCACTAAAGTGCCCCACCAAGGTGACAGTCTCTGCCGGTGAATGCAGTGCCGAGGAGTCAATGTCGTCCCTGGACAGGCCCTCTGGGGAGTGCTGGGACTGTGGCTGGGGGGCGAGGTATTCCAGATGGGCCAGCCTGGTCTGATGGTGATCATGTAAGACAAAAGATGGAACACATGGTGAGATCTTCGGAAGGACAAAACATCCTAAGAATCCGCAGATTGTTTTGAATTACCTGACCAGATATTTAGTTTTGCTGTGTTGGGAGATCCCTCTCCTTGATTAATATTTGATCTGCCCATAATTTATTACCGGGCTTAGTCGCAGCCAAAGAACATAAGAACTAGGAGCAGGAGTAGGCCATCTGGCCCCTCGAGCCTGCTCCGCCATTCAATGAGATCGTGGCTGATCTTTTGTGGACTCAGCTCCACTTTCCGGCACGAACACCATAACCCTTAATCCCTTTATTCTTCAAAAAACTATATCTTTATCTTAAAAACATTTAATGAAGGAGCCTCTACTGCTTCACTGGGCAAGGAATTCCATAGATTCACAACCCTTTGGGTGAAGATGTTCCTCCTAAACTCAGTCCTAAATCTACTTCCCTTTATTTTGAGGCTATGCCCCCTAGTTCTGCTTTCACCCGCCAGTGGAAACAACCTGCCCGCATCTATCCTATCTATTCCCTTCATAATTTTATATGTTTCTATAAGATCCCCCCTCATCCTTCTAAATTCCAACGAGTACAGTCCCAGTCTACTCAACCTCTCCTCGTAATCCAACCCCTTCAGCTCTGGGACGAACCTAGTGAATTTCTTCTGCACACCCTCCAGTGCCAGTATGTCCTTTCTCAAGTAAGGAGACCAAAACTGAATACAATACAATTGCAGCATAACCTCCCTAGTCTGAAACTCCATCCCTCTAGCAATGAAGGACAAAATTTCATTTGCCACCTTAATCACCTGTTGCACCTATAAAACAACTTTTTGCGACTCATGCACTAGCACACCCAGGTCTCTCTGCGCAGCAGCATGTTTTAATATTTTACCATTTAAATAATAATCCCGTTTGCTGTTACTCCGACCAAAATGGATAACCTCACATTTGTCAACATTGTATTCCATCTGCCAGACCCTCGCCCATTCACTTAGCCTATCCAAATCCCTCTGCAGACTTCCAGTATCCTCTGCACTTTTTGCTTTACCACTCATCTTAGTGTCGTTTGCAAACTTGGACACATTGCACTTGGTCCCCCAACTCCAAATCATCTATGTAAATTGTGAACAATTGTGGGCCCAACACTGATCCCTGAGGGACACCACTAGCTACTGACTGCCAACCAGAGAAACACCCATTAATCCCCACTCTTTGCTTTCTATTAATTAACCAATCTTCTATCCATGCTACTACTTTACCCTTAATGCCATGCATCTTTATCTCAGGCAGCAACCTTTTGTGTGGCACCTTGTCAAAGGCTTTCTGGAAATCCAGATATACCACATCCATTGGCTCCCCGTTATCTACCACACTGGTAATGTCCTCAAAAAATTCCACTAAATTAGTTAGGCATGACCTGCCCTTTATGAACCCATGCTGCGTCTGCCCAATGGGACAATTTCTATCCAGATGCCTCGCTATTTCTTCCTTTATGATAGATTCCAGCATCTTCCCTACTACTGAAGTTAAGCTAACTGGCCTATAATTACACGCTTTCTGCCTACCTCTTTTTTAAAACAGTGGTGTCACGTTTGCTAATTTCCAATCCGCCGGGACCATCCCAGAGTCTAGTGAATTTTGGTAAATTATCACTAGTGCATTTGCAATTTCCCTAGCCATATGGAGAGTAAAGAGCTTAGTCCTGCTCCCCCAGTTTACTCTGAGTTTGAGGACCTCAGAGGTAACACCTCCCTTTGCCGACTTTCCCAGAGTTGGCCTCAGGTCCCCCAGAGCAAGGAAGGAGCGAACCAGAATCCCGCTGGAAAATAACGTGCCATCACTGAGTAAAACAATGGCCCACGACTCCGCGGTGGGGGTGGGCAGCCCGCCATTGGCAGTCGGCAGGATCTTCCATTCTTGCCGCCGTCAACTGGGCTTCCCGCTGTTCGCACCCCTCCGCTACTGGGTAACCGATGGCAGGGCACCGCCGTCAGCGGCACTGGTCGATCCCACCAGTGGGGGCGGCTGGAATACCCCGTGTGGTAAACCACGGTATTGCATTGTGTGGCATTGTGTTGTGTCGTACATGCCTGGGCTTGTCCAGGCTGGCTCCGCCTGTGGCTCCTCCCCTCGGGCTTATGTATAAAGGTGGCACGTCTCCGCCTCCGACCCAGTTCGGGTCCAGAGGCAGGAGGCTTGCTGTTTAGTGTATTAAAGCCTCAGTTACGTTCATCACTCGTCGTGTGTTTATCGATGGCACATCACCCCGCCCTCTGTTTCTCTCGCCACAGGTGCCACCAGGCCTGCTGAATGTTCCAGAACATTCTGTCTTTATCTCTGGATTACTAGTCCAGGGACTTTACCTTAATGCCACTATCACCTAAATTGGGAGGTGGCATGGTATTATCACTGGTCCAATAACCCAGAGTAATGCTGCGAGGATGTGGGCTTGAATTCCACCGTGGTGGATGGTGACATCTGAATTCAATAGAAGTCTGGAATTAAAAGTCTAACGATGACCATGAAATCATTATTGATTGTCGCAAAATCCCATCTGGTTAACTAATGCCCCATTGCGGAAGGAAATCTGCATTGCTTACCTTGTCTGGCCAACATGTGACTCCAGATCCACTCTTAAATGCCCCCTGGAAAGGGTTAGCAAGCCATTCAGTTAAAAGGCAGTGAGGGATGGGCGACATCCATCCACGTCAATGAATAGAAAATAAAATTGCAGCTGTGGGGAATACAAAGGTGTGGTGGTATGACTAGGAGGTTTACGGTACCTCAGAGTAGTGCTGCCATTGGTGCAGAGGACTCGCTGCCCATTGGCTCAGGCAGGTCATGTGTCTCTCTGCCAATTGGCTGAGGTCAGTCATGTGACTGCTCGCCGATTGGCCGAGTGGCCGGTAGCCCCTCCTATGAGGCGAGGTATAAGAACCCGTAGCATACGGCAGTTGGCCTTTCTCTGTAAGTCGACTGCCGGGCACACAGCTAGGTCATTAAAGCCTGATATTTGGAACTTCTTCACGACTCGAGTCCAATTGATGGTGCATCAAAAGGGTCAATGAAAATGCATCCCCAGCAAGACTGGCTGCCCCACAGCCACGCCACAGGGCATGATTGGCCATCAGAGGAAGACGTTCTGCCTCCGCGAGCTGCCAGTCAAGCAGACGGTAGTCCCAGCAGTGGCAGGTTCGAGCAGAGGTCACTGGGTGGAGAGGTACGGGAAAGACCGTTTGAAGTTACCTTCATGCCCTCCGAGCTAATTCATGGCACTTCCTTGTCCATTCATTCACTCACTCGACACTCATTAGAGGGGAAACCAACAAATCTGATATTAACAATGGGATATGTGGAAATTATATTCCAAAGGTTCCCACATCCTGACTCTGGGGATGGGGGGGGGGCATAAATCGCGAGTCCTTGAATTTCTGGCCCTTCCCTCTGGTGGCATCTTCTGGTCCAGCCGAAGGTGCCCCCCCCCCCCCCCCGTCACTGCAGAGGGACAAGCGAGCCACACAAAACACCATAGAAGTTCCCTCCACCGCCAATGGCAAGCTATCTCTACCATCAAAACACACGCCTTTAAGTCTTTTCTCTATGGTCTCTGCGCCGTAAGTATTTATTTTCTCCAGCCCTCTTTTGCTGCATGAATGCAAAGCAGGCAGCGTTGTGACCCTTCTCCTGCATTTTGAGTGCACGCAAATAAACTAACCCTTTGAGTTCACCCTATCTCGTGTTTGCTGTGGGGCTATTAACAGAAGATCGGATCACAGGAAAACTGAAGGGTTGGGGAAATAGGCTGTCGCTTATAAAGGGGGAAGCAAATCAAAAACATCGTCCTGTGTGGTAGAAGGAGGAATTAGTACTGTTTAAAATTAACCCCCTCCCGTGGGGTAGCACGGTAGCACAACTGGTTAGCACTGTGGCTTCACAGCGCCAGGGTCCCAGGTTCGATTTCCCGCTGGGTCACTGTCTGTGCGGAGTCTGCACGTTCTCCCCGTGTCTGCGTGGGTTTCCTCCGGGTGCTCCGGTTTCCTCCCACAGTCCAAAGACATGCAGGTTAGGTGGATTGGTCATGCTAAATTGCCCTTAGTGTCCAAAACGGTTAGGAGGGGTTATTGGGTTACGGAAATAGGGTGGAAGTGAGGGCTTAAGTGGGTCGATGTAGACTTGATGGGCTGAATGTCCTCCTGTATGTTCTATGTTCCCTCGTTCTGTCTATAACGCTCGTCCACTGGCTGCACACAGACACAGAGCAACAGAAGCAGCCAAACACACAGATTAATTCCAAAGAAAGACTGGCAACGCAGCCAATGCTCAGGTGTTCGGAGCTTAAGCACCGTCCAGTGTGCAGCAAACAGGTTTGAGTGAAATTGCAGCCTGTCGGATACATTGGGCCCTGTCCATGGTGTGATAGGTTGAGACGAGTACAATCGGTGAACATTACCAGGCCTGAACAAAACAGGACTGACCTTACTGCAACGATTGTGAAAAGGAGTAATAATTGGCTTCTTAGCTGATGACTGAGAATGGTAAAACAATGTGTGACTAAATGTGGAAATTACTAATGATACACAGTGGAGAATATTATACTCAAGATAAAAATATATTTTGAAGGTTAAACCTGTCCCTCTGGAACGGTATTCCTGACTTGTCTTGCGGGCATAGTTATTCAGTACAATATATGAACACACAGGCCTGCAGCACAACAACTAAGAGGATCAGCTGTGCAGAGAAACAAGCTGGTGGATTTTAAACTGAGATAGAACCAGTGAGATTGCCGTTACTCACTGTTGCTTCATTACAGGTGATCAGACATCCTCCTCTTCAATCTTATTCATCGGGATAAAACGTTGCGTCTTCAGGAATACCCCAGGCCAGGTGACAAACCAATGTGGGGCTCTTTAAAATTCCTACCTCGTCCTTAACAGCAAGATAAAGAGCACGATTCAATCCGAAGCCTTAATTCCAGATTAAAGCAATTTAAGCAGGCCAGTGTTAGCCAGGGTCACCAAATTGATTGCCGGCCTTATTTGTTATCCACCCCGCTTCACCCAGTGCATCGAATATATTTACTTGCAATGCTCCCCTTCCCCAGGCACCATTCAGCACAGCCAAGCTCCAGGGCTGATGGCAACTCCCACTCAGCGGCCGCTGATAGGTTGGCTCCCTGCAAGCCACCCGTTCCTGACTTGCTGATTGGATGAGCGTGCTGCCAGTCAGGGGGGAGAGGAAAGGGACAGGTCCAGCCTCAGGAGCAGGTTGTATGTGTGGTAGTGCCAGCGAGATGCTGCAGAAATCTCTGTCTGCCAGCTGAGTGGGGGGGGGGGGGGGGGGGGCTTTGTGAGGGATTGCATGGTGCTGTGTGCTTGAGTGCATTTCACCTTTCACACATGACCCCCCCCCCTCACTCACCACTCCACCAAAACATTGGGACCTTCAGATTTTATTTTTTTTGGAAGTAGAGAAATTCTGCCCTTTACCTTTTTCTCAATAACTACGGGCTCCGCCTGGTGCACACTGCACAGGCGCCAACATCAACTGGCAGCTTTCCCACATGGGTATTCTACAAGCCAGTCTAGGAAGGGGACAGCCGGCTAATCCACAGGAGAAGGCATCGCAGCCCTCGGTGGATCCAACATTTGATGCCCACATGAGATTAAATGAAATGAAAATGAAAATGAAAATCGCTTATTGTCGCAAGTCGGCTTCAAATGAAGTTACTGCGAAAAGCCCCTAGTCGCCACATTCCGGCGCCTGTTCGGGGAGGCTGGTACGGGAATTGAACCGTGCTGCTGGCCTGCCTTGGTCTGCTTTCAAAGCCAGCAATTTAGCCCAGTGTGCTAAACCAGCATCGGGGGGGGGGGGGGGGGGGGGGGGAGGGCAGGGGGTGGCTGATCTCTGATCTCAGTGGCTGGTCCACTGCAAGCTGAGGGTGACCCTGCATCCCTGAATTGCAGGCGCAGTGCCAGATACCCAGGAGAGTAACATTACAAAAAGAGCTCCCAGTACACGAAAATCCGTCCCCAACTGTCCTAACTTTTAATTTCCCGTATTGGGATATGTTTAATTGGTAAGTGAGGTGAAGTTGTGCAGTGTAAAGTCACTTTGGATAAATGTGCCTGTGGAAGGTCGAAATAATAATCATAATAACAAACATGTTAATGATGGACCACCCAGAACACACACAAGATATTAGATTCGGTGTCAAATTAAAACGCTGTTGTTAAAAAAGCATAACTCCTACTTTAATCAGAGAATCCCTACAGAGTCATAGAATGAAGGGTTATGGGGAGAAGGCAGCGGAATGGGGATGAGAAACATAATCAGCCATGATCGCATGGCGGAGCAGACTCGATGGGCCGAATGGCCTAGTTTTGCTCCAATGTCTTATGCTGCTCTGGTCTTACAGTACAAAATGAAATGAAAATCGCTTATTGTCACGAGTAGGCTTCAATGAAGTTACTGTGAAAAGCCCCTAGTCGCCACATTCCGGCGCCTGTCCGGGGAGGCTGGTACGGGAATTGAACCGTGCTGCTGGCCTGCCTTGGTCTGCTTTAAAAGCCAGCGATTTAGCCGAGTGAGCTAAACCAGGAGGCCATTCTGCCTGTACCGACACTCTGGAAGACCACTCTACCTGGGTCCACTCGCCATCCACCTCGCCCCATCCCTAACCTGCACATCCCTAGACACTAAGGAGCAATTTATCATGGTCAATCCACCTAACCTGCACATCTTTGGACTGTGGGAGGAAACCGGAGCACCCGGACGAACGCCACGCAGACACGGGGAGAATGTACAAACCCCAAGCAGACAGTCACCCAAGGCCAGAATTGAACCCGGGTCCCTGGCGCAATGCGGCAGCAGTGCTAATGACTCGCTTCAAAAGGATTTTTCCACATTCTCCCCGTGTTTGCGTGGGTTTCGCCCCCACAACCCAAAGATGTGTAGGGTATGTGGATTGGCTACGCTAAATTGCCCGTTAATTAAAAAAACAAAAAAAAAGGATTTTTCATATTTACGACCAATTGGGAGAGAAACATCTCTCAACATAGTCAACATGCCTTTCACTGTATTCCATTGCAATGAGCATCCATAACAGAACATAATTACCGATAAGTGCTGATTCAAGTTTTGTTATCAATTCTGTTCGACAAAGTTGAACCGGCACAGACTAGGCTGTATGGCCAGTGGCTATGAAGATCTGACAATCCTGAGCATATTATTTATAAGCAGGGTGTGAATGCAATTCAGGAACTTGGTGTCACATCTACGGTAATTAAATGCACGTTTATTTTACATTTGTAGTGGCGCAATGGTTAGCACTGCTGCCTCACGGCGCCGAGGTCCCATGTTCCATCCCAGCTCCAGGTCACTGTCCGTATGGAGTTTGCACATTCTCCCCGTGTCTGCGTGGGTCTCACCCTCACAACACAAAGGTGTGCAGGGTAGGTGGATTGGACATGCTTAATTGCCCCTTAATTGGAAAAAAAAAAGAATTTGGTACTTTAAATTTAAAAAATATATATTTTGCATTTGTAGTGAATACCTGCAACAGGAAAATATAGACTGCTCAAATGTATGTGCCTTGCAACACTTGCAACCTACATTTTCCATTCTGACTGTACTTTGCCATGATCACATCCTGAAATTCCCTGGACTCCATTCAGGACACATAGGGCGCGATCCAATGTCCACGCTATGCCTGAAAGGCAGCTCGCCGTGCACAGTGTGGCCAATAAAAGCCAGGAGACCTCGCTCCAAGGATGTATGCAACTCGCAATGCCTTGCGAGATCCAGCGCAATCTCGAGGGACATTGCGGTATATTGAGTCAAGTTGATGATCAATCAGCCTTTCTAATCATCCCTACTTTTCCCCCAGAGGGTGTGTGGAGATGTCATAGAATTTACAGTGCAGAAGGAGGCCATTCGGCCCATCATGTCTGCACCGGCCCTTGGAAAGAGCACCTTCTGAAGCCCATGCCTTCACCCTATCCCCATATCTAAGTAACACTTAACCTTTTGGACTCTAAGGAGTAATCTAGCATGGCCAATCCAACTAACCTGCACATCGTTGGACTGTGGGGGGAAACCGGAGCACCCGGAGGAAACCCACGCAGACACGGGGAGAAAGTGCAAACTCCACACAGACAGTCACCCGAGGTCGGAATTGAACCTGGGACTCTGGAGCTGTGAGGCAGCAGTGCTAACCACTGTGCCACCGTGCTGCCCATGAAATAAATGAACAGAGCAGAGAGGAGCCACAAGAGTAATCGCTGGTGTTGAAGATGAAATAAATTTGAACTTCTTTGTCTTGAAAGGTGGCATTTGAGAAAGGTCTGATGGATGCATACTTACTTCAAATTAATATTATAAATGGCTTGGTCCAGAAGGAGTAACCAATAAACGGCAAACTGCGGACAAAAAGAATGTTACTACACACAATGTAATCGACATGTGAAATGCGGTCTCCGTGGAGGTGAAAATCCTGGATTATTTAACAACTAGTTGGATGGTGCAATTTATAATAATAATCTTTATTAGTGCCACAAGTAGGTTTACATTAACACTGCAATGAAGTTACTGTGAAAATCCCCCAGTCGCCGCACTCCGGCGCCCGTTCGGGTACACAGAGGGAGAATTCAGAATGTCCAATTCACCTAACAGCACATCTTTCAGCACCTGTGGGAGGAAACCAGAGCACCAGGAGAATTGGATTGGACTTGTTTATCGTCGTGTGTACCGAGATACAGTGAAAAGTATTTTTCTGCGTGCAGCTCAAATCGATCATTTAGTTCAGGAAAAGAAAAGAAAATACATAATCGGGCAACACAAGGTGCGCAATGTAAATACCTCGACGCCGGCATCGGGTGAAGCATACAGGAGTGTAGAGTTAGACACAGGGAGAACGTGCAGACTCCGCATGGACAGTGTGCCAAGCCGGGAATTGAACCTGGAACCCTGGCGCTGTGAAGCAACAGTGCTAACCACTGTGCTACCGTGCGGCCCTCAAATTCCTGGAGCCAGCTGCAGTAAAACTCAGTAAGCCTGACGTGATTTGATCAGACTAGCTGGGTTGAGTAATCTTCCTGACCCTTAATTATTTTACATTCACTGAGAAGGCAGCTAACATGCTGGTTTATATGGACAGGAACATTGTTCCATAAAACGCACCAGTCAATATTCACAGTTAAGATCTGGTTGGGTGTTCTCTTAAATCATCAAGGCCTCATTGCTGTAAATAGGCACCCCGGGAGTTCAACTGTCGGCTAATGGCTCGACAGCAGATCCTGAGGTCAATTCAAAGGTATTTTTCACTATTAATCAAGTTTCTGTTCAGTTTGTGCGTAAATCTCCACCTCCACATTGTAAGAAACTGTCAGGAAATGCCTTCCTCGCCGAGCAGAAACTTACAGCCAAGTTCCGCAGGCCTCAAACGGGACCTTGGGTTCATGTTGCATTACATTCACCCCCCCGCCACCATCTGGCCTGGGCTTGCAAAATCTGACCAACTGTCCTGGCTTGAGAAAAATCACACCTCTTTAACCTGTGATTATCCCTCTCTCCAGTCGCTCCATCTGGACCTGTAAAGACTTAATTACCTGCGAAGACTCGCATTCAAAGTATCATCTTGCATCTTTGACTTTGTCTATATACGTGTTTGTGGAACCCACCTCTTCATTCACCTGAGGAAGGAGCAGTGCTCCGAAAGCTACTGATTCGAAACAAACCTGTTGGACATTAAGCTGCTGTTGTAAGACTTCTTACTGTGCTCACCCCAGTCCAACGCCGGCATCTCCACATCACGTTTTGGTATGGTGGCTGGGGTGGACACCCAGAGGGCGGGATTCAAAAATGGAAGTCTTGGAAAAATGGGAATGGATTTTAGAAGCAACAACATATTCAAGGAGGAAAGCAAAGTTGGAGAAGGGACAACGCCTGAAGAGAGAGAACCGTTTACAATATCAGTTAGCATAGGGGCCAGGAGGGGGAATAGGGTCAAGGGGGCAGGAGGTGGGTCTCATGCACAAGATGGGCTGAGTGCGTACATCGGGAGAGATGGGAGCCAAATTAAAGAACGATGTGAATTCAGGGCAAGGACGGGGCAAGCTGTCAAGGGAGGTGGCCCCATGGATGGGAGGGACATGGAAGGGCAGTTAATCTTGATCATAGTGACAAAGAAGTCTGTGAGCTCCGCTCATTTGTTGTTGGGAGTGAGGGTGAAGGGGACAGGGGAGTGAGTAATAATAAGCTGGTGGGTTCTCTTTATATCCCAGGATGATCAAGGAATAGTGAGCAGTGCGAGCGGCTAGACCACGTCTGATAGTGTTTTCAGAAATCCAAAAAGATTTGGTAATAGTTGGTTAAAACAATTGTCCACAGTTGTGCAAATAATGAAAGTCCTGTTTTGGCCACATCTTTCTCGGCGTCTGCCATGCCAAGGACGACTCTGCTATCAAACGTGACTGTCGCCTTTTCTGGCCTTGGTCAGGAATGCCCCACCCAGGCCGCACTTACCTCATTTCCTGGTCAGCTCGTCCGTGCAGGAAGAGATTGGGAAGCCATACTTAAATACCACCCGATCCCTCGGCCTCCTCTTCGACACCCCACCACGGCCTCCCGAGCACCCCACTCACCTCTTAAGGGCAGAGCAGCCCCAGGCCCGATCCCTGGTACGGACAACTTGGCACTGCCAGCCTGGTTGGCTGCTGGCACCTGGGCACCTTGGCATTGCCAGGGTGCCAGGCTGGCAGTGTCAAGGTGCCCAGGTGCCAGCAGGAGTGCCAGAATACCACCCTGCCCAGAGCCCGACAACCTGGGGTCTCTGATGGCCGGGAGACTCCCCCAGGTGCCGTTAGGCTTGGTCCATGTTTGTGTGGACCAGCACTAAACAGCGGCACAGCGAGGCCTGCCAGGCACGCAGGTTCGATCCTGGGCCTCGGGAGAATCAGGACTACTTTTTGCAAACCCATTCTTGGGCGGCGCACGGTAGCACAATGGTTAGCACTGTTGCTTCACAGCGCCAGGGTCCCAGGTTTGATTCCGGGCTTGGGTCACTGTCTGTGTGGAGTCTGCACGTTCTCCCCGTGTCTACGTGGGTTTCCTCCGGGTGCTCCGGTTTCATCCCACAAGTCCCGAAAAACGTGCCTGCTAGATGAATTGGACATTCTGAATTCTCCCTCAGTGTACCCGAACAAGTGCCGGAATGTGGCGACTAGGGGCTTTTCATGGTAACCTCATTGCAGTGTTAATGTAAGCCTACTTGTGACGCAAATAAAGATTATTATTATTATATCAGTGCATATTGATGTGAGTGTGCTGCTTCCATGTTACCGTCCTGGTTGAGTTTCTTGGGCATTGTTTGTTAGCACAAAATGACTATGTGATGTACAGGTGCGGGAGCAAGAGAGAGAGAGAGAGAGCGAGGGAGAACGAAGGAGGTCACGGTTCTACAGGATATGACCAGGTAGCTGTGAGCCCAGGGTGCTGCTGTGGCTCGGCCACGTTGTCTCTTTGCTTTGTACTTTTGTTTCGGCGACTGCATTAAAGTTTGACGGTTTCATCTCAATACTGTTGGTATTGTGATCCTGTGTATGTGCCAATCTGCAAGGAAACACAGCCTCCAACGGTGCAAAGTCAGACCATTCAGCGCAACCCGCTCATACTGGTGTTTAGCTGTCTCCTTCCACAGCCCTTCATTTCACCCTATCGGTTTATCCTATTCCTTTCTCATCGCTCTCCTGGTTCCGTCAAAATTCACTGATGCTGATGCTCATCTCTGCGGCTCACACGATACGTCGCAGCTGTTTCATGCAACAAAGCAAACAGGTGGCATTTTAGAAAAGTGCAATCCCAATATAGAGAACGACTGAAGAGCAGAACCTCCGAAAAGTCTCACTGAATTGGAAACGTTGCTGCTGCTTCAATCTCCTCAGGAACGGAATCTTCCAGAACTTTGTTCTTATTTTATAAATATCTATCATTCACCAATAATTACATAAATGTGGAACCAGACAGATCTGAAGTGTCCAGCAGCAGATACAGGAGACGGTTATTGTGCAGAGAGCTGGTCAGAGTGTGGACTCTGTGCCACACAGAGAGGGTGGCAGACAGGGGAGGCTGATGTGGGGCACTGACGCTGGCCTTGATCTCTCTGTGTGCGGTGGTATCTCTGTGGGGATGCGTGTATCTGTGTGGGGATGCGTGTATGTCTGTGGTATTGTGTGTACCTCTGTGGGGATGTATGCATCTGTGTGGGGATGTGTGTATCTCTGTGGGGATGTGTGTATCTCTGTGGATATATGTGTATCTCTGTGGGGATGTGTGTACCTCTGTGGGGCTGTGTGTATCTGTGTGGGGATGTGTGTATCTCTGTGGGAATGTATCTGCGTGGGGATGTGTGTCTCTGTGTGGGGATGTGTGCTTCTCTGTGGGGCTGTGTGTATCTGTGTGGGGATGTGTGTATCTCTGTGGGGATGTGGGCTTCTCTGTGGGATGATGTGTGTATCTGTATGGAGATGTATATATCTCTGTGGGGATATGTCTCTGTGGGTGTGTGTCTCTGTGGGTATGTGTGCATCACTGAGGATGTGTGTATCTGTGTGGGGATGTGTATATCTGTGTGGGGATGTGTGCTTCTCTGTGGGGGTGTGTGTATCTCTGTGGGGGTGTGTGTATCTCTGTGGGGATATGTGCATCTCTGTGGGGCTGTGTGTATCTGTGTGGGGATGTGTGCTTCTCTGTGGGGGTGTGTGTATCTCTGTGGGGGGGTGTGTATCTCTGTGGGGATATGTGCATCTCTGTGGGGCTGTGTGTATCTGTGTGGGGATGTGTTTATCTCTGTGGATATGTATCTGTGTGGGGATGTGTGTATCTCTGTGGTGATGTATGTATCTGTGTCGGGATGTATGTATCTCTATGGGAATGTATCTGTGTGGGGTGTGTGTATCTGTGTGGGGCTGTATGTATCTCTGTGGGGATGTGGGGATCTGTACGGTGTAGCCACCTGGGGTGACCACTGCCCAAACACAAAATGGAAGATTGCAAGGAATGCAGGGAAAATGGACATGTTGTAAAAAGCAAGCAGCTTGCAAAGCGCTTGTATATTTGGACTGCTGCAGAAACCAGTTTGGCTGTTGCAGAAACCAGACAACGTTATGAAAATAAACAGTTAGCATATTAATGAGGCGATACCGGGCGATCCCCAGGCACAAAAGAAACAAGTTAACACCAATGGATACATTAAATGGAAGGCCAGACTTTTTGGCGCCAAAGAAGCCCAAAACAATAAGTCCCAAGAACCGCCCCAGTGATCGGGATACTGTCCCGTTATTGGGGAATTCAAATCAATCGATTGGGAAGAGACCCAATTGATTACAAGAGTATAGAGGGTCCGCCCTCGTGGGCGCAAGACCCTGAGAGGAGTATAAAACAGAGACCCCGACCCCAGCTCGCTCTCTCTGTCAGCCTCTCCTTGACCAGCTAGCCCTCCCAGCAGAACGCCGTTGCAGCAGAAGAACCTTGTGCAGGAGAGGTCTGGACAGAAACCGCCAGCAAGTAAGTCACAACGCACGCTACGGGAATAGACACTCCTGACCCCTTTAGTCCATAACTACTGGAAGCCTGCGGACCCAGGACAAAGCTAGAAGCCGTTGTTCCCTGATCCAGCAGTCCCCTTGTCTAGATACGTATTTGGCCTATTAGTGGTAGGATTAGCCTAGTCTTATAGTTTTATATGCATGATTAGTAGATTACTGTAACATAATAAACGTGTCTTGTTTAAACTTACTAATTGGTGTATGGTTTTATTGTTTTGAACTTGACCTTGAAACTTGTGGCGGTATCTTAACGATACCTGGCGACTCCCAAGCTAAGTAACGAAATAGAGCCAAATTCAGTGTTAAGCACACTCACCCAGAACGGGCAACAATGGCGATGTGTGTATCTGTGTGGGGATGTGTGTATCTGTGTGGGGATGTGTGTATCTGTGTGGCGATGTGTGTATCTGTGTGGCGATGTGTGTATCTGTGTGGGGATGTGTGTATCTGTGTGAGGATGTGTGTATCTGTGGGCATGTGTGTATTACTGTGAGGATGTGTGTGTCTGTCTGGGGATGTGTGCATCTGTCCGGGGATGTGTGTATCTCTGTGGGGGTTGTGATGCGACCATCAATTCAACCAGAGACACGAGTTGGAGTAAACTGTGGCTTTAATCAGCTTACAACTGAACCTGCCTGCGACTATGCTGAACTGAATGCGGACTCGCAGGACCGCAGCATTTATACTTCCTGAAGGGGGTGGAGCCGAGGGCGGAGCCCTGTGCATGCTCCTCATCTCCACCTGGGCAGAGCCGTGCAATAGCTCACAGATGGAGCCCACAGGGACACAGTAATGTACAGTGTGAATTATAGTGGATACACATTCACCACATTCACCCCCTGTTAAAGAATCAAGTCCGGCGGGGGTGACGGGCCCACAAGTCGGTCCGGCGCCCGAATCGTGCGTAGCGACCAACGAAGTACCGGTTTGCAGCCGTCTCAGATGGCTGTGGAAGGATGTTCGGTGTGGGTTCGGGGGTGGACTCCGGGGATGGTTCTTCCTGAGCTTCGTTCCTGCGAACCAGTGTGTTGGGCGGAAGGGAGCGTGGGAAGAGCAGAGGCGTAGGGCATGGGAAGTCAGGTGGGGTGTAGTGTGGGACGTACATCGGTGGTAGTGGTAGTAGAGTCTGCGGGTGCCAGGTCCCGGAGGCAAACGGTGTCCTGTCGGCCATCGGGATGTTCAACCAACGCGTAGTGGGGGTTCGAGTGCCTCTCTACCAGGGGTCGGTCTTATGTGTCCGAATGTGTTTTCAGAGGAGGACAGGGCCCGGTGTCGTCAACCAGGGCGGAAGCGAGACCCCCGTAGTAGTTCCCCTAGGGAAAGCAAATAGGCAATCATGAGGAGTCTGATTCGTGGCCGTATAAAGGAGGGACATAATAGCATAGAGCGCATCGGGGAGGACCTCCTGCCAGTGGGAGGTCGGGAGATTCCTGGACCGTAGGGTCAGTAGGACGGTCTTCCAGACCATCACATTCTCTCTCTCCACCTGCCCGTTTCCCCTGGGGTTATAACTGGTAGCCCAGCTCAAGGCGATGCCCTTGTCGAGCAGGTACTGACGCAGCTCGTCGCTCATGAAGGACGAACCCCTGTCGCTGTGGACATAGTTAGGGAAACCGAACAGGGTGAAGACACTGTGCAGGGCTCTGATGACTGTATGGGAGGTCATATCGGGGCATGGGATGGCAAACGGGAAACGGGAGAATTGATCTATAACATTGAGGAAATAAACGTTGCGATGAGTTGAAGGGAGGGGTCCTTTGAAATCGATGCTCAGATGTTCAAAGGGCCGGGATGCCTTTACCAGGTGTGCCTTGTCTGGTCTATAGAAGTGCGGTTTACACTCCGCGCAGATCGAGCAAATCCTGGTGACGGCTTTAACCTCTTCCTTGGAGAAGGGCAGGTTGCGGGCCTTGATGTAATGGGCGAGCCGGGTGACCCCCGGATGGCAGAAGTCATTGTAGATCGCCTGAAGACGGTCGTCTTGTGCGCATGTGCCGTGGGACAGGGCATCTGGGGGCTCATTGAGCTTCCCAGGATGATATACGATATCGTAATTGTAGGTGGAGAGTTCGATCCTCCACCTCAAGATCTTGTCATTTTTGATCTTGCCCCGCTGTGAATTTTCAAACATGAAGGCAACCAATCTTTGGTCGGTGATGAGGGTAAACCTCCTACCTGCGAAGTTGTGCTTCCAGTGCCGCACGGCTTCCACAATGGCTTGGGCTTCTTTTTCGACTGAGGACTGTCGAAGTTTGGAAGAGGAGAGGATTCGGGAGAAGAACACTACTGGCCTGCCTGCCTGGTTCAGAGTGGCAGCGAGAGCGACCTCTGAGGCGTCGCTCTCCACCTGGAATAGGACGGACTCGTCTATTGCACTCAAGGCGGCCTTAGCGATGCCCGCCTTAATGCAGTCGAAGGCCTGGCGAGCCTCGGCTGACAGTGGGAAGAGGGTGGCCTTAAATAGTGGGCGGGCTTTGTCCGCATACTGGGGGACCCACTGGGCATAGTACGAAAAAAATCCGAGGCACCTCTTGAGGGCCTTGGGACAGTGAGAGAGAGGGAGTTGAAAGAGGGGGCGCATACGGTCAGGGTCGGGTCCTAGGACTCCGTTTTCCACGACGTAGCCGAGGATGGCTAGCCTGGTGGTGCGGAAAACACATTTCTCCTTATTATAGGTGAGATTGAACTTTTGGGTGGTCTGGAGAAATGGGTGGAGATTGGCGTCATGGTCCTGCTGATCATGGCCGCGGGTGGTGATATTATCCAAGAACGGACACGTGGCCCGCAGCCCGTGCTGGCCCACCATTCGGTCCATTGCTCTTTGGAACACCGAAACCCGGTTTGTGACGCCAAAGGGGACCCGGAGGAAATGGAAGAGGCGGCCGCCTGCCTCGAACGCCGTGTAGTGGCGGTCTTCCGGGCGATTGGGAGCTGATGGTATGCGGACTTCAGATCCACTGTGGAGAACACGCGGTACTGAGCGATCTGGTTTTTCATATCCGCAATCCGGGGGAGGGGGTACGCATCAAGATGCGTGAATCGGTTAATGGTCTGGCTGTAATCAACCACCATCCGGAGCTTTTCCCCGGATTTGACGACCACCACCTGAGCTCTCCAGGGGCTCTTACTGGCCTCTGTGACTCCTTTACGCAATAGGCGCCGGACTTCAGCTCTGATGAACACCCTGTCCTGCAGACTATACCTCCTGTTACGAGTGGCCACTGGCTTGCAGTTGGCGGTGAGGTTAGCGAAGAGGGGGGGTCGACTTTAAGGGTTGCGAGGCTGCATATAGTGAGTGGGGGCAGGGGCCCGCCGAAGCTGAGTGTGAGGCTCCTGAGGTTACACTGGAAATCCAGTCCTAGGAGGAGCGGCGCGCAGACGTCTGGGAGCACGTACAATTTGAAATTTGTGTAACTGGCGTCTTGTATCGTCAGAGTCGCTGAGGTGCGTCCTTGTATTTGGACTGAGTGCAACCTCGAGATTGTTTGCCACATTGGGAATACCGGGAGCGAACAGCGCCTTACCAGGTCCGGGTGAACGAATCTCTCGGTGCTCCCAGAGTCGAAGAGGCACGGTGTCTCGTGGCCGTTGATCCTGACGGCCATCATGGAGCTGTTGAGGTGCTTGGGCCGCGACCGCTCCAAGGTGACGGCGCTGAGTTGAGGGTAGACGGCGGCGTGGTCGGCGGTGTTGGAGTGGCCCCGCGATGACTGTTCGAGTTGGGTAGCGGGTGATAGCCAAGATGGCGGCCCCCGTTGATCGCACATGGCAGGTGGCGAGGAAGATGACGTCCAAGATGGTGGCCCCCATGGATCGCACGTGGCCGGCCGCATGGGGGAGGATGGCCAGGATGGCGGCCCCCATGAGTCGCACATGTTGTGCGGAGGCGGAGTCGGCAGACACGCTGCCATGTTATGGGGTCTGCGAGCCTGAGAGTCGGACGAGCGAGTGTTCGAGTTTTTAGATTTTGCCAGGCAGACCTTAGCAAAGTGCCCTTTCCGCCCGCAGCTGCTGCAGGTCGCGTTGTGGACCGAGCATTGCTATCGGGGGTGTTGGGGCTGGCCGCAAAAATGGCACGATAGTCCTCCGTGGTAGGCGGGAGGCCGCGTGGCGCAGGCCTGGGGCAGTATTTGGTCGGGGGCCCACGATGGGATCGCGTGATCGGCCGGGAACTCAGTTAGGCTTTGGAAAGTCTTACTGTGTCCTCCGCGTCTTGGGCCCCTTTCTCAAGAAGACGCTGCCGCACATAATTCGATCGGACCCCCGCAACGTACACATCTCGGACGGCGAATTCCATGTGCTGAGAGGCTGTCATGGCCTGGAAGTTACAGTCGCATGCTAGGGCTTTGAGATCACGTAGATAGTCCTCTAGCGACTCCCCAGGGTGCTGGCAACGGGTCGTAAAGATGTGTCGCACGTAGATTTCGTTCACGGGCCGCACGTACAGGCGGTCGAGCATCGCAAGGGCCTCAGTATAAGAGTCAGCTTCATTAAGTTGAGAAGAAATACGATGGCTCACCCGTGCGTGGAGGAGATTGAGTTTCTGTTCATCTGTAACAGAGGAGGTCGTGGACGCAGCCAGGTAGGCCTTGAAGCACCGAAGCCAATGCAAACAAATTTCCTTTGCTTCCGCGGCCTGTGGATCGAGTTCCAGTCGGTCAGGTTTGAGGGCTAATTCCATAGTAGTTCTTTAAGCCGATTAAATTGATGCAACCATCAATTCAACCAGAGACACGAGTTGGAGTAAACTGTGGCTTTAATCGGCTTACAACTGAGCCTGCCTGTGACTATTCTGAACTGAAGGCGGACTGGCAGGACCGCAGCATTTATACTTCCTGAATGGGGTGGAGCCGAGGGCGGAGCCCTGTACATGCTCCTCATCTCCCCCTGGGCAGAGCCGTGCAACGGCTCACAGATGGAGCCCACAGGGACACAGTAATGTACAGTGTGAATTATAGTGGTTACACATTCACCACAGGATGTATCTCTATGGGGATGTACCTTACTGGGCATGTGCGTATCTCTGTGGGGATGTGTGTATTTCTGTGGGGATGTGTGTATTTGTGTGGGGATGTGTGTATCTCTGTGGGGGTTTGTGTATCTCTGTGGGGATGTGTGTATCTCTGTGGGGATGGTTCTCTGTGGGTGTGGGTGTATCTGTGTGGCAATGTATGTATCACTTTGGGGCTGTGTGTATCTGTGGGGATGTGTGTATCTGTGGGGATGTGTGTATCTGCGTGGGGATGTGTGTATCTGCGTGGGGATGTGTGTATCTGTGTGGGGATGTGTGTGGGTGTGTGTCTGTGTGGGGCTGTGTGTATGTGTGTGGGGATGTGTGTATTTGTCTGGGGATGTGTGTATCTGTGTGGGGGGGGTGTATATTTGTGTGGGGATGTGTGTATCTGTGTGGGGCTGTGTGTATTTGTGTGGGGATGTGTGTATCTGTGTGGGGCTGTGTGTATTTGTGTGGGGATGTGTGTATCTGTGTGGGGCTGTGTGTATTTGTGTGGGGATGTGTGTATCTGTGTGGGGATGTGTGTGGGTGTGTGTCTGTGTGGGGCTGTGTGTATGTGTGTGGGGATGTGTGTATTTGTCTGGGGATGTGTGTATCTGTGTGGGGGGGTGTATATTTGTGTGGGGATGTGTGTATCTGTGTGGGGCTGTGTGTATTTGTGTGGGGATGTGTGTATCTGTGTGGGGCTGTGTGTATTTGTGTGGGGATGTGTGTATCTGTGTGGGGCTGTGTGTATTTGTGTGGGATGTGTGTATCTGTGTGGGGCTGTGTGTATCTGTGTGGGGGTGTGTGTATCTGTGTGGGGCTGTGTGTATCTGTGTGGGGATGTGCGTATCTGTGTGGGGGGGGGTGTGTATCTGTGTGGGGATGTGTGTATCTGTGTGGGGATGTGTGTATCTGTGTGGGGATGTGTGTATCTGGGGGGATGTGTGTGGGTGTGTGTCTGTGTGGGGATGTGTGTGGGTGTGTGTCTGTGTTGGGATGTGTGTGGGTGTGTGTCTGTGTGGGGATGTGTGTGGGTGTGTGTCTGTGTGGGGATGTGTGTGGGTGTGTATCTGTGTGGGGATGTGTGTGGGTGTGTGTCTGTGTGGGGAGGTTTGTGGGTGTGTGTCTGTGTGGGGATGTGTGTGGGTGTGTGTCTCTGTGGGGATGTGTGTGTCTGTGTCTGGGTGTGTGTTTGTGTGTGGGATGTGTGTTGGTGTGTGTCTGTGTGGGGATGTGTGTGTCTGTGTGGGGATGTGTGTGGGTGTGTGTCTGTGTGGGGATGTGTGTGGGTGTGTATCTGTGTGGGGATGTGTGTGGGTGTGTGTCTCTGTGGGGATGTGTGTGGGTGTGTGTCTGTGTGGGGATGTGTGTCTGTGTGGGGATGTGTGTGTGTCTGTGTGGGGATGTGTGTGGGTGTGTGTCTGTGTGGGGATGTGTGTGGGGGTGTGTCTGTGTATCTGTGTGGGGATGTGTGTGGGTGTGTGTCTCTGTGGGGATGTGTGTGGGTGTGTATTTGTGGGGATGTGTGTGGGTGTGGGGATGTGTGTGGGTGTGTGTCTCTGTGGGGATATGTGTTTCTCTGTGGGGATGTGTGTGGGTGGGTGTCTCTGTGGGGATGTGTGTGGGGGTGTGTCTCCGTGGGGATGTGTGTAGGTGTGTGGGGATGTGTGTGGGTATGGTGTCTCTGTGGGGATGTGTGCGGCTGTGGGTCTGTGTGGGGATGTGTGTGGGTGTGTGGGGATGTGTGTGGGTGTGTGTCTGTGTGGGGCTGTGAGTGGGTGTGTGTCTCTGTGGGGATGTGTGTGGGTGTGTGTCTGTGTGGGGATGTGTGTGGGTGTGTGTCTCTGTGGGGATGTGTGTGGGTGTGGGGATGTGTGTGGGTGTGTGGGGATGTGTGTGGGTGTGTGTCTCTGTGGGGATGTGAGTGGGTGTGTCTCTCTGTGGGGATGTGTGTGGGTGTGTGTCTCTGTGGGGATGTGTGTGGGTGTGTGTCTCTGTGGGGATGTGTGTGGGTGTGTATCTGTGTGGGGATGTGTGTCTCTGTGGGGGTGTGTGACTCTGTGGGGATGTGTGTGTGTGTGTGTGTCTCTGTGGGGATGTGTGTGGGTGTGTGTCTCTGTGGGGATGTGTGTGGGTGTGTGTCTCTGTGGGCGTGTGTGTCTCTGTGGGGATGTGTGTTGGTGGGTGTCTCTGTGGGGGGGTGTCTCTGTGGGGATGTGTGTGGGTGTGTGTCTGTGTGGGGGGTTGTGTGGGGATGTGTGTGGGGATGTGTGGGGATGTGTGTGTCTGTGTGGGGATGTGTGTGGGTGTGTGTCTCTGTGGGGATGTGTGTGTCTGTGTCTGGGTGTGTGTTTGTGTGTGGGATGTGTGTTGGTGTGTGTCTGTGTGGGGATGTGTGTGTCTGTGTGTGGGTGTGTGTCTCTGTGGGGATGTGTGTGGGTGTGTGTCTCTGTGGGGATGTGTGTCTCTGTGGGGATGTGTGTGGGTGTGTGGGGATGTGTGTGGGTGTGTGTCTCTGTGGGTATGTGTCTGTGTGGGGATGTGTGTCTCTGTGGGGGTGTGTGTCTCTGTGGGGATGTGTGTGTGTGTGTCTCTGTGGGGATGTGTGTGGGTGTGTGTCTCTGTGGGGATGTGTGTGGGTGTGAGTCTCTGTGGGGGGGGGGTGTGGGTGGGTGTCTCTGTGGGGGTGTGTGTCTCTGTGGGGATGTGTGTGGGTGTGAGTCTCTGTGGGGGGGGTGTGTGGGTGGGTGTCTCTGTGGGGGTGTGTGTCTCTGTGGGGATGTGTGTGGGTGTGTGTCTGTGTGGGGATGTGTGTGTCTGTGTGGGGATGTGTGTGTGTCTCTGTGGGGATGTGTGTAGGTGTGTGTCTGTGTGGGGGTGTGTGTCTGTGTGGGGATGTGTGTGGGTGTGTGTCTGTGTGGGGATGTGTGTCTGTGTGGGGATGTGTGTGTGTCTCTGTGGGGATGTGTGTGGGTGTGGGGATGTGTGTGGGGATGTGTGTGGGGATGTGTCTCTGTGGGGATGTGTGTGGGTGTGGGGATGTGTGTGAGGATGTGTCTCTGTGGGGATGTGTGTGGGTGTGTGTCTCTGTGGGGATGTGTGTGTCTGTGTGGGGATGTGTGTGTGTCTGTGTGGGGCTGTGTGTGGGTGTGTGTCTGTGTGATGATGTGTGGGGATGTGTGTGTCTGTGTGGGGATGTGTCTGTGTGGGGATGTGTGTGGGTGTCTGTGTGGGGATGTGTCTGTGTGGGGATGTGTCTGTGTGGGGATGTGTGTGGGTGTCTGTCTGTGTGGGGATGTGTGTGGGTGTCTGTCTGTGTGGGGATGTGTCTGTGTGGGGATGTGTGTGGGTGTCTGTCTGTGTGGGGATGTGTGTGGGTGTCTGTCTGTGTGGGGATGTGTGTGGGTGTCTGTCTCTGTGGGGATGTGTGTGTCTGTGTGGGGATGTGTGTGTCTGTGGGAATGTGTGTGTCTGTGTGGGGATGTGTGTGTCTGTGGGAATGTGTGTGTCTGTGTGGGGATGTGTGTGTCTGTGTGGGGAAATGTGTGTCTGTGGGAATGTGTGTGTCTGTGTGGGGATGTGTGTGTCTGTGTGGGGATGTGTGTGTCTGTGTGGGGATGTGTGTGTCTGTGTGGGGATGTGTGTGTCTGTGTGGGGATGTGTCTGTGTGAGGATGTGTGTGGGTGTCTGTCTGTGTGGGGATGTGTGTGGGTGTCTGTCTGTGTGGGGATGTGTGTGGGTGTCTGTCTGTGTGGGGATGTGTCTGTGTGGGGATGTGTCTGTGTGGGGATGTGTGTGGGTGTCTGTCTGTGTGGGGATGTGTGTGGGTGTCTGTCTGTGTGGGGATGTGTGTGGGTGTCTGTCTCTGTGGGGATGTGTGTGTCTGTGTGGGGATGTGTGTGTCTGTGGGAATGTGTGTGTCTGTGTGGGGATGTGTGTGTCTGTGTGGGGAAATGTGTGTCTGTGTGGGGATGTGTGTGTCTGTGGGAATGTGTGTGTCTGTGTGGGGATGTGTGTGTCTGTGTGGGGAAATGTGTGTCTGTGTGGGGATGTGTGTGTCTGTGTGGGGATGTGTGTGTCTGTGTGGGGAAATGTGTGTCTGTGTGGGGATGTGTGTGTCTGTGTGGGGAAATGTGTGTCTGTGTGGGGATGTGTGTGTCTGTGTGGGGATGTGTGTGGGTGTCTGTCTCTGTGGGGATGTGTGTGTCTGTGTGGGGATGTGTGTGTCTGTGTGGGGAAATGTGTGTCTGTGTGGGGATGTGTGTGTCTGTGTGGGGATGTGTGTGTCTGTGTGGGGATGTGTGTGTCTGTGTGGGGAAATGTGTGTCTGTGTGGGGATGTGTGTGTCTGTGTGGGGATGTGTGTGTCTGTGTGGGGATGTGTGTGGGTGTCTGTCTGTGTGGGGATGTGTGTGGGTGTCTGTCTGTGTGGGGATGTGTGTGGGTGTCTGTCTCTGTGGGGATGTGTGTGTCTGTGGGGATGTGTGTGTCTGTGGGGATGTGTGTGTCTGTGGGGATGTGTGTGTCTGTGTGGGGATGTCTCCCTTCCTGAGCGGGGATGTGTGTGTCTGTGGGGATGTGTGTGTCTGTGGGGATGTGTGTGTCTGTGGGGATGTGTGTGTCTGTGGGGATGTGTGTGTCTGTGGGGATGTGTGTGTCTGTGGGGATGTGTGTGTCTGTGGGGATGTGTGTGTCTGTGTGGGGATGTCTCCCTTCCTGAGCGGGGATGTGTGTGTCTGTGGGGATGTGTGTGTCTGTGGGGATGTGTGTGTCTGTGGGGATGTGTGTGTCTGTGGGGATGTGTGTGTCTGTGTGGGGATGTGTGTGGGTGTGTGTCTGTGTGGGGATGTCTCCCTTCCTGAGCGGGGACTGAACAATCAGGGTGTGAGCAGCAGGAACCTCACCCAGAGCGAGGGGCGGTGCCTGGAGAAGAGGGCGGAGTCACTGCAGAGGGGGCAGGGTCTGGGGAGAGGGCGGAGTCACTGCAGAAGGGGCGGGGTCTGGGGGAGAGGGCGGAGTTACTGCAGAGGGGGCGGAGTCTGGGGAGAGGGCGGGGTCTGGGGAGAGGGCGGAGTCACTGCAGAAGGGGCGGGGTCTGGGGGAGAGGGCGGAGTTATTGCAGAGGGGGCGGGGTCTGGGGAGAGGGCGGAGTCACTGCAGGGGTGGCCGGACCCGAGCTCGGGGTCGGGGTCCCAGGAAGGGGGGCCTGAGGAAGAGGGCGGAGTCACTGACGAGGGGGCAGGGCCCGTATAACGGTTCTCTGCCCGGGGAGAGGGGCGGGGCCTAGGTAGGGGGCGGAGTCCGAGGATAGTGGGCGGGACCTGGATAGGGGGCGGAGTCCGGGGAATTCGTGCAGGGGCTGGATGTGGGGGCGGAGTCCGGGTATAGGGGGCGGAGACCGTGAATAGTGGGCGGGACCTGGATTGGGGGCGGAGGCCGGGGAATTGGTGCTGGCCCTGGATGTGGGGGCGGAGTCGGTCTCGGGGGCGGAGTCCGCTGTCAAGGGAAGCTGTGCCGCCATTTTGTTCCGCAGGCTGATTCCTGGAAAGGTGCGGTCCCTGAACTGTATTCTCCACTTTATTCATCTCCCACTTCCCCGCAGTTCACTCTCCTTCCCCCTGTGCCTCCTCCTCCTCCTCCTGTGTGCCCCCGGAGACCTCCTCCTCCCCCGGAGGCCTCTTCCTCCTCCCCTGTGTCCCCCTCGGAGGCCTCCTCCCCTGTGTGCCCCCGGAGGCCGCCTCCTCCTCCCCTGTGTGCCCCCAGAAGCCTCCTCCTCCCCTGTGCGCCCCCAAAGGCCTCCTCCTCCCCGCCTGTGCGCCCCCGGAGGCCTCCTCCTCCTCCTCCTCCCCTGTGTGCCCCGGAGGCCTCCTCCTCCTCCCCTGTGTGCCCCCAGAGGCCTCCTCCTCCCCGCCTGTGCGCCCCCGGAGGCCTCCTCCTCCCCTGTGTGCCCCCGGAGGCCTCCTCCTCCTCCTCCTCCCCTGTGCGACCCCGGAGCCCTCCCATCCGCGACCCCGGAGCCCTCCCATCCGCGACCCCGGAGCCCTCCCATCCGCGACCCCGGAGCCCTCCCATCCGCGACCCCGGAGCCCTCCCCTCCGCTCCGCTCATAAGACCATAAGACTTGGAGCAGAATTAGGCCACTTGGCCATCGAGTCTGCTCCGCCATTCAATCATGGTGGATATTTTTCTCATCCCCATTCTGCCTTCTCCCCATAACTCCTGATCCCCTTATTAATGAAGCACCTATCTATCTCTGTCTTAAAGACACTCAGTGAATTGGCCTCCACAGCCTTTGGCAGCAAAGAGTCCCACCTATTCAGCACCCTCTTTCTGAAGAAATTCCTCCTCACCTCTGTTTTAAACTCTCCTAACTTTCACCATATTGCATTTGCCAATCAGAGTGGACTATCATTGGCTCCTGGTCCCAAAATACCTCATTTTGCAAATTCTCATCCTTATTTGCAAATTCCCCATGGCCACACCACTCCGTATCTCTAACCTTCTCCAACCTTGCTGACATTTCTGCATTCCTCCAAATCTAGCATCTTGTCCATCCCTGACTTTAATCCACCCCATTAATCATTGGCAGCTCTGCCTAGGCTCTGTAATTCCATCCCTAAACCTTTCTCCCTATTTATCTCTTTACTGCTTTAACACACTCCCTAGAACATATTTTTGACCAAGCTTTTGGTCGCCTATCCTGATATCTCCTCCTTTGGTTTAGTGTCAGGTTTTGTTCGATAACTCTTCTGTATTAGGACATGGTACTGTGTTAATGGTGCTATAAAGTGCAAGTTGTTGTGGTTGTTTTTGAGATGGAGAAACAGTTAACATTATATATTAAGGCTTTAAACATTAGCTCATTTTCCCTTTCCACAGAAGCTGCATGCCATGCTGAGTGTTCCCTGCGTTTTTTGACGCACTTGCCAACATTTTTCAAGCTGTTCTTCACTGGCACTAGAGACTGTCAGTATGGACTGTACAGATCACTAAAGGTGGGACTAGAGCCTTCAAGAACTAATTTGGATCTAATCCCATCACCCATCTATTCATAGAATTTACAGGGCAGAAGGAGTCTGCACCGACCCTTGGAAAGAGCACCCTACTTAGCCTCCACCCTATCCCAGTAACCCACCTAACGTTTTTGGACACTTAAGGAGCAATTTAGCATGGACTATCAACCTAACCTGTGCATCTTTGGACTGTGGGAGGAAACTGGAGCACCCAGAGGAAACCCACAGACACGGGGAGAAAATCCAAACTTCCCACTGAAGTCTGTTTTGTTCAATACTACATGCAGTTACTTTATTTTTAAGACGAGATGGATCTTCCTACATGTAGATGGCTTTATTTGACAATTCGGGATAGATTGTAACATGCATCCTAGCATTGTGGATTGATTGGACGCCACAGAAACCATCTAAGTCAGTTGCAATTAAAATTCCAAACCCCTTCAACTTTTAGTGAAAACAGATTAAAGATGGCGGGAGAACCACATCAGCTGTACCTACTGATGTTGGCAACATGAGTTGATGCAATCTGGAATCAGTGAGGGCACGCCACAGAATAGACGGGTATTAAGCGAGATTCCGATGCAGAGCTGACAAATGACGAAGGAAGCCTTTTAAGGGCAGCACAGTAGCATTGTGGATAGCACAATTGCTTCACAGCTCCAGGGTCCCAAGTTCGATTTCGACTTGGGTCACTGTCTGTGTGGAGTCTGCACATCCTCCCCGTGTGTGCGTGGGTTTCCTCCGGGTACTCCGGTTTCCTCCCACAGTCCAAAGATGTGCAGGTTGGGTGGATTGTCCATGAAAAATTGCCCTTAGTGTCCAAAATTCTATGATTAACCTAGGACGAAGGTTCGGCACAACATCGTGGGCCGAAGGGCCTGTTCTGTGCTGTATTTCTCTATCTATCTATCTAGTCATTCCATTGCCATGCCATAAAATAAGAATACCCAGATCACTAAGGCCTTTGAATATGTTAACTGCACAACAAGGTGTCTGACCTGTAGACTTTGGGGTAGCCATTTAGGATAAGGGCTGTGGAGAACTTTGCTCAAAAACAGGCAGGAGAATTACAATAACAGATTTAATTTAATGTCCAAAGCAACTTCACAGGGAGGTTATCAAACCAAATTTGACACTGAACCACTTAAGATATTAGAACAGGTGGTGAAAGAGATAGTTTTGAAGGAGCAACTCAAAGGAGAAGAGACAGATGGAGAGACAAGGGGAGGAAATTCCAGGGCCTGGAGGCATATGTAGGCGTGGAGCACTAGAATCAGGAATGCACCGGAGTTTAGAGTTGGAGAAGTGCAGGGCAGCACGGTGGACTAGTGGTTAGCACAACCGCCTCACGGCGCTGAGGTCCCAGGTTCGATCCCGGCTCTGGGTCACTGTCCGTGTGGAGTTTGCACATTCTCCCTGTGTCTGCGTGGGTTTCGCCCCCACAACGCAAAAATGTGCAGAGTAGGTGGATTGGCCATGCTAAATTGCCCCTTAATTGGAAAAAATAATTGGGTAATCTAAATTTGTTTTTAAAAAAAGTTGGAGAAGTGCAGAGACATCAGTGGATATTATGGTCAGAGGAAGTTGGGAGGGGGGAGGGGAAGCCATAGCGAGATTTGACCACGAGAATTATATTTTTTTAAATTGAGGTATTGTGGGACTGAGAACTAATGTAATTCAGTAAGCACAGGGTACAGACATCAGGCGTTTTGGATCAGTTCAGGTTTATTGCTGCTGGAAGATGGGGAGCTAGCCCAGAAGTGCAAGGCTGAAGTGCTTGCAACTATCCTTGCCAGAGAACCGAATGGATGACCCATCTTGGCCTCTTCCTCAGGTCCCCAGTATCACAGCAATAACCTGCTCAGTTTGGGTTCTGCCGGTGCCACTCTGCTCCTGATCTCATTACAGCCTTGGTGCAAATATGAACAAAAGAATTGAACTCGAGAAGGAGTGAGTCACCTCCCTGGACACAAAGGTCGCATTTGAGTGTGGAATCAAGGCATTCTCGTGAAACTGGAGTCAGGAAAACTGGAAACGGGGAGGAAAACTGGTTGGAGACATACCCATCACGAAAGAAGATGGTTGTGGTGGTTACAGGTCAATGTCACAGGTCCAGGACATCACTGCAGAAGTTCCTCAGGGTACTGTCCAAGGCCCAACCATCTTCGCCTGTTTCATTAATGACCTTCCCGCTATCAGACGTGTGAATGATTGCACAATGTTGAGCACCATTTGCAACTCCTGAGACAATGAAGCAGTTTATGCTCATATGCAGCGACATCTGGACAACATTCAGGCTTGGGCTGATAAGTGGCAAATAACATTTTGCCAGACAAAATGAAATGAAATGAAAATTGTTTATTTCACAAGTAGGCTTCAAATGAAGTTACTGTGAAAAGCCCCTAGTCGCCACATTCCGGTGCCTGTTCGGGGAGGCTGTTACGGGAATCGAACTGTGCTGCTGGCCTGCTTGGTCTGCTTTCAAAGCCAGCAATTTAACCCTATGCTAAACAGCAGTGCCAGGCAATTACCATCTCCAACAGGAAAGGATCTAACCATCTCCTGTTGACATTCAATGGCATTACCATTGCTAAATCCCCCACCATCAACACCATTGACCAGAAACTGAACTGGAATAGCCATATAAATACTGTGGCGACAAGAGGAGCAGGTCAGAGGCTAAGAATCTTGTGCAAAGTAACTCACCTCCTGACTCCATCAGCTATAAAGCAGAAGTCAGGAGAGTGAAGGAAAACTCTCCACTTACATGGATGAGTGCAGCTCCAAAAACACTGGGTGCTCAACACCATCCAGGACAAAGCAGCCCGCTTGATTGCTACCCGATCCATCACCTTTAAACACTCATTCCCTCCACCAGCGATGCACAATGGCAGCAGTGTGTACCATCTACAAGATGCACTGCAGGAGCTCACCTAGATCCTTTCGACAGCACCTTCCAAACCTGTGACCTCTATCACCAGGTGGACAAAGGTGGAGATGCATGGGAACAACAGCCCCTGCAAGTTCCCTTCTAAGCCATGTATGTGTCCCTTTGCCATTCCCTCACTTTCACTGGGTCAAAATGCTGGGCACCCTTTCAAACAGCACTGTGGGTGCATCTACACCACATGGACTGCAGCGGTTTAGGAAGATGGCTCACTGTCACCTTCTCAAGGGTAATTAGGGATGGGCAATAAATATCTAGCCAATGATGCACACGTGCCATGAAAGAATCCTAGCCTGGACCTAATAAAGTCATGGACGAGGATTTCAGCAGCAGAGAGGCTGAGGCAGGAGGAGGGGACAGTTCAATGGAGAGCGAGTCGCACTGCCTACTCTTGTACACATTCCAGCAGCCATCATAGAATGACATTTAGGGGCTAGTTTAGCACAGTGGGCGAAATAGTTGGCTTGCAATGCTGAACAATGCCAGCAGCGTGGGTTCAATTCCCGTACCGGCCTCCCCAAACAGGCGCCGGAATGTGGCGACTAGGGGCTTTTCACAGTAACTTCATTGAAGCCTACTTGTGACAATAAGCGATTATTATTATTATTATTATTAACCAGGACCAGTGGTAGGTAACCTGCCCACCTGGGGGATTGTATGTAGCATTAGGAGACTTGAGAGCAGAGAACGACAGTGTTCATTTAAAAAAGAAACTAGTTCCAGAATCTTGAGTTGTGGTAAATGAGGGAGTATTGTACTGTGACGTATTTTAAAGTCATTCTGAGTTGTGCTCGACTACGCAAGTGAGTGTGTCACTATTCTTTCTGAGCTTTAGTTGAATCAGTTTTATGCCAGTGTATTCACAGAATCGGGAGGCAGCAACTTTATTTTGGGTACTTGTGGTGCACAAGTAAATTTGAAATGAGTTATAAAATTTTTAAAAATTATTTATGGGATGTGGGTGTCGCTGACAAGGATAGTATTTATTGCCCATCCCTAATAGCCCTTGAACTGAATGAGTTGCTTGGCCATTTCAGAATCATTCACCTTGCTGTGGATCTGGAGTCATGTAGGCCAGATCAGGGAAGAACAGCAGATTTCCTTCCTTTAAGGGCATTAATGAACCATCAGTTTTACAGTTGTTTCATGCTCACCATTAAATTCAGATTTCACCATCTGCCATGGTGGGGTTCAAACTTGGGTCCCCAGAGCCTGGGTCTCTATATTGCTAGCCCAGTAACAATACCACTACGTCACCACCTCTCCAAATATAAAGTTTGTTTACATTGACTGGTATTATATCTGTTTCCACAGATGTCCCGCACTTGAATTGACCTGGTTGACTGCAGGTTTGAATGGGACCTTATTATTAGAGCTCCATCTTCAGTAGCCACGAACTGAAATTAGGGATTATCGGAACACAGCACATCAAACCCACAATACAAGGAATTGACACGAGCTCTTCGCACAAGGCGAGGTTTTCCACGCAACGGTACATTTAACAATTCAAGGAAAATTAGTATCGTGAAGACTCCTGTTCACGTGCACCAGGGCAGTGGTTGAAGGAGGAAGGAACGACAAACAGATGAGATGCGAAGAAAGATATTCTTCGGATGCCGTGTGTCCTTGGCCTCATGTTTCCGAGCACAGTCACATTGTCACAACAGAAGCGACCTCGCTACATTTCATTGGGCTGTCTCTTTAACTGCTCCCAACAAGAATCTTTGCCAATTGGTACATGAGACTATGACGGGAGCTAACTGTGTGACCCATTGGCAAAGGATATTTGAACAGAATGGAATATCAGAGCCACAGTACTCAAGTGAACATATAATATCCCATGTGCTCGGAGGAAAAACTGTTAAGTATCATGAAATTCAGCTCTAGGTTAGACTTGTGTCCATTGAAATGCTTTTAAGTGTGATGTAAATAGCTGTTTGCCTTAAAGGGAACCAAAACCTTGTGTATATTACAAATGTTGAGGGGGTTGAAGGATATAAAAATAATGTAAAGATGATCTTTAAAGAAGTGTTCAAAATTGCGAGGGAGTTTCAGGAACAGTATTAGGCCATTCAACCCCTCAGGCCTGTACCACCATTTGATTTGATCATAAGAAATCAGAGCAGGAGTAGGCCGTTCAGCCTATCGAACCTGCTCCGTTATTCAGTACGATCATGGCTGATCTGGCTGTGGTCTTATCTCCACTTTTCTGGCTGTCTCCCCCATAACTCTTAACTCTCTTGTCGATCAAAAAGCAGTCAATCTCAGCCTTGAATATATTCAATGACCCGGCCTCGCAGCTTTCTGAATTAGAGGATTCCAAAGACCAGCGACCCCTGAGAGAAGACATTTCTCCTCCTTTTTAAATGGGAAGCCTCTCATTTTTAAACTGTGCCCCTCCTCCTGTTCTAGTCTCCATTGTCACATTGTCATTTCTGATAAATCATAGGATTGTAGAAACGTTACAGTACAGAAAGAGCCCATTCAGCCCATCGTGTCCATGCCAGCTGGAGGAGATCCAGGTGTCCTTTCTAATCCCACCTTCCTGCACCTGGTCTATAGCCCTGTATCTTGCGGCACTTAAGGTGCAGATTGAGGTACTTTTTAAAAACAGTCCAGGGCCTCTGTCTCCACCACCAACTCGGGTAGCGAATTCCAGACTCCCCCTTCTCTGCACGTAAGGTTCTTCCTCATGTCCCCTCTACACCTTCTGCCACTGATCCAGAATTCTCCACCAAGGGAAACAATTTTATCCTATCCACCATATCTCTTCCCCTCATAATTTTGTACACCCCAATTCAGTCACCCCTCAACCTTCTTTGTTCCAAGGAAAATAACCCCAACCTATCCAATCTCTCCACATGGCTACACTATTCTAGCCCTGGAAACATTCTTGTAAACCTCCTCTGCATTCTCTCCAGAGCAATTACGTCCTTCCTGTAATGTGGTGACCAGAACTGCACACAATACTCCAGTTGTGGCCTCGCCAGTCAGTGTCTTATACAATTCCAATATTAACTCCATTTATATTCTATACCTCTGCCAGTGAAAGAGAGCATTCCATATGGTTTCTTTACAACCTTGTCTACTTGATCTGCTGCCTTTCGGGACCTATGCACTTGTACTCCAAGATATCTTAATTCAACTCCCCCTCTTCCTATATTCCTCCACCTGACAATATAAGCATTAAATAAAACAAACCCTCCCAAGGTGGGAAAATAAAGAAAAGGAAAAAAGGAATCAGGAATCACCTATGGTCACCATTGACATATACAGTCCACCCCCCCCCCCCCCCCCCCCCCAATATTCAATGCCATCCAATCCCCGAAAGAGTACTGTGAATGGCACCCATGAATTGTAGACACTGCACCCCCCTCCCAAACCTCTTCCCTCCACTTCCTCTGTAAACTCCTCCCCCCCCCAACCTAGGCTCCTTTCCCCAACTTTTCACCCCGGCTAGACTCACCAAAACCTGTTCTGCCAGGCTCCGATGGCTGCAGCCCCTCCCCCCACCTCACTCCCGTTCACTGGCCCCCCCGCCCGGGTCTCCTTCCCCCTTGCCCGGTCCCAGGAAAACCAAGAAATCCCCTTTAGCGCACAGCCCCCGCATGCACACCCAAGCCCCAAAGAACCATCATTGCAAATGAAAGCCCCAACTCTTCCCTTGTCCAAATATATACAGCGTCGACTCATTCAGCACATACACCAACATGCAGTGAAAAAATAAAGTTACATGATGCTACATCGGTACACGACCAATTCTCAATTCTGCCACAGTCCTTCTGCCTTGCAAACTCCTCTGCTGCTTCCGCCGTCCCAAAATAAAAGTCCTTGGATTTGTAGGTCACCCTCAACTTAGCTGGATATACTGTGCCGCACTGCACCTTGCTGATGTACAGGGCCTTCTTCACCCGGCTGAAAGCAGCCCCCCACCTCGCCAGCTCCACTGTAAAGTCCTGGTATATGCGTATACCAGCTTCAGCCCACTGCATCTCCCACTTCTGCTTGGCCCAGCACAGGACTTTCGCCTTTACGCTATACCTACGGAAACACAGTTACTACTCTTGGCGGCTCACTCGCCTTTGGTATAGGCCTCCACGACCAATGAGCCCGATCCAGTTCATATCGGGAGGGATCGTTCCCCTCCCCCACTAGCTTCGCCAACATTGTGGCAAAATACTCCGCCGGCTTCGGGCAGACCAACACTCCTCAGATTCTGTCGCCTGGATCTGTTTTCTAGGTCTTCCATTTTGGTTCGCAGACCCTTGTTGGTCTCTATCACCTTCCGCAACTCCTTCCCCATCGAGGTGAGTTGATCACTGTGCTGCAATAATGCCTCATCCACTTTCTTCAGTGTCTCACCTTGGTCCCACACCTCCACCACTGCGCTCAATACCGCCGCCCTCACCGGGGCAATTGCCTCCTCCACCAGAACTTTCAATACTGCCCCCATTTCCTTCTTCATCGCTTCCATGTGTTTTGTGAACTGTTTTTCAAGTTCCACAGCCATCACCTTGGTCATTTCTTCTGCTGTGAATGATGCGGCCTCCAGCCTCCACTGGAGCTCCAGCCTCCGCTTTCCTTACAGTTCCTGCGCTGACTTTTTCACTCACCGGCAGACTTCCGTTAACCCCCTTTTTCACGCCCGTTTTTCTCCCAAACTTGGACATTTCTCCTCCCTGTGCCTTTCAGCCTCCGTTGCCCCCGGGTCCGGGCGTTAAAACTCCAAAATTCCTATTCCCGAGCAGGAGCCCTCCAGTGTGCGGCTGCCTCCCGCCCGCCGTCACCGGAAGTCCACTTCCTCTTTCTTTCTGATTATCCCATCCAGTATCACGCAGTGTTCCTCCTGGACTATTATATCTGCATCATCCATTTCCTTTGTAAACACGGAGACAAAATATTCATTTAAAACCCTTCCCACACCCCCTACATCTGCACACAAGTTTCCTTCTTCATCTCTGATAGGTCCCACTTTTTCTTTAACTAACCTTTTATCATTAATATATTGGTAAAACGTCTTTGGGTTTTCTTTAACTTTACTTACTAATCATTTTCATGCCCTCTCTTTGATTTCCTTATTTCCTTTTTGACTTTGTCCACATACTCGTCCTGGCTATCTGCAGTGGTTAGTTCTTTGTGCCGATCGTCCACTTTATTTTTTCTGTTTGATCTTCCCCCGTGTTCCTACAAACAACTAGGAGGGTCTAGATTTGGCAGTACCACTCTTATTTTTGGAGGGGACATGCATGTCTACAACATACATTTGTACCAAAGGCAGTATGGCAACACCCTGGACCATGACATTTGTTTTCCTGATGCTGATGGCCAAACCAAATGCTTTCCAGGCTTGAGCGTCTGTCCGTTTGACGCTGCAGGTGTTCCCCACTTTGGAATGTCGGGGCAGCCTTGCCAGTGTAAAACAGCTCGTCAATGAGAGCTTGGTTCATGTTGTCTTGGATCCCAGATCCCCTCACAGCCTTTCTTTTACACTAATCAAGTTGGGTTAACACTCTGCAGGACGTAATTTCTGGAGACAGCAGGTTGCCCCAGCATCAGTATTGTATTTGCCTGCTTCCAACTCCCACCCCAGTGTCCCGGCAGGGTTTCTATTGATCAGCACGGCAGAACCTTTTATTATCCAGTATGTGAAGGGAGTGGATGGTGCCGGTTAATCAAAAATGCCACTAATGCAGAGTTCCATTTAACAATTAATTGTAGCATGAAGCACTCCTAATCTTTAAGAGCACATAAAACAGAAATTAAAAATAATACAGTATACAGGAATGGATTCCAGAGAATTTTGTAATTGCTCCCATTTGGTGAAGTGATGATTCACATTAGAGGAACATTAGAAATGCTGCTTAGTTGAGAATTCAGGTTGGTAGAATGCCAGATAACACGATGTGTACTGTACTCCAGGTGCCAAATGATGAAATGCCCTTGACCTGTGCATCTGAACAATATAATTGACACACCAATGAGACCATCCCCTTGCTCTATTCCCGTGGCCTTATAAGTTTCTTTCTCTTAAGTGCGCATCCAATTTCCTTTTGAATTCATTGATCGCCTCCCCCCCCACCACCCTCATAGACAGTGAGTCCCTGGTATATTGTGCTACCTTCAGAAGGGAGTTGCATAAACACAAGAAGGATAAAACATTTGCTGAGCAATGGGGAAGTGAGACCAATTGGATAGCCCAGGGATTCCCAAACATTTCCAGCCACGGAGCCATTTTGTCCTCCCAAGCGCACTGAAGGAATACCCGAGAAACGTTCTCATTGTGTTAAAGAGCCAACCCCAAAAAAAACAGATTTTTTTTCGCGCAAAGCGTGCAAACATACAAAAAAATTAACGTAAAGGGGGTGATTTTCCCGCTGCGCCTGGTGCATCACGGGAGAGGCCAAAAACAGGTTTTGCACTGTTTGCGGGTCACACGACTTGCTATGCTCCACACGATATGGATCACCCCCTTGCTGGACATGGTCAAGATAATCGTATTTAAATTAGCCATTAGGCTCCGTTAAATGTACGCAGCCGTTTGACGCCGCATTATCCTGGCTCCCAGTAGTCACCAGCTGCACCCGTGACGCCTCACTGGGGAACGGATAAGTACTGGTCTCCAGCAGCAGATCGGGTGTGATGGATACTGCAAGGGGCTCAGAGGCCATTGGAGCCCCCATCCCATGTGGTTGGGGATAGGCCTGGCACCCTGGCAGTGCCAAAGGGCAGGGCCTGGGGGAGCATGCCCATTAAAGGAGGGGGGATTGAAAGGGAGGGGCTGTAAAGTGTGGGGCCCTCAGTGATCTCATTGCGGTGTATGCTCACTTGGGGGAGAGGGGGTAGCAGTGCCCCGATTCATTGGAGGATGGATTGGTGTGGGGCCGGGTCACCCTCATGCCTGGGTTGTGGGGTGGTGGTGGGCGGGGGGTGGGAGGGAGAGAGGAACCAGCCTCTGATTGGATGAGCTGGAAACAAGACGGAACTCGAAAGGTATTGATCAGCCTAGCATGCCGCAGAACCCCTGTGGGGGGGGCTCCCATGGAATCCAGTTTGGGAATTCCCGGGGTAGGTTTTTTCAAAGAGTCAGAAAGTGGCGTCTTCCTGTTCTGTGTCATTCTTTGATTCCATAAATATATTGCCACAATATTAAAGTGAATTCACTCAATGGCAATTTGGTTCCACAGTGTATCAATGTAGTGAATGGGCTCCGAGGAGAGTGGGCCTCATTTTTATGCAACAATCGTATTCACTTTTTAATGATCGTCTTCTTCTCTGTTCTTTGCAGATTCACAGTCTTGCAGAGAAGGCCTTAACTCGCCCGCTCACTGTCGAGCAGAAGCAGATGATCTGGAATTTGTGTTTGAAGCGCCTTCAACAGTACGATACTTATCCTTGTCTTTTTTTAAAAGAAGTAATTCGTATTTTGCTCTCTCTAAGCTCTAGCTCACGACTCTGCTTTCTGATGCTACAGGCAAGGTGGCTAGTCCCAAGCCTTGACTAATGACACTTTGTGCCCAGTGACTGACCAGCACTCAGGCAACCTGTAAGATTCATTGAGCATGTTTTACTCCTTTACTGTGTGGAAGCTTGTAGACGCTTCATCACATTTCCGAAGGACATATCTGGTGAAATCTGTGTAATAGAGAGAGCCGGATTCCCTTTGGGTGCAGTGCGCTGATAGACTGAAAGTTCAGTGATACATTTCTGGTCAAACAGAGGAGATTCCTTGTGTTTACAGTGCAACAATAGTTTAGAAACTTTCAAAATGGTTTATTTTGCAACTTGTTTCCTTTTCTCTTCTAGCGTGCCTGTGCAGTATGTGATCGAGGAGTGGGACTTCCGTGAACTGACCCTGAAAATGAAGCCACCAGTTTTTATTCCGAGACCAGAAACAGAGGTAAACAAATATTTTCAATCGCAAAATCACTTTGCGGGGCTGCATGGTGGTGTGTTTGTATTCCAGTTCATTGAGGCATTCTGCATTTTGAAAATGATATGGACTTTGGTTAGGCCACATTTGGAATACTGCATGCAGTTCTGGTTGCCACATTACCAGAAGGATGTGGATGCTTTAGAGAAGGTGCAGAGGAGGTTCACCAGGATGTTGCCTGGTATGGAGGGTGCTAGCTATGAAGAAAGGTTGAGTAGATTAGGATTGTTTTTGTTGGAAAGACGGAGGTTGAAGGGAGACCTGATTGAGGGCTACAAAATTATGAGAGGTATGGACAGGGTGGATAGCAACAAGCTTTTTCCAAGAGTGGGGGTGTCAATTACAAGGGGGGTCACGATTTCAAGGTGAGAGGGGAAAAGTTTAAGGGAGATGTGCGTGGGAAGTTTTTTACGCAGAGGGTGGTGGGTGCCTGGAACACTTTACCAGCGGAGGTGGTAGAGGCGGGCACGATAGCATTATTTAAGATGCATCTCGACAGATATATGAACGGGTGGGGAACAGAGGGAAGTAGATCCTTGGAAAATAGGCGACAGGTTTAGATAAAGGATCTGGATCGGTGCAGGCTGGGAGGGCCGAAGGGCCTGTTCCTGTGCTGTAATTTTCTTTGTTCTTGAATTGAGTAAAAAACCAAAGCATTCACTGTAGGACACCACTTAGGATGAAATTGTTGCCGCTGGTCTCACTCTGTTCTCACTCCTGCTGCTCTGTCACCGCTCTGATTCTCCCGCTGTTCTCGCTCTTTTCTCTTGGGCGTCTGCCTCTGGCCCTGATTTCACTGGCAGGATTTCCTCGTCCTGCGGGGTGTGGGTCAGGGCCTGAAAATACTGGTGTTGATAGCTGCTTCGGCTCACTTCAAAAGTTTAAGATCCAATTAAAGGAGCCTGACTGCACATTTCCAGTCGGCCTCCCAATTTCCCACAATGTTGGGAGGCAGTCGGCAAACGCCCGGGATGGGTGGAGGAGAAGCAGGCGTCAGCGCTCCAGGTAGGTCAAGAAGCCCTCACTCCCTGCCTGGGTGTGAGCGCAGCAGGATCTTTCCTGGAAAGTAGCTCAGCTCCTCCCGTCCCGACACAGAGCTGACCAAGCTGTAAGAACCATTTTTAAAGATGTTGGTGAGCGCCTCTGCTTCCAAAGGCAGCTATCCTTGATTGGACACCTGCCTGCATGCCAATTCAGTGAAAATCCCAATGAGTGACTGTTACCTTCCCCCTCAGTGGCAGCTTCCAGACCCCAAAATAATCCCGAGTCCTGTTTCCCACCCGTGCAGTGATTATCCAATCGTTTTAATTGTTATAAATATGAACACTTTCCCTGGCCCCGTGACTTTGTCCCACATCTGTAGCTCAGCATCTCCTGAGCTTCCTTTAAGGCCTTTTGCTTGTCAAACTGCATCCCGTCCTGTATTAAACTGTAACTCCACTTGGTGCTGACCATTGGTGCTGTTCAACTGAACAAGGCTTGAATCCCTGCTTACAGCGCCACAGGCGCTTGACTCAAAACGGATCAAAGGACATTCCATGTAATGTGGACTTCCTGTCGGGTGGGCAGCGCCGCTGGAGGTTTTTCAGCGATGTCAGAAATGTCACAGTTTATATTGGATCACTTGCAGACTGAAGTGCATCACAAGGCAACCAAGGTGCCATTACTAACTGGGCCAGTGAAACTTGAGTCATTTATCAGTGTTATCTGAACCTTGGGAGAAGGTTCATCCTCGAAATACACTCCGACCTTTCCTATTTATAATCTGTCCAGGTCGAGTTGAAGGAAGCTGTTTTCTGTTGAAGGGTGTACTTTTTCCGGGCACTTTAAAAGCAAACTCAACCAGCAGTAAAGCAAAGAAATAAATAAATGACATGAAAGTGTACCTGAATTGATCTGCCAGATGATTGGTCGACAACAGTCATTTTCAAACTCAGGGTCGCGACCTGCGGGTGGGTCGCGAGCGGGTGTTGAGAGGGTCGCAGAGCGATCGTTCCCGACGTTCCTGATCGCGGGACAATGGCCACGGCCAGCTTTTTAAAATGCCGGCTGTCTCATACATGAGTGCATCCTCAGCTGGATGTAGCGGTGCGCAGGCCTGGAGTCCAGTGGGGCAGACCGCCTCCTCCGTATGTCAGCGGCTTTTCCAGGAGCGGCGGCAGAGAACAGGTCACACGCCCCGGTACACTGACGGCATGTACTCTGTACTCTGACGGCATGTACTCTGTACTCTGACGGCATGTACTCTGGGCAACAGGCCTGTGTGAGAACGGAAGATTAATCTTTTTTGGACTAAGGAAGAGAAGGCCAGAAACACAAACAGGCCAGGATCTCACAACTGAATCTGCTGCAGAGAGCTTTGCAGGAGAGCCCAGGGCAGGTCAAAGCAGTGCTGGAGTGAGCTCCAGGACCTCTGATGAACAACCCATACAGAAATGTAACGTTGAATGAAAAAGCAGGTCAGACCGTGACGACCAAGCAGACTCACCTGTCGCATTAAAGGTAAGCAAAAATGGTGGGTCGCCAAGGTCAGCTGGCGTGGGTCCCAAACGTTGGCCGGTTGGTAAAAATGAGCCCCAGGAAAAGAAGTTTGTAAAACACTGTTTTACACTACCCTGAGTGCCCACCAGATGGCTGAGTTGGCACATTTTAGAGTTGACTACAGGATAGATATTTACAGTTTTCTGCAAGAACTCCTGTTATTCAAATGAGATTTGTTTCATACCCGTCTCTAAGCGGTCGCACTGTCTCACAGTCTTGCTTGCTGATCTAGTTTTACTTATTTACCCGTTGCAACTGCAAAAGTCATTTCTCGATGGTGCTTTTAATATTCTGAGTGATATTCTACAATTTATGGGGTGTTGCGCTGCTTCCCCCCAGCTCTCACCGTACAATTTCAGATCTGCATGATGTTTATCAGGCATGAGGCACACTTGTTGAAGCAGCTCTTAATTCATCCTCCAGAACCTTGGCAAAGGAATCGCTCGAAGGCCCAGGAGCCGTTGAGTTTCAAGCCGCAGCTAATCAGCTCTCTATCCAGAGAACTCTCAATGCTTATTGTGCTGCCAGCAGTGTCTTGGTTGAGAGCATGCTTTCCCCTGAGTCAGAAGGTTACGGGTACCAGTCTCATTCCAGAGACTGAGGCAGAGACTGAGGTCCTCCGCTGGTGGGTTTGCAGGCGGGGGAACACATGAGAGCGTCCTACTTAGGAGCAGCAGTAAACCTCTTGGCCCCTCGAGCCTGCTCTGCCATTCAATTAAATTCTTGGCTGATCTGATTGTGGGTCTCAACTCCACGTTCCTGTCTACCCCCCCATAACCCCATAAGGGCAGCACGGTAGCATTGTGGATAGCACAATCACTTCACAGCTCCAGGGTCCCAGGTTCGATTCCGGCTTGGGTCACTGTCTGTGCGGAGACTGCACATCCTCCCCGTGTGTGCGTGTGTTTCCTCCGGGTGCTCCGGTTTCCTCCCACAGTCCAAAGATGTGCAGGTTAGGTGGATTGGCCATGATAAAATTGCCCTTAGTGTCCAAAATTGCCCGTGGTGTTGGGTGGGGTTTTGGGGATAGGGTGGAGGTGTCGATCTTGGGTAGGGTGCTCTTTCCAAGAGCCGGTGCAGACTCGATGGGCCGAACGGCCACCTTCTGCACTGTAAATTCTATGAAACCCTTGACTATCAGAAATCTATCTAACTCATTCCTGAATAAATTCATTAAATGACCTAGCCACCACCTTGCTTCATAAGATTTCATAGAATTTACAGTGCTGAAGGAGGCCATTAGGCCCATCGAGTCTGCACTGGCTCTTGGAAAGAGCACCCTACCCAAGCCCAGACCTCCACCCTATCACTCTATCCCCGTAACCCCACTTAACCTTTTTGGGATACTAAGGGCAATTTAGCCTGGCCAATCCACCTAACCTGCACATCTTTGGACTGTGGGAGGAAACCGGAGCACCCGGAGGAAACCCACGCACACACGGGTAGAACGTGGAGACTCCACACAGACGGTGATCCAAGCCGGGAATCGAACCTGGGACCTTGGAGCTGTGAGCTTCCCCATTCCAGGAATGAGTCAAATGAATTGCTTCCAATGCAATTATTTCCTTTTTCAAATACGGAGATCAGAACTTGCACAATGCTAGGTGGCAAGTGGTTAGCACTGCTGTCTCACAGCGCCGAGGTCCCAGGTTCGATCCCGGCCCGGGGTCACTGCCCGTGTGGAGTTTGCACATTCTCCCCTTGTCTGCGTGGGTCTCACCCTACACCCCAAAAATGTGTAGGGTAGGTGGATTGACCACACTAAATTACCCCTTAATTGAGGCGGGTAGAAATTGGGTCCTCTACATTTATTTTTAAAAAAGGACTGTGCACAATACTCCAGATGTGGTCTCGCAAAGCCTTGTACAGCTGCAGTGAAACTTTTCCCTACATTTATATTCCATTCCCCTTGCAATAAACGCCACCATTCTATTTAATAGTAATAATAATCTTTATTAGTGTCACAAGTAGGCTGACAACACTGCAATGATGTTGCTGTGAAAAGCCCCTAGTTGCCACATTCTCACAGTAACTGCATTTGAAGCCTACTCGTGACAATAAGCGATTTTCATGTTTTTTCATTTCATTCCGGCGCCTGTTCAGCTACACAGGGAGAATTCAGAATGTCCAATTCACCCGACAAGCACATCCTTCGGGACTTGTGGGAGGAAACCGGAGCTCCCGCAGACACTGGGCGAGCTCCACACAGACAGTGACCCAAGTCGGTAATCGAACCCGGGACCAAGGGTGCTGTAAAGCAACAATGCTAACCACTGTGCGACTGTGCCACCCATCTTCTTACCTTCGTGTCATTGGAAAATTTAGCTACCATACATTTGGTCCCTTGAGTCAAGTTATTGATGCAGATTGTAAATAGTTGAGGCCCCAGCATTGAGTCATGGAGTCTTACAGCACAGAAAGAGGCCCTTTGGCCCATCGTGTCTGGTCTGTGCCAGCCACCTAACACTTATCTATTCTAATCCCATTTTCCAGCTCTTGGTCGGTAGCTTTGTTTCAGGTGCTCATCTAAATGCTTCTTAAATGTTGGAAGGATTCCCACTTCCACCCCCCTTTCAGGCAGCGAGTTCCAGATTCCCCCACCCTCTGGGTGAAAAAGGTTTTCCTCAAATCCCCTCAATCTCCTGCCGTTACCTTAAATCTATGCTCCTTGGTTATTGATCCTTCTACTAAAGGGGAAACGGGTCTTCCTATCTACCCTATCTTTATACCTCATCATTCTGTACACCTCAATCAGATCCCCCCTAACAAGCCTCTCTTCATAACTGAAATGCTCCAGTCCAGGCAACATCCTGGCGAATCTCTCCTCTGCACCCTCTCTAGTGCAATCATATCCTTCCTGTTGAGTGGTATCCAGAACTGCACACAGTACTCTAGCTGTGGCATAACAAGCGTTTTATACAGCTTCATCATAACCACCCTGCTCTTACAATCTATGCCTCGTCTAATAAAGGCAAGTACCCCAAATGCCATCTTAACCACCTGTCCTGCTGCCTTCACCTCACACTTTTCAGGGTAAAATTCCATTTGCCACTGTTCTGCCCATCTGACCAGCCTGCCTATTTAAGGCTTTCCTCCTCGCTATTTACCACACCACCAATTTTCGTGTCATCTGCGAACCGACTGATCATACCACCCACGTTCCCGTCTAGATCATTAATGTACAAAACAAACAGCAAGGGGCCCAACACTGATTCCTGTGGTACCCCACTGGACAACGGTCCCAGTCACACGAACAACCTTTGACCAACACTGTCCTCATCTACTCACCTAGTCACCCCCTCGAAAAATTCAATCAAATTTGTCAGATGTGATCGCCCCTTGACAAAAGCCATGCTGACTATCTTTGATTAATCCTTGCCTCTCCAAGTGGAGATTAATTGTCCTCAGAATTTTTTCCAATAATTTCCCTACCATTGATGTTAGACTCACTGGCCTGCAATTATCAGGGTCTTCCCTACTTCCCTTCTTGAGTAATGACACCACATTAGCTGTCCTCCGGTCCTCTGTCACCTCTTTTGTGACGATGTGGAGATGACGGCGTTGGACTGGGGTGAGCACAGTAAGAAGTCTTACAACACCAGGTTAAAGTCCAACATGTTTGTTTCAAACACTAGCTTTCGGAGCACTGCACCTTCCTCATTCACCTGAGGAAGGAGCAGTGCTCCGAAAGCTAGTGTTTGAAACAAACATGTTGGACTTTAACCTGGTGTTGTAAAACTTCTTACTGCCCTCTTTTGTGGCTAGAAAGGATTTGAAAATTGGTGTCAGAGCTCCTGCAATCTCCTCTCTTGTCTCACATAGCAGCCAAGGATACAGCTCATCTGGGCCTGGGGATTTATCCACTTTTAAGCCTGCTAAGACCATTAATACCTCCTCCCTCTCAATACTAATCTGTTCAATTATATAACAGTCCCCAACCTGCCTTCTATACCTACATTGTTCTTCTCCAGAGTTAACATAGATGTAAAATACTCAGTTAATGCCTCACCTACATCTTTTGGCTCCAAAAACCTATTGTCATTTGGTCACACCTACTCTTTCCCTGGTTACCCTCTTACCCTTAATATACCTATAAAACACCTTGGGTTCTCCTTTATTTTTTCAAGCCCCCTCTTTGCTCTCCTAATTTATCTTTTAAGTACCCTCCTGCACTTTCTATACTCTTCTCAGGCATCCACTATTTTCAGCATTATCTGCCTTTAGCCTCCCTTTTATTCCTGCTGAATCCTGTATTTCCCTTGACATCAGGGTTCCCTGAACTTTTTGGTCCTACCCTATACCTTTACAGGAACATGATGGCTGTGTACTCTTGTTTCCTTTTTGAATGACTCCCACTGCTCTGATGTAGATTTTCCTACAAGTAGCTTCTCCCAGTCCACTTTGGCCAGTTCCTGTCTTAGCCTATTAAAATTGGCCTCCCCCCAAATCAGAACCTTTATTTCTGGTCCCTCATTGTCCTTTTCAATAACCTCCTTAAATCTTACTGAGTTATGGTCATTATCACCAAAATGCTCCCCCATTGACAGTTCCACCACCTGCACGGTTTCATTCCCGAAAACTAGGTCAAGTACCGTCCCCTCTAGAATCATAGAATTTACAGTGCAGAAGGAGGCCATTCGGACCATCGTGTCTGTACCAGCTCTTGAAAAGAGCATCCTACCCAAGCCCACACCCCCCCCCCCCTTAGCCCCATAACCCAGTAACCCCAGCCAGCACTAAGGGCAATTTTGGACACTAAGGACAGCACGGTAGCATTGTGGATAGCCCAATTGCTTCACAGCTCCAGGGTCCCAGGTTCGATTCCGGCTTGGGTCACTGTCTGTGCGGAGTCTGCACATCCTCCCCGTGTGTGCGTGGGTTTCCTGTGGGTGCTCTGGTTTCCTCCCACAGTCCAAAGATGTGCAGGTTAGGTGGATTGGCCATGATAAATTGCCCTTAGTGTCCAAAATTGCCCTTAGTGTTGGGTGGGGTTACTGGGTATGGGGATAGGGTGGAGGTGTCGACCTTGGGTAGGGTGTTCTTTCCAAGAGCCGGTGCAGACTCGATGGGCTGAATGGCGTCCTGCACTGTAAATTCTATGATAATCTATGATATCTGTACTTCCACTTCCATCTCTTCCTGACTGTTTGGCCTCAATTGAGGAGCCTGTTAAGATATCATCCACCTTCACTGGAGTAATTGACCGATTGATCAATGTTGCGACGTCTCCTAAAGGACCTCATCTCTCTTTCTGCCTGTGTTGTTGGTATCAATGTTAACCATGACATCTGACTGTTCGCCCTCTGCCTTCAGAATAACCTGCAGCCATTCAAGGACATCTGTGATCCTGCCACCAGGGAGGCAACACAACACTTTGGAGTCACATCTGTGGCCGCAGAAACGCCTGTCTGTACCCCTCTCTATTGGGACTCCTACCACTCTTCCACTCTTACTCTTCCTCCTTGCGCAGCACAATATCGTGATCTTGGCTCTGGCTGCACTCCCCAGAGGAGCCGTCACTCTCACTGCTTTCCAACACAGAAATACGGTCCTTGAGTGAGATGCACTCTCGGGCTTGCTTGACTACCTGCCTGCCCCCTCTGTGATTGCCCATTCCCTTTTTGACTACACTTCCTTAAGCTACAAGGTGACCATTTCTAACTCTCAGACTTTAAGATGCACCTCAGTGCCTTTAGCCGATGGTCAACATCTGAAACCCAGCTGTCAAGCTGGTCAAACCAGTGATACTTTCTGCAAATGTGGCCATCCAGACCAATGTTTTCAAACTTTTTTGCCCGGGTCCCATTTTTAGCAACCGGCCATTCTTCGCGATCCATGCCGGCCGACCCTCGCGACCCACGCCGGCCGACCCTCGCAACCCACGCCGGCCGACCTTCGCGACCCACACCGGCCGGCCTTCGCGACCCACCATTTTTACGCCTTTAATGTGACAGGTGAGTCTGCTTGGTCCTCACGGTCTCACTTGCTTTGTCATTCAATGCTAAATTTCTGCTAAGTACTTCAGCTGATAATTTAAGTTCTCGCTGCATCCGTTGAAAGGAATCAAGAGCTTTGTCCTCAAACTCACCATGCTTAGTCTTCCAATGTCTTTGAAGTTTTATGGAGTTTAATCTTTCACTTGCCAGCACTTCCCACAATATAACACCCACAAATTTTGCATCCTGATTTGCAGTGGCACAATTACTAAACCCACACCTCACCTAATCATCTTTATGCTGCATTGATCCTGATTTTGGCTTCTCCATGAGCTCTTCACCAGAGGCCCTGGAGCTCACACCAGAACTGCTGGCAGTTTCAAAATGGGGAAATGTCTCTCGCGCCCAGAGCACATGACGTTAGTGCTCTCTGCCGCTGTCGATTTTTAACAAGAATCTGCTCCTTGGTCAGGAGGAGGCGGTCTGCCTGGCTGGGCTCTAGGCCTGTGCACAGCCGAGGGGGCACACAAGCACGGGATGGCCGGCATTCGGAAAGCCGGTCGCGGTTGGCATTTTTAAAAGCCAGTCTTGGTCACTGGTCACTTCTTTCCATGATCGGGAACGCCACGGCTGATAGCCCTGCAGCCCTCCTGACACCCACCCATGACCCATCCGCAATCGTGACTTTGGAAATGATTGACCGCAGGCTGCAGGGAGTGTCTAGGAATTCCCACATACTACAAACCGTGCAAAACACTGGACTGAGCTCCCCAACCATACTTTAAGTTAAAAGATGCTTAAGATTAAATTTATTCTAAGTAGAAAAATTATTTAAGTAATTCTTTAAAATGATTAACTCTAAATGCAGCTTTAAATTGGAGGAAAAGAACATACCCACTACTTACCAATCAGCTCTCTTCTTTGTAGCCTCTACTCCAGCTCTAGGTGCTGCCCACCACTCTGCCTCGCTCAATCTCTCCATTCCTTATTGACATCTCACCTCCCATCTGTCCACTCTTTATTGACACCTCACCTCTCCCCCTCTGCGCTCTATATTGACACCTCGCCTCTCTCCCTCCGTGCTCTTTATTGACATCTTGCCTCTCTCCCTCTCTACTCTTTATTGACGCCTCGCCTCACCCCCTCTTCGCTCTTTATTGACACCTCGCCCTGCTTCCTATGCGCTCTTTATTGACATCTTGCCTCTCTCCCTCTCTGCTCTTTATTGAAGTCTTACCCCTTTCCCTCTGCGCTCTTTATTGACATCTTGCCTCTCTCCCTCTCTGCTCTTTATTGAAGTCTCGCCCCTTTCCCTCTGCGCTCTTTATTGACGTCTTGCCTCTCTCCCTCCGCGCTCTTTATTGACATCTTGCCTCTCTCCCTCTCTGCTCTTTATTGAAGTCTCGCCCCTTTCCCTCTGCGCTCTTTATTGACGTCATGCCTCTCTCCCTCCGCGCTCTGTATTGACACCTCGCCTTTCTTACTCTGCGCTCTTTATTGACGTCTTGCCTCTCTCCCTCTGTGCTCTTTATTGGAGCCTCACCCTTTTCCCTCTGCGCTCTTTATTGATGTCTTGCCTCTCTCCCTCGGCACTCTTCACTGAACTGTCGCCACTGCTCAGGCCTTGGATGGGAAGAGGGGCACCTTCCTCAGTGGCCCCTTTTCCCTTTCAGGCCACCACCCCTCCCCCCTGCCCTACTGTCAGGAATAGCAGTAGGCCATTCAGCCCCTCGATCCTGTTCCACGGTGTTCAATAAGAATGTGGCTGACCTGTATCCTAACTCCCTCGAACTGCCTTGGCTCCATGTCCATTAATTTCCTTGGCTATCAATCTCAGAATTAAATTTTTGAATTGAGTTAGTATCGGGCTGTATTTTGTAGGGAATAACAATAATCTTTATTCGTGTCACAAGTAGGCTTACATTAACACTGTAATGAAGTTACTGTGAAAAGCCCCTAGTCGCCACATTCTGGCGCATGTTCGGGTACACAGAGGGACAATTCAGCTTGTCCAATTCACCTAATAGGACGTCTTTCGGGACTTGTGGGAGGAAACCAAAGCACCCGGAGGAAACCCACGCAGACACGGGGAGAACATGCAGACTCTGCACAGACAGTGACCCAAGCCGGGTATCGAACCTGGGACCCTGGAGCTGTGAAGCTAACCACTGTGCTACCATGCCTCCCATTAGTTACACAGTGCAATGCAGTCGCTGTTTAATAATTCAAATGGGGTAGTAGGAGAGGAAGGAGGGAGAGGGGGTGATGTGGGAAATGTTGTGAGGGAAGAGCGGATGTGGATGGAATCGTGATGCCTGGGGGTTAGGGGTGGAGTGGAGGCTGGAGTGCGGCAGCATTTACCCCGAATCCCAGCTGCTGCTTCAAGCCCAGGCACACCACGCCACGACACAGGAAGAAAGAATGAAAAGACAGCAAAAGAAGCAGAAGAGAACGGAGTTAAGAAGCAAGGGGGTTTTAGGAAGAGAGCAGCGGACAGGAAGAGAATAAGAGAGTCAGAAACAGATCAGAGAAGACACAAGAAGAAACCGCAGATGGATCGGAGAGACAGTGGGCGGGATTCTCCCGCAACTGGCCGGATGGCCCGACCCCGACGCCAAGAGCGGCGCGAACCACTCCGGTGTCAGGCTGACCGGAAGGTGCGGAATCCTCCGCTCTTCCAGGGGCTAGGCCAGCGGCGGAGGGGTTGGCGCCGCACCAACCGGCGGCGAAGGGCCGGCGTGAGTTGGCGCATGCGCAGAACCGCCGGCATGGTTCCGCGCATACACAGAACGGCCAGCCTGTTTCCTGCACATGCGCAGGGGGCTCTTCGCCGCGCCGGCCATGGCGGAGCCCTACAGAGGCCGGTGCGGAAGGAAAGAGTGGCCCCACGGCACAGGCCCGCCCCGCAGATCAGTGGGCCCCCATCGCAGGCCAGGTCACCCCGGGGCCGGATCCCCCCGCACCCCTCCCGAGGACTCACCTAGCCGGCCTACAAGCCAGGTCCCGCCATGATGAACCATGTCTATTTCACGCTGGCAGGACTGACCAGGAAATGACGACCGCTCAGCCCATCGGAGCCCGGAGAATTGCCGGGGGGTGGCTGCTGCCAACGGTCCCCGACCGGTGCGGCGTAAACCCCACCCCCGCCCTAAAACCAGCGCCAGAGAACAAGGAACACTCTTGGAGGTGAAAAAATTGTTGGAACAATTACTCTTTTAAAAGAATTGGAGAAGTAAAATTCACTTCAAACAGATCACAAAATTCATTTAAGTTTTTCTGTTTATGGCTATTTTCGTTTTGTTTGGATAATTTTGATCATTGGTCATTAAAATGCTGATGAAGTGAGAAGTAATTGAAACAGGTTGATCAATTGTGATGTTTCTGCAGTGCTTCAGCACTTTTACACAGGTCCAAATCAGAAGATGAATAAGTTTACCTAACTCAGCTGCCTTATCTGATCTTGGTTTGTGCAAAGGCTCCTTTTGTTTCATTTGAACTTTTGTCTGCCATGACAAACTGTGACTTCCACGAATCAAGGTGCACGGGGGGTTGGAGGGAGGGGGGGGGGGGGGGGAGGTGTTGATGGGAGGGAACCTCAAATTTCTCAGTAAATCTCTACCGTTCCCCCTCGGTGCATTCTATTTGTATGCACCGCTGGCTGGGCAGGAAGTACAGCTGTCACAAGATAATCACGGTTCTAGCTTTTTCTCACGAACAAAGATGCTCTGTTTCCAGGGGAAAAATGAAGGGGCGGTGATGGGGCTACCCCGTCTGGTGATTTAGCAGAGAACTGATGAAAGGCACGCATGGTGTCGTTCTTATTGCAAGAACTGCTGAGTTTTGTTGCGCTAAGCTGGGGGTGGATATGGGTGGGAGGGGTTTCCTATCCACAGTTCCACGCTAATGCAAGTTGCTGGTACTTCTAATTGGTGGGAACAGTGTTATTGACTGTTCAAACGTTTGCTTGAGCAAAAGCGGAATTTGTAGAGCAAAATACTGCGGATGCTGAAAATCTGAAATAAAAATGGATAATGCAGGAACAAGTCGGCGGGTCTGGCAGCATCTGTCGAGAGAGAAACAGAGTTTCGAGTCCGTCTGACCCTTTTTCAGAATTGACAATTTATAAAGCGCTAACCCTCAAAAAGGTGTTGGAAGTGCTTACATGCAGTGATTTACTTTGAAGTGCAGTGATTGTTGGTATATAGGAAGAAAAGAAAGACCTGCATTTATAATAGCGCTTTTCATGACATTAAGACATTCCAAAGTGTTTTACAGCTCATGGCGTGCCTTTGAAATGTGGGCACTGGTATAATGTAGGGAAATGCAGGATCCAATATTCACACAGCAGCCTTCCACAAGTGGCAATGTGAGATAATAAACACATCTGTTTTGGTGATTTTTGGTTTAGGGATGAATATTGGGCAGGACACGGGATAATTCACCTGAAATAGGTAGCATGATAAGGTCTTGTGCATCTGAAGGCAAAGACGAGTCTCGGTTTAACATCTCACCCGAAAGATGGCACTAAACTTCCCAACTAATTCCATTCTCTGGAATGAAGTTTGGGCCTATTGATTCAGAGGCATGTCATGAATAGAGTTCAACACTCTGGAATCACCAGCAAGTGGTCATATTCTGGCTTTAAATCATAGAACTTCCACAGTATGGAAGGAGGCCATTCAGTCCATTGAGTCTGCACTGGCCCTTGGAAAGAGCACCCTGCCTAGGCCCATTTTCCGACCCCATCCCAGTAACCTCACCCAACGTTTTGGACACGAAGGGGCAATTTAGCATGGCCAATCCACTTAATATGCACATCTTTGGACAGTGGGAGCACCCGAAGGAAGCCCACGCAGAAACGGGGAGGAGGTGCAAACTCCACACAGACAGTCACCCGAGGCTGGAATTGAACCTGATCCCTGGTGCTGTGAGGCAGCAATGCTAACCACTGTGCCACCATAGCGCCCCTTGATGAACATTGATGAAGTAGTTGAAGATGGCTGGGACAAGGTATTTTTTAGAGAAGCTGTAATAACACATTTTTGTGGTGGGGCAATGACTAGCATCAACAAATCTTCCTTTCTGATTTGCTCAAATTTCATATTCAATAATTTGCAGCCATGTAATGACCAAATTATGCCAAATTCTGCAAGCTCCCTCCATAGGCACTTGTGCTCACCTTTCTTCGTTCAGTTTGGGACAGTTTATTCTTCTGAACTACTAGACCTCATTCTGTTACACCAAGGCTTATGCTCCAATGCGATTCAAAGCCTAATACCAATCTTGGTGTTTCAAAATCCTTACCACAGCGCTGTAAATGTCCGGTACATCATTTGAGTTCTATCAAACCCAGTCCCCCATTCCAGAGTCATCAAATCTCGGAGTGACGTCCTCAGTAGTGGGTGCCAAGCCGCTGTGTCAAGCAAATTCCTGGGTGTGCACTTCACCAACAATCTATCCTGGTCCACTCACGTTGACGTTATGGCCAAGAAAACAGTGCCTAAACCTCCTCAGGAACTTTGGCATGTCCACATTGACAATTTTTACAGATGCACCATAGAAAGTATCCTGCCTGGCTGCATCACAACCTGGTATGGCAACTGCTCGGCCCAAGACTAAGAAACTACAGAGAGTTGTGAACACCGCCCAATCTATCATGCGAACCCGCCTCCTATCCATTGACTCTGTCTGCACCTCCTGCTGCCTTGCAAAGCGGGCAGCATAATCAAAGACCCCTCCCGCCCGGGTTATTCACTCTTTCAACTTCTTCCATCAGGCAGGAGATACGAAAGTCTGAGCACGTGCACTAACAGATTCAAAAACAGCTTCTTCCTCGCTGTTACCATACTCCTGAATGACCCTCTTATGGATTGGGCTGATCTCTTCACAAATCATCTCCACTGAGTAGTACTACACTCCATATGCTTCACCCGATCCCTGTATCTATGTATATACATTGTGCATTTCTGTATGTCCTGTATTTTTTCTCCATGTATGGAATGATCTGTCTGGACTGTGTGCCGAACAATACTTTTCACTGTACCTCGGTACATGTGACAATAAAACAAAACACAAACACAAAGCCTTAGTTGTACAATAACCAAAGGCCTTCGCTCTGGTGATTCCGGACACCCGTATCATCAATTCATTTTGACTAAAGAACCAGGACGTTCCGAGTGCAAAGGGAACATGTTGAATTGAATCGAGTAGCCAGTTATCCATCGCCAACCGAGTATATAGCAGTGCCTCACTGCCAGAACTACACAGCGGGTCAAGTGCACTATGTTTTACACTGAAACAGGAAGCAGAGGTGGATATAAAAAGAAGAGGGACCTGAACAAAGGAGATTGGCTGTCTGAATGTCTATAGACGTAAAGGGCTGTTTGATTGCCTGCGGAGGTAAAGGGACATGGTGAGGAACCTGAAAGGAAATTTGTTTTGCTACCTGGCTTTGAACTTTGGGGTGTATCCTTGTATTGGAATCTGAACTGAGACTGGTTGAGAACCTGGCCCCTAGTAAAACATTAATTTTCCAAACACGGACAAGAGATTGTCTTTCTGTTTAACTTTGGGTTTTAGTGCACCAGGAAATAGAGTAGCTATCTGGTTAAAGATATAAGGCAGGCAATCAACGTAAAGATAACGCTCTGTTTGTTTGAATTCCGTTATCATTTTGAAGTCACTCATTTATGTGGAACAGACTTTGTGACAATAAATATACAATCATCGTGCTGTTTCCTGAACTCCCTACCAGATCCCAGTGCAATGCAAAGCCCTTTCCAGTGTTAATGGTGGAGAATGCGGGCGTGGATTGTGTGGGGATAAAAGGGAAAAAGCTACACGCAAACAGCAGTGAAGAAATTTGAAGATAGAAAGATGTAGTTGGGAGCAAGTCGAATTGCTGAATTAGAACAAATTAGATTAAGAATGCTGGAGCCAGGGAGACTTTACTGCAGCAACCCGTGCAGCCAAATCTTGCATTGCAAGCCACAAACCAACAACAGGCTGAAATGAACCTGCACACATAGCAGATCAACAAACAATAACGGTAAAGCCATCGGCTGCCAAGACACTGATGCAAAGGGAACATGTTGAATTGAATCGAGTAGCCAAAACCAGAGAGAAGGTCCAGATGCAAAATGAGAGGCATCCGCTCCAGGGAAAGCTTCTGGAGACTCAGAGGCAGCTTGGTGAGGTACAGGGCCGGTTGAAGGAATAGAGGCAGCCGACTGAAGAGAAGTTGAAGGACAAGGAACAGCAAGTGGCTGACCTGCAACTCAAACCTTTCCGCACAGAGGAACAAGTAAAGGAAAGTACAGCTGCTACGACTGAAGGACAGCATCAATTGGACAAACAGGAACAGCCGCTCAAGGCTGAGAAGGAAATGGTTTGTGGCATAAAACAGAAATTACAGACAAAATTGGAGACCCTGGATAAGACAAAGAAATGGGCGCTGGGGTATAAGCCGGAGCAAGCTCAATTTGGCCAGGAATTCAAGCAATTGAAGGAGGACACAAAAAAGGCAGAGAGCGTGAACAAACTACAAAGTGAGCTTACCGCTTGCAAGCTGGAGAAAGGAGCTGATGGAAGCAGCGTGCAGCCTCACCCAAGCATGAACTGATGGGACAAACAGTCAAGCTGAGGTGGGATTGAAGGAGAAGCAGAAAGCTGAGCAGCAACTCCAGACAAAACTAAAAGAATTGCTGGAATCTCAGGAGCGGCAAAAGAAGGAATATGAGACCTCAGTGAAATTAGGACAAAAGAGAAGGCACTCCACACTCTTGCGAGGTGGGAGCTGGGCAGGACAGTGCATTGCAATAAGTGACAGCGCTGAAAGAGAAGCGGGGAATTTGAAACGTGAAGACTTCTGTTGTGACGCAGTACAAGACATTGAAGGCTGAGAAGGAGGCTTAAGGAGAGTTGCTCACTCGACAGGTTCAAGCTTTGAAAAGTAATCAATTGGACATGGAAGACATAAAGAGCGAGAGGGGCAGCCTGGTGTAGAGGGTACAAGTGTTGGGCATTGAAGTTGGGGAAAACCCAGAGCCTCCTCAGGAAGATTATTCCAATAAAGTTGGAGGACTTAATCGAAATTGCAGAGGACTCTCAGAGGATTGGAAAACAAGAAGCAATGGGAGGGAGTCGCACCCTGGAAGCTGAGCGCCTTTCCCAATTAGCACAGGAGGTGAAGGGTCTAATCGAGGAACTTATCAAGCTAAAGTTATCTGAGGCGCTGAAACACCAAGAGTTTGCTAAAGGTCAAATGAGGCAGTCTATGAATCAACAGATGGAAAATGTGTCAAACTGCAGATTGAGCTTTCTGATGCACTGAGGATGGTTGGAAAGAAGAAAGCCTCCGTCAAGATGTTGCATCTTGGAAGAAAAGGTTTGAGGCCATTCGACAAAAGCAGGTTCATATGGTTGAGGTTATAGAGGGCTTAAAGGAAGAGCAGCACAACCTGCTGGAAGGGAAAGATGTGGCCAAGGTGGAACTGGAGGCAGAGTGGGCAGGTAAGCTTGAGGTGGAAGCTCCTGGTCCAGAAGGAATTGATGGAAGCTCAGAAGTTGACTGATGAGTCGAAGGCCATTCTGGATAGAATGGACACTGAGACGCTGTAGGGAAAGACTTGACAAAGGGAGGAAGTCAGCAACGTCAAGCTGCAGCACAAGAGGTGGGAATTCACACCAAGTATGACAAGGAACTTTGAGAGCTGCACAAGGAGTAGACCCAAACAGTGGCAGAACTTCGCCAGCAGATACAGGCCATGGAAGGGGAAACACGCTGCCTTGAGAGGCATCTGAAGGAAGCAAAGGAGAAGGACACAACCATGTTGCCCAAAGATAAATTGGAATCTCACCACATGAACCAGTTTAAAAATGGAGATACGGGTTGATACTGGGTGAGATTCTCTGGCCACCCCGTGGCGTGTTTCCCAGTGGTGGGTGGCAGGTTTTCTGGTCCCGCCGCTGTCGATGGGATTTCCCATTGAATCCATTCCACATAGCCAGGAAGCCTGCGGCGGAGGTGTGCCATCGATGGGGTAGGAAGATCCCTTTGGCATGAACATCCGGAAGATCTCGTCCACTGTTTCAGCTGAACAAGATACTGAAAATGACCAAATGCATAGAGATGATAAAGTGGCTGAGGTTCAACAGAAGTGGATGTTGGAAGAAATGGTGAAGCATCTGGAAATGAGCTGTTCCTCGATGACAAAGGACCTGTTCCATATGAGGAACAGTTGGATTGATGTGTCGCTGGGTCACGGCACTGCTGATTGAAGGAGTCTGGGCAGTGTGCAGTAAGACCAGGTCAAGCCAGGTGATGAATACATGAGGCAGATGAACAAGAAGCTGCAAAACTGGTTGGAGGAATAGTTGACTAGAACATAGAACATACAGTGCAGAAGGAGGCCATTCGGCCCATCGAGTCTGCACCGACCCACTTAAAATCTCACTTCTACCCTATCCCCGTAACCCAATGACCCCTCCTTACCTTTTTTTGGTCACTAAGGGCAATTTATCATGAACAATCCACCTAACCTGCACATCAGGGGACTGTGGGAGGAAACCCACGCAGACACGGGGAGAACGTGCAGACTCCGCACAGACAGTGACCCAGCGGGGAATCGAACCTGGGACGCTGGTGCTGCGAAGCCACAGTGCTATCCACATGTGCGACCGTGCTGCCGGATCAATTCCTCAAACTAAAACGTCACAATGGGCACCCGTGTTGATCCTAACTGTGCCTTCCTTTTCAGGAGATACGGAAAACATTCTTTGTTCCAGCCCTGCTTACGTCACCTCCCATTTTTTCTGCCACATGGATGACTTTGTTGGCATTCCTTCCTGCTGCAACTTACACTGGAAAGTTTTGTCAACTTTGCTTTATTTTCACCTTTTCCCCTTACTTTTAGACAGTACATTGCAAACTCTTCCCTTCACTTTAATTTCTGTATCTCCATTTCTGGGGATAGGCTGTCCATTAACACCTGCTATAAACTTACAACAATCTCAACTACACTTCCTGTCATCCTGCTCCTGTACGGACTCCGTTCCATTCTTCCAGTTTCTCCATCTACATCATATTAGTTTGGATGATGCCACCTTCCACATCAATGCTTCCTTTTATTTTCCATCCCTTTCCTTTTCAAGGCTAGTATTGCATTAGCCTTTTTGGTTATTTTTTGTGTTTGATTACTATGCCAGCAAGGTACCACTGTGAACGGTCTGAGCAAAATTGGTGGCCAGTCACTCTAGAACTGTTGGCAGATGTTTTTTCCTCTCTCCCGAGAATTTGGGGTCACGGTTTACAATACGAGGATTAAATTAATTGATGAATGACTGCGTCTATGTGGGTTTGTTGGAATTTCTCAACAAGGATATAAGAACATAAACAACGCAAATGAAAATCTTCCTACTGCAGAACTGCAGTATAGATTTAATTGAATTGAAAGTTCTGCTGGCTCACTGTGCTCAAATATACCCACCAACAAAACAAGACTAAGAATATGCATCTCATATTGGAATATGAATGGTTGAAACCCTGACTTCATTTCCCAAACACAGACAGAAAACTCTCTTTCTGTTTTTGGTTTGATTGCACTGGTAAATAGCGTAGCTATCCAGTTAATGATGTAGAGAAAATAGGTAGCACTCAACAAAGAGCAAGGTTTTTGTTTATTTGATTTCTGTATGATCTTGAAGTTGCTCGCTTATATGGAACAGACTTTGCGACAATAAAGCTACAGTTTTCGTGCTGTTTCCTGAACTCTCGTGTTAAACTGTGCTTAAATTCCCCACCTACAAAGATCCCAGTGCAACACAAAGCCCTTGCTGGTGTTCCAGTCGGAAGAAGAACAAGCAAGGCCACTAACTCAATATTTTTTACTCAGTTAAAACATGTAATTTAACTTTAATCAGTCACTGTGATATGTCACGTGTTGCATCATTTAACAACTCCACCATTATAAAACTATGAACAAAACCATGAGAGGTCTAATTTGAGCACAATGTGATATTTTGGTCTAGCGGTCAGTCTGAATCAGGACGTTCCTTTGCCCACGATATAGTAACACTCTGGCTTTGTGCATCATTGCCTAAAGTTTTCATGGGGGTTCCCCCAATCATCTATTGTACTGCACACTTGTGCATGCAATTCCTTTTGGAGTTTCTACTGAGGTTATAGTGGTCGATTGGGGGAACCCTTTTTCTCCCCCCACCCTCCAACCACCGTACTCAACTTCCACCACCTCCCCCAACTGCCCCCATTGGAGAACATACTCCCCCAATATTTTCATTAGTTTTATTGCAACGGAAGCCTGGTAAATTTTGCAAGTCACTTACGCCTTCTGTCCTTGCTGGCTATGTTGAGTAATTCCCCTGCAGTTTCCTTTCACTATCTGATCTAAAACCTTGTGGAAACCGTGCCAAGATTATTTTTTTTGAAAAATATTTTTATTCTCCATTTTCTTCAGAATTTACTCCCCACCAACAAACAATAAACGGTATCTAATACAATGTCAGTCCCCTTATTAACAACAACGATCCCACCCTCCCACCAACTCTCAAACAACGGCCCACCTGACAATATAAGCATCAAATAAAACTAAACCTCCCAAGGAGGAAAAAAGTAAAAGGAATCCGGAATCACCCCTGGTCACCATTGACACATATAGTCCACCCCCCCCCCCCCCCCACCCCCCCCTAATATTCAATGCCATCCAATCCCCGAAAGAGTACCGTGAATGACACCCATGAATTGTAGACAAACCCCCAGCCCCCCTCCCAGACTCCTCCCCTCAAATTCCTCTTGTTAACTCCTCCTCCCAACCTCTGTTCTTTCCCCCAACTTTTCCCCCCCGGCTGGACTCACCGAAACCTGTTCAACCAGGCTCCGATGGCTCACTCCCGTTCACTGGCCGGCTTAAACCGGCCAGCGTGGAGGCCCCTGCCCGGGTCTCCTTCCCCCTTTCCCGGTCCCAGGAAAACCAAGAAATCCCCTTTAGCACACATCCCCAGCATGCACACCCAAGCCCCAAAGAACCATCATTGCAAATGAAAGTCCCAACTCTTCCCTTGTCCAAATATATACAGCGTCGACTCATTTAGTACATACACCAACACGCAGTGAAAAAAATCAAGTTACATGAGGCTACATCGGTACACGACCCGCTCTCAGTCCCATTTCACAATTCTGCCACAGTCCTATATTTGCAAACTCCTCCGCCGCTTCTGCTGTCCCAAAATAAATGTCCTTAGATTTGTAGGTCACCCTCAACTTAGCTGGATATACTATGCCACACTGCACTTTGCTGATATACAGTGCCTTCTTCAGCTGGCTGAAGGCAGCCCGCCTCCTTGCCAGCTCCACCTTAAAGTCCTGGTATATACGTATACCAGCTCCAGCCCGTTGCACCACCCGCTTCTGCTTTGCCCAGCACAGGACTTTCTCCTTCATGCTGTACCTACGGAAACACACAGTTACTACTCTTGGCGGCTGCTAAGATTAATTCTTGCTCGGTGCTTTCGCTAGGTCATGGGCTGGATTCTCCGTTTGAGATACTCTGATTAGTGCTCCTACTGGCAGCGGGAATCCAGAGGCGATTAGCTATCCCCTGCCATGCATATGTATGTTTAGCAGGTATTGAGAGGGATCACCGCGAGGTCCGGCAGCTGGACCCCCCCCTTCCCCCATGCCACACAATTCTTCCCGCCACCCCCCCAAACCATGGTTAACCCCCTCCCCCACAGGATGAGGGTGCTCCCATCTCCCCATCGATGCCCCACCAGAAACCCCCGTAAGATTCCCCCCCCCCATTTCAGAAACCCCTGCCAAGAAGCTAGAAAGCTATGATTGACCACATCAAAAGCAGTCGATTGCTTTCTGCAAGGTCCAATTGCCAGGGCCACGCTGGCAAATAGCTCAGAGGACTGGAGAAGCATGCAGACTTGGAGAATCCAGTACCCAGCCGTTAATAGGATGCAAACAGGTCATTTTGACCTACTTGCCTCCTCCTGCTACGGTGGGACATAAGCCCCGATACCGCCGTGGTGCTAGTCCCATTTATTTTTTGAAGACATTCTCTCACATCAGAAACTCCACTGCTGGCGATGGAGATACCACCCCCATGATATCAGAAGAGGTCCAACAGCCCGAGTGTGGTAGTCATTGAATCTGTGGGATGTGCTGATCTCAGCTGGAGTAGCCTTTTGTGGTTGTTTACAAATGGCTTCAGCATTTCGACTTAGAGCCGTGGGGGGAAAGAATTCACCCAGGGTTCCCATTCCTAGCAGTTGTGCAGTGAGAGCTGGAGTCAGGTCAGGCAGCATGTGTGAAGGGAGAAACAGAGTTTACGTTTCGAGTCCAACGTGACTGACTTTTCAGAATTCAGAGGGTAGCACAGTTGCTTCACAGTTCCAGGGTCCCAGGTTCGATTCCCGGCGGAGCCTGCACATTCTCCCCGTGTCTGCGTGGGTTTCCTCCAAGTGCTCCGGTTTCCTCCCACAGTCCAAAGATGTGCATGTTAGGTGGATTGGCCATGATAAATTGCCCTTAGTGTCCAAAAGGGTTGGATGGGGTTACTGGGTTATGGGGGTATCGTGGAGGAGTGGGCTTGTGGGGTGCTGTTTCCAAGAGCCGGTGCAGACTCGATGGGCCGAATGGCCTCCTTCTGCATTGTAAGTTCCATGATTCTGTTGGGCACTAGACCCTGCTGTTAAGTATGCCTGGGTCCATGCTCGGTAAGGCCAGTATTTAGCTGTGACACCAATGCAGCTGGGCAACCTGCCGAGAATCACTGTCCAGGGGCGAAATTCTCCGACCCCCAGCAGGGTCGGAGAATCGCCTGGGGCCGCCGAATATCCCGCCCCCGCCGTGGCAGAGATTCTCCACCACCCGGGAAGTGGCGGTGGCGGGAATCTCGCCACTCCGATCGGAGAGGCCCCTGCGGTGATTCTCCGGCCCGGATGGGCCGAAGTCCCGCCGCTGGGAGGCCTCTCCCGCCGCCGAGGTTTGAACCACCTCTGGAACGGCGGGATCAGCGGCGCGAGCGGGCCCCGGGGTCCTGGGGGGGGGGGGGGGGGGCGATCGAACCCCGGGGGGTGCCCCCACGATGGCCTGGCCCGCGATCGGGGCCCCCCGCTCAGACTCCGGGCCAGTGCCCTGGGTGCACTATTTCTCCTCCACGGCCGCCACGGCCTCCGCCATGGCGGAAGCGGAAGAGAACCCCACATCGCGCATGCGCCGGCAGTGACGCCAGCGGCCAGCTGGCGCTGACGTCACTGCCGGTGCATGCGCCGACCGGCGAAAGCCTTTCGGCCAGCCCCACTGCCAGGGGCGCCGGTTTTTTGCGCCAGTCTTCTGGTGCCAACCGCTCCGCCGCGGTGCTGGCCCCCAAAGGTGGGGAGAATTACCCACCTTTGGGGAGGCCCGACCCCTGAGTGGTTGGCGCTACTCCCCTATGCCGGGACCCTCCATCACGCCGGGTAGGGGAGAGTCCCGCCCCAGATCCCTGTGATGAATGGCCACTTGGGCAAATGCACTTTTGGCTTTCCGGCCTCCAGGAACTGACCTAAGCAAGAGAAGGCACCCCGTCAGAAGAAGAAAGTTGAATTAAAAACAAAAATTAGAATACTGAAGTATGCAGAAATTTATGGCATTTTCCCAAATGATGATTTCTAGATTAATAATTCAATAATTTTCATGCAACTTGTTACGATCCACGTAACCTGCACATCTTTGGACTGTGGGAAGAAACGGAGCACCCGGAGGAAACCCACGCAGACACGGGGAGAACGTGCAGACTCCACACACACAGTGACCCAGCGGGGAATCGAACCTGGGCCCTGGAGCTGTGTAGCAACAGTGCTAATCACTGTGCTGGTGAGATCCGCTAGGAACCAGTAATGTTCTGTTTCAAGTAGACACAGTTTGGGATCCAAGTGAAGAAAGCCACAAAGTTCCACAGATTTTGAAAAATGAAAATACACTTAGTTAGAAAGGTTAGAACGGTAAAACAATTTACAATAGCTATTTTGTACATTCAGGATAAGTTTGAGTGCATGTGAATTAACAAGTCAACTGTGGTCAAACACCACACCACATAATTATGCTAAATGCAACCAAAACAGATTTCATGGATTTTGCAATAACCCACCCAGATGAATGTAACGCTGTCAGCCAGTCAACCTCATTGAAACTTCACCTCTCTCTCTCTTGTTCGCTCTCGCGGTCTCTCCCGCTTGCTCTCTCCCGCTTGCTCTCGCTCATGTTTGCTCTCTTTTTAAAAACAATTTTAAAAAATATATTTAAAGTGCATAATTAATTTTCTTTTTCCCAATTTGGGGCAATTTAGCGTGGCCAATCCACCTACCCTGCACATCCTTTTTTTTGTGTTGTGGGGGTGGAACCCAAGCAGACACGGGGAGAATGTGCAAACTCCACACGGACTGTGAACTAGAGCCGGGATTGAACCTGGGACCTCAGCACCGTGAAGCAGCCGTGCTAACCACTGTGTCACCGTGCTGCCCTTTCGTTTTCTCTCTCTCTCTCTCTTGCACTTGTCCTCTCTCTCTTGCTTGTTCTCTCTCGCGCTTGTTCTCTCTCTCTCGTGCTCTCTCTCTCCCTTGTGCTCGCTCTCTCTCTTGCGCTCACTCGCTCTCTTGTGCTCATTCTCTTGCCGCCCCAACTCAGGTGCCTTCAATGACGGCCCATCTCAGAGGGTTTCAATTGCACCGTCCGAAATTCTGTTCCCCTGGATTCCTGAACACACTTGAATGTCAACTTCATAGAACCCGCCATAGAACCCCTACAGTGCAGAAGGAAGCCATGTGGCCCAAAGAGTCTGCACCGACCCTCCAAAAGAGCAGCTCACATAGGCCCACTCCTCTGCCGTACCCAGTAACCCCACCTAACCTTTGGATACTAAGGGCAATTTTGCATGGCTAATCCACCTAACCTGCACATCATTGGACTGTGGAGGAATCCAGAGCACCCAGAGGAAACCCATGCAGACACGGAGATGTACAAGCTCCCCACACTCACCCAAAGTCAGAATCGAACCTGGGTCCATGGCGCTGTGAGGCAGCAGTGCCAACCATTGTGCCACCGTGCCTCCCTTGAAGCACAATTTAATCTCTTTGGCTGCATCATGCAGAACACTACTGGAGGTGGTAGAGACGGGTTGTCTCACATACTTTAAGTACCCGGATGAGCACTTGGCACGTCATGACATTCAAGACCAAGTGCTGGCAAATGGGATTAGGTAGACAGGTCAGGTGTTTTTCATGCGTCAGTGCAGATCCGATGGGCCCAAGGGCCTTTTCTGCACTATTATTCTGTGATTCTGGACTACTGTTCCACAACGGTATTTTTGCTTCAAAGGCCCTCAGCACAGAGTCGCCAACCTTTGGCTGTCTTCTTACATCTTCAGGGCTTTTTCTGACCCTTCTTTGATTACCACGGCTTCTCCTGAGCCCACTTAACTTAAAGTTTGCTCCCCGCAACTCTTTACTCTAGTTGGAGCCTGTCCTCTGCTTCCTTTCAATGAATGTTCCCTGACTTTACCCCTTAGCTGGGACTCTTGTTCCCTCTCCCTTCTCTCTTACCTGGGACACTAGGAGCTTTTTACAGTAACTTCATTTGAAGCCTACTTGTGACAATAAGTGATTTTCACTTGCTTGGGAACTCTCCCTGTCCTCCTTTGACCCTACTTGGGACATTTGCTGGCCATGGCAGCCTGCATATGGCCACCTGACCCGGGTTTCCGTGCTCCCCAATTTGGCTTGCAGGAATAGGCAGTCTTAACCCAAGAACAGATTTGCTAATCTGCATTTCAGTACAGCAGAGTGAATTCCCTGATGGTCAGATCAATCATATTGATCGTAGCCATCTCTCAGTGAACCCTGCTCCAGGAATATGAAACCACCTTTAGTTCAACATCTCAAATTGTTCCCACTGTGCCCAAATCCACTGTGAGATTCCCAGTAATTCACTGAAGTGTTATTTGACAGAAAATGTTATTTCTGGACTCAACCCAACTTTGAGCAGATGGAAGCTATCATTGCACTGACAGGTGTTTCTCACAGTTCAAGTGGATATAACACAACCATTTCCCATATTTTGCTAAAGGCACATGTGCAGCACATTGTTCCTGTAATTCTTGAACAAGATGGGTTTTTTAAGGCAATCTCGTAGCTTCATGGTCACTGTTACTTTCATGGGTTGGAGAATTTGCAGTTATAATGAGAAGAATGAGAAACAATGGCTAGATTTTCACTCCCGCAAGAGCTGGGAGATTTTCCAACTCGTTGCACGCACCTCTGGAGAAGCTCCCCTGAACGGTGGGAATTTGTTGCGGGGTAAGGTGTGGAATAAAGTCGGGCCCAATGTCTGATCAGATGTGACCACAGACTCAGATCTCTGGGGCTTTGTCCTAGTTGTTTTATTACATTTTAGGTCCTCTAGCCCCCAATCGCTTCCACCCACCCCTGCCACTCCTCATGCAATTTCCATGCCAACTCATGACGACCCACCTGTGACTCCTTACTTTGCACCTTCCATGCCAATCCACCCAGTATCTACTATGGGCAGACCTGAGGAGCCACATTGAGATGAAATAATATAAATAACTAAATATCTATTGCAGCCTTCATTATACTAAAATAAACACACCCATTCATGAAAACCCATTCAAAACCTTTGAAATCCTTTCAAGTACTTAACCCTTTATGAAATAAACTTGTATTCATAACCACAAATCAAAGACAGCTAATCCTTTAACTTACTTGAGCTGTCAATCAGACTGTAAATTTTTCACCTGCTGAGATAACTATAGGTTTTGGAAAACAGTCAAGCATAATAATGACATAACAATAGGCCCTGGGAAATGTCCACAAACAGCTAGTGTATCTCCTAGAACAGTTGTTTAAATCTCTCAATTACACAGACAGCCTGTCGTTTTGCTTTGAAGGGGCTGGGGATTTAAATAACTTCTCAGTTTGACGGTGCTGCAGGCTGTATCTCCCCTTCGAGAACATTTATGTCAACTCTAAAAACTTGCAACCCTCACACTGCAGGTTAAGCCTCTTCCTAGAGCAAAACATTAGTCTGTTATAACTCAGCACTGAGTTCAAAAGATCCTGTTAGTTCAGGTTTTCTTCATCTGTGAGTCACCTCCCGTCCCATTTCCGCTACTGGTGAAAATGTGATCTATTGGACATGGGGGCAAGAGTTCAGATTCCGGGTTCCGCCCGCCGTTTTGGGAAGATTGTGAAGTCGTAGGGCTGAAGAACTGTTACAGGAAATTGAAGGCAAAGGGGCTAAGAAATCTGTTTTGAAATATTCCAGAGTAAGAGGATAGGAAATTCTGCTTCTACAGAAAATGTCATTGGCCCTTAAACTTTTACGACTTGTGGTTTTATGCACAGTCATGAGCTAATGTGTATATCTGATTGCAAACCGCATGATGTGTGTCCTATTTATATTATGTGCACTCCATGGTCAAACTCATGATTAAGCACCACCAATGATGAATAACAGCGAGGGTGTCAATTCTAGCCGACACAGCATTTACTGTACTGAAAAAAGGGCAATTTGATTTCCTGTGTGTCGTTTCTAATTATGTTTGTGAAGAAATGTCTGGGTCCAGAACAAGTAGGGAAGAGGAGAGAGAATTAATATTAAACAAGCAAGCTACTCTTCACGTACATAAACTGATTCCATTGGTAAAGGTGGCAACTAAAGAGCCCATTTAGCCCTGATGATACTAGGTTCAATTGTGAGCTTGATATCTGATCTAAACTGGGACCGCAGTTACAGCTGGCCTCAGCAATCCAGGAACTAGGGCAGGGAAATTAATTCCTGAAGCTTTCTTGGAAAGGATTATTCTTCTGATAAAATGAATTATACACCACTGGGTCAGATAAGAGATATATTTAGTAAAAGGAATAAAAAGGCTGGTGCTATCTTCATATGTAACAGCTGAAACAGACTGCTGCAGTAGTTAGCAAATGCAGGGCTGGGAACTAAAACAGTTACAGAAGCAATAGCCTGGAGGTTAAATGCCCTTAGCCATTACCTGTGACACTCCAATGCTGGAGGAAACAGTTTCTACTCCTAGCTGCTGTACAGTGATACTTGCTGGGAGTGTGAAGGTGTTGATGTAGGATGAGGACAAATTGGGTTCAGGTGCATTATAATTCGCTATGCAGCCTAAGATCATGCATGAAGAATGCCCCTTTAGCAAATGACCCTAGAATGGCCAGTGCCTGAGGACCTTTAACTCAACAGGAAAAGAGGGCGGGTTTAGAAGGTCCATCCATCTATAAGCCATAGTCAATGAGAGATCAAAGGCATCTCTGTTCAGTATAGTTCTGCATGCTGCTGTATTCCTCCCCTATCCAATCCTGATGATGTCCACCAATCTAACCCTTCTCCGAACTGGCCTGCTCTTTCCTGATGTTCCACCTTCACTTGTCACCAACATTAGACTCTCATCCTGCCTTTCTCAGTGATCGTACTTCTTCAATTTCGATTTCTTCACTTCTGCTAAAAGCCCATGAGATTCTGGGACGTTGACTTTCCTGCAGACAAATTCTTCACTCCGTCCAACTGATGCTAAGGACTTTTTGTCAGATTCAGATTTCAACAGCTATAATCCCCTTCTCAGCAGCCTTATTTCGGGTCCAACTCTTGCACCAGTACAGTACAATGCTCCAGACCTGGTATTTTGCAAGCTATTGTTCAATTGCAGGCCAATGTTAGATGTCGTCCCTACTTCATTCAAATGATGAGTTGTGGGGTGGGCAGTTGCTAGCATTGTCTTGATTTCAGTGCTACTATCTTGATTTATTGGCTCTTTCAATCAGAGAAAGGGAAATAGATCTACGTTTGTAGTGGTTGAAGACTGAAACGCCACATTGCTCCCACCATAAATTGTCGGCAAGTATATCTTACTATTGTTGGTGCTCAACCCAAATTTCAGAATAGACACTCAGCTCTTCAGCCATCTTGGTACGTTCTTGCTTGTCTTCGGCCATCAACATGTCAGTTGTTCCAGGTGTTGTGACCAATTCTGGCCCCAAAGTGTTCTGGGAGAGCAGATCTGACTTCTCTCATTACCTTTTTTCCAATGGCATTAAAAAATTTGTGATACGTTTATCTGATCTATTTGCCAAAACTAAATTGCCCTGCCTTGTCTCCCAAGTGTACGCACCACACCGTTTCCCTGTTTGTAAAGTAGACAGAGTGATCATAATTATGAACTGAGGTCAAACCCACCTTGGTGACTTTTCCAAGTATATCTGCCAACTGCAAAATCCCCTGACCCAAGATGTTGAGGAGGTGCATGTGATCTTGCAAAGAATAGTCAATGCCAACTCCAAATCTGAGTGGTTGATCTTAATGGGAGACTTTAGTGCAAAAATAGGAAGTGAGACACAATGGCTGGGATTCTCCGACCCCGCACCGGGTCGGAGAATCGTGGGGGGGGGGGGAGAATCACGCCACGCCACCCTGACGTTGGCTCGCCCAATTCTCTGGCGCTGATTTTTGGGCGCCCGCAGGATCTCCGCTACGCCGGTTGGGGGACGTTGAAAGCGCCCCCCCCCCCAGCGATTTGAAGGGTCGAGTGCCCGCCGAGTTCGGCCAAGTTCCGCCGATTACATATGGTCCCACACGGCGGGACCTCGGAGTTCTGTCTGTGGGGGCCATCCTGGTGGGGGGGATCCGACAAGGTGGGGGAGGTGGGGGGGGCAACCATGGTGGCTTGGCCGGCAATCAGGGCCTACCGATCAGTGGGCGGGCTAGTTCCGTGCGGGCTTATGTTCCACCACGCTGGACCACTGTAGGGCTCCGCCATATTGCCCGGGGGCCGGCGCGGAGACGGGAACCTGCGCGGACTCACGCCGGCTGTGGCGCGGAGACCATTCCGGCACCGTACTAGACCCCTAGGAAGGGGTGGATAGCTGCCAGGGTGAGGTCCGTTGATGCCGGCTTGATTCGCGCCACTTTTCACGCCGGTGTCAGAACTTGGCCGCAGGATTGGAGAATCCCGGCCAATATGTGCTGTGGAAAATTCTGCTTGGGTGAACTAACTGATAAGAGGAGAAAAGTTGATTGATTGGCTAACTGACAGAAGACTTGTAGTTGTGCGTAAATGCTTTCGGCATCATGAGCAAAATGACTGCAGGTGGATTTCGCCCAGTGGGCAATTCAGGAAAATGACTGATTCGATTTGGATGAAAACGTGTAATAGGGCAGAATGCATTGATTCTGGAGTTCTGGCGAACACAGATTATGGGTTTTGTATGGATCACAGTTAAGAGCAGGTGGTGGAGACTGAAACGTGCAAAGAGAACTTCCCTCAAATGGTCGGAGATTGTTTCCATAAGAACTCCAGTATATTTGGACAAGTTGTCCAGGGGGAGATGGTTTCAATCAGAAAAGTGGAACCAACTTGGGAAAGATTCTCATCTGCTGTCAAAACCGCACTGAATCAAGTTTTGAAGTTGGAAAATGCTTGTGGGTTGCTGTATGTTCATTCTGCGGATAGTTTGCACAGTGGTAGAGGCTGTGGCTGGGTCCACTGATCAAGCAGATTGCTGTATCCTGAACTGTGTTGAGCTACTTGAAAATGTACCTTTCCATGTAAATGGAGAGTACCCCCCACATTCCTGGCTTGTAGATTCTGTGGAATCAGGTGAGCCGCGTGTCACACAAATGTCAACCTCTGACCTGTAATTAGACATGTTTTTGTGTGGCTGCTCCTGTTTTGGTTCTGCTCAATGGTGATGACCACCTCCAGGAATTCTGAGGGTGAGCTATGGTGTTGGTAATCCATTAATGGCCCAAGTCTCAATGTTGGCCAAGTCTGGCTCCTTACAAGTGTGGATTGTGTCTGAGGAATAGCTGGAGCTCAGCACGATGCAATCATCAGCAAACAACCTGATCTCGCTCCTGAACGCTCTGCTTTATAACTAAGCGGTGCATTGGAAGATGAGCATGGGAACAGTACTAATTACATTTAAGACCTGGAACATGCGTGACGGGCAGAATGGCCTCTATCTGTGCAGCATGATTCTATTGGAGGTGATGTTAGCAAAGAGCCTTGATAAGTCTAATGGCCTCTTTCTGTGCTGTGAGCTTTAATGTGGACATTAGGATGGCACGGTAGCACAGTGGCCAGCAATGTTGCTTCACAGCACCAGGGACCCGGGTTCGATTCCCGGCGTGGGTCACTGTCTGCGCGGAGTCTGCACGTTCTCCCCGTGTCTGTGTGGGTTTCCTCCGGGCGCTCCGGTGCTTGTTAGGTGAATTGGACATTCTGAATTCTCCCTCTGTACCCGGACAGGCGCCGGAGTGTGGCGACTAGGGGCTTTTCACAGTAGCTTCATTGAGGGCGGCACAGTGGCACAGTGGTTAGCACTGCTGCCTCACGGCGCAGAAGTCCCATGTTCAATCCCAGCTCTGGGTCACTGTCCGTGTAGAGTTTGCACATTCTCCCCGTGTTTCTGTGGGTTTCGCCCCCACAACCCAAAAGAAAAGATGTGCGGTCGGTGGATTGGCCACACTAAATTGCCCCTCAATTGGAAAAAATGAATGGGTAGTCTAAATTTATAAAAAAAAAACAGTAGCTTCATTGCAGTGTTAATGTAAGCCAACTTGTGACAATAATAAAGATTATTATCAACAGGACTCAGTTTCCAATGATGATTACAATTTGAAATGTAACACTGGTAGTCTGTGAGTAGATGTAAGCCCAGGGCACAGGATTTGAGTGGTTGCTTAATTGAAACATGAAAGTTCTTGTACCGGTTGCTGGTCATGTCTGTGGTGTACGTGTTTCCTCTTTATGCGGTCTTAAATTCTAGGAACTTGTACATTCACCACTTCTACTAGGAAGAAAATATCGGCTTAATTTCTCAGGGGGACTTGGTTAGCATTGTGTGTTACCTGGAACTTGCATTTGTGATGAACACATCAGTTGTACTTTATCATTTTTATGATCAGTGAGTAAGAAAACACATGAAACTTTTTTTTTTCCACATGACACTTGCCCTTCATAATTAGGACATTTCATTAACAAACAAAGCCTGCAACCAACATGCTGGAAATTAAATATGGTAACTTCATAGCTTTGCTGGCTTTATTCACACAATAAATTCAACAGTGATCTTCAAAATTTATTAAAGTTTTCCATATGGGAATAAATGAACTGCATTTCCATAACTCTTTCATCACCGTGAGCCTTACCTTCCTGCGATTCAAAAACTCCCATCAAATCGCCCAACCGCGCTGCGGCACCGGGCGGTGACGCCTGGCTCCAGCTCAGCAGGATCCACCGCCGAGCCAGCAATGAGGCAAAAGCCAAAGCATCCGTCATCACCCCCGTCCCCGTCCTCAGTTCCGGCTGTCTGACACTCCAAATATCACTACTAATGGGCAGGGCTCCAAATCCACATTTGAAATTGCCGATATGGTGTTCAATAAAGGCCCTCAAAAACCCACCAACTTGGGGTGAGACCGGAACATGTGCACATGGTTCACAGGCCCACTCAAGCACCTGACACCTATCCTCATCCCCCTCAAAAAAACAACTCACTCTGGCCTTGTTGAGATGTGCCCTGAACACCACCTTGAGCTGGATCAAACTTGGCCTCGCACAGGATGACGTCACATTCACTCTACGGAGAGACTCACTCCACACTCCTCCTCCAAAATGGGGCCCAACTCCTCCTCCCACCTAGCCTTCACCTCCTCCACCGATGCCTGTTCTCCCCCCATGATTCGTCCATATATCCCGGACGCGCTGCCCTTCTCTGACCCCGCACATGAGACAATCCTCTCTAGCAAAGTAGACAGCGGCACCACGAGGAATGCCAAGAACACTTGCCGGACCCAATCACCAATCTGAACATATCCATCCCACCAAAACCTACCCTGTCCCTCAGCTCCTCCCAGTCAGCAAACCGACCCTCCAAAAATGAGTCCTCTACCCGCTCCAGCCCCTTACCATTCCACCCCTCAAACGTGACATTAATTTACCCCCCCACCCACACCCACCCTTCCGCCAGCTTTAAAATGCTGGCGAAGCTACTGCCATATCTTTAGCGTAGAAATGACCACCGGGTCCGCTGGAGCAAACGGCAGAGTAGCCTTCGCCAGCGCCTCCGGACACAACCCCTTACATGGCGTTGTCTCCATCCATACCCAGACAAGGTCCTGGTCCCGAACCAACCCAACGCCATCTCCGCATCAGCCACCCAGCAGTAAAACAACAGGATCGGCAGCGCCAGCAACCCCCCCAGGCCACCTGCCTCTCCCTCTGTAAGACCCCACTTCAAATCCGAGGCAGTTGTCCCGCCCATATAAGCCCCGTTATGAGCCGCTCTGGACCCCATAAGAACGCTTCAGGCAAAAACACCGGAAGGCACTGAAACAAGAACACGAATCTTGCCAAGATATTCATCTTGCTCACCTGTACCAAGCCCGCCAGGGAAATCCACCCTAACCCAACTCGCCAAGCTCGTGAGGTTCAGCTTGCAAAACTGCGCCCAGTCCCATGCCCTCTGGATCCCCAGATAGTGAAAGCTAGTCCCAGCACACCGAAAGGGCAGCCCCTCACTTCAGCTCCCCCCCCACCCAACCTGGCCAATCACAAAATACTCTTCCCAACATTCCACTTATACCCTGAAACAAACCATACCTCTCCAATATTCCCACAATATCACCCATCATCATCCCCGGGTCCCTTACATACAACAAGAGATGATCAGCGTACAGAGATACCCTGTGCTCTACTCCCGCCTCCCCTCTTTACCCCCCCCCCCCCCCCCTTGCCAATGACTCAGTCGCCAACAGCAATAACAACTGGGACGTAGGACAACCCTGCCTCGCCCCCTATGCAACCTAAAGGGCCAGGATTTGTGTTGTTAGTTTGCACACTAGCCGACGGTGCCGCGTACAGTGTGGTTAGTGCAATTGCTTCACAGCTCCAGGGTCCCAAGTTCAATTCCCGGCTGGGTCACTGTCTGTGCGGAGTCTGCACGTTCTCCCCGTGTCTGCATGGGTTTCCTCCGGGTGCTCCAGTTTCCTCCCACAGTCCAAAGATGTGTAGGTTAGGCGGATTGGCCATGCTAAATTGCCCTTAATGTCCAAAATTGCCCTTAGTGTTGGTTGAGTGGGGTTACGGGGTTATGGGGATAGGGTGGTGTGGACTTAGGTAGGGTGCTCTTTCCAAGAGCCGATGAAGGCTCGATGGGCCTCCTTCTGCACTATAAATTCTATGACTATGATTCTAATTCTATGACTCTGTTACACCCGCGACACAAACCCAGGCCCAAACTTCCCCAGATCCATAAACAAGTATCTCCATTCAACCCTATCGAAGGCCTTCTCTGCGAAACAATCATCTATGCCTCTGGCCCCCCCAGGCGGTTCAAGAACCACGTTGAGTGACAGCCTCACATTACACAACAGCTTCCTGCCCTTTACAAAACCGTCAAGGCAAACCGAATTGCAATGATGTTGTAGCAGGTGAATTCCTGGAGTCTGTATGAGATGTTTTTTTAGACCAGTGTATTGAGTAACAAACTAAGAAACATGCTGTCCTAGATTTGGTGTTCTGCAATGAGAAGAGGTTAACTGTTAATCTTGTTGTGTGGGGTCCTTTCGGGAACCATAACATGATAGAATTCTTCATCAGGATGAAAACTGAAGAAATCTGATCTGAAACTGGGGTCTGAAATCCATTCAAAGGAAACTATCAAGACATGAGGTGTGAGTTGGCGAAGATAGATTCGGGAACGTCATTAAAAGGCATTATGTTCGATAGGCAATGGCTAATATTTAATAAGCAAATGAATGCATTGCAACAGCTATACATTCCTTATTGGCACAAAAACAAAAGTCTCCCAACCATGTCTTACAAAATAAATTAAGAACAGTATTTGGTCCAAAGAGGAATTATATAAAGTTGAAGAAAAAGTAGCAAGCCTGAGGACTAAGAGCATTAAAAAATTCAGCAAAGGAGGATAGAGACTGATTAAGAGAGGAAAAATAGAGTACGAGAGTAAACTTACATAATACAAAAGCGGACTACAAAAGTATATAAATAGAAAAGATGTGGAGATGCCGGCGTTGGACTGGGGTGAGCACAGTAAGAAGTCTTACAACACCAGGTTAAAGTCCAACAGGTTTGTTTCAAACACGAGCTTTCGGAGCACGGCTCCTTTCACCTGAAGAAGGAGCCGTGCTCCGAAAGCTCGTGTTTGAAACAAACCTGTTGGACTTTAACCTGGTGTTGTAAGACTTCTTACTAAATAGAAAAGGATTAGTGAAGACAAAATGGGTCCCTTACAGTCCGAAACAGGAAAATTTATAATAGAGAACAAGGAAATGACAGAGCAATTTAGTTCGGACTTCACGGAGGATGACACAAATAACTTCCCAGAAATATTAAGCAAGCAAGGTTCCAGTGAGAAGGAGAAATTGAAGGAAATTAGTATTACTAGGAAAATAATGCTGGAGAGATTAGTTGGGCTGTAAGTTGATAAATCCTCAGGGTCTGATGATCGACATTCCAGGGTACTAAAGGAAGTGGCCATAGATATAGTGAATGGGTTAGTTGTCATCTTCCAAAATTCTGTAGATTCTGGAACAGTCCTGGCAGATTGGAGGGTGGCAAATGTACCGCCACTATTTAAAAAGGCGGATTGTGGTCGTATGATGTAAGCGCAGAAGTGGCTGCATGTTTTACGAGCTCTGGTGCTGTTCATCTTTTAATCCTTTTTTTATCCGAATGCACAACCCATAGTTATTGTTCCTGGTGTGTATGTCTGTGCTACATCCCTGGAAGATCCTAGCTATATTTCAGCGATGAGGAGTTGAGTTAAGTCGAAACATCCTTATTTGATTGGGGTGGTTGGAGACAGCCAGGGTGGGGCCCAGCTTGCAGTGGTGATTTTTGTTGGTGAGCAGGCCTGTGATTCGGCAAAGCTGTCGACATTGAGATGATTGCTGCCATTGTGAATGAAGTTGTGGACGACGATCCCGGCTCCTTGGCACAGGGTGTTGGTGCTTACATTGATGAACTGCGAGGTATCCTGAAGAAGCAGAAAAGAGAATCCTGTCTGTTGGTACAGCAGTCTCCTTGCTGTGGGCCCACCTTGGTCCTTGGAAATCCTCATGCATGGTATATCGAACATCCTGGTCGATTCAGGGAGATGGAGATGGGGCTGGATAGGGAGTGTTTGTGTGCCAGTCTTCTGAGGGAGCTGGGGGCGTATTTCCAACTGAATTTGGGAACTGGCTGCCATGCTTTCACTTTTTTTTTAAATTTAGAGTACCCAATTATTTTTTCCAATTAAGGGGCAATTTAACATGGCCAATCCACCTAACCTGCACATCTTTGGGTTGTGGGGGCGAAACCCACGCAGACACGGGGAGAATGTGCAAACTCCTCACAGACAGTGACCCAGGGCCGGGATTCGAACCCGGGTCCTCAGCGCCGTAGGCAGCAATGCTAACCACTGTGCCACCGTGCTGCCCCTGCCATGCTCTCACAATCTCCTCTTGAAGATTGGGTGTTTTGAGATTGACGGAGCACATTGTATCTGGTCTTTGGAACCTGGGGTTGGTCAGAGACTGGATGTTCGTTGGAAACCAATTCTCAATCCATGTCAATATATTACCCCTAATTCCATGCATTATAATTTTGCAAACTTATCTCTTATCACAGTGGCTAGCACTGTGGCTTCACAGCGCCAGGGACCTGGGTTTGATTCCCTGCTTGGGTCACTGTCTGTGCAGAGTCTGCACATTCTCCCCATGTCTGCATGGGTTTCCTCCAGGTGCTCTGGTTTCCTCCCACAAGTCCCGAAAGATGTGTTGTCAGATGAATTGGACATTCTGAATTTTCCCTGTGTACCCGAACAGGCGTCGGAATGTGGCAGATAGGAACTTTTCATAGTAACTTCATTGCAGTGTTCATGTAAGCCTACATATGACAAGAATAAAGATTATTACTATTATGTGGGACTATTTCAAAGGCTTTCTGAAAATCCAGGTAAACCACATCCACTGGTTCACCCTCATCTATTGTACTAGGGCAGCAAGATAGCATAGTGGTTAGCATTATTGCTTCACAGAGCCAGGGACCCGGGTTCTCCCCATGTCTGCGTGGGTTTCCTCTGGTGCTCCCACAAGCCCCGAAAGACATGCTTGTTAGGTGAATTGGATATTCTGAATTCTCCCTCAGTGTACCCGAACATATAGTGGCAGTGTTAATGTAAGCCTACTTGTGACAGTAATAAAGATTATTATTACCATGATTTCCCTTTCATAAATCCATGTTGACTTTGTCTAATTTCATTGATAATTTCGAAGTGTCCCATTATCACATCATTTATGATAAGCTCTAGCATTTTCCCTACAACTGATGTTAGGCTTGCCTGTGTTTAACTCTGTGTTTTTCTCCACTCCCTTTTTAAATATATATTTTTATTCGGATTTTTCCATTTTTACAAATGATGCAACAAATCCTCAGGATTGGTACAGTATAAATGCTTCAACATACAGGAGTACAGAAAAAGACAGGAGAACAACAATACAGTTGCTCCGCCCAATAATTAAACTCGGTGCCTTTGTTTACACCAGGAGAAACAATACGCGGATAAACTGGAGAATGTGGGAAAAGAGGATAAAGCAATGAAAACATGGTAAACTGGCACATTCCTTCACATATAGCGAACATGTATATGTTCCCTCATGTCACACTGCCAACTCCATATGACTTTAGCCATATAATCGCATAACAGGCGACAACCAGGGGGGCACGATGGCACAGTGGTTAGCACTGCTGCCTCACAGCGCCAAGGGCCCAGGTTCAATTCCGGCCTTGGGTGATTATGTGGAGTTTGCACTTTCATCCCGTGTCTGCCTAGGTTTCCTCCGAGTTCTCTGATTTCTTCCCACAATCTAAAGAGTGTAGGTGGATTGGCCATGCTAAGTTACCCCTTAGTATCGAAAGATGCCCAGGTTAAGTGGGGTTATGGGGGTAGGGAGTGGGAGTGGGCCGAGGCCCTTTCATAGTGTCAAAGCAGACTCGAAGGGCCAAAAGGCCTCCTTCTGCACTACAGGAATTCAATGGTTCTATTTGTACATTACAACCAATTTGCTCAGGGCAAGCTTCCACAAACAGCAATGAGAAAATGACCAGATCATCAGTTTTTTTATAACAGCAGGAAATGCTGGAAAATCTCAGCAGGTCTGCGTCATGCAGACTCAACATTTCCATCATTTTCTGTTTTTATTTCTGATTTCCAGCATCTGCAGTATTTTGCTTTCATTATGTTTTTAGATGTTGGATGAGGAACTAATATTGACCTGGACATTGGGAAACATTCTCCCAAATAGAATCTTTTATATTGTAAGGGCCCCTCCTGTTTATTCCCCTTTATTCCCTTATTTCCTCTTTTTTTTATTTTTGCCATTACATTTTTGACCCATGGACGATTTATGGACATGTGTCTTTAAGGTAGCCTGTATCTTTAATTCAAGCAGAAGGAAGCAGTGGCCTGTGCCTTTAATTCAAACAGCAGATCCGGAGGGCTGTGCTGTTTTACACTGGTAATTGCAGACTGACCAGTGTCAGTGATGGCCCAGTTTGGCTGATCTGACTGTAACCAATGAATGGTCCTTAAATGCGGTGCTCTGCCCGGTAACAGGTGGTGATTGGATATTATCCCACTGGAATGTTTTCGGAGTCACGAGGTTCCATTTTGGTTCCCTCCGGATGGAGGGAACTAACTAACTCTCTCCAAAAAAGATCTAATTCAATCTCTCCGTAATGCCACTGTGGGGGCTGATTCTCTCCAGCAAGTCTGGGTACTGTTCTCTTGAAACTGCAAAGGCCTGAAGTCAAACCACGAGCTGAAAGCAAGATGTCGCTACAGAAAAATATAGGCCTGAAGGCGAAGCTTGATAAGAAATAAAGTATCCCTCCAGAAAACATGCTAAAGAACCACCATTTGAAGCAAATATTATTTTCTTTTGGCCTTCATCCTGATTATTTATACCCTTTTTCACCCCTCCGTGTTTGTCTGTCTTCTGGCGTGGGTAAAGGGTGGGACAGTTAAAGGGGGTAGTAGGTATTATCTTGTTATCCAGTTGTATTTACTGCATATTTCAGGATAGTTCTTGGTGTACATAAACAGTAATTGTGTTTCATCTTACAAACCTGGTGACTGTAATTATTGGACAACCAAGGGCCAGAAACGTCAGAATTTTTCATAAGAATTGTTGGTTAATTCACTTGCGTTGTGACTCCGGGACCAGTGGGGCTGGAATTGACCGCGCACTTGCCCAGGGTGGCGCAACAATATCCACGAAAGACTGGGCCTCGGTTTAACTTCTACTGAAAAGTGACACCTCTGAGAGTGCAGCACTTCCTCAATACTGCACTGAAGTGTCAGCCAGCTTTTTGTGCTCTAGATCCTGGACTTGGGGCTTGAACCCTCATTTGGACACTAAGGGAATCAAGAGGTATGTGGAAAAGTAGGGTTGAGGTAGAAAATCAGTCATGCTCCTTGTGAATGACAGAGCAGGCTCGACGGACTATAAGGCATCATCCTATTTCTTATGTCCTGAACCTATTTTGCTGACTCAGAGGCAAGAGTGCTACCTACTGCTGATATTTAAGTATTTTTAATATACTGTATTTGAGTCTCACACAACATATGTTTTTTAAACTCTTGCCTGTGAATAACAACACCACGTGAAACACAGCCAGCAGCAATTAGATGTTTTGTGTAAGCAGTAGTTCGTCAATCCAATCTCCGAAATAATCTGTCCAGGGTAATATACCCCATTTGTTTTTAATCCAATGCTATGATTGCCACCCACACTGGGGCTGTTTAGCACAGGGCTAAATCGCTGGCTTTGAAAGCAGACCAAGGCAGGCCAGCAGCACGATTCGATTCCCGTAACAGCCTCCCGAACAGGCGCTGGAATGTGGCAACTAGGGGCCTTTCACAGGAACTTCATTTGAAGCCGACACGTGACAATAAGCGATTTTCATTTCATTTCATTTAGGTGGTAAATGATCATTGGCCAATAATTGTGAGGTGTCAAATAAACATGGCAGTAGCACCACAAATGCATTGCAGCTGTCAGTTTGCTTACCTTCTGTGACCATCTTACCCTTTAAGTTTTGAAGGAACTTAATTTGGTTTTGAGCTTGTCTTATGTCACTTAAATCAGATCAAAATAATACGAGGAGTTTGGGAAATCAGTATAGGAGATGCTCCTGGCACTCGGTGTCGTATAACCCCCAGACCTGTGCTGAGCCTGTGTTAGATGTGGCTCAATAAAGAACTCTAATCTCTGAGTCACAGGGAGGCAGGTTCAAGCCCAACTCCAGCACTTAAGATGGACTAACAAGACTGATGGTGTGCTGCCCTGTCAGATATGCGCTCGTGCAATGAGTGTTCAACTGAACGTGGCCAATCCATCTGACCTGCACATCTTTGGACTGTAGGAGGAAACCAGAGCACCCGGACAAAACCCATACAGACACAGGGAGAATGTGCAGATTCCATACAGACAGTTCCTCTAGTTTGCAGTTGGGCTTCAGTTTTGCTTCGTTATTAATTGCAAATGAAACTGTGCAATAATTAACATAGATTCCAACTTCTGACCTTAAGATGGATGGAAGGGGCAGCATGTGGTGCAGCAGTTAGCACTGGGACTGCTGTGCTGAGGACCCGGGTTCGAATCCTGCCCCTTGGTCACTGTTCGTGCGGAGTTTGCACATTCTCCCTGATGTGAAAAATGAAAATTGCTTATTGTCACGAGTAGGCTTCAATGAAGTTACTGTGAAAAGCCCCTAGTCGCCACATTCCGGCGCCTGTCCGGGGAGGCTGGTACGGGAACTGAATCGTGCTGCTGGCCTGCTTGGTCTGCTTTAAAAAGCCAATGATTTAACCCAGTGAGCTAAACCAACCCCTTGTTGGTTGTGTTAGACAGGTTGGTTCGATGTGGACTGCACTCAATGCAGGGAAGTTAGAAACAGACGTCTAACACTGGAGAAGATCCAACACTGTTTTATTCAACTATAGAACTGCTATACATATTGAACTGTGGGTCGACACTATACTGATCTGACTGGTGACCTGAGCCTGACTAGACTTACTCGCTAGCACATGGTGTTTGCACTTGCTAGCTCGTGGACTCTTGACTGTCTCAGTAGCTGGGTCCCGAGAAAACGGGAAACCTAGCGCCCTCTGGCTTTATAGTGGTAGTGTCCTGTCTGGTGATTGACTGTACTGTGTTGTATGCTTACTGGTCATCCCTATGTGTCAATTACTGCCTGTTTGCATCTCATTATATACATGAGTGGATATTATGACATCTCCCCCTTTTTTTTTAGTTAAATAAATACTGAGGTATGTATACGTGTATATATGCCTGACTATATATAAACGGTGCTTGAACAAACGTATATACATGGGAAGGTGTCAATAGTGCAGATACATGGCAAACGATGGCCTCACGGTAGCATGGTGGTTAGCATCAATGCTTCACAGCTCCAGGGTCCCAAGTTCGATTCCCGGCTGGGTCACTGTCTGTGTGGAGTCTGCACGTCCTCCCCGTGTGTGCGTGGGTTTCCTCCGGGTGCTCCGGTTTCCTCCCACAGTCCAAAGATGTGCGGGTTAGGTGGATTGGCCATGCTAAATTGCCCGTAGTGTAAGGTTAATGGGGGGATTGTTGGGTTACGGGTATACGGGTTACGTGGGTTTAAGTAGGGTGATCATTGCTCGGCACAACATCGAGGGCCGAAGGGTCTGTTCTGTGCTGTACTGTTCTATGTTCTATGAAGCAATATTTACAAAGGTTAAATCGATGAATTCGGTCACAAAATTTACAAAAGTTCAGTCTACAGATTCAGTCTTTGTGGTGGGCGATGAATTCTTGTCGATCGCCGCAGCGGTGGATCAGGAGCCCCCTGCACACGGATAGGTGGGATCACGGTGGTCGCGTGGGCCGGCAGGATTTCTGGCAGATTGGTGGCCTCGTGGCAGGGTGCGTCCGGACGAAGTATGATGGCCGGCGGAGCACTGCGGTCAGGTGGTGGGCGTGGAACTCTTTGCAATGCCCGTCTCATGCGCCGTAGCAGGAAGCCATCAGCCATGCGGACAAGGAAAGACCTTGGGGCAACTTGTTTGACAACAACAGCTGTGGCTGACCAGCCGCCCTCAGGCAACTGGATGCGAATATGATTGGCTGGAGCCAACTCGGGTAGATCCGTGGCATGAGCATCATATGTGGCTTTCTGTTGGGCCCGGATCTGCTGCATTTTCTGTAAAACTGTGAGGTGGTCAAGGTCTGGAACATGGATGGCTGGAACTGTGGTCCTCAGAGTGCGATTCATGAGCATCTGCGCTGGAGACTGCCCAGTGGACAGTGGGGTTGCTCTGTATGCCAGCATTGCCAGGTTGAAGTCGGAGCCTGAGTCTGCAGCTTTGCACAGGAACCACTTGACAATATGGACCCCTTTCTCGGCCTTCCCATTTGATTGCGGGTAGTGAGGACTGGAGGTAACGTGACGGAAGTTGTAGGACTGTGCAAAATCAGACCATTCCTGGCTGTAAAAGCATGGACCGTTGTCGCTCATTACCGTGAGCGGTATCCCGTGCCTGGCGAACATTTCTTTGCAGGCTTTGATGACCGCCTTCGACGTGAGGTCGGACAGTTTCACCACTTCTGGGTAACTGGAGAAGTAGTCGACCAGGAGTACGTAGTCACGCACCTTGGTGTGGAAAAGGTCTGCACCTACTTTGGACCACGGAGAGGTCACAATCTCGTGCTGTTGCAGTGTTTCCTTGGGTTGAGCCTGTAGAAACTTCTGGCAGGTGGGGCAGTTGAGGACCGTGTTAGCAATGTCATGGTTAATGCCCGGCCAATAAACCGCCTCCCGAACTCTGCGTCGGCATTTCTCGACTTCAGGGTGACCCTCATGGAGTTGACCCAGCACCATAACCTGCATGCTCTGAGGAATAACGATCCTGTCGAGTTTCAGAAGGATTCCTTCCACAATCGTCAGCTCGTCTTTCATGTTAAAGAATTGGGGACATTGGACTTCTGGTGGCGGCGATGAGTGAGTGAGCCACACATTCGGTGGCTCTCACTCCAGCGGGATTTGAGGACCTGGTTCCCCGGATTTGCGGGACTGTGGAGCGCTGAAAGGACTGCCACGGAGGTGCTGAGGAGCGGGCAGAGCTGTATGGAACTGTGGGAGAGCAGAAAGCAGCGAAAATGGGAGAGGAAGGGACAAAGGCAAGGTGCAGGGGAAGCTGACCTGGGAGCACAAATGGTGGACCTACGGACCTCGGACCCGGCGATCCAGCAAGCGCTGGAAAACATGCTGCAGGTGATTGAAAGCAGTTTTGAGTCGTTGAAGCGGGATAACTTGGACCCACTTCAGAAGGCAGTGGATCAGCTGAACCAGAGACTGGATGCCCAGGACGAAAAAGTTAAGGAGCTGGGAGAGGCGGTGGAGGAAGAGGCGGACGCGCAGACGATTGCTGCGCTAGAAGCCGATGGGTTGAAGGAGAGACAGAGAAGACTGCTGGACAGAGTACAGGAGCTGGAAAATAGAGCCCGCAGACAAAATCTGAGGATCATCGGCCTCTCGGAGGGGGCTGAGGGAGTTGATGCCACAGCGTTTGTGGCTGACCAGTTGGTGCAGCTGATGGGGGCTGAAGCCTTTCCGCGACCGCCAGAGCTGGAGGGGGCACACAGAGTACAGGCGTGACAGATGCGTCCGGGGGGTCCCCCCTGTCCGATGGTGATCAGGTTCCACAGGTTTGTGGAGAAGGTGCGGGTGCTGCAGTGGGCAAAGAGCAGCTCGTGGAATAACAGTGCGGGTGCTGCAGTGGGCAAAGAGCAGCTCGTGGAATAACAGTGCGGGTGCTGCAGTGGGCAAAGAGCAGCACGTGGAATAACAGTGTTCTTCGCCTTTTTCAGGATCTATGCCAGGAGGTGGCCAGGCGTCGAGCAGCTTTTAAACAAGTTAAGGAGGTGTTATTCAAAAAGCATGTGACGTTTGGTCTGCTCTTCCCGGCCCGTCTTTGGGTCACACATCAGGGCCAACACCACTACTTCTCCGAGCCCGAAGAAGCGATGATCTTCGCGAGGGATCAGGGGCTGGTCTTGAAAAAAGGACCCACGGACGCAAGTCGGGTCCGAGAGTTACCGTTTGAGGGGATGCCTACTGTGCCTGGACTGCAGGTCGACTGTTTACTGCTTTAAAGGTGCGATGTGGTGTATTTGTGGGCAGCTGTTGTCTGTGGGGGATTGGGGATTCCTCCCCCCCCCCCCCCCCCCCCTCTCGTATGGTCTTTAACCTTTTTTTGTTGCTTTTTTTTCTTTTTTTCTCTCTGCTGTGGTGGGTACCTTTTGGCGGGCTCTCGTGGTGCGCTGGAGCCTTTATTGTAACATAAGGGTGGCCGGTCAGCAATGGGGATTAAAGATGTTGGTTGAGGGTTTTCGTTTCATTTATAGCTATGGTTTTTATGTTTGTTTCGGGTGGGTGAGGCACTGTGTTATTGCGGTGTTATTTTATTAATGCTCAGAAAGGGACGTGGGTTAACACTTTTCTGTGTACACAGCTGGAACTGTATTGTACCAGGAGCAGCCTCACAGTGCTGTTTGATGTTTACATCTTGTTTGATCTTTCTCACCTTAGTGAGACTGCTCCAGCGGGTTGGGGAGGGGGATGGGGAGTGGGGGGATGAGGTTGGGGAAACAATGGGAGTGAGACAAGTGGGCGCTGGAGGGATGAGTCACCGGGCTAGCAGATTGGCTAGTCAAGGGAGTCAGGTGGGGGGGGGGGGGGGGGGGGGGGGGGGAGAGAATACAGCCAGTAGATGGCAGGGATGGGGTTATCGGGGGATGTTGCTGGGGGGGAGGGGGGAGTTATTCTGCTGACGTGGGGGGGGGATCTGAAGTAGGCAATGGAGAGGAGGTCGGGGGTGGAAGTAGCCAAGTGGCGAGCCAAGAATGGCGTGGCGCATGGACGGGGGCGACCCAAGAAAGGTTATGGCTGACCGGCGTTTGGGGGGGGGGGGTGCGTGTGCACCCCCCCAACCAGGCTGATCACCTGGAATGTCAGGGGACTAAATGGGCCAGTTAAAAGGGCACGTGTGTTCGCGCATTTCCGGGCTCTAAAGCAGACGTGATTACGTTGCAGGAGACACATCTGAAAGTGTCTGACCAGACTAGGCTAAGGAAAGGCTGGATCAGCCAGGTCTTCCACTCGGACTTGGATTCTAAGTCCAGGGGGATAGCAATTATGATCAATAAGCGGGTTCAATTTGAGGCGGAGGGCGTAGTCGCAGACGGCGGGGGCAGATTCCTTATGGTAAGGGGCAAGCTGGAGGGGAGAAGAGTGGTGCTGGTGAACATATATGCTCCGAACTGGGATGAAGTTGACTCTATCAAAAGAGCGCTGGGGAAGATCCCAGACCTAGACTCATGTAAGTTGATAATGAGGGGGGACTTTAATATGGTCATTGACCCAGGGCTAGACCGGTCATGTCCCAGAACGGGTAGACTCCCAGCAATGGCAAGGGAGCTGAAAGGGTTCATGGAGCAAATGGGGGCAGTGGACCCATGGAGAGCCAGGCAGCCGACGGGAAGGGGCTACTCGTTCTACTCGCATGTTCATAAAGTATATTCTAGGATTGATTTTTTAAATCTTGAGCAGGGACTGTGTAGGGGAGGTAAAGAATATGGAATATTCGGCAATCACTATCTCGGACCATGCCCCGCACTGTGTGGACCTGCAGGTCGGGGTGGGGGGGCGAATTACCAACGCCCGCAATGGAGGTTAGACGTAGGATTGTTGTCGGAGGAGGGGATATGTGAGAGACTGCAGAAGTGTATGCAAAATTACTTGCAGGTGAACGATACGGGGGAGGTTTCAGCAGCGACCCTGTGGGAGGCGCTGAAGGCAGTAGTGAGGTGGGAGCTGATCTCAATTCGGACTCACAGGGTCAGGGCGGACAGAGCAGAAATGGGCAGATTGGTTAGGGAGATTTACCGGATAGACGAGGAGTATGCGGGGTCCCCGGGGGAGGACCTACTTAGGGAGAGACGGAGATTGCAGGCGGAACTGGGGGTGCTGTCCACGAGTAGGGCCGTGGAACAATTTAGGAAGGCGAGGGTGTATGAGCATGGGGAGAAGGCCAGCAGATTGCTAGCACAGCAACTCAGGAAGAGGGAGGCGGCCAGGGAAATAAGTAGAGTGGTTGATGGGGAGGAGAGCAGAGTGGAGGACCCGGCAGGACTGAATAAGGTATTTTGGGACTTCTGTAGTAAGCTATACACTTCAGAACCCCCGGAGGAGATGAAAAGGTTCCTGGACGGACTAACCTTCCCAAAAGTAGGCGAGGGACTAGTGGACGGGCTGGGGGCCCCAATTAGAGCGGAGGAGGTACCGGGGGGCTTAAAGGCCATGTAGTCGGGGAAAGCCACGGGACTGGATGGATGCCCAATAGAGTTTGACAAGAAGTTCTCAGAGATAGTGGGACCGGTCGTGACTAGGATTTTTAATGAGACAAGGGACAGAGGGACCCTGCCGCTGACGATGTCGCAAGCCACCATCTCGCTGATATTTAAGTGGGACAAGGACCCGGAATCCTGCGGGTCATACAGGCCAATCTCCCTGATCAATGCGGATGCCAAGCTCCTGGCTAAGGTCCTGGCGATTAGAATTGTGGACTGTGTACCGGAGGTGATTGGGGACGATCAGACAGGGTTTGTGAAAGGCAGGCAGCTGACAGCTAACTTGAGAAGATTGTTTAATGTGATCATGATGCCCCCGACGGGCAAGGAGGTGGTAGTAATGGTGGCAATGGACGCTGAGAAGGCCTTCGGCCAGGTGGAGTGGGGCTATTTGTGGGAGGTGCTTGGACGGTTTGGGTTCGGGGAGGGACTGATTAATTGGGTCAGACTATTGTACCAGGCCCCAAAAGCTGGCGTTAGGACAAACAGGATAATGTCAGATTATTTCAGACTACATCACGGGACCAGACAGGGATGCCCACTCTCCCCATTGCTGTTCGCGCTGGCCGTAGAGCCATTGGCAATTGCGTTGAGAGCTGCAAAGAGGTGGAAGGGAATGACTAGAGGGGTGGTGGAACACAGGGTCTCTCTCTATGCGGACGACCTGCTCCTGTACGTGTCAGACCCACTGGCCGGGATGGAAAATATACTGGAAACATTGAGGAAGTTTGGCCGGTTCTCAGGGTGCAAATTAAATATGGCCAAGAGTGAGATGTTTGTGGTGCAGGCAAGGGGCCAGGAGAATAGACTGAAGGAGCTGCCATTTAGGCTGGTTGAGGAAAGTTTCCGGTACTTGGGGATACAGGTGGCACGAGACTGGGGCAGGTTGCATAAGTTAAATTTGACGAGAGTAGTGGAACAAATGAAGAGGGAGTTTCGGAGATGGGTTGCACTCCCGCTGTCACTGGCAGGGAGGGTGCAGACTGTAAGGATGACAATCCTCCCTAGATTCCTGTTCATCTTCCAGTGCCTCCCGATCTTTATCTTTGCTAGCCCTAACTCTGACTGTCTCAGTAGCTGGGTCCCGAGAGAGCAGGAAACCTAGTGCGCTCTGGCTTAATAGTGGTAGTGTCCTGTCTGGTGATTGGCTGTACTGTGTTGTATGCTTACTGGTCATCCTATGTGTCAATTACTGCCTGTTTGCATCTTATTATATGCATGAGTGGATATTCTGACACTCCCCATGTCTGGGTGGGTTTCACCCCCACAACCCAAAGATGTGCAGGTTAGGTGGATTGGCCACACTAAATTGCCCCTTAATTGGAAGAGAAAAATAATTGGCTACTTTAAACTTGTAAAGAAAAATGGGAAAAAAAGATGAAGGAAAGGTCATTGATGGAACAGCTGAAGATACTTAGGTTTGGGTCACCACACTGACGAACCTCTCCAGCAATGTCCTGGTTGGCCTCCAACAACCAAAACCATCTTTGTTTGTGCTGGGTATGACTCGCGCCAGTGGAGAGCTTTCTTCCCTAATTCTCATCAGTGTTACTTAGGCTCCTTAATGCCACACTGGATCAAATGAATTCATGATGCCAAAGGTAATCTCTCACCTCACCTCACCTCTTGAATTCAGCACTTTCGTCCGTGTTTGAACCAGGGCTGGAATGAAGCCAACAGAATGGTCTCGCAGAACTAACTCATTAACTGAATGATGACGGGGAGTAAAATGAACAATCTCCTTTTTATGACACCCGTAATCAGATGGGCACAGAAAATCAGTATGTGTCACAGTCAGTGTGAAATAAATGATAGTTATTTTATGTTTATTTTCTGTTTTTCATTACATTTTAATTAGGAGTTAGTCAGTCTGGTGCTGTCGGAACTTGCTGAAGAAGAGGACGTTTTATTTTCTGTTGGAAAGACTCGTTGGCAGAACTCCCAACAGGCTTATCACCCTCTCTTCTTGGAAATTGGGTGCGGATCTGGAGCCATAGTTCTGAGCTTGCTGCATTTCTTCTTACAAGTGGGTATTAGCAATTTATTTTCATTTAAAGACCCTTTTTTTCCAATTAATTATAGATTTGAACTGGAACTTTGCCATCAAAATGTTCAAATCTTTTTCAATTAATGTTTAATGCTCTCTGTCTATTCCATTGATCTATTTGAAAACAATGTTGGCACTGACTCACCTAATTCGTTTGAAGCTCTGGAGGAAAATGATATTCAATATTCATGCTTTTAAAAAATGTTTTCCTCGTTTGTGGTTTGGTTGTGTGACGCGCCATCCTTAATGGTCAACCTTAGTCAAACCAAACACTCTCAGTAATTCTGAAAACTTTATATCTAATTAATTATTTTATGAATCCATAACATCCAATGAGAAATATTAATGTTGGTAAGCCTGAAAAACATCTCCATATACTTCTCGGTTTTCACTTCCTTTTCAATGGCCAAAGTTTTATGTCCCACCTTCCGGCATGGGTACGTAAATTGGGCAGAATGATAGGAGGCACCATACCTGTTTAAACTAGGGGCTGGTTTAGCACACTGGGCTAAACAGCTGTCTTGTAATGCAGAACAAGGTAGCAGCACGGTTCAATTCCCGTACCAGGCTCCCCGAACAGGTGCCGGAATGTGGCGACTAGGGGCTTTTCACAGTAACTTCATTGAAGCCTACTTATGACAATAAGCGATTACATAGATACATAGAAGATAGGAGCAGGAGGAGGCCTTTTGGCCCTTCTAGCCTGCTCCGCCATTCGTCACGATCATGGCTGATCATCCAACTCAATAGCCTAATCCTGCTTTCTCCCCATAGCCTTTGACCCCATTCTCCCCCAAGTGCTATATCCAGCCGCCTCTTGAATATATTCAAATGTTGTCTTGTTATGTTGTCTACCTGCCTTTGCTGGAGTTTTACCAGTAGTGTGGAGGTGTTGGGTGGCCTTGAAATTCTGATTTTCTTGCTTTCCTTTCTTCTGCTTCTGTCTTGCCTCTTTATTTCCCTTTTCACCATTGCCATCTCTGCAGTTCTCACCTGACCTTTCATTCTTTCTCTCTACTTCCCCTCCGCACCTCTCTCTATCTCTCGCTGTCCTCTGTATTCTTCCTTTTGTCTCTTTTGTGCCACCTTCCCTTCTCCCTCCTCATCTCACCTTCTCGCACTTATTCTTCCCCTACCCCTCATCTGCGTGTCTGAAATAAAAACTGAAAACACATGAGAAAGAAAGAGAGTTAACGTTTCGGGGCCGTGACCTTTTGCTGTTTCTCTCACTACTGATGCTGCCACACATGCTGAGTGTTTCCAACATTTTCTTGTTTTTATCTCGCATCTTCTTGTTGTTTCTCTTCTGCTTCTCGTTGTTCGATCTGTTAAGTAAAATACACATCTCGCCTTCATAGTATAATTATTTCCTCATGTAATAATTTCATTTGGTTTTCCAAATTCTGCCGTTTAATTTCAACATAAGCCTGCTGCCCTACCCCAGTCTCCTGAATTGCCATTTTGCTTCATTGCTTTTCCTGATTTAATTGTTTTATTTTGCAGAGTCGTGCTGTGGCAGTGGATAAAAGTCAGGAAGCTGTGGACCTCACCAGACAAAATGCCGAGAGGTAATGAAAGGGCCCCTTAGATCATATAGTGTTGAAAAGCTGTTCACAAATTGACTGAAATTGTTCTTTGTTCTCCCGCCTGAGCTGAAGCCCCTCTGATTTGCGCTCGACCTGCAAGCGGGAATCCAGAGACGATTTACTGGTCCTTGCCATGAAAATGTATGCATGGCAGGGATTGCGAGGGACTCCTCAATGGGGACCTGATAGCGAGGTCCAGTGATTGGGCACCCTCCCCAGCGATGCAATTCTGCCTCCCACCACAGGATTTGCTGGGTTACCCAACCCCACCCCCAGTGTACAAGGGTGAGCTGACATTTCACCCGATTCAGCCTCCCATTACAGAGACCCGCCAAAAGAGGCCCCCAGTGACCCCCGATTCAGAGGCCTATTTCCATACATATATATGTATTTCTGATTATATACTGAGCAATAGTTTCTTATGATTGAGCGTTGAGAATCAGTTAACAAAGTTCAGTGACTGCATAATGAGACATTATACCAACCTCCATCTGCTTTTTCAGGTAGACATTAAGGATTTCTCAGCACTATGTGTGAAGTCACATATACTGGGGAGTTCTCATGCTGTTCTAGCGCAATATTTAACTCATGTTCTGTGTAAGTCTGGGCCCTCTCCCGGCGGTTGTGCAAGAGCTTCTCCTTCGGAGAAATATAGAGGGCATCATTAGTTGCACGTGTGGTTCACAGTGGGAGCGAGGTGTGAAGGAAGGGTTGGGGTGGGGGTGTTGAAGGGAGAGTGGGGGTGATGGGAGAGTTGGGGGCCACATGGAGAGTTGGAGGGTGCGTGCCCGCATGGAACGGAAAGGTCTCGGGGGGGGGGGGGGGGGGGGGGGGGGGGAGGCCGAGGCATTGATGCCAACTCACCCGTGCCGCCCGGTGTAAGTCGTTGACCTTCTTACGGCACTGGAGGCCAGTCCTCCTGGTCACACTCCCAGAGCTCCCAGCTACCGCTACTTTGTCCCAGGTGGCACTGGCTGCCCTGTGGTCACACTCCAAGATCCTCGGGAGAACAGGACATCCCTCCTGGCCTCGACCGCACCTAGGACCCTCGCCAGGTCCGCATCATTGAATCTTGGAGCCAGTCCTCTCAGCGTCATGGCTGTGAGCTGAATGGGGCTAGCTGAGCAAGCGCTGTTTTAATGCTGCTCGACCTTGTTAGCGGGGGGCTGGCATGCACGGTCCTGGCGAATCAGCCTTAATTTGCGTCCAGAAGCCCTTGTCAAGTGGACCAATTAATGTTGAATAGCGTTGCTGGCCTCGCTGGACCGAGCGCCATTCCTGCGCACTACCACATTTAGAAATCTTTCCGGAGAATCGCGCCCTGAATAAAAGTAGAGTGAATGATCAATGTCATTAAAACAGATTATCTGGTCAATTATGTCACTATTGCTCGTGCACCCACCCCCCACTTTCCCCACCGCCTCTTTTACCCGCCCCTTCAATCATGCATGATATGTTTTTCCCTTTCCAATTACAAATATCCTCCAATATATATGTGTGCAGCACGGGTCATTAATATTAACAGCAGCAAAGATATAATCCAGTGTTAGTTTGTGCATGCCCTACAGATGATCCCATCACGACTATTAAACAAACCAGAGAGTACAAATTTTACTCCAACTGCATTACATATAATTATTAATTTGGCAGGAAAATATCCCATCAGTTATTTATAACACTGTGCGGATGATAACGCTGATTTTGGTGACTGCCTCAGCCCTCATTAATATATTCTGCACATTGCATCACATGGACAGGATGGCAGCAAATTCGAATGGGGGGGTGGAAAATTGACACTTGAAAATTAAAACGGTACAAGATCTTTTCTGTTTTGTCGAAAACTTGGAAGATTTTCCCTTGCTTGGGTGTATGATATTATTCAGTATAGTTACTGCATACAAAGATTTTCGCAGGGCAGGAAGATCAAATTACTCCAGAGCAACAGATTGGGATGATTGAAGAACATAGACCTTCACAGTTAGTGAGAAGAGTTGGGGTCCTTGGTGTTTCTCTTTGACACAGCTTTTCAGAGGCCAGAGCACAAAGACTGAGTGGTTCACAGTTGTATCTGTGTTTTCCTGATCAGCAAGTTTGAAAACTCTGCTGATTGCTGCTTCTCACTACAATATATTTTCAGTATCTACTATGCAACGCAACTTTATCACAATATTTCAGAAAACTTGAAAAGCACCTGATAAAGTGGGACAATAGGTAAGTGGACAAAGGACAAGATTAAAGTCAATAGAAAGGACTCTGGAGAATCATGTGCATTGTAAAACAGAGTACTGATTTACTTTGAGTCCATTAAGCACTTCTGTCCCGGCAATTTCATGCCACAAAGCTTGTTTAGTAAACTTTCATTCGAAACAAAGTAAACACAATTCCAGCCATGATTCCATCCTCTGTTTGCAGGATAGTTATGGACAACAAAGACCATCTAGCCCAGCTAATCTCTTCCATCCAAACAACATGTGAACATGTGTATTGGGGGTGGGCCATTCGGCCCCTTGAACCTGCTCAGCACCAAGAAATTGTGTGATGTTAGGAAAGTGGCTACAAAGAAATCACATTTATAAAATAATTCAACTTTGTAGCCAATACAACTGTACCATTCTGACGTCCCAACCCACAATGGCCTCTGCTCCTTGTACGCTAATGACACCAACCCCAGGATTTGGCAACAGACGTGCCAGCCACTCAGGAAAAATGGACATTGAATTGTTGATTGGATTTTTCAAAGAATGATTCATGGCACACAAACTCAGACCTGCCTTAATTCAAGAACTGGCTTAGATCATAAGGCATAAGAGCAGAATTAGACCATTCGGCCCATCGAGTTTGCTCTACCATTCAATCATGGCTCATATGTTTCTCATCCCCATTCTCTTGCCTTCTCCCCATAACCTGTGATCCGTTATTAATCATGAACCGATCTGTCTCTGTCTTAAAGACACGCGTCCACAGCGTTCTGCGCAAAGTGTTCCACAGATTCACCATCCTCTGACTGAAGTAATACTTCCTCATCTCTGTTTTAAAGGATCGTCCCTTCAGTCTGAGGCTGCCCTCGGGTTCTAGTTCTTCCTATTAGTGGAAACATCATCCGCACGTTCACTCTATCTAGGCCTCGCAGTATCCTGTAAGTTTCAATAAGACTCCCCCTCATCCTTCTAAACTCCCAACGAGTACAGGCCCAGAGTCCTCAACAGCTCCTCATATGACAAGCTCTTCATTCCAGGGATCATTCTTGCGAACCTCCTCTGGACCCTTTCCAAGGCCAGTATATCCTTCCTTAGATACGGGGCCCAAAACTGCTCACAATACGCCAAATGGGGTCTGACCAGAGCCTTATTCAGCCTCAAAAGTACATCCCTGCTCTTGTATTCTAGCCCTCTCAACATGAATGATAAGATTGCATTTACCTTTCTACCCGCTGATTGAACCTGCACGTTAACCGTAAGAGAATCTTGAACTAAGGCTCCCAAGTCCCTTTGTGCTTCTGATTTCCTAAACCTTTCCGCTTTAGACAATAGTCTGTGCCTCCATTCTTCCTACCAAAGTACATAAGCTCACACTTTTCCACATTGTATTCCATCTAGCACTTCTTTGACCACTTTCCTAGCCTGTCCAGTCCTTTCGCAGGCCCCCCCCCCCCCCCCCCCCCCCCCCCCCCCCCGGCTTCCTCAATACTACCTGTCCCTCTGCATATATTTGTATCATCTGCAAACTTAGCAATAGTGCCCTCAGTTCCTTCTTCCAGATCGTTTATGTTTATTGTGAAAAGTTGTGGTCCCAACATCGACCCCTGAGGCACACCACTAGCCACTGGCTGCCATCCTGAAAAAGACCTCTTTATCCCCACTCTCTGCCTTCTGCCAGTCAGCCAATCCTCTATCCATGCCAGAATCTTACTCTTAATACCATGGGCTCTTATTTAACGGCCTGCTATACGATACCTTGTCAAAGGGCTTCTTGAAATTTAAATAGATCATGTCCATGTTCTCCTTTTTCTACCATCCTTGTTACTTTCTCAAAGAATTCTAACAATTTGTCAGACATGACCTCCCCTTAACGAAACCGTGCTGATTCAGACTCAGTCTTACATTTATTTTGATGACTCCCAGGATTCTCAAGCTACTGGTACATCAACTACATCAACACATGTCATCAGACTTGTGTCTGCTTTCGGGCATAATTTCTGTTTCCGTTAGGCGAGGAGACGAGGACCCGTGGGCACAGCCTTAGAATTAGAGGGGGTAAATTCAGAACAGAAATGCGGAGACATTTCTTCAGCCAGAGAGTGGTGAGCCTGTGGAATTCATTGCCGCGGAGTGCAGTGGAGGCCGGGACGCTAAATGGCTTCAAGGCAGAGATAGAGATAGGCAGAGATAAATTCTTGATGTCGCGAGGAATTAAGGGCTACGGGGAGAATGCTGGTAGGTGGAGTTGAAATGCCCATCAGCCATGATTGAATGGCGGAGTGGACTCGATGGGCCGAATGGCCTTACTTCCACTCCTATATATATTATTATTATTATAATGAAAATTCAGACTGCTGTTCATATATTGCTTTAAATTCAATTGGAGACATGTACAGTATTTAATTTTGTGGCATTAAATCCCACCCTCCCACTGCACACCAAGATTCTCCCCACACACCCCCACCCCCTGCGCCTCCCCATATTCTCTTCCCCCGGCCTCATCCCTCCCCCACTACACACACCCATCCCTGACCTCATCCCCCATCCCACACATCCTCAAATCATCACCTCATCCCTCCCAATCCCACACATTCCCACCCCCTCACTTCACATATCCCACCCCTACCCTCTCGCCTCACTGTCCCACAAAACCTGGACATTCAGTCTAACTGCTTTATGCCAGTGGTCATGCTCCATATGAGTCTCTTCTGACCGTACTTCATTATACACTATTAGCATATCTATTCCCATATCCCTTATTTGCTTATTTATCTGCTCCTCCAAACATCTATACTAATCACCTCAACTACTCCATATAGCAACAGGAAGAGAGGGACCAGTTACCCACCTATTTTCCACACCTTTTACTGCCACCAAACCTTGAGTCAGCCTGGAGAGGGTTGGCAGTGGTCTCAGAGTCAGACTAATGAAGTTGTTTTAAACAGGGAGGGTGACCTATTTTAATCGAAGGCCTCAGCAAAAAAAATAATTTAGATCTTTAGAATTCCCCTGCCTCCATTAATTCAGACTATTCCTTTTCTAATGCTGCAGTAGATGTCCCACAGCAGCTCTGACCTCCCCTCGCAATAGCAGACTTCCTTTTGGTGACCAAGATACGAACAGAGGTCCACATTGAAAAGAAAAAGAAAGACATGAGTTTATGCAGCACATTTTCTGACTAGGATCTCCCAAAACACTTCACAGCTAACCAAAGGTTTTTGAAGTGTAACTGCTGTTGTAATGTGGGAGACATAGCAGTCAATTTGCACGGAGCAAAACCCCACAAACAACAATGTGATAATGACCATGAACATGTTAGGAACATTGATTGAGGGATAAAAATTGACTCCCCTGCTCATCACTGAAATAGTGCGATGGGATCTTTTATACCCACCAAACAGGGCAAATTTCCAGGTTAACTTTCAAACTATTGTTCAAATTCAAACCAGGCAGGTGGACTTTGATTGCTCTAGGCATTGCCCTGGGGAATGTACCAGGGACTGGCTGCCCGTCATGCCTTTGTTTTTTGAACTTTTGAATTTGAACAATAGCTTTGCAGTTAATTGTCCCGTGATGTATTTTCCACCTGCCAACCAATCAGCACTCTCTTTTCATGCAGTGTAAACTATTGCTCCCTTTCTTGTATCTGACCTTGTGATCTGTCCGGATGAGAGCAAATCAAAAAGCTGAGACTGAATCTTTTTTGTCAGCAATTCTCAAGTTCTGTACTATATATAAACAGTTCTTATTCCATATAGGCAGGCAGTATCTGATTTCTAAGTTACTGTGAACGAAATATTTTTGATAGTGTCTTCTTTCTTTTCAATCATATTGTCATTTTATCCAGTTGCACATCAGCCCAGATAACTTAAATTTGATTGCTAATCAGATTCCAAGTTTTTTTTTTTGCTTAATTTGTTTCCATTCCAAATACCTAGCCAACAGAAGAGAAGAAATATTTTCACACGACAGGGAACTGCTTGTTGTGAAAATATCAGATTGCACAATTGTGTTTTTGTTCTTTTCCTGTTGAGACCTGTTTTTGGAACTGCAACATCCGGCCTTGGGTGTCATTCAGCATTCAATCCTGCTGCTGCTCTGAGGTTTCTGGAAAGCAACAGTATTTCCATTCTTACATATAGTTGTTGGAAGTACTTCTGGAGCAGTTGAGGGTACACAGGCAGATCCAGTACCCCTCAAAAGGGAGGAAAGTGCACAAGCAGATGCTGCAGCAGGCTGAGAGGCAGGTAGCAGACTAAAGAAGAGAATACAAGAGCATCAGGAAACAAAAATATAATATCAGCATGGTTCCAAAAGGGAAAGTCTTGGTTAAATGTTAGAAGAAGTAACAGAGAGAGTAGACAAGGGTAATGCAGAAAATGCAACTCATCTAGATTTTCGAACGGCCTTTGATTACGTGTCACCAATAAAAAGTCCAATAAGGTGGGGTTCGGGGACAAGTGGCAAAATGGAATGGAAGCCGAAAGACAGAGTAGAGGTAAAGGGTAGTTATTCCAAGTGTTAGAAGGTGGGATGTGGGGCAGAATTTTTCACTTTGAGACTAGTTGCGGTGGCGAGCATGGGAACGTGGAGTGTTTCAGACTGCAGAGGATGGCAGGAAAAAAAGCTAAATCTTCCAGCCCCAACCTCATTAATTATGCAGACGGGTGTTTTAATTAGCCCGTTTTAGGACACAATATGTTCTAGACCCACAAATGTGCTCGAGACTCTGTGGTCGTGGGGAAAGGATCTTGTAGTGAATATTGACGAGGAGACCTGGGGCACTATCTGGGAAAATGTCAGTAGAATCTCGGTCTGTAATAGAACGCAAGAGACCCAACTTAAAATATTGCACCGCCTGCATGTTACACCAAGTTTAAGACACAGGATAGACCCCGCTACATCCTCCGTGTGCCAAAAATACAAACTAGTGAGAGGAGACAATTCACACTGTGGCTGGTCCTGTGTCAAAATTAAATTCGACTGGTTGGGCATACTTAAAGAGCTTGGTAAGATATTTTATACAACCGTAAGAGTTTGATCCTTTGTTCTTGGTTATGGGGCCCCAGACAAAAAGATGATTGACGATCGATCCTGCCGCCAGCAGAGGGGCCAGATGCCGATCCCGTTTACTTCCCGACACTGTATTCTTTGCCTCATCGGTAACTCTGCTACCACCGGTGCGAGGTGGAGAATTCAGCTCAAAGTATTCTGAGCTATATTAACAGGGGCATAGGGTACAGAAGCAAAGTGGTTATGCTGAACTTATACAAGACACTAGTTAGACCTCAGCTGAAGTATTGTGTACAGTTCTGGGCGCCACACTGTAGGAAGGATGTGAACACATTGGAGAGAGTGCAGAAGAGGTTTACAAGAATGGTTCCAGGGATGAGAAACTTCAATTATGAGGATAGATTGGAGAGGATGGGACTGTTCTCCTTGGAGAGAAGAAGGCTAAGGAGATTTGATAAGAGATGTCCAAAATCATGAGGGGGCTGGACAGAGTAGATAGGAAGAAACTGTTCCCTCTCATGAAAGGATCAAGAACGAGAGGGCACAGATTTCAAGTGATTTTCAGAAGAAGCAAATGTGATGTGAGGAAAACAGTTTCAAACAACGTGTGGTTCAGGTCTGGAATGCACTGCTGGGAAATGTGATGAAGGTAGCTTCAGGCGAGGCATTCAAGAAGGCATGTGATGGTTAATAGGAAAAGTGTGCAGGGGTATGGGGAAAAGGCAGGGAAATGGCCCTCGTTTGGAGAGTCAGCCTCCTTCTATGTCGTAACAATTCTGTGATTCAAACCTGTTCTGTCATGCAGTTAGATCATACATGATCTGCTCACCTCTCCTAATAGCTATTTCTTTATCTCAGTGTCAGTTTTTGTCTGATTACACTTCAGTGAAGAACCATGGGGCATTCTTCTGTGTTAAAGTGGGGCAGCACGGTAGCATGGTGGTTAGCATAAATGCTTCACAGCTCCAGGGTCCCAGGTTCGATTCCCGGCTGGGTCACTGTCTGTGTGGAGTCTGCACGTCCTCCCCGTGTGTGCGTGGGTTTCCTCCGGGTGCTCCGGTTTCCTCCCACAGTCCAAAGATGTGCGGGTTAGGTGGATTGGCCATGCTAAATTGCCCTTAGTGTCCAAAAAAGTAAGGTGGGGGGGGGGGGTTGTTGGGTTACGGGTATAGGGTGGATACGTGGGTTTGAGTAGGGTGATCATTGCTCGGCACAACATCAGTGCAAGCTGTTATGGCAGTATCATTTTTACTGAGTGTTGCTTAATATACTTGTTTAATGTTAAAGAAATAAGTTTGTCATTTCATTTGCAAACTCAGTTAGACAGAATGTACATTCTTCGATCATTGTTGTTGAGATGACCCCTGCATTGGTACATGATCTGTTCCCGTAAGTACTCACTGTTCAACCCCTAGCTCTTGCCACATTTGTATTTAAGGAAATGATCAGTGATGTTGAACTTGAGGAAAACCCTCAGATCAAAATCCCAAATCCTAAGCAAGGGAATTTCATTTGGTAGCAGTGTCCTTGACTTCAGGTGACAAGTTAAGCAATTGAATTTCCTGCATGGGTGAATAATCTAATCTTTCCATTCCACTGGGAAATTGTGAATGGCAAATACAGCCATTTTGCAAATTGCTTGGAATCTAATAGGGGCAGCACGGTAGCATTGTGGATAGCACAATCGCTTCACAGCTCCAGGGTCCCAGGTTCGATTCCGGCTTGGGTCACTGTCTGTGCGGGTGCTCCGGTTTCCTCCCACAGTCCAAAGATGTGCAGGTTAGGTGGATTGGCCATGATTAATTGCCCTTAGTGTCCAAAATTGCCCTTAGTGTTGGGTGGGGTTGCTGGGTTACGGGGATAGGGTGGAGGTGTTGACCTTGGGTAGGGTGCTCTTTCCAAGAGCCGGTGCAGACTCGATGGGCCGAATGGCCTCCTTCTGCACTGTAAATTCTATGATTCTATGATCACTATTTATTTTGGTGACTCTGGCTGGCAGGGGAAAGAGTCATGAAATTGGGAAGATAAAAGACTGGGCAACAAATCTAAATCACATCCTGAACACCCTGAATTAAAGCACATTATGGGAACGATCTTGTCAATTCTCGTGCTAGCCTGTCTCTCGAGATTCACAGAGACACTTTACCTCTGCCAGATTGTATTTGTTGATGTGAGGGAATGGCTGCGCTATTTTCCTCACGATTCATGGCAGCTTTGAGAAGGCTCAGTCAGCTGAAAAATAAAAATAGCCTCTTCTATATCTTCTAGCTATTGAAAAGGCACGTCTCTCTCAATTTTGAGTTTGTGAAATTGAGACAAAAATCTTTATCTTGCCTTGAAGCCTTCAGCTTTTCTTCTGTCAAATGTATTGAGTACAGGCGACAATACAAAAACAAATGCCTCTACCGTGTATGGTAGTGTAGTGCTTATGGTACTGAACCTCAAGCCTAAGGCTCGAGTTCAAAAACTACCATGGCAAATTTAAAATTGAATTTAGTACATCTGGTACTCTGTGGACTAGCCTGTTACTGTGTCAATGGCTGATATTGTTTCTTCTTTCACTGGTACCTTTTCGAGAGCATGTGATATATAGATTTTTTTTAATTTATACCGGTGGCCACACCTGCACATTACATTGACACTGAAACCCACATTCATTCTGCACGTGAATAGAAAATAAAATGGAAACTAGAGTACACTGGAATAAGCACATGTAGACATAACAATGCGGGGGGGGGCAGATTTTGGAGCAGGGATAATATTTCTAACGTCTAATTGGAGGAAATTTCTCATCCACTGCTGGATGTTGGACAAGCAGTTTGATAATTTTGACACTGGGGGAGTTGGAAGAGGTGGTGGTGATACAGAGCAGGGTGTCATCAGTGTGCATGTGGAAATAAAGTCAATCAGCTGGCATTGTTGAGGGACAGCATGTAAACTAAAAATAAGAAGGGGACAATGGAAAGGTTTAAAGGAAACAACAGGAGCAATTGAATTCGAAAAATCAAGAGTGCGACGAATTGGGGCGCACTGATTTCTTGATCTAACTCTTTGATCCATGTTCCTGTTGAGAAAGGCCTCACACTGGGAATGAATTAACCTTGCTTGAAAGGAAATTGATTTGTCTCAAGCAAGAGAATCTGATTATTAAAGTATGCATAATACAGGATAGGCCATTTCTTTCACCGATGGATAAGAATCATGCAATGCCATAATCATTTATTTCCCGGTTGCATCTGCAGGTTGTGTGTTCAGCACAGACTTCAGGAATTGCAGCTTGATGTACTGTCAGGTAAGTAAAACTAAAGGCGTGGCAAATTATCATTTAACTTTGTGTTTATACATTTTGATTCCCTGTCACGTCAGGGACTACCTCTCCTCCCTTACTTTAATAACACGGCAAAAATGTGATCAAGCTGGCACCATCATTGGAGTTTCCGGTGCCGCACTGAGTTTTGCAGCGGGATTCCCCTCTCTTACCTTGAATTGGTGACTGGGACACGACAAAGATTGTCTCTCGAACTTTGCTGGGGGAGTAGAAAATCCAGGTGGACAGCAGATCTTAAAGAGGAAGGAAATTTAGGCAGCACTGCTACTTTTGATAAAAGCAAAATACTGCGGACGCCGGAAATCTGAAATAAAACCATAAAATGATGGACAAACTCAGCAGCTTCTGTGGAGAGAGAAACCGAGTTCATGCGTTGAGTCCAGTTAGACATTTCCACAGGAGGATCCAGGCAAGAGTCATATGGAGTTGAAACACGGGCCAGGTTTTCCATGCTCCCTGCGGCGTGTTTTGAAGTGGTGGGGGCAGCCCGCCATTGGCCCAATCTCTACAGCCCCCTCCCCGCTGGAAGACCCGCTGCAGGGGCTGCCAGCGAGACCAGCTGGAAAATTCCAGCCGTGAACTCTGTTTCTCCCTCCACAGCAGAACTGCTGAGATTATCCAGCATTTTCCGTTTTTATTTCTGCTGCTTTTGATGTTGGTCCAAAACTACGCAATGGAAATGAAAACGGTGAAGTGATGTTAAACCTGTATAGTAACTTGGTTGGACCACACTTGGGAGTACTGTGAGCTGTCCTGGTCTCCATATCTGAGAAAGCAATTCGAAGCACTGGGAGAACGTGCGGAAAAAAAAACATGTACAAGATTTTAAGGAAAGTCTTAATAAGCGGGACTTCTTTTCTCAAGGGAAGAGAAGGCTGAGGGCTGACCTGAAAGAGGCCTTTAAAATGATGATGGATTTGATAAGGTAGATGAAGAGAAGATAGCCCTACTTGTGGGGGAGATCGGAATAGACCATAAATTCAAGATAGTCACTCACCAATCCAATAAAGAATTCACGATAGATTTCTCCACTCAGAGAATGGTTAAAATGTGGAACTTGCAACCACTTGAAGTATTTAAGGCAAAGACCATCGATGTATTTATGGGGAAGCTAAATAACGACATGAGGAAGAACGGATATACTGGCAGGGTTGGTGACATTGGTGACTGAGGCTTATTTAAAATCATGTAAGCCATTTAAATGTGTACCAGCACTTGCTTGTGGTCCAGTCACACCGTCGGCCCCATAATTCGGCACGCGAGTTCCTGACGATGCAGCGTGCCTGCTCCTTGCAGAGCACTGCAGGATCAGCACAGTCTCCGAAACTGACGGCTGTGGTGTTGAGTTGCCAGAGTCACCACTGTTGTGTGGGCATGCTGAACGTACGGTTTAGTTTCGTATTTGTTCACTATGGAAATTCCCAGCGCAGGCCTTCCCCACATTCTTGCACCTTCAGAGCATGTAATGTCAGTGGATGCAAATGACAGATGCTGCAAATTAATCAAATACATGCTTGGCCAGTATCAGGTTATTTTACTTCGTGGTAACAGATTGGGTTACAGATTCTTAGAAGCGACTATCAGCAGCATCATCTTAGTGGGCCACTTTCACTTGTGCAATCTTTCTATTCCTTTGCAGCTTTGTTAAATTGTATATGTCAGCTGGGCCTGACAATATTTGGTTATTGTGGCTTTATGGAAAATAAATTGACGTGCTTATTTTTTTTTCTAACTGCTTAATAAATGAGAGAACTTGCAATTATATAGCAAACATCAGGATGTCTCAAGACGCTTTACAGCCAATTCTGTACTCTTGAAATGTACTCCCTATTGTGATGAAGGAAATGTGGCAGCCAGTTTGCACATTTAGCTCCCACCAACAATAATGTGATGATGATCCGATATCCGGTTTCAGTGATGATGTTTGCCTTGTATTTTGCAGATGATACTGCTGTACTAAACCAAACATTGAACAGGGTTCATGAAATCCTGCTTACTTTTAAGAACTTTATGGTGGTACTAATGGTGATTCATCAGGTGTTGGGATTTTGATTTGTCATTGGTTAATTCAGAAGACTGAGCTGCATAAGGTGGAGATGCGATGAACCTAGCAGTTAGGAGCAGAAGTAGGCCATTTGGCCCGTTCAAACAGATCATGGCTAGTCATCTACTTCTCTGCCATTTTCCCCACTATCCCCATATTCCTTATTTCAATATCTTGATGTCAACTATCGATTTCTGTCTTGAACATGCTCAATGAGTGAACTTCCGTAGCCCTCTGGGGTAGAGAATTCCAACTACCATTAGAGTAAGAAATTCCTCCTCATCTCAAGTGTTTAATGGCCTACAATTGCAGCAAGACGTTGTTACTCCTATACTCAAATCGCCTTAAAGTGAAAGCCAACATACCATTTACTTTCCTAATTGCTTGCTGCACAATGCCTGCCACCTTCTGGTGACTCATGAACCGGGACATTCGGGTCCTTTTGGGTGTCGGCACTTCCCCACCTCTCACCATGTAAGAAATATTCTGTCTTTACTACCAAAGTGGATAACTTCACAATGGAGAGAGAAAAGCCAGGATTGAAGCTCAGATAAGCTGGAAAATCAGCAAACGCACCAAAAATAGGAAGAATTTTGAGTAACTGTGAACAGCCAGGTAGATGTGATTACGGCACAAGTTCAAAGATAGCTCAAACGGGGATCCTAGAAACAAAAATGACACACCTATGAGATTATTTCTTAGCTGATTCCGCAAGCTGCAGAGAAAACCCATGGGATGTGATAGACCACAGGTTGTTCCATCGGCATTACTATCTGTCTGTAGGTTGCTCCTCATGTCTGTGAAAAAGTATTTTACCCAAAAGCGTCCGGATAATTGTTTGGACAATGCTCACTTCCTGCCATCTGCTTTGAGCCGGGAAAGGCTGACCAGCAGATATCTTCGACAGCTTGTCGATATTTTGGGCTGTAGGTTTGTACGCCAGCTATCTCAAAATTGATTCAGGTTCGTGAGATAAACAAAGACCAGGCAGTTTAATTCACTTTGTTTGACAAGCAGAAGTTGTCAGGCTGTGGGCTGTTTTTGTAAGTCAATCTCTGAGGCCATCCAGACTAGGAAGTTAATCAGTGGCTTGCTGATAGAGAATTCAAGAGAAATTACTTTACGCAAGAGTGGTTAAAATGAGGAACTCCCTACCCCACAGAGTAGTTGAGGCGAATAGTAGCAATACATTTAAGAGGAAGTGAGGTAGGTACATGAGGGAGAAGGGAATAGATGGACACGTTGATGGGATTAGATGAAGAAAAATATGGGAAGGCTTGAGTGAAGCACGAAGAACGGAATGAATCTGTTAGGCCAAATGGACTGTTTTAGTGCTGTAAGAGCTTTGTAATTTCATAGATAGATTTCGCAGTGCAGAAAGAGGCCATTCAGCCCATCGAGTCTGCACCGGCCCTTGGAAAGAGCACCCTACCTAAGCCCACACCTCCATTCTATCCCCGTAACCCCACCTAACCTTTTTTGGGCGCTAAGGGCAATTTAACATGGCCATTTCACCTAACCCGCACGTCTTTGGTCTGTGGGAGGAAACCCACGCAGACACGGGGAGAACATGCAGACTCCGCGCAGACAGTGACCCAAGCCAGGAATCGAACTGGGACCCTGGAGCCGTGAAGCAACTGTGCCAACTACTGTGCTGCCCGTTTTGCTTTGTATTGTTAGCAATAGCCAAGTAAGATGTAAGCATGTTTCAAGATTATAGAGTGGTGTTAGCACAGATAAATGTTTTTTACCGAGAGTTCATGGAGATCAGTTTGTGATTACCTTGTTCTGCGAACTGAGGATCTAGTGACACAAAAATAGGTAGGAAAACAAGTTGTGAGGAGGACCTAAGGAGTGTGCAGAGGGGTATAGATGATTTAAGAGAGTAGGCAAAACATTGGCAGGTGGAGTACAATGTGGGAAAACATGAGTTTGTTTGCTTTGGCAGAAAAATAGAAAAGCGAAATATTGTTTAAACGGAGAGAGACTGCGGAATTATGGGGGATCTGCGTGTCCTTGGACATGTAGCGTAAAACGTTAACTCGCAGATACAGCAAGTAATTAGGAAGGAAAATAGAATGTTGGCCTTCATGGCTTTTGGTGTGAAGTATAAAAGTAGAGAAGTCCTGTTGCAGCTGTACAGGACATGGGTAAGATTGCATCCAGTGTACTGTGCACAGATTTGGTCTCCTTACTTAAGAAGGGATACACTTGCATTAGGAGCAGTTCAGAGATGGTTCACTAGCCTGATTCCTGGGTTGAAGGGGTTGTCTGAAGAGGAAACGTTGAGGAGCTTGGACCTTTTCTCCTTGAAGTTTAGAAGAACGAGAAGTGATCTTATTGAAACAAGATTCTGAGGGGACTTGACAGGGTGGATGCTGAGAGGATGTTTCCTCTTCTGGGGAATCCAGAATTAAAGGACAATGTGAAACAATGCGTGGTCTTCCATTTAAGACGGATTTGGCGAGGAATTTCTTCTCTCAGGGGATTGTTAGTCTTTGGCATTCTCTTCCAGAGTAATGAAAGTGGGGCCATTAAATACATTTGAGGTCGGGTTATACAAATTTTGGATCTCTGACGGAGTTAAGGGGTTATGGAGAAGGCAGGAAAGTGGATTTGAGGCCTCAATCTGATCAGCCATGATCTTATTGAATGGCAAAGCAAGCCCGAGGGCTGAACAGCCTCCACCTCCTATTTCTTGAATTCTTATGTTCTTAACCCATTTCTAATATTCAATAAATATAACTGAAAAGGATGATTTTAACCCTACTTGCTGAACGGAAACTGGGCACGTGGGGGCTGGTTAAAATCAGCCAGCTTTCATACCTGCCAATCTGCACCCTGCGGATCCCAGAAGGCAGGTTTAATCCTATCATGCTCCAGGCTCCTTCCAACCCCTTCATTACGACCTTCACGAAACTCCCTGTTTGTTGCAACGTCCAGCTTCCCAAAGTTTCATGCCAGTCGCTTGGCCAGCAGTCACTCTGTGATACTTCAGGTGGGTATCTGTCTGGCAGATTGCCAGTGAGGCTTGGAAATTAAAATTGCACAGTCACACTGCCAAGGCCAGGAGGATTAGAGTGTGCACTTTGCAACCAACCAATCCCTCCCCATCTTACTGAAATTGGTGAAGTTTGGTTAATGAGAGTTTTCAAGAAAGGAAGCGAGGTTTAGCAAAGGAAGGGCTTTAAGCATAGGCTCTCTCACTCCAGAAAGGCTGTGAGTTGCTGCATTCCTGAAACTGCAGAGACCTCAATGAATCTACAGTGAAAACCATTGTGTGTGTGTGTGTGGACATGTGTGGGTGTGTGTACACAATGCTGAAGATGTGGATACAGGAGTAGACGTGCAGTGCCACCGCTTGTGATAACCGTCTGGTGCAGTCTGTGGCCAGTGTCAATTACCATCCGGAGAGGACCCCCCCTCCCCCCGTTCAGAACTTGCAACTCTAATGTCTCAAAGATTGACTAAGTTTGCTACTCAAGAGAGTAAGATTGCAAACAGACTGATGGAATCATCTCATGGTTATGAATAGTATGAAGTTCTTTGATGCATTTCAAAGCGATGGGTGTGATATAAATCTGAGTGTCAATTCAGTCATTAATCCAAAACACTGCCGGAAGAGGCTTAGCCCCAATTTTGCCACCTCCCTGAGGTGCAGAGCAGTGATTAGAAACTGAGTGGGATTCAAACCTCCGATGCTCATTCGTACCCCATGGCACCATTGGGGATGAAGTTTAGGTCCCCCATTCCTGGAGAAAGTTTGGAGAGCTGGCTCCAAAATTAGGCACCACCCTGGGTCTTGTTTCCAGCCCTCTCAGAGGCCAGTTGAGGCCCCTAAGTAGCCAAATAATGTTTTCAGCGCTTCTAGTGACGCTGCTGGGACCAGAGGGCTGTATTGGACGCAGGACTTCCTCTGCAGATTGGGATGGCCACCAGATGGCTACAGGGTAAGCTGGCGAAGTGGAGGGCAACTCACTCCCAGGTTTTACACCGGGGGCAGGGACCCACCCCTTCAGACCTTGGTCTACACTGGTATCTTAACAAAAGCAAATAAAATAAAGGAAAGGTCTTGCATTTATATAGCATCTTTCATGACCTCAGGAAGTCCCAAAGTACTTCTCATCCTTGGAAGTGTTGTCATTTTTGTAATGTAGGAAATATGGGAGAGAATTTGCACATAGCAAGGTCTCCCACGCATCACTCAGGTTGTGACCGACAGTAATGCTGTTGATGGATTAATATTGTCCACAGCGCCAGGGTGAACTCCGCTAGTCTTATTAAACTAATAGCATGAGTCCTTTTATGCCTACCCCCGAGCACTTACAGGACATTAGTTTAATGTTGCATCCAAAAGACAGCAGTATTATAAATATTAATCTGCATTTCTGTTTTTCCAACAATACACCCTCAGGCTGAATTTTATATCTCGGCCTCTGGGATAGGACTTGAACCCATGGCCCTCTGACCCAGATGTGATATTAATGGTGTGTTAATTATATTGTTAAGATACACAGATAAAGGGCATTGGTTAATTAAGTACTTAGGGCAATTATAAAAAGAGACTGCTGGAATACTTGTTGGTAGCTGGGAATGTTTTTGAGGCAAAGATAGATCAGTTTTGAACAGTAAAGGAATTAAGGGTTATGGTGAGCGGGCGGGTAAGTGGAGCTGAGTCCACAAAAAAATCAGCCATGGTCTTATTGATTGGCGGAGCAGGCTCGAGGGGCCAGATGGTCGACTCCTGCTCCTAGTTCTTATGTTCTTAAGCAGGCATATGTAATGCTGCATTCTGTAACTAAATCTATGATCAAGGAAAACAAGAGTGCCTTGTTTCAAACTTCAACTGGCATGGGATTGGATTAACAGATGAGAGTGCTACCTACTGAACCATGGCTCAGACACAGCAACAGAAATTCACGATATGGTCAAAAGTGGCGGAATTTAATATGTGCAAAATTAAAAGTGGTGATTAACAATAATTAACAGACTAACAGTAGGAACAGCTGGTGTTTTCTGACCTTTTACAGGATTGCAAGCTGTTGGTAAATAGTTGAAAAAAATGTTTAGGAAGTATATTCCTACAGTATATTTTTTAAAAAACAGAACGAAAAGTTCTGAGTGCATTAAACTAAATCTATTTGCGTGCGGAGGAGGCCTCCTGCATGGGAACCTCCCTCCGGGCCCTCGCCACGGCAGCACTCCCATCCCCACCCAAAAAACACTCCACCAGCCCAGTGGTGACAGCCACCCTCCAATCCTGGAACCAACTGCGGCAGCAATTTGGCCTGTACAAAATGTCGGACAAGGCTCCCATCTGCAACAACCATAGGTTCAAACCAGCACTGAACGACGCCACCTTCAAAAGGTGGAGGCAGGACGGGGGGACACTGACAGTCAGGGACCTATACACGGACGACAGGATCGCAACACTGGACGAACTGACAGAGAAATTTCAGCTAGCTGGGGGGAACGAGCTACGGTACCTGCAGCTCAAAAACTTCCTACGAAAGGAGACAAGGACGTACCCACAACCGCCACGACAGACACTATTGGAAGACCTACTGAACGCAAGTATCCTAGAGAAAGGGAACTGTAGTGACATGTATGACCGACTGGTAGACAGGGACGACACCGTACTGGACGCAACAAGAAGGAAATGGGAGGACGACCTGGGGATGGAAATAGGGTGGGGACTCTGGAGCGAAGCACTGCATAGGGTCAACTCCACCTCCACGTGCGCAAGGCTCAGCCTGACGCAACTAAAAGTGGTACATAGAGCCCACTTAACGAGAAACAGTATGAGTAGGTTCTTCCCGGAGGTGGAGGACAAATGTGAGCGGTGCCAGAGAGGCCCGGCCAACCACGCCCACATGTTCTGGTCTTGCCCCAGACTTGTGGAGTACTGGACAGCCTTCTTCGAGGCTATGTCCAAAGTGGTGGGGGTGAGGGTGGAGCCATGCCCGATAGTGGCGGTCTTCGGGGTTTCAGACCAGCCAGATCTATTCCTGGGGAGGAGGGCGGACGCCCTTGCCTTTGCCTCCCTGATCGCCCGCCGTAGAATCCTGTTTGGCTGGCGGTCAGCAGCACCACCCAGAGCTGCAGACTGGCTGTCCGACCTCTCGGAATCTCTCCAAATGGAGAAAATCAAATTCGCCATCCGAGGGTCGGACGACGGCTTCCACAGAACGTGGGAGCCATTCATGCAACTGTTCCGGGACCTGTTTGTGGCCAACGTACATGAGGAAGAATAGTCGGGTGGCCAAGAACCAGGGGAAAATGGGCGGGAATCGGGGGAAGGTAGCCGGGGGGAGGGGGGGGGGGGGGGGCTACGGGCTCGGTATGGGGGTTTGATGGCAAGCCAAGGCCCAAAACCAAACTATAAATAAATGCCTATAAACATGTGCCTCGGCCATATTGGGGAATGTAAAATATGTATGCTGGCTAAAGGGGGCGGCCACAATTATTGTTATGAAGATGCTTACCTGTAAATGTTCATGTAAAAAAATTTTGTGTTTTCCTTTTTTTTTCTTTTTTTTTTCTTTTCTCTCTCTCTAATAACTTGTAATTTGTCATATATAAAATATGAAAACTCAATAAAAAAACATTTATTAAAAAAAAAACTAAATCTATTTCCTCTTCAAAGACCCTAGAACCTTATTTAAAACAGATTATATAATGCTTCTATTGCATAATTCCGCAGCCACCTGTAATGACAGCCAACAAAATCTCCACCAACAAGCAACTAAAAGCAATTAACACGAGCAGTCATGTTCCAACATGTAAATATGATGATAGGAACCAAAAAGTATTGATATGCTGAGAAGGGCAAGTCAGATTTTCCTACGAAAAAGTTACAAGATGTTTATTATGTGATGGGATGTATTTGTTTCCCTGATAGGACAATTTTGGGAGCAATTCTAACCTGGCCCACCTGTTGGAATACTGATGGGATTGATTGCAGTATAGATTTTGCAACCATTTGACCTTACTCTCCATTGAGGTCAGGTGGTGTGTAACGCCGCAGTTCCATCAATTCCCATGGTTTCCTGTCTGACAAGTAAGGTTGAAATAATCCCCACAATCTGTAAGCGGGAAAATCCTCAAGACTAACAACAGGCCTTCAACATCTGTGGCTTTATCGCTAATGTTGCATTTGTGCGGTTCTTACCCTTGATCTTCACATGGCCACAGTACTGGCTAATCCCATGAATTAGTTTCACGTCAAGTTGGGGCAGCACGGTGGCGCAGTGGGTTAGCCCTGCTGCCTTACGGCGCCGAGGTCCCAGGTTCAGTCCCGGCCCTGGGTCACTGTCCGTGTGGAGCAGGGGTAGGCAAACTACGGCCCGCGGGCCGCATGCGGCCCGCCAAAGGTCTTTATGCGGCCCACCAAGATCAAGTCATTTAAAAAAAAAAAAAAAATTTTTTTTTTTTAAATAAGGTTAATGGGGGGGGGGGGGGGGGGGGGGGGGGGGGCGGGGGGGGGGGGCTGTTGGGTTACTGGTATAGGGTGGATACATTGACTTGAGTAGGGTGATCATTGCTCGGCACAACATCGAGGGCCGAAGGGCCTGTTCTGTGCTGTACTGTTCTATGTTCTATATGAGGCGCCCAGAATCATAACCGGGTGAAGCGCCATTTTTGAAAAGTAGAGAAAAAGAGGGCTAAAGGCAAGATGCTGCCGGGGAACCGCTGAGGTATATGCCGCACGCTAATTGGTTACAACCGGGACTATTAATTAATATACTATGCGGCCCTTTAAAATTGTGAATTTCTGAATGTGGCCCTTGCACGGAAAAGTTTGCCCACCCCTGGTGTGGAGTTTGCACATTCTCTCCATGTTTGCGTGGGTTTTGCCCCCACAACCCAAAGATGTGCAGGCTAGGTGGATTGGCCACACTAAATTGCCCCTAATTGGAAAAAATTAATTTTTATTTTTTTTAAAATAATTTTTATTAAGATTTTTACAAAATATAAACATCACAACAATATTAACAGAACAGCCGCGGTAAAAACCCAAGAACAACACCCACCCAACTTCAAAAGCAACTGCAAACAAAAGAAAAAACAAAAAAAACACCCAAACAACAAAAGGGAAAGAGATAACACCCGCCACATCCCACAAACCCATGTACACAGTTCTCCCTCCCACCGAACCAAACCCCCCCCCCCCCCCCCCCCGGGTTGCTGCTGCTGCCGGCCTATTTCCCTACCGTTCTGCCAGTCCAGGAAAGGCTGCCACCGCCTAAAGAACCCCTGTACTGATCCCCTCAGGGCAAATTTCACCTTCTCCAATTTAATGAACCCCGCCATATCATTGATCCAGGCCACCACGCTTGGGGGCCTCGCATCCTTCCATTGGAGTAAGATCCTCCGCCGGGCTACTAGGGACGCAAAGGCCAGAACACCGGCCTCTATCGCCTCCTGCACTCCCGGCTCCACCCCAACCCCAAAAATCGCGAGTCCCCAGCCTGGCTCGACCCTCGATCCCACCACCCTCGACACCATCCTTGCTACCCCCTTCCAAAACTCCCCCAGCGCTGGGCACGCCCAAAACATATGGGCGTGGTTCGCTGGGCTCCCCGAGCACCTAGCACACCTGTCTTCGCCCCCGAAAAGCCTACTCATCCTCGTCCCAGTCATGTGGGCCCTATGCAGCACCTTGAACTGTATGAGGCTAAGCCTCGCACAGGAAGAGGAGGAATTCACTCTCTCCAGGGCATCCGCCCACATCCCCGCCTCAATCTCCTCACCCAGCTCCTCTTCCCATTTCCCCTTCAGTTCCTCCACCGAGGCCTCGTTTACCTCCTGCATTGCCCGGTATGTGTCCGAAATCCTCCCTCCTCCAACCCACACCCCCGAGAGCACCCTGTCCCGCACCCCACGTGGGGCAGCAAGGGGAACCCCTCCACCTGACGCCTGGCAAACGCCCTCACCTGCATGTACCTAAACATGCTCCCCGGGGGGAGCCCAAACTTCCCCTCTAACTCCCCCAAGCTCGCGAACCTCCCCTCCACAAACAGGTCCCTCAACCTCCTAACCCCTACCCTGTGCCAGCCCAGAAATCCGGCATCAATGCTCCCTGGGACAAACCGATGGTTCCCCCGTATCGAGGCCTCCATCAAGCCCCCCACCTCCCCCCTATGGCGTCTGCATTGCCCCCAAATTTTGAGGGTAGCCGCCACCACCGGGCTCGTGGTATACCTCGTTGGAGGGAGCGGCAACGGCGCCGTTACCAGCGCCTCCAGGCTCGTGCCAACACAGGACGCCACCTCCATCCTCTTCCATGCTGCCCCTTCCCTGTCCATTACCCACTTACGCACCATTGCTGCACTGGCAGCCCAATAGTACCCACAGAGGTTGGGCAATGCCAGCCCCCCCTATCCCTGCCCCGTTCCAGGAACACTCTTCTCACCCTCGGAGACCCATGCGCCCACACAAATCCCGTGATACTCCTGTTGACCCTCCTAAAAAAGGCCTTCGGGATAAGGATGGGGAGGCACTGGAACAGGAACAAAAACCTCGGGAGCACCGTCATTTTAACGGACTGCACCCTCCCCGCCAGTGACAGCGGTAACATATCCCACCTTTTGAACTCCTCCTCCATCTGCTCTACCAACCTTGTGAGGTTGAGCTTGTGCAGGGCCCCCCAGCTCCTAGCCACCTGGACTCCTAGGTACCTGAAGCTCTTCCCTGCCTGCTTCAGTGGGAGCCTACCAATCCCCTCCTCCTGATCCCCCGGGTGCACCACGATCAACTCGCTCTTGCCCAGGTTCAGCTTATACCCGGAGAAGCCCCCGAATTCACTAAGAATCCTCATCACCTCCGTCATCCCCCCGACCGGGTCCGCCACATACAGCAACAGGTCGTCCGCATAAAGTGACACTCGATGCTCCTCCCCACCCCGCACCAGGCCCCTCCAGTTCCCTGACTCCCTCAACGCCATGGCCAGGGGCTCAATTGCCAACGCAAAGAGCAAGGGGGACAGGGGACACCCCTGTCTCGTCCCCGGTACAGCCGAAAGTACTCCGACCTCCTCCTATTTGTGGCTACACTCGCCATCGGGGCCTCATAGAGCAACCTCACCCAACGGACAAACCCCTCCTCAAACCCAAACCTCTCCCACAGATACTCCCACTCAACCCTATCAAAGGCCTTCTCTGCATCTAAAGCCACCACTATCTCCGCCTCCCCTTCCATAGCCGGCATCATAATAACGTTGAGGAGCCTTCGTATGTTCGTATTCAACTGCCTTCCCTTCACAAACCCCGTCTGGTCCTCATGAATGACCCCCGGCACACAATCCTCTATTCTTGTGGCTAGGATCTTTGCCAGCAGCTTGGCATCTACATTTAGCAGCGAGATCGGCCTATATGACCCACACTGCAGAGGGTCCTTGTCCCGCTTCAGGATCAAGGAAATCAGCGCCCGTGACATAGTTGGGGGCAAAGCCCCCCCCCCCCCCCCCTCCCTTGCCTCGTTGAAGGTCTGGACCAACAGGGGGCCCAACAGGTCCACATACCTTTTATAGAATTCCGCCGGAAACCCATCCGGCCCCGGCGCCTTCCCCGACTGCGTGCTCCCTATCCCTTCAACCAACTCCTCCAGCTCGATCGGCGCCCCTAGTCCATCCACCTGCCCCTCCTCCACCCTCGGAAATCGCAGCTTGTCCAAGAAACGCCCCATTCTCACACCCCCCTCCACCGGGGGTTCGGACCGGTACAGTTCCCCATAAAAGTCCCTAGAGACCCCATTGACATCTACCCCCCTCCGCACCACCTTCCCAACTCTATCCGTCACTCCCCCAATCTCCCTGGCCGCGTCTCGCTTTCGGAGCTGGTGTGCCAGCATCCTGCTCGCCTTCTCCCCATATTCATACACCGACCCCTGTGCTTTCCTCCACTGAGCCTCCGCCTTTCTGGTAGTCAATAGGTCGAACCTGGCCTGAAGGCTACGCCTCTCCCCCAGCAATCCCTCCTCCGGAGCCTCCGCATATCTCCTATCCACCCTCACCAACTCCCCTATCAGTCTCTCCCTCTGCTCCCCCCTCTCCCTATGGGTTCGGATGGAAATCAACTCCCCTCTAGTCACCGCCTTCAATGTCTCCCAGACCATCCCCACTCGGACCTCCCCGTTGTCGTTGCCCTCAACGCTGAGGTCAACTGAGGCCTCAAGGTACCTCTCAATACACCCCCGAACCCTCTCGGCCACCTCCTCATCTGCCAGCAGCCCCACCTCCAAGTGCCAGAGCGGACCTTTGTCCCTCCCCTCCCCCAGTCCACCCAGTGCGGGGCATGATCTGAAATGGCAATGGCAGAGTATTCAACATCCTCCACCCTCGAAACCAGCCCCCTGCTCAGGACAAAAAAATGAATCCACGAATAGGCCTTATGCATGTGGGAGAAAAACGAGTATTCCCTTGGCCTCGCAAACCTCCAGGGATCCACCACCCCCCCCCCCCCCAATCTGGTCCATAAATCCCCTCAACACCTTAGCCGCCGCCGGCCTCCTACCCGTCCGGGATTTGGATCGATCCAATGGGGGATCCAGTACCTTGTTGAAGTCCCCGCCCCCCCATGATCAGGCCCCCCACCTCCAGGTCCGGAATGCGGCCCAACATACGCCGTATAAACCCCGCATCGTCCCAATTTGGGGCGTAAACATTCACCAACACCACCCGCTCCCCTGCAGCTTACCACTCACCATCACATACCTCCCGCCACTGTCAGCCACCACATTTAACGCCTCAAACGTCACCTTCTTCCCCACCAGGATCGCCACCCCCCGACTCTTCTCATCCAGCCCTGAGTGAAATACTTGACCCACCCATCCCTTCCTCAGCCGAACCTGGTCCGCCGCTTTCAGGTGTGTCTCTTGGAGCATGGCCACATCCGCCTTCAGCCCCTTCAAGTGCGTAAACACCCGGGCCCGTTTGACCGGCCCGTTCAGCCCCCTCACATTCCAGGTTATCAGAGGGCTCCCTGCCGATTAGCCATAACCCATCCCCTGCCCACCACTGGCCAGCGTCCCCCGCTCTGCCAGTTTCCCACGGCGGCAACTCCCCCCCTCCAGCACCCCCTGCATCCGCCAGCTCCTTCCTGACCGTTTCAGCAGCAACCCGGTGTCCCCCGTCCCCCCCCCCCCCCCCCCCCCCCCCCCCCCCCCCCCCCCCCCCCCGCCCCCCAGGCTAGGACCCCTCCTAGCCGCGCCCCTCCATAGCACTCCCGTGAGCCAGCTAACTTCTGCTGACCCCGGCGACTCCCGCCCTACCTCCGACTCCTCCCCACGTGGGACTACCCCTCCTCCTTCATGCCCATCAGCAGGTCCTCCCTCCCCCCCGCTCTTGCGCGGGAAAAGAAAACAGCCAGCAACGGCCCACCGTTCTCAGCCCCGACTCCGCCCCCACCATCTCACAGCGCGGGAAACCCGAGAAAAGCCCGCACTTTCGCCCTGCCCAGCCCCGCCTCCTCTAGGGCAACTCCCATTGCCAGTCCCCCCCACCAGCTCCCCGAACTCCCCGTTTACCCCCCTGCCCAAACCCGTCCACCAGACCCATACAAAAAACCCATACAAAAAAAAGACATAACGACATCACCCCACCCACCCTAAGGCCAACCCACACCTTGCATTAAACAGCAAACACAAGTACATTATTATACAACATCCCCCATCTCAGTTTGAGTCCAGTTTCTCGGCCTGCACAAAGGCCCACGCCTCCCCCGGGGACTCAAAATAATGGTGCCGATCCTCATAGGTGACCCACAGACGCGCTGGCTGCAACATGCCAAACTTCACGCTCCGTCTGTGAAGCACCACCTTCGTCCGGTTGAACCCGGCCCTCCGCTTCGCCACCTCCGCACTCCAGTCCTGGAAGATCCGCACCTCTGTGTTCTCCCACTTGCTGCTCCGCTCCTTCTTGGCCCACCGGAGCACGCACTCACGATCCAGAATCGGTGAAACCGCACGAACACCGCTCGCGGTGGCTCGTTCGGCTTGGGTCTCCTAGCCAGAATTCTGTGGGCCCCCTCCAACTCCAGGGGCCCCTGGAAGGACCCAGCCCCCATCAGCGAGTTCAATCTAACGACCACATAGGCCTCCAGGTCCGACCCCTCCAGCCCCTCCGTGTGGCCCAGGATCCGCAAATTCTTCCGCCTCGACCGGTTGTCCAGCTCCTCAAACCGCTCCTGCCACTTTTTATGGAGCGCCTCGTGCATCTCCACCTTCCCCGCGACGGCCACGGCCTCATCCTCCCTTTCGGAGGCCTGCTGCTGCAGCTCCCGGATCGCGGCCCCCTGGGCTGTCTGAGCCTCCATCAGCTCTCTGGTGGTAACCTTCAACAACTCCAGCAGCTCCACCTTAAGCTCCTGGAAGCAGCGCAGCAGAGTCTCCTGCTGCTCCTGCGCCCACTGCCTCCAGTCCTCCGGGCCTCCGCCGGCCGCCATTTTGTTTTTCTTCCCCCGCTTTTCCAGGGGTGCTTTCTCCGTTTTTCTTCTTACCCACTCCTGGTCCGGACCATAGGACCGTAGGGATCGACTCCAGTCCTCTTCCCACGTCGGGATTCGCCGACGAAGTTCCGTTGGAGGCCCTGAAAAGAGCCCCAAAGTCTGTTATTCACGGGAGCTGCCGAATGTGCGGCTTAGCTCCGCATTGCCGCCACCGGAAGTCGGAAAAAAATTAATTGAGTACTCTAAATTTAAAAACAAAAAAGTTTGTGTCTTTATCTGCTCTGTATCCAGGTGAATAACCAGTGCTAAAATAGAGAATCCTGATCAATGTATTCTGCCTTTCTAAAAAAAAACAAGCAATAGTTCTCATCAACTGGCAAACCAACAATGTTTAGCTAGAATGTACTTTAGTTGGGAAAGTACTAATCAAAATATTGTTTGTCATCCCACCTTCCTTTTTATTTTACAATCTTTGGCAGCTCTAACGAAGAAGGGACAATTCCAATGAAGGTTTAATGACCTGTTTGGGCACAGTTTGTTCAAATCTTTGTACAAGGACATAGAACATAGAACATAGAACGATACAGCGCAGTACAGGCCCTTCGGCCCTCGATGTTGCACCGACATGGAAAAAAAATCTAAAGGCCATCTAACCTACACTATGCCCTTATCATCCATATGCTTATCCAATAAATTTTTAAATGCCCTCAATGTTGGCGAGTTCACTACTGTTGCAGGTAGGGCATTCCACGGCCTCACCACTCTTTGCGTAAAAAACCCACCTCTGACCTCTGTCCTATATCTATTACCCCTCAATTTAAGGCTATGTCCCCTCGTGCTAGCCACCTCCATCCGCGGGAGAAGGCTCTCGCTGTCCACCCTATCTAACCCTCTGATCATTTTGTATGCCTCTATTAAGTCACCTCTTAACCTTCTTCTCTCTAACGAAAACAACCTCAAGTCCATCAGCCTTTCCTCATAAGATTTTCCCTCCATACCAGACAACATCCTGGTAAATCTCCTCTGCACCCGTTCCAAAGCTTCCACGTCCTTCCTATAATGAGGCGACCAGAACTGTACGCAATACTCCAAATGCGGCCGTACTAGAGTTTTGTACAACTGCAACATGACCTCATGGCTCCGGAACTCAATCCCTCTACCAATAAAGGCCAACACACCATAGGCCTTCTTCACAACCCTATCAACCTGGGTGGCAACTTTCAGGGATCTATGTACATGGACACCGAGATCCCTCTGCTCATCCACACTGCCAAGAATTTTACCATTAGCCAAATATTCCACATTTCTGTTATTCTTTCCAAAGTGAATCACCTCACACTTCTCCACATTAAATTCCATTTGCCACCTCTCAGCCCAGCTCTGCAGCTTATCTATGTCCCTCTGTAACCTGCAACATCCTTCCGCACTGTCTACAACTCCACCGACTTTAGTGTCGTCTGCAAATTTACTCACCCATCCTTCTGCGCCCTCCTCTAGGTCATTTATAAAAATGACAAACAGCAACGGCCCCAGAACAGATCCTTGTGGTACGCCACTCGTAACTGAACTCCATTCTGAACATTTCCCATCAACTACCACTCTCTGTCTTCTTTCAACTAGCCAATTTCTGATCCACATCTCTAAATCACCCTCAATCCCCAGCCTTCGTATTTTTTGCAATAGCCGACCGTGGGGAACCTTATCAAACGCTTTACTGAAATCCATATACACCACATCAACTGCTCTACCCTCGTCTACCTGTTCAGTCACCTTCTCAAAGAACTCGATAAGGTTTGTGAGGCAGAATAACAAGGGCAGAATAACAAAACGATTTATGTGCTTCTCTACTATCCTCAGGTTAAATAAAAGCCAGTTAGTATTTTAACGGGAAAGTTAAACCTTTTTTGTCTGTAAATTTGAGCCCTTCTCCCAAGAAATTGGCAAATGAAGTAGGCTTGTCCTTTGGAGAGAAGGAATTGAGAAATCCAATGCAATGGTAGAGGTTATCCATGAAAAATAATCGACCAATTGAATCCGACAGTCCTTCTGCTAAAATTCCCCTTTCTAATCCCAAGTATTTTGTGGTGTCCTGTGTATTTTGTTCTCTGTTTGCATTTGTGGGATATTATGTGCAGCAGACTGCAGTGCCCTGAACCAAAATTTGTATCACACAGATTCCCAGAAGCTGACTCGGATCTGTGGACCGGTGGATGTCATTGTCAGTAACCCTCCATATTTGTTTCATGAAGATATGTCTGGGCTAATGCCCGAGATCCTCAAGTAAGTCAAACAGAACATTTTCTCCGCATTTCCACCAAACCCAGTGAATCCTGCTTGTCTCCCATTCTATAGAGAGTGAGACTGAGCTGTTTTTTCTTTTCAAACCTGTGCTCTGTCTGGGTTTAAATTCAGCCCAAATTAATGGAGTAAAAGATCCCCTTCCAATTGACAGTCCGGCTCTGTATTAAATTATGGATCTGCTCGAGATATATTCACTTTTCCTATTCATTTACGGGATGTGGGCGTCGCTGGTTAGGCCAATATTTATTGCCCATTCCTAGTTGCCCTTCAGACGGTGGTGGTGAGTTGCTTTCTTGAACCCCTGCAGTCCTTCAGGTGTAGGTACAATTATAGAGTGCTGTTAGGGAGGGAGTTCCAGGATTTTGACCCAGGAACAGTGAAGGAATGGCGATATATTTCCAAGTCGGGGTGGTGAGTGACTTGGAGGGGAACTTCCAGGTGGTGGGGTTCCCAGGTATCTGCTGCTCTCGTCCTTCTAGATGGTGGTGGTCGTGGGTTTGGATGGTGCTGCCTAAGGAACCTTGGTGAGTTCCTGCAGTGCATCTTGTAGATGATACACACGGCTGCCACTGTTAGTGGAGGGATTGAATGTGGAATGGGTAGCAATCAAGTGGGCTGCTTTGTCCTGGATGATGTGAAGCTTCTTCAGTGTTGTTGGAGCTGCACTCATCCAGGCAAGTGAAGAGTATTCCATTACTCCTGACTTATGCCTTGTAGATGGTGGACAGGCTTTGTTGAGTCAAGATGTGAGTTACTCGTCATAGGATTCCTAGTCTTTGTGGCTCGTCCAGGTCAGTTTCAGATCATCCCCCAGGATGTGGGGGATTCAGAGGTGGTCATGCCATTGAATGTGAAGGGACAATGGTTAGATCCTCACTTGTAGGAGATGTTCATTGCCCGGCACTTGTGTGGCGTGAAAGTAACTTGTCAGCCCACGCCTGGATATTGTCCGGGTCTTACTGCAATCGGACATGGACTGCTTCATTATCTGAGGCGTCACAAATGATCCTGAACATTGTGCAATCATCAGCGAACATCCCCATTTCTGACTTTATGATGGAAGGGAGGTCATTGATGAAGCAGCTGAAGATGGTTGGGCCTGGGACACTAGCCTGAGGATGTCCTGGTGCTGAGATGATTGGCCTCCAACCACAGCAACCATCTTCCTTTGTGTGAGGTATGACTCCAACCATCCCTTGCAAATAGAAGTATGCATTTACTATGGAATATCGAGTAGTAGTGTGGCCTAGGAGTAGCAGGGGCGGGAAGAGGGCTAATAGTATACCCTGTCTTTGTCAAGATAAAGTTTGCCAACATTTAAAATTGCATGGATTAATCAAGGGCAGTCAGTACGGATTTGAACATAAAAACTAGGAGCAGAAGCAGACAATTCAGCCCCTCGAGCCTGTTCCGCCATTCAATACAATCATGGTTTATCTCATCTCCACCTTCTTCCCCGCTCCCAAATCCCTTCATCCCGCTACCAATTAAAACCTATCTCCTTAAATTTGTTTAGTGTTCTGTCATCCAATGCACTCTGGGGTAGAGAATTCCACAGATCCCCGGTCCTTTGAGTGAAGTAATTCCTCCTCATATCTGTTTTAAATCTGCTGCCCCTTAGCCTAAAACTACAGCCTCTCGTTCTAGAATCTCCAACAAAGGGAAACATCCGCCCTACCTCTCCTCTGTCCATCCCTTTTCGCATCTTATTTCCCTAATTTTGAGCTCCTCTCATTCTTCTAGCATCCAGCAGGTATCGGCCTAAACTGCTCAATCTCTCATCACAAGACGAGTCATTCATCCCGAGAATCAATGGAGTGAGCCTTTTCTGAACCACCTCTAATGCATTTATTTACGTCCTTCCTCAAGAAAACCAAAACTACGCAGTTTGTTAAAGGGAAGGCAATTTTTGAAAAATGTTAATAATTAGTTGAAGTAGTGATCAACTTGATTGTTAAAGAGGATGACATGGATGTAGGGCGAAATTTTCTGTTTGGGAGACTAAGTGTTGACGCCGGGACTGAGTTGCATGCGGTTCGCGTTCCTGTCGCGGGTGCTATTTTCACAGTAACATCATTGCAGTTTTAATGTCTGCCTACTTGTGACACTAATAAAGATTATTATTATTTGCGGAGCAATTCAGGACATGCTAATGGGCCAGCACTCTGCCCACGTGAATCAAGCGCAATTTTCATTCCCGCTGGCGTCACATTCTCTGGGACAGGAATTGATGCTGGAGAGCTTGACAAGCTGGAGCTGCTGATAAGCACTCCACTCCACTCCACTCCCCAATGCTCTCATTCCAGCCAAGAGGATGGCTCGGCGTAGAACAGCCTCGAGGTTTACCGAGTCAGAGCTCAATCGGATGTTGGATGCGGTTGAAGACAGGCGGTACATCCTCGTCCCCAGGCCGGGCAGGAGGCTCCAGCCCGCGGCTGTCAACTGGGCCTGAGCGGAGGTGGCCAAGGCAGTCAGGGGGATCAGGGGTTATGGGGAGAAGGCAGGAGAATGGAGATGAGAAACATATCATCCATGATTGAATGGTGGAGCATACCCGAAGGGCCGAATGGCCTAATTCTGCTCCTATGTCTTATGGTCAGTGCTGTGAGCCTCACCAGGCGAACTGGCACACAATGTCAGAAGAAGATTGAATGACTTCATTTGGGCAGCTCGGGTGAGCCACCACCTCTGTTCCCCAATGTTCTTTCCATCACATAGCTGACCAGGAATCCATCCCTCTCTTACTGCCTGCCATTGGCTTGTGTGTTGGAAGGGTTTGGGTGCTTTATGAACGCAACTTTCTTGGCCGTCAAGTCCCATGGTGGGAATAGAACTCAGAACTTCTGAACCACAGCAGTGGCACAACCCACTTCATCACAAAACTACCAGATAGAATACTGTCCACACATAAATGATGTTTCAAGATTATATATTGTACTCAGAAAATTTAGGCTGATAAGCAAAAGTCTGACATCTCAAAATGGAAGGAAGGAAATCATTGTTATTCCCACCTCCTGCCAGCCATTTGTGGCTCCTGAGCTCTAACGTCCACTGAACAGATCATTCATTCAACCAAGGAATCCTGGGAACACCTACCCCCTGAGAACGTCAGGAAGAAAATAGCATGAGGTCATTCACAGCAAGAAAGAAGAGTGAGAGAATCATAGAGGATAAAATCCAGAAATTTGTTAAAGCTTTTTCTTTGCCTGATTGTCTCCAGGTACGAGGACCACGATGCGCTGGATGGTGGAGCAGACGGATTGGATGTCATCAAAGCTATACTGCAGCTTGCGTCTACTGTTCTTAAGGATCATGGGTAAGTGTGGGTTATTATCATTGGGCGGCACGGTAGCACAGTGGTTAGCACTGTTGCTTCACAGCGCCAGGGTTCCAAGTTCGATTCCCGGCTTGGGTCACTGTCTGCGCAGAGTCTGCACATTCTCCCCGTGTTTGCGTGGGTTTCCTCCGAGTACTCCGGTTTCCTCTCACAGTCCTGAAAGACTTTGGGCTGGATTCACCCAAAATGAGGCTATGTCCCCAGGCCGGCGTAATAACGCTGGCGTTTCACTCCGAAGATTCCTGTGGAGGAAAATTTTGAGCCGATTCAATGCCCTGCAGGGGGCTAGCAGGGACCCGGAGTGACTCTTGCAGCTTTGGCTGCGGATATGGGCCCCCGCACCTCCGGTTCCGAGTCCGTGCATGCGCAGGGCGGCCTCCAGCGGTAACTTCATTGCAGTGTTAATGTAAGTCTACTTGTGACAATAAAGATTATTATTAATATTATTATTTACATTCCAGTGTGAATGTCGTGATGTAATACTGTCATTTCTTTTAATTTATTGCAATTACCAGCTTTCGGTGTAATATGTACAGACACACCCACTATGATTACGTTATCAGCCTGCCCTGTGTTAATTGTATTGAAGTTGTAGAGAGCTCTGTGCAGGTTGAGGCCATTGATTGGATCGTTACTTGAGCACATATAAAGAGAAACTTACTGATACTGTCGTGTGGTTGAATTAGAAGGTATGATGTACATGTTATGTTTCACTCTGTGAATAAATCTGAACTGAATCTGGATTAGCTCCAGTTTTGCCCTTACCTCTGTCACTGAGTGGGACAGGGGCCACAAGGTCAGTGGGAACATGGTCACCTCCAGCCGGTGGGAAACTCCCTGCAAATCCCGCCACAAATTAAGTTAGAAATTTTGGGGAGAATCGCGCCCTCAGTCTCAAAAACGGAGACTTCCACCCGCAGAGTTCCAGAAACGATGAGCAGGTCGGACAGCGTCTGTGGAGATAGAGTTAACATTGTTTCAGATTGACAGCCATTCAGCTGAACCTATCTTTCTTTCCATTTTTAGGTCAGCTTCCAGCCTTTGCAGCTTTTCCTTTTTACCTATAAGCTGTCTTTCCGCCTGATCGTTCCTCCCCACAGTGAAGACGCTGGTTTATGTTCCACCTTTCCCCAACAGTGACAGGAGTAGGACTAGGTTATTTTTTCAAGATTGCAGAGATTCTGGAAGGATTTCTTTAATATTAAGATTACAGACTTCACTGGAACACTAAATTACATGAATGGGTTGATTTATGGTTTTGGCTATCGATGGGCTCAGAGATTAGATAGAGTGCATCAAGCTTTTTTTTTTTCATTTCATCAGTGCCAGAGGGCTGTTACTAAGCAGATGTTTTTTATCCTTTTACTGGGAAATGTGGATAACAGTCCAGATAAGTTGGGTCTGTACAGCACGTTCCTGTTAGCATTGCTGAGTCCAAAGTAAATAGAATTGATGTACATGTGTAGAACGTGCAAGGCCTTTCTAGAAACTAATTCACCCTGTTCTCATTATTCATTTGTGAAGCTACAGTGCCAGAAATATCGCAGAGATATTTTTCATTCCACTGCCCTTTTTGGAACAGTTTTTTTCCCTTATCCCCTTACTACATCAGGGCCCACCTCTCATCTAAGGCTGACATTGATGCGGAGATCCAACATCTTCAATCTGCAAACACATCCTTCGCTGAGGACCCAAGTCTTTGATGGCCGCAACATCAGTGCTGACACCAAGATCCTATGTACAAGGCAGTCCTGACAACTCTTTTATACAGCTAGGAAACTTGGACAACGTACAGACGCCACCTCAAGGTGCTGGGGAAGTACCATCAACGCTGTCTGAGAAGGATTCTCCGCATCAGCTGGGAGGACAGGCGTACTAACATCAGTGTGCTAAGAGCACCAGTATCAAGCCATCGTCATCCAATACCAACTCCGCTGGGCCAGCCATGTGCTTAGGATGGCAGAGTCCCGACTGCCAAAGTAAATCATCTTCGACCAGCTCAAGGAAGGCTCCCGAACAAGAGGAGGAAGCGCTTCAAAAACACTGAATGTTTACCTCAAGAAATGCAACATAGACATCAACGCCTCGGAGATCCTTGCTCAGAAGAGACCTACTTGGAGAAACTTCCTGATTGAAGGAACACAATTCTTTGAGGACACCTGACGGCAAGAGGTAGCCAGGAAAAGGAGCCTGAGAAAGTGATCTAGAGACCAAGGATCAATCCCACCTCCTGAAAACATCTGCCAGGTGTGCGGTCGAAGATGCGGCTCTAGAATCGGGCGTATGAGCCACGCAAGGACCCACAGAACCCATGACCAGTAGCACTGAGTTTCTTAGGTGGACAGTCACACGCACTAGAGGGTGATCATGTTATTACATGAAGCATCTCAATTGTGGGGAGAAAATACTTTTGAGGATTAACCTTTTATTTTTCCAGTTTGTGAAAAGAGGTGGCTACAGAGATAGTGGGTGCATTGGTGACCACCTTTCAAAATCATATAGGTTCTGGAATAGTTCCTGCAGATTGAAAGTTCGCAAAGGTAACCCCCACTGTTTAAGAAAGGGGGGAAAGAAAATGGGGAGCTACAGACCTGTTAGTCCGACATAAGTAGTATGTAAAATACTCAAAATTATTATAAAAGATGTGATAACTGGACAATTAGAAAATAATTATCTGATTGAGCATAGTCAAAATGGCTTTCTGAAAGGGAAGTCCACCTGTTGCTTTGAGGATGTTACGAGCAGAATAGATAAGGAAGAACCAGTGGTTGTACTGCAATGCAGTCAAGTTGGCTTTAGATGGGCAGCACGGTGGTGCAGTGGGTTAGCCCTGCTGCCTCACGGCGCCCAGGTCCCAGGTTCGATCCCGGCTCTGGGTCACTGTCTGTGTGGAGTTTGCACATTCTCCCCGTGTTTGCGTGGGTTTCACCCCCACAACCCAAAGATGTGCAGGGTAGGTAAATTGGCCACATTAAATTGCCCCTTAATTGGAGAAAATTAATTGGGTATTCTAAATTTTTTTTTTAAAGTTGGCTTTAGATTTGTGTCCTGAAACCCTTAGCATTAGGGGGACACAGTGCGTTCGTGATAATGTCACTGGACTAGTAATCCATAGGCCAAACTAACCTGAGGAGTAGGGTTCAAATCACAGGTAGCTGGTGGGGGAATGGGGCAGTTCAGCGCCGACGTTTCAGCGCTGCCGTTTCAGCGCCAAATATTTCAGCGCCAGGACGTTTCAGCGCTCATTCATTCAGAAATCATTCTTGAGTATGGTCACAGGTATGACACAGGTATACCAGCTTTTACACTTAGTTATTTGGTCGTTTCATTGTTCTAACTGTCTTTAGATTTTGTTGGAGTTTTATTATGATTACTGTTTAGATAATGTTAGAGTTTTGTTAACAAGTTTTTATACTTACGTAGTTATTTGGTAAATTTCTTTTGGCAAATTTGCTAAGTTCCATATCTTTAAACCCATGGCTGAATCAGTGAAAAGCAAGCGAGGCAGAGAGAAGTTCTGTCATGAAGGTTTTATATATCGTTTCGACAAAGAAAGCAAGAAACAAAAGCAAGTTAAGTTTTGGCGATGCCATGAGGATGGTAGGTGCAAGGCCCGCATTCACACGTTAGAAAGAGAGGTGATCGAAAAGATCAACGAACATACTCATCCCCCATCTGCAGTTGCTATCGAAGTGGAAAAGGTCATAACTGATGCGAGAGACCGGGCTGAAAAGACTTGTGAGCCTCCAAGTACGATTATCAACAAGTGCATTGAAAAAATGTCCGTGGCAGGTATGGCACAGTTACCAAACAGGCAGGCAATGCGAAAAATTATTCGTAGAAAACGAGACGAAGTTAATCAGGTCCCCGATAATCCAAGATCGATTCAAGAGCTTCAGTTACCTCATGAATACATGATGTATAAACCCACCCCAGAAACCGAGGAAAATTTCTGTTTAAAGGATAGTGGTACGAACAACGAACGGATTATTATATTTGGGAGAGAGAGTTGGTTAGAACACATGGCAACTTCCACGACTTGGTATGCTGACGGAACATTTGCGGTAGCACCACACCTATTTTATCAAGTTTATATCATCATGGTTAGGAAAAATAACGGAGTTCACCCTGTATTGTACGCGCTTTTACAAAACAAACAGTATGCAACCTATATGATGTTGTTTGCGATGGTAAAAGAGATGATTACAAACGCAGGTCCTGCCATTATCAATTGTGATTTTGAACGCGCTGCTTTTACCGCCATGAAAGACTCCTTCCCCAATATAGAAGTAAGAGGCTGCCTTTTTCATCTGTCTCAAAATATACTTAGGCAGATAAGTGGTTTTGGTCTCATGCGTTTATATAAGAGCAATCCCGATTTTGCATTACATTCGAAAATGATAACTGCCCTATGTTTTGTGCCAGTTGACGACCTTGACAGTCACGTGGATTCTTTAGCAGGTAATTTACCGGAGGAGTTAATTCCGGTTTTAAACTATTTCGAAGACAATTATATCGGCCGTCCTAATCGCCGAGGAGCAGGCAGACGAAGTCCTTTATTTCCTACCGAGATGTGGAATATGTATCAAAGAACATTAGATGGGGATGACAGAACAAATAACTATGCTGAGGCAGCCAACAGGAGATTGAAAAGTGAACTGTTAATGTCACACCCAACTATCTGGAAGTTCATTGATGTCCTTAAGCATGTTCAAAAGGGAAGAGACGAGCACTTCGAGAAACTTTTAGCTGGCAATGAACCTCAATTAAAATTACTTAAATATAGAAAAGCTGATGAGAGGATATTGAAAATTGTTTCCGAATATGGCAGCAAGAATGAAATTGACTACCTTCGTTCAGTAGGGCACAATTTAACAAACTAAATGCGTTTTTTCTAATGAATGTCCAATGAACTTTCTTTTTAATGATTGATTTTATGAACTTACAGATTTGTAAATTGTTTTAATGTACTGTTTTTGGATCTTTATAAGTGGATCTTTTACAATAAAAACATTTTGTTAACACTTGAGTTTTATTTCATTTTATGAACTTACAGATTTGTAAATTGCTTAGTGCCAAACAAAATTCTGTCATAACTATATGACAACATTGGAGAATTTTTTTTTTCTGGCGCTGAAATGTCCTGGCGCTGAAACGTACCGCACCCAGCTGGTGGATCTTAAATTCAAGTAATAATCTGGAATACAAAAGCTACTCAATGATAATGGAACCATTGTTGATGGTTATAAAAGTCCATCTGGTTCACTAATATTCTTTAGGGAAGGAAATCTGCTATCCTGACCTGGTCTGGCCTACATGTGTTTTCAGACCCACATCGACGTGGTTGGCCCTTAGCTGCCCTGTGAAACGGTCTAACAAGCCACTCAGTACACAGGCACGCCAGCGACACCACATCCCATGAAAGAATAAATTAAATTAGAACAGAAGAAATTCATTCCTTCGAGCCTGCTCCACCATTCAGTGAGATCATGGCTGGAGATTATGGCTGATCTTCTACTGCAACACCATTTTCCTGCACTAGCCCAATATCCCTCGATGCTTTTAATTTTGTTTTTAAATTTAGAGTACCCAATTCATTTTTTCCACTTAAGGGGCAATTTAGCCTGGCAAATCCACCTACCCTGCACATCTTTTGGGTTGTGGGGGTAGAAACCCATGCAAACACGGGAAGAATGTGCAAATTCTACACACACAGTGACCCAAACCTGGGATCGAGCCCGGGGCCACGGCACCATGAGGCAGCAGGGCTAACCCACTGCGCCACCGTGCTGCCTTCTCAATGCTTTTAATGTGTAGAAATCTATGAACCTCAGTCCTGAACAGACTCAATGATTGAGCTCTCATGCCCCGCTGAAGTAGAGAATTCCAAAGATTCACACCCTCTGAGTGAAGAAATTCTTCATCCTCTCAGTCCTGAGATAACCTGCCTCACCACACAGGACCTTCAACCGACGTTATACACCAGATACATCGATGAAATTTTTACCTTTGAACCCACGGTGAAGAATCACTGAAACGACTACACGATCAGTTGCATCCCACCATCAAACTCACCATGGATGGCTCTCCAGAATCGGTTGCGTTCCTGGACACACTCATCTCCATCAAGGACGGTTACCTTAGCACTTTGCTTTACTGCAAGCCCACGGATAACCTCACGATGCTCCACTTCTCCAGCTTCCACCCTAAACACATTAAAGAAGCCATCCCCTATGGACAAGCCCACCTTAACACAGAATCTGCTCAGACTAGGAGGAGCGTAACAGACATCTACAGACGCTGAAAGATGCCCTCGTACAAACGTGATATGGCGCTCTGCTCATTGATTGACAGTTCCAACACGCCACAGCAAAAAACAGCACCGACCTCCTCAGAGGACAAACATGGAACACAACCGACAGAGTACCCTTTGTCGTCCAGTACTTCCCCGGAGCGGAGAAACTACATCTTCTTCGCAGCCTTCAACACGTCTCGATGAGGACGAATATCTTGCCACGGTCATCCCCACACCCCCACTACTTGCCTTCAAACAATGGCGCAACCTCAAACATACCATTGTTTGCAGCAAACTACTGGGGTGGGGTTGGACTGGGGTGGGTACAGTAAGAAGTCTTACAACACCAGGTTAAAGTCCAACAGGTTTGTTTCAAGTCACTAGCTTTCAAAGCAGCGTCTGCATGGTCTCGCCAATGTTCCATGCTTCGGGACATCCTTTCCTGGTGGGTGGTGTTCACACGTGTAATGGTGGTACCCATGTCGATGATCTGGCACATCTTGCAGAGATTGCCATGGCAAACCATTGTTTGCAGCAAACTACCCAGCCTTCAGAACAGCGATCACGACACCATCCAACCCTGCCATGGCAATCTCTGCAAGACGTGCCAGATCATCGACATGGCTACCACCATTACAAGTGAAAACAACACCCACCAGGTACGTGGTACATACTCGAGCGACTCGGCCAACGTTTTCTACCTCATACGCTGCAAGAAAGGATGTCCCAAAACGTAGTACATTGGCGAGACCATGCAGACGCTGAGAGAACGGATGAACGGACATCGCGCGACAATCGCCAGGCAGGAATGTTCCCTTCCAGTCGGGGAACACTTTAGCAATCAAGGGCATTCAGCCTCTGATCTACGTGTAAATACTCTCCAAGGCGGCCTTCAGGACGCACGACAACGCAGAATCGCCGACCAGAAACTTACAGCCAAGTGACCCACATATGAGTGCGGCCTGGCCTGGGCTTGCGAAATCCTACCAACTGTCCTAGCTTGAGACAATTCACACCTCTTTAACCTGGGATTATCCCTCTCTCCAGTTGCTCCGCCTGGTCCTGGAAAGACTTAATTACCTGCAAAGACTCGCATTCAAAGTATTGTATGGCATCTTTGACTTTGTCTATATATATGTTTCTGGAACCCACCTTTCCTTCACCTGAGGAAGGAGCAGTGCTCCGAAAGCTAGTGATTTGAAACAAACCTGTTGCTCTTTAACCTGGTGTTGTAAGACTTCTTACTGTGCCTACCCCAGTCAAACGGCGGCAACTCTACATTGTATTTAAATGGGAAATAGATACTTTTCTAAACTCTAAAGGCATCAAGGGTATGGGGAGAACGCAGGGGTTTAGCGTTGAGATGATCAACCATGATCATATTGAATGGCGGACCAGGCCCAAAGGGCCGAATGGCCTACTCCTCCTGTTTTCTTTGTTTCTCTGTTAGTTACTTGGGCACCTGCATGTTAGATTTCTTTGACTCACGAACAAGGACACCCAAGTACCTTTGAAGTTCAACACTGCCCAGCTTCTCACCATTTAAGAAATACTCTGTACTTCTGTTTTTTCTACCAAAGTGGATAACCTCACATCTCTCACAATGTATTCCACCAATTTTTTTGCCCACTTGTTTTGTCATTCCAAGTGCCCTTGAAGCATCTTTGCATCTTCCTCACATCCACCTAGAATTGTGTCATCTGTAAACTTGGAAATATTGCATTTAATCCCCACATCCTGATCATTGATCTAGATTGTGAATTGCTGGTACCAAGCTCTGACCTGTGCCAACCTGAAAATGACCCATTTATTCCAACTCTCCATGTTTTCTCTTTGTTAACCAATTCTCGATCTATGCCAGCACATTACCCCCAATCCTATGTGCTCTAATTTTGTTTACTAACCTCTTCTGTGGGACCTTATCAAAAGCTTTCTAAAAATCTAAATATATCTCCAGTGGTTTCCCCTGATCTATTCTGCTAGGTACATCCTCAAAATTACTCCAACAGATTTGTTGAACATGATTTCCCTTGGAGGAGAGAAGGCTGAGAGGAGATTTTTTTTTAATAATAACTTTATTGTCTGATAGAGTTATTCAAAATCATGATGGGTCGAGACAGAGTGGATGGGCAGAACCTGTTCCCACTTATGAAAGGATCAAGGACGAGAGAGTTGGCACAGATTTAAAGTAATTGGCAAAAGAAGCAAAAATGAAATGAGAAAAAATCTTTTCATGCTGTGGGTGGTTCTGGAATGCACTGCCAGTGTGTGGTGGAGGCAGGTTCAATCGAATCATTCAAGAGGGAATTTTCCTGTTAGCTGAAAAAGAAGAATGTGCAGGGCTATGGGGAGAAGGCGGGGAAACGGCACTAGGTGTGAATTGCTTATTTGGAGAGCAAGTGCAGACACGATGGACTGAAATGACCTGCGCTGCATCAATTCTGTGAATCTGAAGCTGGTTATGAACCCATAATCTTTTGACTGAAAGGTCAGAGTCTGCTACCATTAAGTTAAGACTCTTAACAACTTTTACAGATGCACCATAGAAAGCATCCTATCTGGCTGCATCACAGCCTGGTATGGCAACTGTTCGGCCCAAAACCACAAGAAACTTCAGAGAGTCGTGAACACAGCCCAGTCCATCACACAAACCTGCCTCCCATCCATTGACTCTATCTACACCTCAAGCTGACTTGGGAAAGCAGACAACATAATCAAAGACCCTTCCCACCTGGCTTACTCACTCTTTCAACTTCTTCCATCAGGCAGGAGATACAAAAGTCTGAGAATGAACATGAAATGAGCATGAACAGACTCAAAAACAGATTCTTCCCCATTGTTACCAGACATCTGAAGTTGGTGTGAATTTTCCATTCCATCGCTTGCCAATTTTCCTATTAATCGACACCTGCATCTCAATATTAATTAGAAAAAACACAGCCTTCAGGGCATTATGACCTTAGACTGTGTATTACCATGGAAACGGAACTGTCCAAGCTGGGAAAGCAGTAACATACAATAGGGTTTTTGCTAGTTGCCGTCATTGACCTTCAGTCTCTAGCTGTTTGCAAAATGTAAAACCTGAGAAAGAATTTAGAGAATGTTATCTGGATTAACCCTTAGCGGATTCCCAGCTATAGTTGCACTGAATGAGTTCTCATTTAAACCTCTCATATCTGACTAGAATAGTCCATTTCTATCACCCTATTCTGTATTTTCTTTTCATGTACTAAATGATCTGTTTGACCTGCACGCAGAAAAATACTTTTCGCTGTACCTCGGTACACGTGACAATAAACAAATCCAAATCCACTCACTGCTAAATCTGTCTCGGTTTTATGAGGCTGTTTTTGTTAATACTTCAACACCCTCTTCAGCATTTGCAAATGGAGAAGGAAGGATTATATTTATTCAAGAGCCAACAGCTAATACGGTACATCTCTTACCACTTTTTGTGGGAACTTGCTGTGTGAAAACTGGTTCCAGCATTTCTTTATATTTCAGCAAATTGCCTCCTCCAATGCTGCACGATTCTAGGGAAAACAGTCCACCAGTTTGTTATTCCCCGTTTACATTACAGCAACTAATTCTATCGCTCCACGGCAATGGTTAATCTGTTCATGATTTTTAAGAGGATTTATGTAATCTATTTTTTAAAAAACATTACCATGACGACAAGGGATTGAGGCTGTTAGCTGAAGTTGTGTTAACAGTGGAGGTTAATGGCCATTAGTTGATCCTTCCATTGGGTGGCGCTGGACACAACAGTGGACTAAAAGAACAGAGTAAAAGGCTGCGTTCAATTTTTTTTCACCATAGTTTTCTTTTTGTCAACAAAATAAACAGGAGAACTATGAATCCTGAAACAAGAAGCTAGAAATGGACCAGAGCTTAACCAACATGGAGAAAGGAGACTTCACTAAAACACTGAGGGGTAAAAATAGGTTCCGCTGGATAATTGGGAACATAATGCGTAGTTTCACTGCTCATGTCTAACAGCAGAGGATATGAAATTTTGGTGGGATTTCTGCAGCCACCACTAAAAAACAAGCATTTTATTTATTTCTCTTCCTGTGGAGACTTAAAGAGCAGGGACACCATACTCCGGCTACCCTGCGCCGGCCCATAGCTATTCACCTTCCCACCCATTCTCTATCCACAAGCTCCCAACCCCCAATCTTGGCTATTTTGTGTTTAGCCACAATCTTATTTACAAATTATTTCCCCCTTTCGCTTTCCCTGATTAAAGGTCCTTTTTTTAAAAATCTCTCTATAATTTGATCTCTTTGATAAGCCACCCTTGACCTTTACTATTTTAGCATTGACCCTAATCATTGTGTGGTCACCGTTTTTGCTAAATCACCTCCTGTATTCATGTTATCCTATTTGCTCTGTTGCACTGTCCAGAATCAGGTCAGATAGTGCCTTCTCCTCTGTTGAGCAGCGGCGGTATTTTTGGCTGGTTAAATATTTCACTAAGCGCATTGCACTTCAGATATTTCCCAATCCCTAGCCCTTTTTATAGGATGAAATATCTCCTTGCAATTACAAAAAAAATAGACAAAGTAATTTAGCTGCACATAAATCAGAAATAAACTTCCGAAAAAAAGCCAAGCGTCTTGTCTTCCTCCACATCTACTAAGCATTTCTCACTTTTTCTGTTTTTCTCTCTCCTTTGCATGGAACTATGTTTCATACCTAACTCTGCAATGTGACTTCAGATTTTCTCTTGAATTTCCGTTGTTGGTCCACAGTTTGCAGCCATTACAACCAGCAATAAGGATCAGGATAGTTTTTTCTGCCTTGGCTAACTTGAGGAAATTGTGACATCAGGAGAAGGATGAGGCAGATTCTTTGCAGTCATCTACTCTTTGAGTAAAGCAGGATTATGGCGCTTTGAATTTAGGTTTGGGCCGGTCAAACAGTAAAAGATCAGCTTGGAGATTTGATACGCAGTCCCAGAATTTGATTCCACCCTTTTTTAAAAATATATATCTTTATTGCAAACTTTGCAATAAACCTCACAAACACATAAAAAACACTCAAATACAATACAAACAGCATAACATTTTTGTTTTAACAAACTAACAGTATATAACCCCGAGACCCCCTAGTTTCCACCCCCCCCCCCCCCCCCCCCCAAAGCTGCTGTGGGGGCGATGAATGGCTTCCAGCTGGAGTAGAATTCTTATTCCGACCCTCTGATGGCATACTTCACCTTTTCCAATCTTAGCAATTCAGCCGAGTCCCCTAACGATGCCGAGACCCTAGGTGGCACCGCTGACCTCCAAACTGGGCTTGTCGCCGGACTATCAAAGAGGCGAAGGCCAGGACATCGGCCTCTTCAAGAAGCACCGGCAAGTCCGACACCCCAGAAATTGCCACCAGTGGACACGACTCCAGCCTAACTCCAACAATGTCCAATGTGGTCTCAAAGAACGAAACCCGGAACTCAACCAATTTTGGGCAGGACCAAAGCATGTGTGAGTGGTTGGCCGGCCCCTTCGACACATTTCACACCTGTCGTCTACGCCGGGGTAGAACCCACTCATGCGCGTTCTAGTCAGATGTGCCCAATGGACTACTTTAAACTGCATCAGTCTCAGCTTAGTGCAAGGGGGGTCGACTTCACCCTATACAAAATCTCACTCCAAATTGGCGACAATAATGACATCCCCCCCTCGCAATCTAAAATGCTGCCTAAATTGGTTCCAGATTCTTACTTGCCACCACTACCGGGCTCGTTGTGAATCTGGCTAGAGAGAACAGGAGAAGGGCAGTAACCAGCACCCATAGGCACGACCCTACGCAGGAGGCCTCCTCCATCCTGCATTCTGGCTCCTCAAACCACCGTCGCGCCTTCCCAATGTTCGCCGCCCAGTAATGGAACATTAGATTTGGCATCGCCAGCCCTCCTGAGCTCCGTGCCCTCTGCACGAAGACTCCTGGGAGTCTTACCCGTCCACACAAAGGCAGAGATTAACGAAAAAATATTTGAGGAGATAGATCGGGAGAGACTGGAACACAAATAAGAATCTCGGCAGAATGTTCATTTTAATCGTCTGCATTCTGCCCGCCAAGGAAAGCAGGAGGGCATCTCACCTCGTCAAGTCCGCTTTGACCCCCTCTACCAGATTGGCCAATTCAATTTATGCAACAGGGCTCAGTCATGAGCCACCTGAATCCTGAGGGATCTAAACTTCGTCTTGGCCAGTTTGAGCCAGAAGCGTTCCCAAATCTGCCCTCCTTCACAGGGAGTTTTCCAGGAAAACTTCTCTCTTGCTCACATTCAATTTGTACCCTGAGAAGGATCCAAACTTCCACAACAGCTCCATTATCTTTCCCACACTAGGTAGAGGGTCAGAAATATACAAAAACACATCGTTCCCATAAAGGGACACACTATGCTCCTTGCCCCCTCTCTCAATACCGCTCCATCCATTCGCGACCACGGCGTGATGGCCAAAGCTTCAATTGCCAGCACCAACAACGGGGACAATGGCAATCCCCGCCTTTTGCCCCTGTACAGCTGGAAATTCCCTGAGCTCACTGCGATAGTGCAGACACGCACCGTGGGAACACACTATAACAGTCTCACCAAGTAGATAAATGTTTGCCCAAACCCAAATCTTCCAAGAACCTCAAACAAGACCAATAGGTGCCAGCTGGCAAGACAGATCATGGGCGCCCCAGTCACATCCACATGTCCTCTACCCATTGAGGAGCTCGAACGGTGCTTTCGGGACAAGCTCTTGAAGCCCAATAATAAGGTGAATCTGAGCAAATTCGCCACCTACAAAGGCAGTGCTGATAAGGGGGAGCTGATGAGACCAATTGAAGGAGAGGAGGTAACAAAAGCGATCAAGCGTGGATGAAAAAAGCGCGCCCGGCGCGGATGGCATGACTCTGTCTGACATCCAGGACATACATGATGAGGATGATACACGGCTTCCTCTCCCATTCCACCCAATCAAAAGCCTTCTCTGCATCCTTGGAGATGATTATTTCAGATACTTTCCCTTAGATGGGGAGATGACCACATTCAAACGTTGCCTGATATCGGCCGACAACTTGTTCTTTTCTTTGTTCTTTGACAACTGTCAGTCCTTGACAGACCCAGTCTGGTCCTCAGAGATCAACTCTGTCAGACAACCCTCCAGACGCTTTGCCAGAACCATGGCTAATAACTTTGCATCGGTATTCACTAACTAGATAGGCCTGTAAGACCCATACTCCACCTTTGTCCTTCTTTGGGATCAGAGAGATTAACACCTGCAGCAACATTGATACTTCTGCCTCTAAAGGGACAATCCTGTCGCTCTGGTCCAAGGCCGCCTTCTCCACCTCATGCCCTGCGACTCCAATCACCATTTTACCCTTCCCATCGCCACATAAAGGGGACCTGCTGCAACTTCAATTGCCTTGACAGGTCTTCCCTCATCGCCTGTCTAGCTTCTGGAATTCTTCATTGATGTATTCCATTAGTAACTGGGAGGGCGTCGACAACACAGTGAGGTCGCCATGTTCTCTTTCACTCCGTCACCAGGGCCCTCTGAATCTGGAGCAGGGGGTTTATTCGATTTTTGTGTCACGTTATATCCCGCAGACATCCCACGCCAGAGGAGAAACCAACCTGCTTCAATTATTTCAGCTTTCTTCCCAGCCCCACGCTAGTTTACTGGGTAAAGAGGGCCAAAAAACCCAAGTCTCCAAGCGGGAGCCACCTGTGTGCGACCGCTGCCCTCGGCTGCCATCAGAAGTCGGAATCTCCCATTAAAGGGACCAGCTAGAAAGCGATAGCGCAAGAATAGTCAGCAGCTCATACGATCATTGCAATCCATGTGTGATTTCAGAACGGGGGAATATAATGCCAAGTCTCACCATCCTTCACTTTATTGTTTTCCGCACTACCTGTCACTGCCCCCCCCCCCCCCCCCCCCCCCCCCCCCCCCCCCCCCCCCCCCCCCATTCCCCAAGCTCTCCTGGCACCAGGGCAGAATCTGCTCAGTGACATGAGTACGGTGTCATTCAAAATTGTCATACAATAAAAATAATTTTTATTTTCTTGATATATGTATATATATTTATTGAGATATATATATATCCAGTACACATTGGAAGACAAAGGAGAAAGAGAGTGTTTAACACTCCAATTAAATAAATAACACTACCAATCCTCGCCAAATGAGAATTAGCTTTTTAATTTTCAAGAAGTCATTTTTAATAGTCCACTTTTTATTAGAAAATCTATATTGCTGTTTCACATCAAGTTCCACTTCTGAATGCTCAATGATGGTTAAACATTTATTTAAATAAACATTTGCTAAGGTACAGGATGTGCTGATTTTTATCATGCTGAATATGCAGGGGATTGAGAATATATCCCTGAAATAGCTGCAATTATATTATTTTTGGAGCTGACACTGCTGATCCCGTTCCAGTAGCCTCTGGTGCGAGCAGTACAGCTTGCCAAACAAAATTTCTCGAAAGCTTTATTATTAACCTTTCAGTTGAATGGCACTGACCATGTTGGGCAGTGAGCCTGGCCACAGAACACTTCACTTCCAACAAAGGAGAGCAGGTTTTATGGGAGTAGCAAAGATCAAAGTGGAAAGCAACAACTTGCATTTATATATTGCCTTCAATGTGGAAGGTATCATAAGACAATTTATAGGAGTGCTATCAAACGGAATTTGACATCAAATCAGATCAGGAGAACTCAGAGGATTAAAGCTTTGTCAAAAAGGCAGGTTTCAATGAAAGTTAAAAGATTTTTAAAAATTTGACATTGAGCCACATGAGATGTTTGGATAGATGATCAAAAGGCTTGGTCACGGGTAGGTTTGTGGAGCATTGTACAGGAGGGGAGGCAGGTAGAAAAGACAGAGGGGTTCAGAGAGGGAATTCCAGAGCTCGGGGCCTAAGCAGCCCAAAGTGTGGGTGTCTATGATATTGGGAATGTTTTAGGAATTAAGGAATACCACAAGTCTAACCTTGTAAAGAAAAGTTGCCCCGGAACAAACAGACCCTGTTTTGGTAATGGCGAAATGAGATAATTTGCTTATATTGTTCACAATCATGCATACGGCCATGCAAAGGTAAGGTAGAGGATAAAGTTTTGTGCAAAGTAATCTGATGTTACTCTGGCTCGTGGTTTGAAGGACATTGTGATTCTGCCAATGGGTGCTTGCGTTTAGCAGGCGTGGCTGCAATTATGGGCAGGATTTGCCACCAGCCTTTCCTGCCGGCAGTGTCGTCCTGTCCCACTGAAGGTGACGACTCCACGCCCCACGGCGGATTCTCCGGCAGCGGGATGAGTGAGCCACGTAAAACGCTGTGGACATCAGCGGGACCAGAAGATCACGCCGCCGGTCGATCCTGAGTCACCTTAGCCATTGGAAGACACGTCAGGGGGAGGATGGAAAATCCAGCCACGTATCTATTTCTCTTGCTTGCCGTCCGGAAGATCCGTGCAGCAAATATAGTTTACCAGCATTGCAACTCGGGAGCAATGGAACAACCCGGACCTGTATAGAATCAGGAAGCTGTTCCACCCACCCTGCCCATGCCAAGCCGGTGAAAGAGCTATCCAGTCGGCCTCCATCTCCCCGCCAATACCCTTGCATAGGTTATTATTAAATTTACTCGCACCACCCTTTCTGGCAGTCCATTCCAGATCACAGCTGGCTGCATAAAATAACTTCTTCTTTCCATTCCCTTTGCTCAAAGCATTCAGCACTCAAGTTCAATCAGTTAAATCTCAATAACTGAGATTTAAACTTACTGATTTGGCCCCATTGGCAGCCCTCGGTCTTTTTCCGAATTCTCAACCCCACAGGAAATAAAAAATTTAGACAAGACATGAAAACCAAATCATGCAGCTGTATTTAATTTACTAAATTAAACTAAAAGTTTACACTCTTGACCTGCCGCAACATTTGAGTTTGAAAGCTGCCTCGATGGCTGACCATTTGCACCGATGATCATGATGTGATAATAATAATCTTTATCATTGTCTCAAGTAGGCTTACATTAGAACTTGAAGTTACTGTGAAAATCCCCTAGTCGCCACACTCCGGCACCTGTTCGGGTACACTGAGGAAGAATTCAGAATGTCCAAACTACCTAACAGCACGTCTTTCGGGACTTGTGGGAGGAAACCGGAGCACCCGGAGGAAACCCACGCAAACACGAGAACGTGCAGACAGTGACCCAAGACGGGAATCGAACCTGGGACCTGGCACTGTGAAGCAGCAGTGCCAACCATTGTACTACCGTGCACGTTTTATTTTCACTGCAAACTCTCACTGAGCCTGTGTTCATGCCAGGAACCCAAGGAGATCAATTAAATCACTCAATTTTCTTGTTTCGCCACATGCACAGCAGAGGAACAGCACCAGGTTTTGTGAGGTGCTGAAAATCTCTGAAGAGCTGCGGGAGTCACGCAAGCAGCCATTGACAAAAGATGAAGCTTGCTAAAAACACAATTAGTTGGCAGTGTGCAAGTAATGTTTATGTCCTCCATTAATACAGACATCAGGTACAAAAGCGAGGAGCAAATGATAAACCTTTATACCTCAGCTGGAGAGTTGCACAGTGTACACAGTAACACAGTGGTTAGCAATGTTGCTACACAGCACCAGGGTCCCAGGTTCTATTTCCGCTCAGGCCACTGTCGGTGCAGAGTCTGCACGTTCTCCCCATGTCTGCATGGGTTTCCTCCGGGTGCACCGATTTCCTCCCACAACTCTCGAAATACGTGCTTGTTGGGTGAATTGGACATTCTGAATTCTCCCTTAATGTACCCGAACAGGCGCCGGAATGTGGTGACTAGGGGCTTTTCGCAGTAACTTCATTGCAGTGTTAATGTAAGCCTACTTGTGTCAATAATAAAGATGATTATTATGATTATTGCATCTAGCTTGTATACGCCATTTCAGAAAGGATGTGGAGACTTCAGAAAGACTACCAGGGTTGAGAAACCTCATCTATTTGGAAGGTCCAGAGAAACAGATTATTTTTCTTAGGGAAGAGCAGGCTGAGGGAGATTTAATAGATGTATTCAACACCAAAGGATTTTGACAGAGTACAAAAGAACAAAGAAACGTACAGCACAGGAACAGGCCCTTCGGCCCGCCATGCCTGTGCCGACCATGCTGCCCGTCTAAACTAAAATCTTCTACACTTCCAGGGTCCGTATCCCTCTATTCCCATCCTATTCATTTGTCAAGATGTCTCTTAAACATCATTATCATCCCTGCTTCCACCACCTCCTCCAGCAGCAAGTCCCAGGCACCCGCTACCCTCTGTGTAAAAAAACGTGCCTCGTACATCTCCTCTAAACCTTGCCCCTCTCACCTTAAACATATCCTTCCTAGTAATTGACCCCTCTACCCTGGGAAAAACCCTCTGACTATCCACTCTGTCTATGCCCCTCATCATTTTGCAGACCTATATCAGGTCGCCCCTCAACCTCCGTTGTTCCAGTGAGAACAAACCGAGTTTATTCAACGGGAAGAAACTGTTTCCCCTGGCAGGAAGGATCAGTAACCAGGGAACACATTTAAGGTGATTGCCAAGAGAATCAGAAGTGAGATAGAGGGAATTTTTCTTCTGCATTAAGCTGCCATGATCCAGAATGCACTGCTTGAAAGGAGAGGTGAAATCTGAATCAATAGTGTTACGGTCCCAGCTGATGTTATAACTGGATGGGAATATCCCAGAAACAAACCCTGGCTCAAAATACCTTAATTTGTTTTGCTACAATGTGGAGGAACAGAGTCACAAGACCGCTAATTAGTTTTAATAGCATAAAAAAAATTATTAAATGTGAAACAATAGGATTATAACACATTGCGACTGCTTCCCCTCCCTTATCTCAACAATCCGACACAGGTTTTAGGATTAACATAGATTGCAAAGTATATCTTAACCTACAATGTTCTCACTAACTTAATGTCCCTTTTAAGCACACAAGATGACTGTGAGCAAATGCACTCTCCGCTCTGACCGCAAGTGAATGTTTGCGGATGCCTCCTCCGAGTTCCCCAGATGATTGTCATGTGAGAGTTTCCAAACTCCACTCCCAGAAACACGCTTTGTAATCTGCTCTCATAACGATGCTTTCTCTTGGCGGTCTACATTCAAAAAAATCCAACCCAGGCTTTACAAATTACTCCCTTAATCCAAGCTTCACAGCCAATCCAGTGCAGGATTTTGCACCAGCTCCTTTAGGATTTCTTTGGCCGGGATTCTCCGATGCCAGTGCGTCCCACTACCGCTGTCGGCGAGGGTGGAGAATTTGGCGCTCAGCCAAATCTCCCATTCCCTGCAGCATGACCGGAGAATCTCGCTGGCATGGAGAGACAGGGAATCCCTTAAATCGACCTTTGTTTTCCGAACAATAGTAACCTTCAAAAGAGAATACTGGATAAATACTTGGAAGGGAAGTATCTGCAGGGTTTTGGGGAAAAAGATGGAGAGTGGGGGAAATTGCTTACTTCTTTCAAAGAGCTGGCATGACATGGCCAAATGGTTCCCCCGCTGTGATGTATCTTTCTGTGGTACTATGAGACGGTAAAGGGGAAATTTGAAAGAAGTGCTGAAAATGATGAGGGTTTTCAATAGAGTAGATAGGGAGAAACCGTTTCCACCAACAGGGGAGTCAGTCACCAGAGAATGCAAATTTAAGACAGCTGGCAAAGTGCCAGAGGTGAGATTTTTTTTTTTTACACAGGCAAGTAGTTATGATCTGGAATACACTGCCTGAAAAGCAGGTTCAAAATGAAATTGGATAGACACTTGATGAGGAAAATATACAGAGTGAAGAAAAGGGGCAGCGGAATGGGATTAGCTCTTTCGACAAATCAACGCGATAGGCTGAATTACTCCTCCTCTGTTATATATGAGCCGGGATTCTCTGGAGCTGCCAGCCAGCGGCGGGAATCACCATGGCCCAGTGAATCGGGCGTTGGGCAAAAAACTGGTTTCATAGTTGCAAGCCTCGCGGACGCCCCACCAGCTTCAACCGAGTCCCAGGCGGCCCAAAGGAGGTTCCCACCCGTACCTGCGGAATCATACAAATAGGTCATCGTCCCTAATTTGAGTCTCAATTACGGCAGGACACCCAAGTCTCCTGCCTCCTGGCATCTTCTAGCCCCTCCCCAGCCAGGTGTCCCACTGGCCTGAATTGGTGCAAGTTCTGACAGGCCAACTGACTGACCCACATTCCAGGAAAGACACCTGACCTGAGGCCCCAAGCCCAGCTTAAGCGCCCCCGAAACCCCACCCCTCATGAAGGACAGCCTGGAGGTAAGTGTCGGGAGGGTACTCACCCCCTCGGAGTGCAAGGTGCCAGGTTGGCACTGCCAAGGGGTGGGGCCTGAAGGACGGTACTCTGTGGGGAGAGACTGGAGGGAGGTGAGTGGAGGGGGGGGGGAGTTGGAGGGTCAGACTGGAGGTGTGGGGCTATATGGATGCGGGAAGTACTGCAGCAGCATTCTGACATCGGGGAACCCTTTATCTCTGAGGAGCAGGACCTCACAGAGATTAGGCCCTGACCTTCTCGGGTCCAGCGAAAACCCCAATCCTCTTTTAAAAATTTACTACGTGCCATTGAACGGCACAAAAATCCCGATCTTGGTAAAACAAAATTCGAAGCGCTATTGCGTGGCACGTCAGGTCAGTCCTAGCGCCAGCCGGAATCACTCCAGTGTTCCCGCTGGCGGGAGCACTCAGCCTTCAATTGGCAAAATCACGCCCATGATTTTATGTTTTGCATTTAGTATTGGAAATCCTCCATATAAATCAGTGGAGGTACATCATTGGTAAGCAACAATACTCAGTCCCCTGTCTAACCCCACCCCCAAGCACTGGAATACCTCTTGCTAAATCTCAAAAGAGCTTCCAGTCAGTTTACCTCCCATCCCCTTGATCATTGGCTTGTTTTAAGAACAACAAAATACTTCAGTAACAGTTTGATTAGTCTTGAACTTGTTCAAGGGAAGTCCCAGGTAATTCCTTAACTTTCCCAAGTGTGGTGCCCATTAAATTGCTAACATTTGGATGATCTATCCCTGCCAACACCATCACCACCACACGGTTTTTCACAAACTTTCCATTTAACTACAAAGGTGGCCTCACTGAGCTCTTTGAAACAACGGGATTGCGAGAACGTTTCCCCAAAGACTTTCCCAGCAGCCAACTTCACTCAAATGAACCAGTATTAAAGTTAAGAAAAAAATATCAAGTTAAACTGAATTGTCACACTGACTATGCGGAAATGAGGACCATCCAGCTGTTTGGAAAACTGGAGAACACATTCTTAAATAGTACACCTGGAAACGTAAAAAAACAGGAAGTCAATAAAATCTTTTAACTCGTAAACCATTTAAAGTTTTTATTTAACAAAAACACGTGGAATTGGAAATCAAAGAATCCACAATAAGTAATTTTAAAGCTAACATAGGAATCATAGAATCTCTACAGTGCAGAAGGAGGCCATTCGGCCCGTCGAGTCTGTACCGGCCTCTGCTCCCGATAGAGCACTTAGCCCCATGACCCCACCTAACAATTAGGCAATATTAACACGGCCAATCCACCTAACCTGAACATCTTTGGACTGTGGGAGGAAACCGGAGCATCAGGAAGCAACACACGTAGACACGGGGAGAACGTGCAAACTCCATGCAGTCACCAGCGGCAGGATTCTCCCGCAATCGGTGGGATGGCCCGACGCCAGTGGCAAGAACGGCGCGAACCACTCCGTGGTTAGGCCAACGGCGGAGGGGTTGGCGCTGCACCAACCGGCGTCGAAGGGCCACCGTGGTCCCACGCGTGCGCAGAACCGCCGGCGTGTTCTTGCACATGCGCAGGGGGATTCCTCTCGGCGCCGGCCATGGCGGAGCCGTACAGAGGACGGCGCGGAAGGGAGGAGTGCCCCCACGGCACAGACCTGCCCGCAGATTGGTGGGCCCCAATCGCGGGTCAGGCCACCGTGAGGGCCCCCCTCCCGGGGTTGGATCCCCCCCCCCCCCCCCCCCGAATAGTCCACTGGCCTTCCTGCCAGGTCCCGCCGTGTGGGACCATGTCCATTTCACGCTAGCGGGACTGGCCAAGAACTGACGGCCGCTCTGCCCATCGGGGCCCGGAGAATTACCGGGGGGGGGGGGGGGGCGCTGTCAACGGCCCCCAACCGGCGCGGTGTAAACCCCGCCCGAAAGCCGGAGAATATGGCAGTCGGAGCGGCGGGGCAGGATTCATGCCGCCCCCCCCCCCCCCGGATTCTCCGACCCAGCGGGGGATCGGATAATCCAGCCCCAGAAGTCATAAACGGACCCGGGGCATTGGCACTGTGATGTAGAGGTGCTGACCACTGTGTCACCATGCTGTCCCATAATTGCCACGGATTTTTTTTTTAAAGCCTCCAAATTTTATAATATGAGGCAGGGCTCACAATTGTAACACCCCCACCCCTCCATCCTCGCTGATTGTGGGGTGGGTGGGGGGGGGAGGAATCAAGGGACATTGCATTCTGCAAATTGCAGTGCTGAACGTATTGCCACTTTCTCCGTCCACCTGCTCTCATTTTGCTCGGGGTCTTGAGAACAGGAACCACAGCTCACTGTCTGATTCAGCCCCACTGCCACAGTAACATATGCAAGTCAGAACCCTATGATATCCAACTATCGGCAGGTTGTTAATTAGCCGCAATCCACCAGGGACCGTAGGCATCTCTCTATTAGAGAAATTGGTTATATAGCTTGAGGGGCACTTCTCCACATAAAGCAAGGAAACAAGTCTCCTGTCGACCTCAGCCAGAACAGGAATTGAACCCACACCGTTGCTATTATTTTGAACCGTGTGCTAGTTATCGAGCCAAATGAGCTGACCAGCTGCCTTTTATGCAAAGGAAACTGCAGCAATTCTCAAGGTACCCAATAAGAGTGTTGATAGGGTAGGATGGCCTAAACAGTGGCCCTTAAATTTACAACATTGGCCCAGAAAATATGCTTCTGTGGCCGCCAGGCAGTAGAATGCTAACAGTCTGTTTCTGGTAGTTTTTTGTCCTCTTTTTTTAAAATCTAACTTGGAGGAGCTACCAGATTCCTCCCCCCCCCCCCCCCCCCCTCCCACCCCGCCACACACACACACACAGTTCCTTGGTTTTGCAGCTCACAGTGGGGTGGGTGGGTCCGGGTGGGTGGGGGTGGGTCCCCCCCATTGCATCTGTGTGCCGTTTGCTGAAAGTTGATATCTACCATGCCATCTTAATATTCTAAAAGTTAATGTGTTTAATTACATTCAGCCTTAAGGAGAGGGCAGTGAGGCAAAAAAATAATGCTTTTTAATGCATGGGTCCTTTTCATTTCTTTATTAACATTCATGGTGTTTTGCTTGTTTTTGGACGTGATTCTTTGTTTCTGCTCAACTGTGCCAAATGTTTCTTTTATAAAAACAAGCCAAGCAGAAAATTTATTGACATTCAGGTCCATTAACTGTTACAGAGATTTCTATTTAAAACAAAGCTTCCTAGATCTAGTCATCCAGGATTTATTAATGTGTAATGCTGACCAACTTCGATGCCTAGTAATGTTATGCTTGGATGAGGGATTGCTGTTGATTGTGTGCACTTTGCAACCTTTAAGCTTCATTCTTTCTGCGGCGAGTGTGTGAAAGCAATAGCAAACATTCTACTGTAGTGCAACCGTTTCTCTTTCCTGTTAATGTGTACCGTCGCAACATGCTGTCAGTCCACTCTGATCGCTGGGGCCCAGAAATGAACTGCCAATATTCTAAATGCCCAGCATAAATCACGGGGGAAATCGGTATTCTTGGATTAAGATTATTAACTCAAAAGTATTAATGTTTGCATTAAGGCAAAACCTTAAAATGGAGAATAAGTTAATTCAGGCAATAGGAATTGTGCAGCTGATTAGGGCAGCGATGAATCCAGTCCGTTTGCCGCTGTTCTACCATTGTAGATTTCATGGAAAATAAACAGAGGAAAAGAGCAAACTCGGGAAAGTTTTATTAAATTGTGTTTCTTCCCCCCCCCCCCAGAGGATGCTGATTCTTTCTTGCTTAGAATTCCAGAGGCACTGTCAGTCCTACCGAAGCTTGTCTGAGCTGCCTAGAACCTAAACAGTGGTGGATGGAATTCAACCTTGAGAGCATCGCAGATGAGGCAGATTGTGCCCCCATCCAAAATCCATGTGTGCACGAGTTTATTAAACAATTCCTTTTCCGTCTTCCCTCCAGTCCAGTGGATTTGAGGCCAGTTGACACTTCCGCTGAGATCAGCTAACCTGGCCCAGATTTGAGAATGGACTCGTTCACCTGGTTCATTCCGACACCAGCCAAAAAATACTTTCACTGCCGAGCACCATGCTCTCTGCAGTAACTCTTTGAGTTTGCACAAACTATGTCCTCTGTGACTGTAATGGTGGTGAATCATTCCTGTCCATCTCCTGCATTTTTCCATGGTGTTCAGTACTGTTGATTATGATACCGTCCTTCTCCACCCGCTCTGCTCCCACTGTCCAGCTCCACGGGACTTCCTTTGCATGGTTCCTCCTATCCAAATGCAGCCAGAGGATCTCAACACTGGCTTCAATTTCCTCCCTTACACCATCAACTCCAGGATCTTCAAAGCATCCATCCTTGGTCCCATTTGATTACTTACCAGCAAGCTGCCCCATTGAGAGATCATCCGCAAGTACAATGATGGTACCCAACTCCATTTTCCACCACTTCCTTCAACCTCTTCACTGACCCCACGCTATCAGATTGCTTGCCCTGAATGAGACATAAATTCCACCAAATTTAAAATCAGGGGAAACAAAACCCTCATCTTTGAACCTCAGCACGTGGTGGAGCCCTGAACCGCACAGTCATGATAGCCTCAGACTTGTTTTCCACTTCCTGCTGACCTGGCTGATTTAAGCTGGACTGCTCCACGGGTAGTATGTGCTTTTAATGGGAAAAATCTGTACGGGTTTCAGCATCCAATTGCTATTCACTGACCCCCTTTTATAATATTCGGCCGTTTGTTTGTGACACAGCCCAACCACTGTTCAGATAGGATTCTCAGGTGCTGTTCCTCCTGTTTTTCAATGGTTGTGCGGTGTCTAAGTAAATGGAAAACAGAATTCTTTCACCGAATCTTAGTCACTCTGCTCCCCATTCCCACCCCATGTATAATTGGCAACGGGTGAGTAGGAAGTTAATGCCATTAAGCGGATCCAAATACAAAACTAGACACCAATCCTTTTCTTGACAACAGGTTTATTTAAATAATGTCTGCCTACTACTCCCAATGTCCCAGCAGTCTGCTTTTATACTCTTGTGAGTCGAAACAATAAACAGGTGGACAGATTAGCAAAGCACGTTAAAGTGACAGCTCTTTAAAGGGACACTATAACAAAAGACAAAAAGTGTAAAGGAAACTTATTGAATCAAAACAAACGTGGTTTTGGGGGCTGATTAAGCACTCAAGCCCCTGCGGTACCCGCCAGTCACAGAAGGCCTCAAGTGTAGTCTCACTTTCTACTGTTTTGAGTAGACCTGTAACTTCCAAAGAGGTACGGGTTAGGTGGATTGGCCATGATCAATTGCCCCTTAGTGTCCAGGAATGTGCAGGTTAGGTTATGGAGTTACGGAGATAGGGTGCGGTGGACGGGTGATTGGACATGGGTAGAGTGCTCTTTTGAGGGGTCGGTGCAGACTCATTAGGTCGAATGGCCTCCTTCTGCACTGTAAGGATTCTAATTAATTTACTAAAATAACAGATGAACAGATCAAATTAAACAAACAGATCCTTAAAGGGGAAATTATAACAGAAAATAAACTTTTTGAAATAAACCTTATTAAATCAAATTGAAGTTTCGTTTTGGGGCCCAATTATGCACTCTAGCCCCTGTAGTGCTGTCATGTGAGAGTACCTTTAAGAAATGGGTGTTTATCAGTGATGTCAGAGTGTGGGTGGAGCTGGGCTGTCTGTCTGCTTTTACTTTCGCTTTAGGCTGTCTGCCACAGAGTGTGTTTAGTTTTGTTTTAGACTTGGCGATGCAGTCACAGCAAGACGGTGTATTAGTCTCTCTCTCTGCAATCTAAAGACTGTCTACAGATCCTTTGGTGATTTAAAACTAATACCTGTTTCTGTAGAGAAGTTAAACCTGATGTCTTTCTGTAAAAAGGGTTCTTTTTTATCTTATGGATGTTGCAAGGAAAGATTAAGAGTTACTTCTAGAGTACTGTATTCTTTGGGGGATTTATTGGTGTTGATAGTTGTTAAGATGTTTACTGTGGGTTTATATAGTGTCAACTGGTTTCATAAATAAACATTGTTTTAATTTAAAAGTACTGTATATCTCTGTTGCATCCCACCTGTAGGGTAGGCCCGTGTGCTCCCCATAAACACAATCTATTAAAAGTTGTGGGTCAGGTGAACTCCATGATACACTTTGGGGTTCTCTAAACCCTGGCCCATAACCGTGCCCATCAGTCACAGAAGGCTGAGATCCTCTTGCTGCATTTGGATAGTGTTCAATTCTGGTTGCCACACTACCAGAAGGATGTGGCGGCTTTAGAGAGGGTGCAGAGAAGATTTACCAGGATGTTGACTCGTATGGAGGGCATTAGCTATGAGGAGAGGTTGAATAAACTTGAAACGAAAGGGAAAATGCTGGAAAATCTCAACAAGTCTGGCAGCATCTGTAGGGAGAGAAAAGAGCTAACGTTTCGAGTCCGATGACTCTTTGTCAAAGCTTGAATAAACTTGGTTTGTTCTCACTGGAACGAAGGAGGGGCGACCTGATAGAGGCCCACAACATTATGAGGGGCATAGAGAGAGTGGGTTTGGTGGGGCGGCACAGTAGTAAGCACTGCTGCCTCACCATGCCATTGACCAAGGTTCAATTTCAGATTTGGGCGACGGTCTGTGTGGAGTTTGCATGTTCTCCCTCTGTCTGCGTAGGTTTCCTCTGGGTGCTCCCCTTTCTTCCCCAGTCCGAAGATGTGCCACGGTGGCTACGGGGATAGGGTCGGTGTGTGGCCTAGGTCGAGTGCTCTTTCGGTGGGTTGGTGCAGATTCGATGGGCCAAATGGCCTCCTTCTGCACTGTAGGGATTTTATGATTCCCCTTGAGTTCTGAGGCCAATATTAAATCCTTAATCAAACTTACTAAACCAAGTTAAAGCCCAACAGGTTTGTTTGGAATCCCTAGCTTTCGGAGCACAGCTCCTTCGTCAGGACTCACCTGAGGAAGGAGCAGTGCTCCGAAAGGAAGTGATTCCAAACAAACCTGTTGAACTTTAACCTGGATTTGTAAGACTTCTTACTGAGCCCACCCCAGTCCAACACCGGCATCTCCACATCAAACTTACTAAAAACAGAGAAAAGCAGCATTCTGCAGATGCTGGAAATCTGAAATAAAAGCAAATGTTGCTGGAAATAATCAGCCGGCCAGGCAGCATCTATGGAGAGAAAGAGGGATAATGTTTCAGGTTGAGATTACCTTTCATTAGACCAGGTTTCTTGCCCTGATACATTAACTCTGCTTCTGTCCACAGTTGCTGTCTGACCTGCTGAGTATTTCCAGCATTTTTTGCTTTTCTATTACTGTAAACAACTCTTTGCTGTTTGTGGGAGCTTGCTGTGCATAAATCGATTACAATATTTCCTATCACATAACAGTGATTATACTTCAAAAGATTTTCTTTGGCTGTAAAGTCATTCGGGATATCCCGAGGTGGTGAAATGAAATGAAAATGAAAACCGCTTATTGTCACAAGTAGGCTTCAAATGAAGTTATTGTGAAAAGCCCTTGGTTGCCACATTCCGGCACCTGTTCGGGGAGGCTCCAGAACCCTGCCTGCCCCGACCTAGTCGTAATTTTCGGCCAGGCGGGCAGGGCCTGTTCATGCCCAATTAAGGCCCTAAAGTGGCCACTTCCCTTCAGGCCTGGTAACCTCTGGATCTCTCCCCAACCCCTTGCGACCTCCCCGGCTTCTCAACCCTACCCACGACCCCGGCCTTTTACCTTTCCTCCGGTTCCCAGCATTTAGTTCCAGAGGGGTAGCTGTCATGTTGCCGTTTCTGGCCAGCCTCTAAATTCTGGCCTTGGGATTAGCTTGCAAATCAGTCATGAACTCACTGGATGGCACGACAGGCTTGAGGGGCTAAATGTTCCTATATCCCATTCAGCAACCTTCTTCTTTGCTGCAGCAAGATTTTCCTCGAGGTGGATCCCAGACATCCAGAGATGATACAAAATTGGCTTCAGGAACGTGCCAGCCTGCGGCTCACCTACAGGGCTACCCACTGGGACATCTGCGGAAGGTGAGTATCAGCGGTTTCGATAACTTAACATACGTGAAAGTTAAAATCCACAATCCAGTACATCACCAAGTGTATAAAGAGTCAGAGAGATGAAGATGTATATCAAGAGCCATTAAGTAGATGATGCAAAGTTTAAGTTTTAAAAGCATTTGAAGGATGTGAATAGTTATGATTTTGGTAGAACCAGTCACACTTTTTTTCAGTGAGAAGTCTTACACCAGGCTAAAGTCCAAGAGATTTGTTTGGAATCACTAGCTTTCGGAGTGCAGCTCCTTCATCAGGTGACTCACCAGATGAAGGAGCTGTGCTCCGAAAGCTAGCGATTCCAAACAAACCTGCTGGACTTTAACCTGGTTTTGTAAGACTTCCGACTGTGCCCACCTCAGTCCAACGCCGGCATCTCCTCATCATGACTGTTTTTTTTAGAATCCAGTAACCCAGGTATTTACTGAAAGAATAAAGTTACAAGGTTCACTGTTTTAAAAAATGGTAAATTTATTACACAAAAATCAAAGAACATTAATACTTACAACTACACTATATATTATATACTCAGTTATGTTAAAGATGTTAAAAATACAGTTATGTATACCTTGAACCAAACTTCTCAACTCAAGTTTCCTCCTATGCCTACTTGAACCCCCAAAACCCAAGTCAGATAGTTGTCAAAAATTGGAAGGTTAACCGCTTGGCCTGAGTACTGTTTCAAACCTTCGTATAAGGATTGAGATTTTTCAGGCCTTCCGCTTGCCTCCGGCAAGGTGTCTCTTCAAACCTCCTCCACGATTGTATACTCTCCAATCAACACAGGTGTTGCTCGCGCCTTAAGAACAGTACAGCCCAGGAACAGGCCCTTCAGCCCTCCAAGCCTGCGCCGATCACGTGTCCTATCTCGACCAACCGCCTATATCCTTCTATACCCAGTCCATTCATGTGTCTATCTAGATAAGTCTTAAAGGTCGCTAACGCATCTGCCTCAACCACCTCGCTTCCTCCGAGCCAGCCTGGCCCTGGTACCATGCTCACCCCCTAGTCTCTGCACTTGCTGGCTTACTGATTCCCACTCCCCTGCCGCATTAGTTTAACCTCTCTTGCCTCCGGAATAAATCTCCTGGTTTCAATGTTGTTTAACTCTGGAATCTTGTTTTTCCAAACTCACTCACTCTCTCTCTCTTCTCAGCTTGGCTATCCCAGAAGTGAAATTCACTGTTAGTAAGGTCCTTCAGTTAACTAGGTTTTTACAAACTGTGTTAACCAACACACAATTTCAACTCAATCCTGCTGGAAATAGATTTTCCTTTCAGCCAGCTAGTTCTGAACAAAATCCAAACTTCTTGAGCACAAAACTGCAACCAGGGACCTCCTCACCCCGACAATTAACTTCTGATTGCATCTTATTTTATCCTATTGTTATCTCCGAGGCAGCTTGGCCACATGATCAGTTGCTGGAAGCACGCTACTTTATTTTTACAATAAATTTTCTTTCGGAGAAACTAGCTCTTAAAAGGGCAATCACCTGAACATAAAATCCAGGTTCCATCCACCCCCCAACCACTCATAAAGGATATGGGGCGGGATTCTCTCAGCCCAGGCTGGGCCGGAGAATCGCCGGCACGCGTGCAAATCGCGTGATGCCGCCCCAACACCAGTCCACCGATTCCCTGGAGAGCTGAGAATTCGCACCGGCGCGGTCGAAAGGGCGCCGGTCGGGGGCCACACTACGGCCCCGCCCCCCCCCCCCCCCCCCCCCCCGCCGATTCTCGGCCCGGGATGGGCCAAGCGGCCGTACAAAAAAACCCGAGTTCCACCGGCGCTGTTCACACCTGGTCTTACCCGGCGGGACCTTGTGGGGGTCTGACCCTGGAGGAGGCCTCCGCTGTGTCCTGGCCCGCGATCGGTGCCTACCGATCGGCGGGCCAGCCTCTCGGGCTGGGGGCCTCTTTTGTTCCACGCCAGCCCCTGTAGCCCTACGCCATGTTGCGTCGGGGCTGGCGCGGAGAAGTGAGCCAACGCGCATGCACAGCAATCACGCCGGTCCCACTGCGCATGCACAGACCTGCAGTGCCCATTTGACGCCGGGATTGGCAGCTGGAGCGGCCTGGGTTGCTCCTGTGCCGTGCTGGTCCCCTGTAGGGGTCAGAATCACTGCTCCTGAGGGCATGTTGACGACGTCGAGAAACGTGACATCAGAGAATCCCGCCCATGGGTTATCACATAGCGAAGAAAAAAATTTAATGTGGAATGGTAGGTTTGGATTAAGAGAAAAACATACAAATTAGACTTTTAAGATCTCAAAAATGGAAGTACAGAGAGAGATGCCTGATTTCCAGTTTACAAGACATTGAAAGCAGCAATTCAAATGGATTAAACCATAATAAAACATACAGGAACACTGGCTTCTTTACTGGATGCCATAGAACATAAAAACGGAGGTGTAATAATAAATGTGCAAAATTATAGTGAGACTGCAGTTGGGGTATTGTGCACCGTATTGGGCTCCACAATAGGGAACAGTTGTTGGGTCAATAAGCAGACGCACATCATCGATTCACAAGGATACAGTCATGAAGAAAGACATTAAAAATTTGGGCTGACTGTCAGCAGGATTTGAGGGGAATTTGAAACAGGTATTTGAAATGATAAAGTGACAGGACGGGGTATATAGAAACAAGCAGTTTTCTGTGAATGAGCAGCTGGGTCAAAAGGGAGCAGCTGTAAGGTTAAATGGAATGACAGCAGGAAAAATGTTTTTCTCCAGAGTTGTGAGATTTACTCCTCCGGGATTGAAACAGCGAGCACATCAGCGTTGAGGATGGGTTCGATGGATGGTTGAAGGATAAAGGGAACAAGGCTGCTGATTACAAAAGCAAAAATCTCCCATTTGTCCACTTCTTCAAAAGATGGAGATAATTCTCCCTCGATGAATACAGCTGTTTAATTATTTGTGTCACTTGGCCGGAAAAACCTGTATTTTTTCTAAAGTCTGACATGTGTTATTTATGGAGTGAAATCTGATCTGAATCATCACAGGGAAGAATCCCTCTGTGCCTGTTTGTGATTTTTCTCATCGGAGACCAGCAATTTCTCCACAAGCAAGGGGAAGCGCAAAGGAAGCTGAGCTCAGAGTCAGGGGTCCCCGTGAGGAAAAACTGTTTCACTTCCGTCAAAATGCTGCACAAACTCCAGGGGCAAGCAAATAGTTTAAAATACGTAGTTTCACTTCCCAAAAAGCCTTATCTAATAATATGCAAATATGCAATGACGTGGATTCTAGGAATGGCTTCAGTCTCAGCCTAGGGTTGCCAACTTCTGCTTGATGTATTCCTGTAAGTTTCATCACGTGGTTTCACGCCTCCAAACACCCCACCTGGCCAAAGCGCAGTTTTATCCCCATCTCCAGCATAACAATAACAGCTTGTGATTCTGACAGCAAAAACCTTCAAAGGAAATTAAAACTAAGTCTAATTCTTTTAATGCCCCAAAGATTTTTACCCCTGGGTGTAGCTTGCTGCAATGTCCACAAGTTGGTCAATCTTTCGTTCTTGGAGATTCCAGGACAATTCCAGAGGGTTGACAACTCTATCTCAAGACAGAGCATGAAGGGTCAGTGGGGAATGAATTCAAGAGTGCATCAGGGAGAGATGGAGCATGCCATCAGCGAACACAAACTCAGAGTAGGCTGGGACTGAAACCGTCTGCCTGCTCCTTTCTTGCACGCGTCTCATTTTCTTCACCCCATCATTGGAGCCAAAACTCCTTCAAAGTCAACATGGGCACTGTGTCTGGACAGCCAACAAGGATCTCCCTCACCGGGTCCTGTTTATTCAACTCTCAAGTTGCCAGCGTCAGAGGAGAGTTCAAAGTAAAGGTTTCAAAGAGATTCTGAAGCTCTCCTTGAAACTCAGTAGTATTGGCATTGATGACTGAGAGGAGCTGACTATCGATCGTTCAGAATGGCGACAACTTATCCCTAGAGCTGCGTCACACTTTGCTTCACAAGGTCCTAATGATGAGGCAGAGTGGCAGCACAGAAGGAAGCTGACCCTCCTCGCTGGATCCCACCAGCTCATGGAACGTCCTGCTCCATGTGCCCAGCGATCTGCGGATTGAGAATCGGCCTGCTCACTCACATGAACGCCCATGCCAGAAAAACACGGTCCCTCGTAGCCATCATCTTCAAATTGAGAGACAGCCAATGACAGTGACCCTGCCTTCAATCCCAATTCCTTCCTAAAGCTCTCCAACTCTCTGTCTCTTCTTTTAAGATGTGGAGATGCCGGCGTTGGACTGGGGTGAGCATAGTAAGAAGTCTTACAGCGCCAGGTTAAAGTCCAACAGGTTTGTTTCAAGTCACTAGCTTTCGAAGCAGTGTCTGCATGGTTTCGCCAATGTACCATGCATGGTAGCATTGTGGATAGCACAATTGCTTCACAGCTCCAGGGTCCCAGGTTCGATTCCCGGCTTGGGTCACTGTCTGTGCGGAGTCTGCACATTCTTCACATGTGTGCTCCGGTTTCTTCCCACAGTCCAAAGATATGCAGGTTAGGTGGATTGGTCATGCTAAATTGCTCTTAGTGTCCAAAATTGCCCTTAGTGTTGGGTGGGGTTACTGGATAATGGGGATAGGGTGGAGGTGTGGACCTTGGGTAGGATGCTCTTTCCAAGAGCCAGTGCAGACTCGATGGGCCGAATGGCTTCCTTCTGCACTGTAAATTCTATGATCTTTCCTGGTGGGTGGTGTTCACACGTGTAATGGTGGTACCCATGTCGATGATCTGGCACATCTTGCAGAGATTGCCATGGCAAACCATTGTTTGCAGCAAACTACCCAGCCTTCAGAACAGTGACCACAACACCATCCAACTCTGCCAATGCAATCTCTGCAAGACATGCCGGATCATCGACTTGACTACCACCATTATAAGTGCGAACACCACCCACCAGGTACACGGTACATACTCGTGCGACTCGGCCAACGGTGTCTACCTCATACACTGCAGGGAAGGATGTCCCGAAGTGTGATACATTGGCGAGACCATGCAGTTGCTGCGACAACGGATGAACGGACATCGCGCAACAATCGCCAGGCAGGAATGTTGCCTTCCAGTTGGGGAACACTTCAGCAGTCAAGGACATTCAGCCTCTGATCTCCGGGTAAGCATTCTCCAAGGCGGCCTTCAGGACGCGCGACAACGCAGAATCACCGAGCAGAAACTGATAGCCAAGTTCCGCACACATGAGTGCGGCCTCAACCGGGACCTGGGATTCATGTCGCATTACATTCATCCCCCACCATCTGGGCTGGGCTTGCAAAATCCTACCAACTCTCCTTACTTGCGACAATTCACACCTCTTTAATGTGGGATTACCAATCTCTCTGGATCTGTAAAGACTTCATTACCTGCAAATGCACGCATTCAAAGTATCGTCTTGCATCTTTGACTTTGTCTATATATATGTTTTTGGAACCTACCTCTTCATTCACCTGAGGAAGGAGCAGTTCTCCGAAAGCTAGTGATTTGAAACAAACCTGTTGGACTTTAACCTGATGTTGTAAGACTTTTTACTGTCTTCCTTTAAGATGCTCCTTAAAACCCAACTCTTTCACCAAGCTTTAGGTCACCTGCTCTTGTATTGCTCAGTGTCAATTTCCATTGGATTGCACTCCTGTGAAACGTCATGGAAGGTTTCCCCAGATTAAAGGGGGCCAGTTTAGCTCAGTGGGCTAGGCAGCTGGGTTGTGATGCAGAACAAGGCTAGCAGCGCGGGTTCAATTCCCGTACCAGCTGAGGTTATTAATGAAGGCCCCGCCTTCTCAACCTTGCCCTTGCCTGAGGTGTGGTGACCTGCAGGTTGCACCACGACCAGTTAGCCCTCCCCCCACAAAGGGGAAAGGAGCCTCTGGTCATTTGGGACCATGGTGACTTTACCTTACATTTAAGAAGCTATATAAATGCAAGTTGTTGTTGAGTGTTAGTTCATTTCGTGTGGTAGAGGAGGACCTGAAGAGGGGGATTATTTATAACTATGTCTCACATCTCTGAAAGATATCAGAACACGTGAAAAATAAGCAGTAGCTAGAATTAATGATGCTTGTGATCTGTTGATAGATCTGATTTTAAATGCCTAAGTTTATTTGTTCCCATTACAGGCCACGTTTCTGTGTACTCCAGAGAAGTTGAACAATTGACGGATCAACCCCTTACCCTTCTTACCTACGTTTAGTAGAAACTGTAAGATTACATCTGCACAGCTTCAGAATTTGTACTTCAGCAGCATACTACACTTGCAGCTTGGAAGGGTAGAGGTCTTCATTGAATCTGTTGCTACGAGCAACCACACACTGAGATCTCTGATGTACACCGCCGCAAATGTCACAATTTCTGCAGTGAATGGATTCAACAATCGGCTGCTGTAACTTTGGCGAAAAATGGCAGGAAGTCAGTTTCTGCATCTATCCAGGATTCACGCTGAAGTAATGTCAGCCAATCGAAAGAGCCCTGTCGCAGGTATTTTTATTAATTTATGAGATGCGTCCGGCGCTGTCCAGCCCAGCATTTATTACCCATTCCTAATTGCCCTTAAGAAGGTAGTGTGAGCTGCCTTCTTGAACCACTGCAGTCCATGTGGTGTAGGTACACCCACAGTGCTGATAGGGAGGGAGTTCCAGGATTTTGACCTGGTGCTTTTGACTGCCAGTTCCCATGATAGCTTTATCAGCCTAATTTTCCATTCATTGAATTGTACAGCACAGAAAGCACAGAATCCATCGTAATTGTGTTAACTCCTTAAAGAGCAATCCAATTGTGTCCCACTCACTGCTTTCTCCGCATAATCCTGTAAACTTGTTATCTTTAAGTACATGTCTAGTTGCCTTTTGAAAGTTGCTATGGAATCTGATTCCAATACCCCTTTTCAGACAGTCCATTCCTCTGCATAAAATATTTCTCCTCATTTCCTTTCTAGTTCTTTGACCAATTGTTTTAAATTTAGGGCCTCTGGCTTTCAACTCACCTGCAAGAGGAAGCAGTTTCTCCCGACTTGCATTATCAAAACTTTTCGGAATTCTAACCCTGAACCATCTCTGCGTTGAGGGAGAAAAATGCCAGAATATCCACTCCAAGGGCGGGATTCTCCGACCCACCGCCGGGTCGGAGAATCGCCTGGTGCCGGCATCAATCCCGCCCCCGCCGTGTCCCGAATTCTCCACCGCCCGAGATTCGGCGGGGGCGGAAATCGCGCCGCGCCAGTCGGCGGGCCTCCCGCGGCGATTCTCTGGCCCGCGATGGGCCGAAGTCCCGCCGCTGACAAGCATCTCCTGCCGGCGGGAATCAAACCACCTACCTGACTGGCGGGCCAGGCAGGCGCGCGGGGCGATCTGACCCCGGGGGGTTCCCCCACGGTGGCCTGGCCCGCGATCGGGGCCCACCGATCGGCGGGCGGGCCTGTGCCGTGGGGGCACTCTTTCTTCCGCCTTCGCCATGGTCTTCACCATGACAGAGGCGGAAGAGACTCCCTCCCCTGCGCATGCGCCGGGATGACGTTAACAGCCGCTGACGCTCCGGCACATGCGCGGACTTACGCCGGCCGGTGAAGTCCTTTCGGCCCCAGCTGGCGTTGTGCCAAAGGCCATTCACGCCAGCCGGTGGAGCGCCAACCACTCCGGCGCAGGCCTAGCCCCTCAATGTGAGGGCTTGGCCCCTAAAGGTGCGGGACTTCCGCACCTTTGGGGCGGCCCGACGCCGGAGTGGTTCACGCCACTCCAGCACACCGGGACCCCCCGCCCCGCCGGGTAGGGGAGAATCCCAGCCCACATCTCTGAAGTCCCTTACCTTTGGTATTATTCCAATAAATCTCTCTGGATCCCCTTCCAAGCCTTGACATGTTTCTTGAAATGTGAAATGTCCAGAATTGCACATAATACACCACAATTGCACACACTAATAGTCCTACTAGCTGATTGCTATTATTGGAAGGGAAAGTTAAATTTTTTTTTTAATCTTGCAAAATAATGCCAGCCACGCAACCTTTAATGCACTTTTCTTGGCTTGCACAGTCTGTTGTAATCAGTGCCACTGTAATGGGTTAGAGTTACTCTGGGATGCTAGTGTTGCTCCTTGTCAGATGCCAATTTCTCTCAGTTGGTACCAGTATCTTTAACAAGAGGTTGCAGTTTAAGGCACCTTCCGGGATCCGAATGAATAGCTACGGTCACGGGTATTGCCCTTTGGAAGCAATGTTGAACTTAAGGTTTTCCCAGTTTAGGAGGGGTATTAAAGATCCTAATACCCAACTACATGGGTTGAATGACAGGAAGGAGGCTCGATTGGTCAGATTACCTACTTCTGCCTTCTTATGTTTTTCAAGATGAATTTAAAAATCCCTCAATGTCACCAAAGCCGGATGCTTCACTGCTCTTGCGGGACTACTATGTTTGGCTAAGTTACACGGTCGCACAGTGGTTAGCACTGTTGATTCACAGCTGCAGGGTCCCAGGTTCGGTTCCCGGCTTGGGTCACTGTCTGTGCAGAGTCTGCACGTTCTCCCCGTGTCTGCTTGGGTTCCTCCGGGTGCTCCGGTTTCCTCTTACATGTCCTGAAAGACGTGCTGTTAGGTAATCTGGACATTCTGAATTCTCCCTCTGTGGACCCGAGCAGGCGCCGGAATGTGGCGACGAGGGGATTTTCACAGTAACTTTATTGCAGTGTTAATGTAAGCCTACTTGTGACAATAAAGATTATTATTATGAACAAGTCACTGCATTTTAAACAAAAAAGTAGTTCACACAAACTGCTGTGAGTTGTCTCTAAAAAGACATGGTAAAGCCCTATATAGATATAAATACAGTATTTATTGTCACTAGAGCAGACTGTAAACTAAGCCACACAACTCTTCAGTTCAACTGAGAGACCTGAAAAAAACTATATATATATATGTTTGTGTATTTTAAAATAAAAACATACTTTTCAAATGGAGCTTGGGGAAACTACTGTACTCAAAAAGGTACTTCATTAAATCTCTGCGTTGCTGTGACAGAAACGATACATACCACTGCAAGGATCACAGTTTGATAAATATATTTTTAGCAGCGACCCGCAAAACACTTGTGGTCGAATTGCTATCTGTATTTCAACAGAACGTCTTAATGTACAGGGGTTTCTGATTAATATTTCACAAAATACTTCAGCAGAATCACAATTTCCCACTCTGGAAAAAGCAACATAAAGCTGTCCATGTCTTGGAATATAAATAAATATTTTGTCATGAATCTTGCCTTGTGACTTATTTATAGTTATAGAATATGAAAATCTAATTGCAAATGGTTTTCTTCTAAGTTAGAAAGGAAGGTTTGCATCTGATGGACCCAATATTGATAGAGGAATGAACACTCGTTCTGTTTGAAAACGGGCGATTATAATTTCAGTATTTATCATTGAAGGAAACTGCCAATCTTGTTCCATGACAAAGTCCATGTTTCGCTCATTTCTCATGAATCCTCATTTCTAGCAGGCAGAATCCCTTGACCAATTCCATCGTAGCCTCTGCTTCTCCCATGCCATTACCAATCCCAGGCAATCCACCTTCCCATGCCATCGCATTCCCAAACAGCTCCACCTTCCCATGCCATTTCTCTCATGTCACCCCATTGCTCTCTGAAATCCTACCCCATCCCTTATGGAAATAATCTCTACGGTCAGAGAGGCTTGATACTGGTTGCTGCACATGTACGGCATGCTCCAGCCCTCCACATGCAGAGGGCACCATCCAGCAACCCACAACAGATGTGCCACTTAAGCTAACTAAGCAAAGTGTTCCAGGTTGACGAAAACTGACTAATTATTGGAGATTACAGCTTTTATGAGAAAGCCTGTGGTATGCTTTTGATAAAGGAAACCGCAAAGCTGAACTTGAAAATTATTTGCGAAATTCAGAGGAATTTCCGAATTTACTGATGTTCAGTTCCCTATTTTAAGTTAGTCATTTTTGGCTCATTGCATCAAGAACTACATGGCTTAGCGAGTAACATATTACGCAATGTGCTGAGCAGGCTACAATGTGCTGTAGCACATCTACAAAGCCCATTTTTTTCTCACAAGTTAACAGCTGTTGACCAAATATACTTCCAATGCCCTAAAATGCTGAACCCAGCTATAACATGATTACAACTGTTAGGACTGGGGGCACTGTCATGTATTGCTGCATTACAATTAAATAAGGGTAACTACAAAGACATGAGGGAGGACTCGCCAGAGTTGGAAAAGGAGCCTAGCAGGGAAGACAGTGGAGCAACAATGGCAGGGGTTTTGGGGGGTTATTCAGGAGGCACAAAGAAATTCAGCCGAAGGAACAGGAAACATGCCAAGGGAGGTCTTGGTATCCATGATTGACGAGGGAAGTCAAGGACAGCATATAAGCAAAAGAAAAAGCATACAAAGCGGCAAGGATTAGTGGGAAGCCAGAGGATTGGGAAGCCTTTAAAAGTGACCAGAGGACAACTAAAAAAGCAATAAGGGGGAGAAGATGAAGTATGAGTGCAAGCTAGCGAGTAATATAAAAGAAGAAAGGAAGAGTTTTTTTCAATATATAAAAGGTAAGAGAGAGGCAAAAATAGACGTTGAACCACTAGAAAATGTAGCTGGAGAAGTAATAAGAAGAAACAAAGAAATGGCAGAGGAACTAAATAGTTACTTTGCATCAATTTTCATGGTGGAAGACACCAGTGGGATGTCAGAGCTCCAGGAGAACCAGGGGCAGAGGTGAGTGCAGTGGCCATCACTAAGGAGAATGTTCTGGGGAAACTGCAAGGTCTGAAGGTGGATAAATCACCTGGACCGGATGGACTACACCCCAGTGTTCTAAAAGAGATAGCTGAGGAGATTGTGGAGGCATTGGTGGTAATCCTACAGGAATCACTGGAGGCAGGAAGGATCCCAGAGGACTGGAACGTGGCTAATGTAACACCGCTGTTTAAGAAGGGAGGGAGGCAGAAGACGGAAAATGATATGCCGGTTAACCTGACTTTTATAATTGGTAAGATTTTAGAGTCCATTATTAATGATGAAATCGGGGAGTACTTGAAAGTGCATGGTAACATAGGACTGAGTCAGCATCGCTTCGTCAAGGGGAGGTCATGCCTGACAAATCTGTTAGAGTTCTTTGAAGCAGTAACAAGGAAATTAGACAAAGGAGAACCAGTGGATGTGATTTATTTAGATTTCCAGAAGACCTTTGATGCATAGGAGACTGTTAAATAAGTTAAGAGCCCATTGTGTTAAGGGTAAGATCCTGGCATGGATAGAGGATTGGCTGACTGGCAGAAGGCAGAGAGTGGAGATAAAGGGGTCTTTTTCAGGGTGGCAGTCGGTGACTAGTGGTGTGCCTCAGGGGTCTGTGCTGGGACCACAATTTTTCACAATATGCATTAACGATCTGGAAGAAGGTACTGAAGGCACTGTTGCTATGTTCGCAGAATATACAAAGATCTGTATAGGGACAGGTAGTATTGAGGAAGCAAGGGGGCTGCAGAAGGACTTGGACAGACTAGGAGAGTGGACAAAGAAGTGGCAGATGGAATACAATGTGGAAAAGTGTGAGGTTATGCACTTTGGAAGGAGAAATGGAGGCATAGACTATTTTCTAAATGGGGAAATGCTTCAGAAATCAGAAGCACAAAGGGACTTGTGAGTCTTGTTCACCATTCTTTTAAGGTTAACGTGCAGGTTCAGTCGGCAGTTAGGAAGTCAAATGCAATGTTAACATTCATGTCGAGAGGGCCAGAATACAAGACCCAGGGTGTACTTCTGAGGCTATATAAGGCTCTGGTCAGACCCCATTTGGAGTATTGTGAGCAGTTTTGGGCCCCGTATCTAAGAAAGGATGTGCTGGCCTTGGAAAGGGTCCAGAGGAAGTTCACAGGAATGATCCATGGAATGAAGAGCTTGTCGTATGAGGAACGGTTGAAGATTCTGGTTCTGTACTCGTTGGACTTTAGAAGGATGAGGGGATCTTATTGAAACTTACAGGATACTGCAAGGCCTGGATAGAGTGGACGTGGAGAGGATGTTTCCACTTGTAGGAAAAACTAGAACCAGAGGACACCATCTCAGTCTAAAGGGACGATGCTTTGAAACAGATGAGGAGGAATGTCATCAGCCAGAGGGTGGTGAATCTGTGGAACTTTTTGTCGCAGACGGCTGTGTAGGACAAATCACTGAGTGCCTTTAACACAGAGATGGATAGGTTCTTGATTAATAAGGGGACCAGGGGCTATGGGGAGAATGCAGGAGAATGGGGATGAGAAAAATATCAGCCATGATTGAATGGCAGAGCGCACTCGATGGGCCAAGTGGCCTAATTTTGCTCCTATGCCTTATGGTCTACAAAGGCCCATTTTTTCACACAAGTTAATAGCAATTGATCAAATATACTTCCAATGCCCTGAAATGCTGAACCCAGCTATAAAATGATTGCAACTGATCAGAGTGCGGGTACTGTCATGTACTGCTGTGTGTCTGTAAATATCTGTAATTAGTCAGGAACTACTTTGATAGGAACCAATGTGTTATGTGTAAGTGTTCCAGGGAGCCACATTTTGTTGCTGCCCTGGAGACTGAGGTCAATGTGACGTAACCAGTTTAATTTGTTCTTTTCTTGAAATCTTGCAGCATGGCAAAATTAAACATAAAAAGTTTCTGATCTTTACAAATTAAAGTGTGGTTATTGACTATGCCAGGGAACTAAAAGACAACACATAGTAGACGCCCAACTGCACAGACTAGATCCATAATTGTGGCTACTTGCAAGTCAATAATGATAATCTTTATTGTCACAAGTAGGCTTACATTAACACTGCAATGAAGTTACTGTGAAAATCCCCTGGTCGCCACATTCCGGCGCCTGTTCGGATACACAGAGGGAGAAATCAGAATGTCCAATTCACCTAACAGCACAAATTCTGGACTTGTGGGAAGAAACCGGAGCACCCGGAGGAAACAGTACCACACCTGTGCCCCACAAGGCTTTGAGGGTCTATATTTGTGATTATCATGCGGTTTCATCACAGCTATTGCGTTAACTGATGGTGCTGTTTTTCTCTGAAGTAACTTGTAGACTTTTGTCGTCAGCACTTTCTTCAGCCTCAGCACCTTTCGGGCAACTGTTGCTTCAAAGTGGAACAAAAATCCACAAAGGAGTCAGATAACCTCTTAAATGTGCAATGAAGAGCTAAGACTGTTGACATGAGAACATGAGATGCTGTGCTGCACAGCAGTGTTGCCGTCAGAAGCAAAGAACATTGTGTTCTTTGTCCAAGAGCTCCATACAGCCTTGGCGCTTGCTATATTTCGATTTTGGCCATATTTGGGTTTGAGCTCTCGTTCTATTTGTGCTGAATAAAATTGCATGGGCAGTTTTGCACTGACATTAAGGAATGGGCCAGCGAAGTAGCTTCAATTACTGCTTTTAGTTTGACTAGCTGAAGTGCCAACCTCTGTAAACCTGCTTGGAACCTGGCACCATGACGAGGCCCTTCTTCCACATCTGGGGATCATAACAGGGGCAGCAGGGTAGCATGGTGGTTAGCATAAATGCTTCACAGCTCCAGGGTCCCAGGTTCGATTCCCGGCTGGGTCACTGTCTGTGTGGAGTCTGCACGTCCTCCCGCTGTGTGCGTGGGTTTCCTCCAGGTGCTCCGGTTTCCTCCCACAGTCCAAAAGATGTGCAGGTTAGGTGGATTGGCCATGCTAAATTGCCCGTAGTGTCCTAATAAAAGTAAGGTTAAGGGGGGGGGTTGTTGGGTTACGGGTATAGGGTGGATACGTGGGTTTGAGTAGGGTGATCATGGCTCGGCACAACATCGAGGGCCGAAGGGCCTGTTCTGTGCTGTACTGTTCTATGTTCTATAAACCTACTGGGGAGGAGAAATCAAAACAGCGGGAAGGTGGACCACGTAATGTGGGCACGGGAATGGGGGGCTGGGGGCTCTGGTGCCACTCTTTATAATCCTTTTATCCTGTTTGCGTGGCACATGCTCACCTAATCCAGGAATTAACACTCAGTGGTAGCTCCCTGGAAGATTTTTGGCTGAGGTGTCGAAAATCGCAAAAAATCTGATGGTAAAAGGGAGTGGTCGGGGGTAGAGCCGCCTTCCCAATGTGGCAGCCTGATCCTTGAGCACTGAAAATGACGACCGTGAACATTATCAGGGTAACAGACAGATTTGGTTTATTGACGCAGAATCTGAGCGCTCAGGAGGCCGAGTTGCGGGATACTAATGGAAGATTCGATGAAAAGGAGGAAAGAATCCTGAGAGTCGAAAACATTGCTTCCTCAGCCGCAGGACGCATTCAATCCTTGGAAAACCACTACGTGGTATGTCGGATTTCCCTGGAAGATTTGGAGGAGGAATGTCCGAGTCGTCCCGTCAGTCGGGAATGGAGTTTAAGACTCATCTTAGAGATGGCTACCACGTTTCCTTAAGCTGGATGTGAAGGCTGAGCTTTTCAGTTTAGAAAGGGTGCGCCGTATCCTGGCTGGAATTTTCTGGCCCATCACGCCGGCGGGGTTCTCTGACATCAGTGGGAATTCCCATTGACTGTGGCAGGACCAGAGAATCGAGCCTCCAGCAAACGGCATGCCACCTCCTTCAGCCGAGAAACACGTAGCTGGGAGGCCAGGGAATCCCACCCCCCTGTCTCTGAGGCTTAGGGATTCGAATAAAATTCCAATAAAAATCGATATTCAAAATATACAGCGGGAAGATGTTGTCCTGCTCTTGCCCCCCAGGCCTTCCATCGCACCTTTATCAGTCTTCCCATCTCCGGAACCGTTTCCAAAGGGCTGGTAAAATCCTGCCGCAGGAGATTACACTGACCATGCGAGGGTGTTATCTGTTCATTCACTTGCACCCTTTATGTTGTAGTCTGACCCCATTTTATTGCCAGAAGCCTTCCTCTATTATTATTTGTTCTTACGATGTCGATGGTGCTGCGAAGGTCAGCACTCATAACCCACCACTCGCTGTCCTAGGAAGGTGGACATCCATTGTGATGCTGGAGTCATGAGTGTGCCAGGCTTCACAGGGGAGGTAGTTTCTAACGCAGCCTTAATTGTATTCAGCGATAGATCATCTAAGGTGGCACGGCTGCACAGTGGTTAGCATTGATACTTCACAGCGCCAGGGTCCCAGGTTCGATTCCCGGCTTGGGACACTGTCTGTGTGGAGTCTGCACGTTCTCCCCGTGTCTGCATGGGTTTCCTCCGGGTGCTCCGGTTTCTTCCTACAAGTCCCGAAAGACGTGCTGTTAGGTGAATTGGACATTCTGAATTCTCCCTCAGTGTACCCGAACAGGCTCCGGAATGTGGCGACTAGGGGATTTTCACAGTAACTTAATTGCAGTGTTAATGTCAGCCTACTTGTGACAATAATAAAGATTATTATTATCTACAACCCTCTGGAGTGGGGAATTCCAAAGATTCACAACCTTTCGAGTGAACTGATTGCTCCTCATCTCGGTCCCAAATAACCGGCCCTCTTATCCTGAGAGCGCGCCCCATGTTTTCGATTCCCCCACCAGCGGAAACAATCTGTTTTTAGTTAGTGGCATTGCTGCTGGATCAATAACCCAGGGACCTGGGTTCAAATCCCACCACAACCAGGGTGTGGAATTTAAATTCTGGAATTACAAATCTCACGATGACCATGAAACCATTGTCGTAAAAACCCCAGCCGGAATTCTCCGATCCCGCGCCAGGTCGGAGAATCGCCGGGGGGGGGGGGGGGGCGAGAATCACCCCACGCTGCTCCAATGCCGAGCCGCCCATTCCCCAGCGACCGGAGAATCGGCGCCAATCGCGTCCGCGGGGTTGACGCCGCGCCAGTCGGGGGCCGTTGAAAGCACGCCCCCCACCCCCCGGCGATTCTCCGCGCCTTAACGGGCCGAGTTCGGCCGAGTCCCGCCGGCGTGGGTACGTATGGACCTACCCAGAGGGACCTCAAAGTTCTGTCTGCGGGGGCCGTCCTGATGGGGGGGGAGACGGTGGGATCCGACTCCGAGTTGGGCCTCCACTGTGGCCAGGTCCGCGATCGGGGCCTAACGATCGGCGGGCGGGCTAATTCCGGGGGGGGGGGGCCTATGGTCCTCTGTGCCAGGCTCCTGTAGGGCTTCGCCATATTCCCCAGGGGCCGGCGCGAAGACAGCAAACCATGCACCGTCCCGTGCCGGCCGTGGCAGCATGCGCGGACCCGCACCGGCCGAGGCGCGACAGCCTTCGAGCGCTGGAGCAGCGGACACCACTCTGGCGCCATACTAGCCCCTAGGAACGGGTGAATGCCTGGGCCTGGAGGTCCGTTGATGCCGGAGTCGCTCGCGCTGGTTTTGACGCCGGTCGTCAAACCCCATCTGGAAATCTGCCTTCCTTACCTGGTGTGGCCTGCTCGGACTGTCACGGGTGATGAATCCTGGCCTAGGCCTTCAACGTCAGATTCCGAAAGGGATAGGGGCTGAGATGAGGAAAAATTACTTCACTCAATGGCTTTGAACCTTTGGAATTCTGTACCTCAGAGGATTGTGGATGCTCCATCATTGATTACATAAACAGATCTTTGATCTTTCAGGGAATCAAGGAATTATGGAAAGGGGGGGGGCGGGTGGAGTTGAAATCGCAAGCTCGATGGGCTGTGTGGTCTCTGCCATTTCCTGTGTCCTTGTATGTTCCAATCAGTGCTGTTTTGGTGTAAGTGCTTAAAAAGCTCATGCTGAATTCCTGTTTGCTTTAAACCCTGATGTTTCTTTAACTCGTTCTGGTATAATGATTCACATGAAGCATTTTTATTAAAGTTTTCCCGGACTGAGCTCCATCTGCATGCATACATTTCCTCGTGTTTGGCTTTTAACTGAAACCAAAAAACGTGGGAGAGTCCAAAACTGGGGGCATGCATGATAAATAATGCACTTTAAGAAATTCAGAAAAAGGTTTCTTTACCCTGAGAGTGGTTAGAAAATGAAGCTTGCTATCCCGTGGAGTGGTTGTGGTGAATCGCACAGATGCATTTAAGCAGAAGCTAAATAAAGTACAGGAACAGATCCAGGAGCAGGAGTAGGCTGTCTGGCCCCTCGAGCCTGCTCCGCCATTCAATGAGATCATGGCTGATCATTTTGTGGACTCAGCTCCACTTACCCTCCCGTTCATAATTCTGCCTGAAGCTAGAGATCCTGTAATGAACCTAAAAAGCACTGGCAGCTGAAACCACAGGCCAGCATACCCAAAAACAAACAGCCAGTATAATGACTGAACTGGTTAAAAATTTCAGGGAGCACCAGAAAATATTGTAAATCGCAAATCAAGTGGTTTCCCTTTGGAGGCTTGTTAAGTGCAGCAGTTAAGTGCTGGCTGTTTTACTCGCAGATGCATTTCAGGAATGTGCTTTTCATAGCTGCAGAGCGGGAATTAAAACTGTGGGAGTTCTTGGCAAACCCACCTGTATTGCTGGTAAATTGTCTTGGGTTATATTCAAACCTAGAGTTCAACAGCTGCCGCCAGGACTTGGGCTTCGCTGGCGGACAAGTGCGAGTGGGGTCGAGTTCCCCGCAGATCGTCCAGCTGTGATGACTGACGGGAACCCGTCAGACAGCAAAGAAGCAGCGTCCATATTTAGCGCTGGGACCACTGCAATTAAATGAACACGGCATTTTGCAATTCAAACGAAAATAAAATTCCTGCAAATTATAACAGGTGATGATAGATATAGCACGCCGGCCTCAAGTCTGAAAGAGAAGGAATGGTTAAAATTACAAGTCAGAGCTTGGAACAGAAGTTGCGATGCCCCTTCGGAAATATCAAGGGAATATTTGCACTTTTATAACGGGCGAAATTCTCCGTTTGGGAAACTTTTTAATCAATATTTTTATTCTTTTTCACATTTTAATCCAAATTTACACCCACCAACAAACAATTAGCAGTAACAAATACAATGTCAATCCCCTGGCCAACAATTCCTCCCACCAACCCCCAAACAACCTTCAACAGTTTAAATACAAGCATCAAAGAATAGGATTCAGGAATCCACCATCCAACCCGTACATAGTCGCCAACAACATACACAGTCCAACACCACCCCCCCCCCCCCCCCCCCACCCCAATCCCCCCTCCCCCTTAATGTTCGATGTCATCCAATTCTTGTAAGTGCATAATAAACAAAGCCCATGAATTGTAGAACCCTTCCATCCTTCCTCTTAACTCAAACTTCACCTCGAATGTTAAAAACTCCTAACAGATCCCCCCACCACGCCAGGGCACAGGGTGGAGGAACTGACCTCCACCCCAACAGGATCCACCTTCGGGTGATCAGCGAGGCGAAGGCTAAAACATCTGCCTCCACACCCACTTCCTTCAAACCGGCCCCCTAGAAACATAAGAACATAAGAACTAGGAGCAGGAGTAGGCCATCTGGCCCCTCGAGCCTGCTCCGCCATTCAATTAGATCATGGCTGATCTTTTGTGGACTCAGCTCCACTTTCCGGCCCGAACACCATAACCCTTAATCCCTTTATTCTTCAAAAAACTATCTATCTTTACCTTAAAAACATGTAATGAAGGAGCCTCAACTGCTTCACTGGGCAAGGAATTCCATAGATTCACAACCCTTTGGGTGAAGAAGTTCCTCCTAAACTCAGTCCTAAATCTACTTCCCCTTATTTTGAGGCTATGCCCCCTAGTTCTGCTGTCACCCGCCAGTGGAAACAACCTGCCCGCATCTATCCTATCTATTCCCTTCATAATTTTAAATGTTTCTATAAGATCCCCCCTCATCCTTCTAAATTCCAACGAGTACAGTCCCAGTCTACTCAACCTCTCCTCATAATCCAACCCCTTCAGCTCTGGGATTAACCTAGTGAATCTCCTCTGCACACCCTCCAGTGCCAGTACGTCCTTTCTCAAGTAAGGAGACCAAAACTGAACACAATACTCCAGGTGTGGCCGCACTAACACCTTATACAGTTGCAACATAACCTCCCTAGTCTTAAGCTCCATCCCTCTAGCAATGAAGGACAAAATTCCATTTGCCTTCTTAATCACCTGTTGCACTTGTAAACCAACCTTCTGTGACTCATGCACTAGCACACCCAAGTCTCTCTGAACAGCGGCATGCTTTAATATTTTATCGTTTAAATAATAATTCCGTTTGCTGTTATTCCTACCAAAATGGATAACCTCACATTTGTCAACATTGTATTCCATCTGCCAGACCCGAGCCCATTCACTTAACCTATCCAAATCCCTCTGCAGACTTCCAGTATCCTCTGCACTTTTCGCTTTACCACTCATCTTAGTGTCATCTGCAAACTTGGACACATTGCCCTTGGTCCCCAACTCCAAATCATCAACAAATCCTTTAATGCCCTGACCCTCTTCTCCCATATCTGAAAACTCCCATCCCACTTCCCTGGTTCAAATCTGTGATTCCTCGAATTGGCATTTTCCTTGACCCCGTCCCCAGCCTAAAGTGCTGATGCACCTACCTCCAGGTTTTCAACATCGCTACTACTACCACTACCGGACTCCCTGAGTATTTCCCCGGAGCCATCGAGAGTGGCGCTGTTGCCAACGCCCTCATCCCCGACCCCTTACACAGACTTCCCTCCATTCTAACCCACTGGGAGTCCCCCCCCCCCCCACCTCACCCCCAACCCAGTTCCTCACCTTTGTAGCCATCTCAGATGGGCACCTGCAAAGGACCATGGGAATTATGGCCAACCCAGGACTCAGACACACTCAGAACTTGTGTGTGTATTTGCAACCCAGATAGCTAGGCGCGATCGAAACCCCCGCTGGTTTGCATTCTAATGGTCCATTTCCCCAGAACAAAAGGACTGTACTCGGGTAACCGATGCACATGCAGACTAACCGGCGCCACTCCCTTTGCTAAGAAAGCCCAAACAGCCAAGGTCAATGACCGCTCAGGACATGCCCAGCCATCAATGCAGTGAATGAAGCCTGTCGAATTATTGGGTCCAAAGCTAAGGACC